>NW_026889759.1:10265000-10965000 GCF_033153115.1 Saccostrea echinata | reverse complement strand
ACTGTCCAAAATTCACATTTATCTTCAACATGTACCGCTGTAGGTTGTACTCAGTGTGCACACGAAAAAGCATTGCAAAATCTCAGCATGGGATTACCTTCATATCCACATATGCCACCGACATCATTTTCAGCTTCCAGTCTCATGTCAGCTCAGGGATTGGGATCACATTTATTTTCCTCATCCTTGTACCCATCTTTAACCGCAGCCCACAGTGGTCTACCATTTGTCTGTAACTGGGTGTCTCCTGGAAATGAACCTTGTGGAAAACGATTCACAACCTCTGAAGATCTTTTACAACATCTTCGTTCTCACACTACGGCTACAGATCCGCTTGCTTTGGCAGCGGCTTATGAACGATATGGTGTGCCACCAACTGGACTTCCTGGACTTTCACACTTAGGTCTTCCATCACCTGGATCCAGCAGTCCAGGTTCATTAAGGAGGGCCTATCCAACTAGCCTAAGTCCTTTGAGTGTCATGGGCTCTTCCCGTTATCATCCCTACAAATCTGTGACGTCACCGCCTACTTCGGGACTTCCATCACAACAGCTTCCTTCCTTCGGACCTTACTTTTCCCCCTACTCTTTATATGGACAGAGGATAGGAGCTGCTGCAGTTCCTTGAAGAATTATTGAAGTTATTTTAATTAGTAATAATCTGTGACTCAGGACTAGTGCTCAAACTATCCTTGTATTAACTTACCTTTTATTATTTCTCCAGAAAAGAAGAAAAAAAATCTGGAGACTAAATTAATTAAATTTAATATATTGTACATTAAAATTATAAATGATTTAATTTCGATTTCTGTTCTTTAAAATGTTTGAAATCTATGAAGAATTACTGAAACCTACAATCAATATAATAATTTCCATAGAGGTCAAAAATCGTAGAAAGCAAAACTTTTAAAGATAAAAATGGCTTTGTTTCTGTTGAACCTTGGGAAGGCAAACAAACCAAAATTTTACACAAAATATTCTTTCCCATGTGGTTTTAGCACAAAAATGACAAGTCATGCTGTTCGTCACCGCTCCCCAATGTCAATATAAACAGCAAACAATCACACGTTGCTGTATAGTCGTGACACATCCTTCATCGTGACATGGGTAAATGTAGACAGGGATCTACATGTAGAGTTATTAAATCTGTGTTTTTGGCACATTTTAAAGAAGTGACGGGATTCATCATCAAATTCTTGCATTATAAATAAGTTATTCGAGCATTATGGATCGGTGTAAATTGCGATGTCACATTGGAGAAATAAATTTCCTTAATATTTCTAAGAACTAATGTATGAAAACTTTAAAGGGTGCTAATTTCTCTACTGGTATATAGAAAAGAATTCATAATGATGACCTAATGACTTAATGTTTGGTTAGAGTTGCGAAAAGAGTGTTTGAAATGCTTAGTAACGAAGCTTGAAAATAAAGCATTAAATGAGAATATTTACGATATTCTTTTCTGGTAAACTAAAATAAATTCTTAAAAATAGATTAATCATATGAGAGAGAAAAAAAACACATTAAATAACTCTTTGCAAGACAATCTTTCGACTACTTGACAACACATCTGATTGAATAATTTACATAATTTAATATACCATATTATTTGTGAAAGTATAAAGGATTAAAACCTCGAAGGTTTTTTCCTCTAAATCCAGCATTACATTATCCCATGGAAAACAGGTAAATGATGCTCTATGGTGTTCAAAAGACAAATAACCGAGAAAATTTTGCTACCTTATTTTATTTCTTTGTCCTGACTTCAATATGGTTCCTGGAGAGAAAATTTGTAGTTCCTAACATGGCGGAATTAATAAAAAGGGAAGGGGTCCTTTAAATTTTGAATGACTTTAAGTAGCTTAAACTTGACCTTACAATATTATAATTTTAGAGATCCTTATAAAACAGTATAAAAGAGTAAAAATACTAACATTTCGTTTGCAAAAAGAATGTAAGAGTGGGGAGGAGAACCGATTTTTTGGATGTAGTTTAGTCTATTGAGATGTTGTTGTACATATAATTTATCATATCATGCCGATGATAAGTAACACACTGGTAGGTTCAGAAATCAAATAGGCTTTATTGTCCTTCTCATAATCTAGATACAATCATCTAGCATTCGCGTCTCCTTGTTTATAAAGAGAATAATCTCTTCACGTTTTCGGGTGCACCTATTATATTATGGGAAACCATGGCACATAAATAACAATTTTGAGTTAATACGACATAATCCTCCAACATTCTAAAAATTCGAATGTATGTATAAATCTTGCACCAATGTCAATTACCAAGTTTGAAGCCATATATGAATTATTCCTCCGACCATTACATACAAAATTACATCCATTAATACCAATTAATTGGTTTTCTGGATTTTCAAATTGTATGTATAGCATTCAAATATCTTTGTATTATTACAGAAAATGTTTACACATTAGTGTTAATTTGATTGATTTAATGTGAGAGATGAACAACCGTTTGTCATTAGAAGCTTTGATGTTTAAAGCCCGGATAGTGCATCATTCAAACGCTTCTTTGACACGGATTCAATGACAGTTTGGGACATTTTCAGTTAACGGAAGCGCCGATATTCCTTTATTAGCTTGTCTTTTGACGTACCGTCATTACTCATTTATATGTGTTTAATGCATAATCATAAAAATGATTTATTTGTGCTTGTATTGAAATGAAATTGACAATATTGACGATATCTTTGTTAATCTTGCTTTAGCTGTCACGGGAGTCCTTTCAGATCAATCGAAATGGTTGTACAGACGTTTAAATTATAATATTCCTTCATCAAAATCTCTGTAATTTCCCTTTAGAGTGACTGGGCGATATAAATCTGATTGAATATACACAGATATCATTTGGTCTGATCTGTAAATTTACATGCATTCGGGCTTTGAAAAAAGAGAAAAAAATCTATATAACTGAAATTGACAGGTAAATTATGTTAAATGCGCTTTTATGCTGAGCATTTAACTGCCATGGTTTCTCTTTAATGGTCGATTTGCTCTGCGATCAAAGGGTTCTCACAAAACAGTCGCCATCCAAAAAAACCACAGTCAGTGACGAACCACCTTTTATATGCTGATATATGTGTTGGGTTTCAGGAATGTTGGATATCTGAGGACATCATAACGAAAAAAAAAGATGCCAACACATCTGTATCAAGACACGGAGTCAGGAATATCCTTACTAGACCCACGAACCAGGGATAGCAACATCTCCTCAACGAGTCAAAATCAATATGTTTTAAAATACTTTGTCAATTTGTAACTTTTCGAAAAGGAATTTGAAGAAGAAAAAAAACAACTCTTAAGTTATTATTTTTTAGAAATGGTACATGTATCTCAGACCAAAGTATTTACTTTTATTTTTTTATGGATATACATGTAGTTGCTTGCTCGGTGTCGTTGTATGTACCAAGCAAGGAAGATTTAAAAGCATCTCTTCTTGAGTAATACTTTCGTTCATACTTTTTATATAAAATAAATATTTTAAAACAATTTTATAAATAAAATATTTAAACTAAAGATTAAAAAAAATGCGCTTAATCGAAAATTTTCTTAGGAAAATGTTTATAGGTATCGAATGGATAGATTTATTGGTAAAAAAAAAAAATGGAAAAAAAAAAAGAAAAAGATAATATATAATGATTAATAAAAAGTAATTTTGACAAATAAAATTTTATTGATTGATCCTAACATAATATTGATTCAGTGAAATTTTTTTTGAAGTGAAATTCTCCCGCCCACTTCCACTTCTGTGAAACTTTTTCGTTCAATTAGTTTTGACATGGACGCCATTTTCCCCTCATATTTCTTCATCACAAACGACAACTTCCAGACCTCCCTTCGAAGGTTCAGTATGGGATAGTGGTTATCGCCTGTTGTTCAGGGATTTTTCTGTTGATAAGTCGTTCCCCTCCTCCGAGCCCGAGCGTTTTTTCTTAGCCTGTCATGGTGGTCTCTTTCTTGTCAACATCACAACTCGCATTACCATAGAGCGTCGGCATCTGACAGTTTATAGGTAAAGCGATATCCTTGAGTTGTTTTATTTTTGCTATTCAAAACATCCCCGCTCTTTGTGATTTTTATACATCTGTCATTTGTTGTGGGATATTTTCCCCTTTATTTTCCAACGTTTGTTTTTTTAGACATTGAATGCTTTTATTTTGACATTTGTAGAGGCATATCGCCCATCAAACCACGAACAATAAATCAATCAAGGAGAACCCGATAAAAAAAAAAGATATGTAGAAATCTCTGAAAAAAATTAGAAATTAAATATTCTAAATAAAAGGATAACTTATCATGCTATTTCTTACCGTAGAAATGTGGGTTTTGTATTAAGCTACCTTTCGTGAAATGAATGTCATTAAAGTGCCAAAACAGAATACTTTTGGGAAATATGCGTAAAGCAAAGACCGTAGAGTATTGTGTCATTTAATGTCTCGTGTTTGTCAGTTGTCCACAAAAGATTTCATTGTTTCAACCTGAAATTGCACATGTCGAAAATTAAGAGAAGAAATTTATGGTGATGTTTTGCCAAGAAAAAGTAATAAATTCGTCTTGGTCACACCATCGATAGTGCGTGAACACAGAAAAACCACGACTTATTTGAAATTCATTCAAAAAATGAAGTTTGATATACTTAAGTTGAATAGATAAAAAGAAGTTGTTTTAATAAGAGTTATCCCCCTTTTATAATGTACGATAACTGTTAGGTCTTGACTCCAGACTATAGGTAAAAAAAAAAGATTGATTTGTAATTAACGCTGATATAAATATCATTTTAGGATGCTACATGCAGTGCAACATGCCAATATATGCCAACTTAAACACACTGATTTCAAATTTTTTTCTAACTCAGCGAAAAGAGTCTTAGATCAGAACTTATTTTTTTCTCCTTGAAAAATGAGGGGTTTTTTTCTCCAACTGTTCCAATATTCTAGTCAAGAAGTGACTTATTTTCATCATGATACACAAAGTCGGAAATACAGAACATACCCTAATGTAGTGCAGTGGCTAATTCATCCATGGCTTAAATTTATAAAATTGTCGCGTGTTGCGCTAAAAATTTTTGTTATGGATATTGTAGGCATGTGTATTACCAGTGAATTACATAATCTCATTCGATAATGTTAGCACTGCTTAAAGATACAAATAAAACCAGACTAAAAGGGGAAAATAAACGATCTTCTTCCTTACCCGAAACACGATCAACACACATGGGTACTACGTATGGCAGCTGACACATTAACGACTACAATGGGAAATCGGTGACTTTTCAGCTGTTGTCTTTTATGGTTTCCGGTAGCTATATGAAGTTCATTTTAAGATCAAATATAAAAAAATATTAAAGTTCACAAATAATAAACCAGTTGCATATGAGCCTTATTACATGCAATTTCAACACCTTTCATTGCTTCATGCACTAAGGAAATGACGTTTCACTTCCTTACGCGCCATATTTTCAGATGGGACTGAACAATAAAACTTTTATTAGCTTGATTTCGTAAGGATTTAACACTTTTATTCGTGGAATCAGCGAAGAAATTGCAAACTTCGATCTATGAATAGTGTTATATAAGATACGTTTTTGGGGAAGATTTTAATAAGATTGTCAAAACACCCACTGAAATCTGTGGAAAATGAAAGAAAATTTCAAGAAATAGTCATGTTGTCGCGATTTTGCCCAAAATGAGTAACTCAATAGTACATAGTATGAAAGAGGGAGAATCGTGATTTGTAAATTTCTTGTTAGCTGCCACTCTGTAAATTAAGTAAATTACATGTACATCTAGTGACAATTTTGGAAACGTGTGGATAAATAAAGTGTTGTTTTTTTTGCCCATCATCCCTGAAAAAATCAATAAAAAAATGAAACTAAGAAGTTTTCAAAAGAAGTATTATCTTGATATTGTTAAGCAGTTGTTTGTTTTCCATGAACTTTTTTGCAAAATTTGTAAGTGAATACTTGAAATATATGGAGATAAAGAACAGTATTCAAGCTCAAAAGTCCATTAAACAATACAAAATAGGAGCAGAGCAAACACGGACCTCCAAAACATCAGAGGTGGGATCAGGTGCCATGGAGGAGTGAGCATCCCCTTTTGTGTTAAGCACTGAGCCTAAATGACAGGGGTTGTGTAGTTGAACTTTCTAACACATTACGTGTTGCATAGACTACCATAACTATATTTAAAGCTCATTGACCCTTTGAAAAGGGAGACAACTCTAAATTGGAAAATTTACTATGACATGTACCAGTATTCCTATGTAGAATTTTGAAGTATAAAGGTCATTTATGCCAAGTTTTGCCCTTCAAGGTATGCTTACTTTTTTTCAAATCCTGTGAATATCAAGGTCATTTAACGAGATCAAGTGTCTGTCTGTCACTGTCTGGCCATCGGTCTGTTAAAATGTTAGTCCTATTACGTAGTGTTTTTCAATTTTAAAATCTGCCACATGCCATTCTCGCGAGTTACGGAGTTTCGTTTCCATTCTGTTTGTAGAAATAGAATGGACACAAAAATCGGCTTGGGACGATGGCAACATGCAGACTAGATTAGAATAGAGGATATTATTTAACTGTGTTCTGGTTGTACTTTTGGTTCAAAGGCATTTTCAGGAAACACTTCTTCACCATATGAGTACATATATTATGACTGCATTCGTGGTGCTGTTCACATAAAGATTCGAATGATGAGTTATAGGCTTAAATCAGAATAAAATAACCAATTAATACATACCAAATTACGATATCTTATATAGTAAAAGCATATCATCGAAGGAGTTAACAATATCCTGGTTTCCCGAGGTCAGGTCTTATTCCTGAGGCAAAGCAAAAGGAGAAACAATATAGGTTTGATCAAGGGGAAACTGAATCTTTCTTATACATGAAGTGATATACGTTGATTGTTTTACTATACCACTTCAAAGCAAGGCTCAACTCACAGTGTCCTGATTGACTGTTGACTGCAAATTGCTGGCTAAGATGAAGAAATTGCTGGCTAAGATGAAGGTACAAAGTCAAATTCATCTGATTTTTCACTATAGTTTTGCAAACTATTCGGGGTATATTATAATTGAAGTAACAAAATTGAATGGCATGGGGTCTATTTTTTAAACAAATTTCATAAATGTTTGATTCCAAATGTTTAATTTTTTATGCCCCCCCCCCCCCACCCCCACCTTGAAAAAGGGATCATATTGCTTTGCACCTATCGGTAAGTAGACCAAGTGTTGCCGCTCAATATCTTGAGAACCCTTTGCCTGACAGACATCAAACTTTGAACATTGGTACTACCCTGAAAAGTAAATGACCCCTATTGATTTTGAGGTCACAAGGTCAACGGTCAAACTACTCAATACGTAGGAAGATATGGACCACGCAATATCTTGAAAACCCCTTGCTTAACTGACATGAAACTTGTTGCAAGGGTCAAACTGGACATTGGAAGATATATTGACCACTCAATGTGCTTGACATCAAATTGGGTACACTGGTTTCCCCGAGGGTGTAGTTGACCCCTGTTGATTTTGCGGTCACTAGGTCAAGGGTAAAAAAAAAAAGAAAAACAACAAAAATATTGCTACATCGGGGCATATGTTTCTCAAACATTTCTCAGGCTTTCTTTTTTCTGTTTATTTGTTTGTTTGATTTTCATTGTTCGTGTAGTTTTCTGCTGTTTATTTAAACTTTATAGAGATTTTTTCTTACTTTTTCATTTTTTGTCCAGAAAAGTACTTTCTTTTTTTACTACAGCCAAATAAACAATTCTGGTTCCTAGGAGCCTCCTATATTGGATGTTTTATTCTTTAATTGATATATTTAATCTAATTGAAAATTATATGAGGTAGATAAATAGTGTAAGAAGCAAATGTGTTCGACTATACAAAATCTATATATCTATATTAGCTGAAGATTTGAACTCGCTGGTCTGAAAAAACCATGCAGAAAGCTACAGTGCCACACAATGAAAAAAGTGTATATTTATTGCGCACAAAAAAGTGCGCCGTTTCTCGATTTATTTCTCTGTATATTTAAGCTGCCACCTCAAAATATTACTAACATCTGTTCCTAATACATTCTTTTACTATTTCCACAACAATACATTCCGCAACTAATATTTTATTCAAAAATAAGAAACGATACATTGATACAAAAGTTACCAATAAAAACGTATTCGAGGTACTAGTAATACGTCACAATATTCTCAATGAATACCCAAATGTTTCATGATGAATCATGACGTAAAAAAGTATTATCAGTTTTTGTTTTGTTTGTTTTGTTTTTTTGTTTTGTTTTTTTTTTTTTTTTTTTGTTTTGTTTGTTTGTTTGTTTTTGCTTTTTTTTTTGTTGGTTTTTTTTTTTTTTTTTTTTTTTTTTTTTTTTTTTTTTTTTTTTTTTGGTTTTTGTTTATTTTGGTTTCTCAATGTGGTTACTACCTCTGTTAAAAAAGTATAACAACCTTTAACAATGTTTTAATGACATATTTCAACGATATTATTTTCAAAATCGCTTAATAGTTTTGAAATTTTCTACCACTACCGAAGTCGGTTTGGAGGCCGAAAGCCTAAGAGGCTTCAACTATCAGCACCGTTCTAAAGCATATTTTTAACATTATATTCAGATCAGAATTACCAAAATGTGTTAATGTTTCATTAATTCTGCGAAATCAAAACTTTATATACTAAAAAAAAAATTCAAAGGGATACTTAATATTTTTGTAGGCCACGTCATTGATTAAATTTCGTTTTGAAAAAGAAAAGACAAATTATATTGGAGAACATATTATTCTACAGTATAAAATTAAAATAATTTGAATGTTATTTGGGGCCCAAAAACAGGCCTTATCGGAAACTCTTTAGCTTTTGTCTAGAAAAACAAACACATACTGACAATCTTAGTATATTTCGATTCGATGCATGTTTTCACTTTATCAAGAAGGATCGCAAACCAGGGCATTTGCATTTTGGTGTATGCAGCACTTTTTGACAAAAGTCTGTGATTACGAGAATAGAAATTGCAGGATCCTGTTTTCTGTAGATGGCAATAAGTATTACAAATCTGCAGACATTAATTAATGATACAAGAACTTTGTCGCCAGTGACAAATTACAGATCATCTGTACATATTTTCTTGTAAATCACATATTAATATAATATGTGACCTGTGTGTCCGCCTGACATATTATCATACTGATTGTCAAGTTGTCAGATCTGTAAGCCACCGGACAGACAGTCATGTGCATGCGCGTTATATATAGAAAATGGTAGCTGAGACCACTCAGAAATTTAACGTTAGTGGTCATAGATCACTGCAAAGCAAGAAGCAACTCTACTTCAGACTGGCGGAACAAGTTCGCATCTGTTTTTGAACATCGATTGTCCAACAGACGCGTTGAGTGATAATTAACAAAATGATACGCTATCTGACGGTTTAGAAAAATAAATTCAACGAATTTTCTTGCTCTTCACATAATTATAGGACAGTAATTTGCACCTTTGTTATTGGATTTCATGTCTTCTGTAGAAGGCACAGCCTCTTGTCGTTGTAAATCTAAACAGCGGCGCATTGCTTCTATCATCTTGTCGGATCTTTTCATTCTAAATATATGTTATCTAGAAATGATGTTCTTAGAACACAAACTTCAGAATTCCAGGGTGAAGTTTTACAAAATATATTTTTGTAATAAAAAAAAAATAAAACTTCAGTTTTGTATGAACATTATAAAATTCACATATTTCCAAATTTAATGTGTATGATTCTTAGAATTTCCAAATAATTAAAATATAGAAAATTGCCAACATATATCATGTGCATTTCTTGTTATTTTTAAAAGTAACTTAAAATTTACTGTTTATTCTGACTATACGATACGTAAATTTTCAGCAAAATGCAATTGCGTCGGAAAAAATTCCTAAAACCTCTGTGATTAATTAGAAAATATCAAGATGTGAGGTGCGCGCTTGGCGTGACGTGATAAACGGTTTTGAAACTGACCCTTGATCTTCTTCAGAACTACGAAGTGAGCATTCGCCTGATAAGCTGCACATTAATGTACCTCACAAGATTTGTCAAATCGTTGTTTTTATGCTCGTCTACACGGATATGAACAATACATACATCTTGATCATTTCAAACAGATCGGAGTATTAAACGTCTCCACAAATCACAATAAATTTGTCAGATGCCGTTTATAATACTCTGCAATTCCCCAACCCTGTCTTGGTGATGGATGCCGCACTCGTTGAGGTGGCAATATCATTTCCGATATTGTCTGTTTTCTATCAAATCATGTCCAAGTCCTTTTCATCAAGCACACGATAAAAACTCCTGTTGGAGCCCATTTGATAAATGCCTTTGTCAATGAAAAGCCCTTTTTGATTTAACCATTATTGTCACAAATGAAGCCCTTCAATCATACTAAGAACTTTTTTGTATGTGGGTTAGGTCATGGTCAAAAACTGTTTAAGCTACCAAAAATATTTTTATCGCTGGTAATAGATGACCAAATACATTACATCAATAAATTATATTAATAAATAAACTTAAAGACACTAGACAGTCAAGTTAAAATGTATGTACTGGGATGTAGATAATGCTATACTTTTATTGGTACAGTCACAGTAAAGTAAGAGTAACTGCATGGTTTGAAATTCAGTATTTAATAAACATTTTGCGCCACTGATAAAAATAATAAGTTGATGATCAGGCGCTGTGTAGGGTTTCATTTCATAGTTGCTTTATGCTTGCTATTTGAAAAAAGGCAAGAATTGTTCTAAATTGTCAAATCCCTTAAAATACAAAAAGGTAGAAATGACATTATATTCAGAGCCTGGGTGGGGGGTGGAGGTCATTGCCTACATAAGAGTTCACATACATACTGGAATGGACCCGATTTTGAAGAGAGTATTTGTTTGTCATGTCTATTAAGAATATACTTTTTGTAGAAAAAAGTCAATGTAAGTACAAATAAACAAGACAAGAAGCCTTGGCATTTGCATTTGATGCTTCCATGTACCAGGTATTTCCCTTGACTACGAAGATTAGACTTTGAAAAATTGGAAAATAAGTGGATAATCGTAGCATTTGTGGTATCCTTTTCTTTGTCAACCCTATTTTTAAATCCAACCTTACACTTTTTCAAAACGAGACCGCTTATATCTCTTACCATATGTTATTTCCATTGCTTAACTAAGACTGTGACTTCATCAGGGATCATTCACTTTGTCCACGGCATTATCACAGACTCCTCAATCATATCTTCCCACTGAGAGAAGACATACAGTAAAACTCGGTTATAAAGGACTCGCTTAAAAGAAAACTTTTATGAATCCCATAGAAAACAACACAATGTTCCTTAGCCGGAATATAGAATAAGTCCTAGTTACTTCCCGATAACAAAGTTTTACTGTATTGGTTTTGGCATGATTGTCTATCCAACTGTCACAAAATAATTATAACTCAAGAGCCCTTGATTAAAAAAAAACAAACATTCAAATTAGTAGTATGTTGTTTCCATTGTCTTAATAGTTTGTCAAAATCTTGACTAAAAATCATATTTAAAAGAAAACAACGGGAAATGAGTTAGTGGAACTGTGTCCTGACTATATTCTTCAGGCAATTGTATTGAATGTTTTGAAATTCCAGAGTGTTAATGATCCAACAGTGTGTCACAATCCAATCTCAATGTCGCATCCTTAAGCTCAGGATCAACGGTCAGTGAGATAGTAAAACCGTGCCAGGGCAACAACCTTGAAACATTTGACTGGAACAAATTGAAAACGTTATTGATAGCTACAGCTATATGTCATGACCTGGACTCAAGATCATATATCAAAGGTCAAGGTGAGATGAAAATCTTGGTTTTTAGGTATTATTTGAGAATGGGGAGACATTCCTTCTTGTGAAAAGCTAAAACATCTAGTTCCTCGATAAATTGCATTGATATTGTCATTAGAAAGTACATGTACCTGCATGTTACATTTCTTGATCTTTCATAGGGCTATGAACAAGTCCCCTTAAAATACTTCTTTCAAGACCTAATCTTACTTCCTCTGTCTATGTCTGTCCTCTTATTGTTGATGCATGTCTTTTTACGTTCTTTTTAATGTTCAGTGGGGGCGGGGGTGCCGTGCATGAGTGTGTTTAGTCCTTTCCTCATCCCTGCGATGTGTTCAGACGGAGGCCACAAAGGTAGAGCCTCGGTTGAATCTCCGGTTTGTTTTGTTTAACGTCCCTTCGAGAATTTTTCACTCTTATTGAGAAGCTACCACTTGCCGGTGGAGGGCTGCAAATTTAGGCTTGCGCAGTGAGGGATCTTTTCCATGCCAGCACCTACTGCGACACAGGACCTCGGTTTATACAGTCTCACCCGAAAGACCGGTCTCCGCGTCACACACTGAATTCGAACCCACGATGTAAGGATCAATTCCTTACTCTGCTAAAGACAAAAGTGTAAAAACTGCTCTGGTCAGAAAACACAAACGCTAGTCAAACAAAAGAAAATAACACGCGGATTTCTCTACATAAATGAAAAAAAAATGTGGTAATTCATTCTGACGTTTCAGTCTTTTGTAACATGTTTACAAATTACTCGTTCATCTTTGCTTTTGGAGTTGTCAGATAAGATTAATTCTGACCCTTTTTAATTGGATCATGGACTTGTTTCGAAATTTCATTTAAATTTGTTTTGAATTTTTATTTATTTATTATTATTCTTTTAATTGTAAGTATCATAAAAGTAGGTAAATGTGTAGTAGTTTTATAGTATATAAAGTTAAGAAATTGATTATTGAAATCGACTCCGTCTTTCAGTATTAGTAGTTTTGATATTTACTCCTGACTGCTATTTCTTTCCTAGTTTTTACGGATATCTCTTTAGGTCAGCCAATCTTCTGAAAAACCATTTTCCCCCTTTACTCAATGTTTCAATACACAGGATTATTTCTTTAGCAAAACTTTTGAAATCTGTTACTCATATTTTTCCTCGGAAAATCTTGCATCATTTATCAAAGTTAACATTTTTGTTATTTACAAAATATTCGTGTTGTTGTTTTTAGTATAAATGACGTTATGCACGATACGGTGATAGTTACCACTGTAAACTGCCAGAAATCTACTCACTTTTCATCACTTGTCTGAAAATCATAAAAACCACACAATGCAAGCTTATAATTGCATGGAATAAGGAATGTTCAGAACACCGTTATTTATATCTTTTTATTACTCATTCTAAGAAAGTTTTTAGCCTCATATAACAGAAAATTTGTAAAAACACCGACATTTTAAGGCTTGTAGCTTCCGTCATAGCTGTAAATCTGTCCTTCTGATAAATCAAAAGGTCGTGCCCTAGGTACTTAATATTCAAAATTAACAATGCATCTCGTGTAGGTCATAAATCCACTCACGGAAATTGGTTGGAATAGGGAAGTTATTAATGATTTATTTATTTAAAAAAAAATGTTTTCATTGATCATGTTGGAACTTTAACAATTTTGATAATGATCAACACTTTCAAACATGGCTTCAAACTCCCACCCAAAAGCCCGGCCAAACCCATAATCTAGCATTTTATACGGATGATAGTCAAATATCTCTTCGGACAGCAAACAATCACACAAGGAAAGATTTATAAGCAAATGCAATATGCAGCAGGAACAGACACAGCACTGTAATTTTGGGGAGTTTGAAATTTCACCCTCAGTTTTGAATTATTCCTGCTCTCCGCGGTGGTGGTTCGCTCTATTAGTTTCTGAGTACATGTTATAACGATAAATTTTTCACGCGTTTTATCTAATTCTGTATCCTTCATGATTATTTAACATGACATTTCTAATACTGTCAATGTCAAAGTAATGAAACCGAATAATTGTTTGTTATCTCCCTCCATCTATGATGGAACAGTGCTCCTGAGGTTTGCTATTGAATTTTTCAATTTTGATAAATGATCCACATTAAGGCTATCGTGCAACTTTGACTAGGCGTTGTTATTTTTCAGTTCATTTCATGATGAATGCTGTGTAGGATTTCTACACTTCTCGAGTCTTATTACGCCAGTATTAATTATTCATTATAGAACGCAGGGGAGCATGGCTCTGTTCATAGAAACAATTGCGAAACATTGAACCATTGTTCGTTTACAGATTCGCCCCCACCACGCCTATTTTTTACCCAAACATATCTGGTGGTCGCATTTATATTTTCAACAGTATACTGCAAAGTCATTAGATTCCAGGGGTCACCCAAGGGGTCACGGTCTTTCAAACGTCACAAGATAAATCATAGCACCCCTGATAAAATCAGACCATTAAAACGATTCTGTCAAAGGAACATATTTGTCAAAAACATTGCACAATATGACAATATTATCTGTCTAATTGATATCACAGCCCGTCAGTGCAATCAAACCTGTTTGGTAATGAGTATCATTTCCTCACGCGAAAAAAGAATAACTCGAATTAGGCATGCGTGATCGTCTGCCATTAAGATAATTGTAAGCGCGGAATTCAGTAGCTCTATCAAATTTCAAACGAATTTTTATCATTTGTCAAAGAATGATGAATGGAAAAGAGATAAAGTCAGTTGTCGCATGGTCTTTATCTGTTTAAAGATACCAAAGTTTTGTTGGGAATTGTGAATATTATTATCTAACGACTCATAACGCTCAATCGCACTTTAATCAATAATTTTGGCAAAATATGCATTGTTGAAATTACAAGAACCCCCCTCACCAGAAAAAAGAACAAATTAAAGTTTGACGAAAATGCCAAGTGTGTTGTTTGACGCGTTATCTGCCCTTGGCGAGTGAAACGGATCTGACGTGGTGAAACGATCTGCCTCAGACTGACGCTATACTGAGTGATGGAAATGTTCAAAGAGTCTGCGCGTGCTCATCTGCCAAAGCGAGGCAGGTAACAGACCTGTGCCCCGTTTGATGTTTGTAACAGACTGATGACAGCTTGCCATACAGAAATGATGTGATGACAACATACAGTTTTATTTAATTGATATCAGAATCGCAGATGTAGGTAGAGGAACGGAGGAAATCCTTGAGCAGAACTCAGTAAAATCCTTGCTTCAGAACTTGCTGGTTTATTGTACAAGAAACTTCAAACAGCTTATTGCTAGTCGTAATTCACGTAAATTGCACAGAATTTCTTTCTAGGGAAAATCTAGGCAGTCAATAATTTTGCTTTAATGCTACACGCATTTGTGATTCATAATTTATTGAATTCTATTAGCAGTAAATCTTCTAACACATTTATTTAAACACCAGCGTATCATTTACCAAGGCAATAACTCATTCAGAACTCTTCATTAAAGGGAGAAAAATTTTCATTGAGTCTGTCTAAATTATTGACAAAACGCCCGTGTTTCTCTAAGATAAAAACCATTTTTCGACATTTTGATAGAATTGTAAACGTGATATCGGGGAAAAAACTAATAAGGATGATTTAGGCGTCATACAGCAGTGGCATAGCTCTCCATCGCTCCGCGCTTCGTGGCAGGCCGGTGAATTAAAACTAGACATTTATGGGCAATCCTGATAAAATTACAGACATTAAAAAACCTTCCATTTGCAAACGGTGGAACGATAAAAATACATAGATCACACTGTTAGCCGGCATGAAAGCCCTGACGCCGGGAGGGCGGGCTCCCGGTAGAGGCCCCTGTCACAGTATATCACCCCGTGTACACTGTAGGGTCATAATAGTTAGACGGCACTGTATTGCACTAAGTTTTATGGAACAGCAATGGTTATTCCCTTTTAAAACAAAACAGAGTTGGTGCCCATCCTACCTTACATTTAATCATTTTATTCACAAATAATATAATTTTCGATAAAATTCGAACAAAAATCTTTTTAATGATTATTTTATTTTTAAAATAAGCCCATATTCTATTGAATTAGGTTATCATTTTCAAGCAAGATATAGAACAAAATTCACCTATTTAATCAAATCGTTCGGGAAAAGACACATATTTTTGGATTTAAAACTTTTTTGTTTTATACTCTTTTCTACTTGCTCGATAAGTAAATCGTATAGAATAGATTTTATTTGACAGTCTTGGTACCACTGGGGGTGTAACATAGATACAAAAAAGCATGATTTGTTAAACATCGTTGAGGACAAGAAAAGCCATATCAACATATACAGCAATAGAAAACATATATGGAATACTAGGTTTATGTTTCGTCCTGCATTCTACATGTATCTAAAATATTTTGACCTCGGACTTTCATCTTTCCGCTTGGTCTTGTCAAACTATCAGATGATCTGACTACATTTTGAAGCCATTTTTGAAGAATGAACCTATAAAAATTCTCTGTTTTATAAGTTATAGCTGAAGTAGTTTGTTACATTCTCATATATAATGCAATATCTATTTATAGAAATAGAAGCCATGTCCTTCGACCCAATGGATGCAAGATTGATCCCAGCCAAACTTAAACAGACCAAACCAAGGTTTTTACACCATCGTTCCATCCCCAAACATTCTGTATTGCAAATATTTAAATAACTTACAGCAAAGAAATCGAAATTTAAACCACGCGCTCTCATCCTGAGATCTTGATAAGACCTAGACTGGTCCTCTGACAAAGGTTACGACGTTCAATCAATTGGAATCAAGGACAGGGAACCAGGCCAACCTATAATACTGATATGAAATAATGGCTTCAATATCCAAAGAAATAAAGCTCCAGGGTTCTCCATCATTTGAAATTTTACTGTGTAGCAGATTTTACGTGAACCACTAATATTCGCGGTATTTTCGCGATCAAATTCGCAACTGAACCACTATTATATTCATTATATCTACAAAAGTATACACACAACTTTTTTTAATTCGTTACACAAATAGTATGATCGTACATATTAATAAAAAAATAAATTAATGGATTTTTTAAACAATTAGAATGTTTCCATATAATAAATTTTAACCAATGTACTATAAGACAAACCAACTGTAAATCTCCACCCCACCCCCACCCCCAACACCCCAACATACAACTTAAAAAAAATAAGTACGATTTTACAAACAATCTTAGATAATATACTGGTATCACTGTCTACAAGTTGTACTGTATATTAAACCTTGTTTTTGTATATATGTATATATATATAAAACTTCATATTTTACACATGCTCTGAAGAGCAGAGGAAATTCTGGTCGATACATTCGATCTACTTACCATCTTTAAAAGTAAAATTTGCCGTGATTTTTGTTTGACTCGCAGTAGCAACATAATTCTAGAGACGTGGTTCTGCAGTATAAGGGCATATATTTATATAAAAAAAAATTTAATTTTCAAATAATATTTAAAAATACAACTAGCAATTATACGGTTACATGGAAGTGTGAAAATTATTTGTCTTTGTTCCTTCGTGCGTGAAGTCCAGCGAGGGTCTAGGAGATAATTGATTATGCAAGGTGAAGCAAGAAAAAGTGTCCAAATTAAGAGATAATTCAGTGCTCTGCCTTAAAAATTGAATTGAAAGACAGTAGAATTGTTTGATTAAAGTTTCTGTTAGAGAGAATTTATATTCTGATTATCACATATCTTACTGTGTCGCAATTTTTTTACTGTGTCGCACGCATAAAATTTGAATCGTTAATGTGTCGGGGAAAATTTTACTGTGTCGGGGCCAACACAGTAAAACAGCTCATGGAGAACCCTGAAGCTCCAAAGTAAATAACTTAATTTTTTAACAAAAATTTTAAATATTTAATTCATTTTGTAGAAACCCCCCTTTTAAAAACATTTTTAAAAGCCTTATGCTTTAAAGTTCTTATAAAAGTTCAATGTTATAAAAACTTGAAATGAAAACCAACAAAGTCATAACTAAAGTAGCAATACTTCAATGACAAAATTTTAGAAAAAAATATATATTATTGAGGAACGTATCGTCTGTCCTTGAAATGATGAAAAAAAGAAATTGAAAAAAATAACAAAAAATTTAAATATCACAAAAATTCTGGTGGGAAAGATCTGTTCAAGAGTGGACTCAAATATCTTGGATTTAATTACCGTTTTCATCCAACTTGTATGTATTATCCTGTGCTACACATGACAAGTAAAAAGTCAAAAGCGGGTAAAAGGAGTTCGTATAACGAAATTCCTACTTCCTTTCAAATCTTTATGTTTTCTATACAAAACAGCTGATAATCAATGTTGATCAAACGTTCGAGATAATACAACTCCACATATTTTCTAGTATCTAAACCTTTCAGTGATTTCATGAACAGTTCCAATTTCACCGGGTATAACCACACATACGGGGTGCATACTCTGTTGAGAACAGGGTGTATCCCCCAAGCAATGGGAATTAAAGGTGTTAGTTAAACCTTTACTGTCCAATTTCTCTGGAAAGCATATTCATTCGAAAGGAGCGTTAATTTCTAATAGGACTTTATGGAAACATCTGAGAGGATTTGACACATAATGATCAAACATCATGACAAAGCTTTGATTTTTTATTATCACTTTTGTTTAAAATTGCTAACAATCATATTTTAGCTATATAAGTTTGTGCATATATTGTCTGTGAATAAAATCTTTCGAATTTATTGACAAAAAATCCAGGCTTAAAGAAAGGGCACCTTTGTCACCTCGTCGCTTTCTGTTCACAATATCTAAAATATTCAAATCGATTATAATCTAAAAC
Source organism: Saccostrea echinata (assembly GCF_033153115.1). Lineage (NCBI taxonomy): Eukaryota > Metazoa > Mollusca > Bivalvia > Ostreida > Ostreidae > Saccostrea > Saccostrea echinata. Next base: position 10,946,309 of record NW_026889759.1, on the reverse strand, counting down.
CCGTTTAAACTTGAACTTGAATTTGAACTTGTTTTCTAAAATGGCTCATTGACCAAATTATAACGAGAGGCTCATAGGCTACAACCTTCACCTGAGTCAATATGACCCTGCTGTTCTTCATCAGCAGATTTTTTTCTATTATATATTCCTGTATAAATCTTTGATCACCCATTATGGCCCCAACCTATCCCGAGGGGTCATGATTTGACTTAACTTGAATCTATACTACCTGAGGATGTTTCCATATCAATATGACTAATCATGACTTTGCTGTACTTGAGAAGAAGATTTTTAAAGATTTTTTTCCCATAAGTTTCTATTTAAAACTTTGATCCCCCATTGTAGTCCCACCCTACCCCGGGGGTTTTGATTTGGGAAAAATTGAGTCTACACTACCTGAGGATGCTTCCATATCAATTAACTAATCATAACCTTGCTGTTTTTGAGAAGAATATTTTTAAACCATATATTCCTATGTAAAAGTTTGATCCTCCACTCTGACCCCACCCTAAATTCGGTGGTCATAATTTGACTTACCTTGAATCTATACTACCTGAGGATGCTTCTATATCAATATGACTAATGATGGCTTTACTCTTCTTGATCATGAGAAGAAGACTTTGAAGATTTTTCATATATATTCCTATGTAAAACTTTGATCCCCAATTGTGGCCCCTACCCTACACCGGGGGGGGGGGGGGTCATGATTTGAACAAACATAAATCTACATTATATAAAGAATGTTTCACATTAGTTTCAACTTCTTTGAGTGATTCTTGAGAAGAATTTTTTTAAAAGAAGCCACAAATTTTCACCAATTCTTAAAATTATCTCCCCTTGAAAGAGACGTGGCCCTTCATTTAAACAAACTTAAATCCCATCACCCAAGGATGCTTTGTGGCAAGTTTGGTTGAAACTGGCCCAGTGGTTCTGGAGAAAAAGTCGAAAATGTGCAAAGTTTACAGACGGACGGACGACAGACAAAATGTGATCAGAAAAGCTCAGGTGAGCTAAAACGTGAAGAATGCTATTAAGTGAGCAGTTGATATGCTAAATACTAGTATTTAGGAAATAGAGAAACCTATGTTGTATAGTTTCTAACAATGCCACATCCTAAGGTATGAAACCTCATGACATGGATTTACAATTACAGTAAAGATCTTTATACTTCATTTTAATCCCACAAGCATTAAGTTTGGTCTGAATATAGTTAATATAAATGTATAATTGTTTGCTTTTTATATTATGATTAACTAGTCCCATCCTGGAAGGATTTATCCATGAACCAGGAGATATAAAAAAAAAACCAAATTCGGTGGAAGGCACATTAATAGCACATTTTAGTTTCTCTGCAAGAAGAGGATCATTTCAAAGATATAATACATTTCCGATATATACTAGTATGGTCAATCTGGACCCATGCACCTGGGGTCTGAATCAAGGATCTAGAGGGTAAACAATTTTGTTAAAAGGTTTAAAGCCCGTTATTTAATCATGCAATTAAATAGTCAACAAGATGTGCAGAAGTAGAGGACAGATTTCTAGCTCTACTGGTCAGAGAAAGTTTAAGGGGTCCGTCCTCCGTCTGTTTGTCTGTAGATAGTTTTAGCTCACCTAAGCCGAAGGCTCAAGTGAGCTTTTCTGATCAAAATTTGTACTTTGTCGTCGGCGGCGTCCTCGTCGTAAACTTTTAACATTTTCATCTTCTTCTCCAAAACCACTTGGCCAATTTCAACCAAACTTGGCACATGGCACTGAGTATACTGGTAAAGAAGATTCATATTTGTTAGTGAAGGGCCACATCCTTTTCCAAGGGGGGATAATTAAGAAATATTGAAGATTGGATGGGTTCATTTAAAAATCTCCAAAACGACTTGGCTAGAAAAGATGAAACTTAAGTGAATGCTTTCTGAGGTAGTGTAGATTCAAGTTTGTTCAAATCATGACCATGGGAAGGGTGGGACCACTATGGGTGCCTCATATTCTGTGTATCAGATTTTGATACATGGTGTTACCAATGTAATTAAAAACAGAATTTTTTAAAAAGAAAAATCCTTTAAATTCTTTCAAAATGCTAATCTTCCTATACACCTTTAAAACGTGTATGATAGAAGTTCAGTTCAGAAAACTGCTGTAACTCAAGAAAAAATGGCTAAAGTCCAAGTATTTATTTTACAAGTGTTATAGTTATATTCAAACAAGTAGAGCACCATCAGAGACCAAAGATATATATTCCATTTTCACTGTATGATGAACTTAGCCTAGCCTGAGACATGTGAACCAAGGGATATGAAAAGAAAACAATTTTTGTATAAAGCTTCTATAAGTTTAATATACATTTATATAAAATGAAAATGGATTATTTTTTTTTAAATATTTTCACCACTGAATATCTAGCAGGTATATTGGATCAAAAGAACAGTTCTAAAGATCCAACAGGACTGTTTGTCCGTAAGTATTTTTTCTTCAAAATGCTGCTTTTCCTACAGGTTTTAATCCGATTTCGATAAAACCAAGAACACACGTAGACTATATTAATATCCATAATTCTCTGAATCGGTTTTGATAACTTGATTCTACACATCAGTACTCTGAGGTTGATATTAAAAAGATGCTGGAGTTCCTCACTGACAACATCTATGTAGTCTTTGGAGACCCGGTCTTCCAACAATCTGTTGGAATATCTGATAGGCACTGATTGTGCTCCTTCATTAGCCGACCTGTTTTTATATTCGTATGAAGCAGAATTTATTGAAAAACGTCTACATGAGAAGAAAACACTTGTTGTGGCCTTGAACTCGACATTCAGATAGATCGACAACGTTTTATCAATTAACAATAGTTACTTCCATTCATATGTCGACTCGATATATCCCAATGTACTCGAAATGAAGAACACCACAGAGTCTGCCACATCTCTTTAGTATTTGGATGTTTTACTGACTATAGACGATAAGGGCCAACTAACAACTAAACTGTATGACAAACGAGATGTCTTCAGTTTTTCCATCGTCAACTTTCTTTATTATGTAGTAATATTCCATTATCACCTGCACATGTTGTTTATGTTTCCAAGCTTATTCGATATTCAAGAGAATGCTCTGAATACGAAAACGATCAATTTTTAAACCGAGGCAGGTTACTGACAAATAAGTTAATGTTACAGGAATTTCAATAATCTCGTTGAAAGGCAGTATTTCGTAAATTCTGTGGTCGTTATAATGACCTTGTTAGCGAATACAACCTATCATAGGATGGTATTTTGACTGACATATTTCATACCAATTGTTAGGCCTTTGATTTTATTCTAAATTGACTACGGATAATTGTTTCTACCTGATCAATACATAGGGCTCACGGCGGGTGTAACCAGTCGACAGGGAATACTCACTCCTCCTAAGCAATTGACCCAGGGGTGCATGTTTTATTACCTGTTCACAGATTTGTATTGATTGTAGAATATTTACATCCACTGAATATTTTCTCCTTTATTTCTAAAGAAAACCATTGCCGTTTATCAGTTCATGAACAACACTAGGCATATCACCTGTACGGATTTCTTGATCAGTGGCTGTTCCATCAATGAAACATACTATGGCGTACATATCAATAATACAATAATTAATCTTTTTAATCCTACTTTTAATGATTGTTTATACATATATAAATATAAACAATAAAATGTCTTTCTTTGGTTGTTAGTACGGGAATTAACGTCGCAGCTATTGCAGAAAAAATTTAACATAACCCGCTTACGCGGGTTATGTATTTTTTCTGCAGCAGCTGCGACATTAATTCCCGTACTAACAACCAAAGAAAGCATTTTATTGTTTAATTTTTTAATCGGTCAGCGTTATCTTCATTTCATCGTTGTACAGTTTTGGTTCGATTTTAGAAGACTACCCTATATAAGACACATAATCCTAAATATCAGTTTGTTTTCGAGCCTTTATATTCACTGTATTATAAAAAATAGTTTATATCAGTTTTTGATTTTGTTTCCATGGTTATACTAAGGATATAAATGTCTGAGAAATATTTTCAAAATCCTTTTTCTCCTACAGTTTGCCTCATTTCAACCAAACTTGATACACAAGTAGACTACAGTAAGGAACATATTTTTGTATATAATCTTAATTCAACTAACGGTGTTGTCATACATAATGTCTTTCACTAATTTACAATTGTTACTGAGTACATGACTTTACTCATTAACAATTGAAAATTGTAAATTAGTGAAAGACACTAAAAATAGAAAACTGTGAAAGCCTTTCAAAACTCTACCCTACCTACAGTTTTAGTTCGATTTCAGTAAAACTTGGTACATAACTTGACTGCGCTATTTCTGTTTATCAGTTTAAGATTTTAGAAGAATGATGTTGCCATAAATACTAATAACAGAATCTTTCAAAGCGCTTTTCCTTCTAGGGTTTTGGTTCAGTTTCCACAAAACTATAGCTTAGAAAAATTAAAAAATACAATTTCATGTCCATAAAATCTAGAGCTAAGTCTCGTCAGAGACTCCTGGTGACGAGAAGCGCCTATCATAAGACACAAAGAACACAGACTGAAACTTTTTTTCTGTAGTTACTTCAACTGTCACAAGGACTTTGTTTTTCTCCAGGAATAGATTTCCGATAAGAGTCCAAAACATGTATTCCAGTTTTTACATCTTTTTTTTTTTTGTCTCATTTTTGAATTTGTAATCCAAACTCCCAGGATTTTATTTGCTTCACCATTTTTGTTTGTAAACGATGGGAACATTTCACAGTAACTTTGAAAAAAAAATGCCTTACTGATATATGATGAAGTTAGTAGTTTTCGATCAAAATTTTCTCACATGAATCTGCATCAAATGTACATAGAAATACACTGAACATGAAATATGGGTTTTGCCATTTTAGTCTCTCACCTACAGGGTACTATATCTTTCCTACATGTATATACATGTTGCAGCAGTGATGTCATATAACTTACAGAGATGTAATATGGCATCACTGCTGCAACATGTGTCATTCGGATTGCGACATTGAAACTCGGTAGATATACAGAGCTATTGTATAATTAATAAAATTAGTAAAATTGGAAAATACAATTAAAGTTATTTTCGACCTTCAATACCCTAAGAAAACAAACAGACAATAATAAAGGCTTGATTGATACATATATCGATTTAATATTATTAATTTGTAGAATAGAACATTTTACTGATGTTAACTCAATGAACAGGTGATGAAGGATCTATTATTACACGTGTTCAGTTCGATTGTATACTGATACATGTATCAATAATTTATTAATTATAGACAGGCAGGAATGCAGGAAAACATTTGTTATATTCATATTACTCTGTCAATTTTCTAAACAAACCTAGCATAGAGTTTTATTTTTAATTGCATCTAAAACAAATATTTTACATACTGACATGAATAAGTAGCAGGTCAAAGTGATATATTGCATGTCTACATATTCATGATACAATTTGGCATATCTATGCTCCATCATTATATGAATATGTTGCTTGTCAACTTCAACAAGGAAGTTGTTCACGTGTACATTTTTTAACACATGCCTTTTTATAAGCTATCTTAAGTTTTGCATAAACGATGCCATGTGTATAGTTAAAAATCAGTTATCTTTTGAATAAACCTTCTTAGAACGTTTATCTAAGCATAGTTGCTTTGCTTGCTAACTTTATTACAAACATGATAAAAGTATACCACAGATGTCTTCCCATTGCAATGCGCTGATTAATATTGTTTCTGAAAAAATACATCGACATAAAAACATTACACAGAACCGAAAACGATTATAATTATGACAGATTGGATCTTGGGTGACAATCTTGATGCATGTAATATGGAAAGTATGAGATATGTTAACTTTTGAGATCATTTCTCGACAAATCTTGTGAGTCTATGAAAAATAGATAGATAGATTCTTTATTTCCAAATCAGGGCCCTTTCAGGCATCACAAATAACAAGCACGATTTATACAATTACAAACAGCACAGACAAATGTATATACAAAATAATCTACAGTACATGTTTTTGTATACTAGTATATTGAAGTTGAGAAAGAATAACACTTTATATGTAAGTAAAACTGATAATTGAATTAGTACTACCGTGTATCCTAATGCAAAGTGGAGAGATTCTATAATCCTCGCATTGTAAAAGATACCACGTGGCGATGCAAAAGTACTAATTACTACAATACATATCTCTCCCTAACATATGCATAATAATTTAATTAAATGGCTATGAGAAATATAGTTTTTTCAGGGGATTATTTTGAGCTTTTGCCACACATAGTATTTTGCAGTTACGAGCTAAGAGACAACATGATTTTGTTCTCTTTACAATTTTTTTTAAACTAATAAAAGCATTGCTGACATATTCTAGAAATCTTGGTTACTGTGCTGTTATTGTTTTTAGTACTTTGTGAACAGTAAGGGGACGACCATTTGATTCTGAAGGGGGTAGTGGTGGGGGCTGGCAGATTTTGCAATTTTCTTTACTTTAAATTTTTTGAAAATAAATAATGTGTCTTTCACTGGCAAGAAAATAAATAATCTGGCCTTGACTGGAGCTTAACATCCCTCGAAATATGAGTTCTGAAAATAAATAATGTGTTCTTAACTGGCAAGGAAATAAATGATTTGACTTTAAAGTTTCGGCAGTCAACCTTCGGTGGTGCTAACCCACTCCCCATCCCCACGAAAAAAGGAGTTTGGGACTTTGGCTGTTTTCCCTTTTTTTGCTGGTCAATTTTTACTGAAGAAACTAATTTGTTCCTGGTCATCTTGGAAATAAACATTCTGTCCTGTGAAGACATGAAAATAAATAATCTAATTCGAAAAAAGTTGCTCCACCACCACCACCCCCTCCCAAATCAAATGGTCGTCCCCTAAATATATGTATGTTAAGTCTCCTCTGAGGAATAATTCCTGGTTTTGGATATAATATTTTCTGATCAGATCTTGTTTCTCCAATTTCATATACCAAAAAATCTGAAAAGACTATAAAATTTCAAAAAAATACCGAGACATTTTGTTCCGAGAGTAATGCATGTACGTCGTAACACCTTACGAGTAATCAGGATTCTGAAGACGGAGTCCAGAGCCGGAGAATGGTAAACAGGGGGATAGTTCCGATCAAATAATTGGCGTTTTTATGAAGTACATCTGAGTTTTAGATTAAAAATATTTCGAATTTGTTCCTCTAACAAGCCAGTTGGAATGGAGTGTGCACTTTATAACATAGCATCTGTACAACGGAAACCTCTTCCTTAGACACCTAAATATTTACAACGTCACTTGATTTATACCTTTCTTATCAATTTTAATACAAAATGATATATGATGTTATGTTAACAAACGCATTGAGATCCAACACCTCAAGGCAGATAAACCCTCCATTTGACAGCCCGACTTAAATATGGTCCGCAAGAAAACACTAAACATTCTGAAGTGCGTTTATTAAACACCATAATTCATGCTTATTAATCAGCAATAAATCTCTTTTAAATGACTTTTGTCGTTTCATGAAAGTTATAAATTTTAATTCGTCGAGACGTGGTGTCATAAATTTAGCTGAGTTTCAATGATGCTGTCAGTTAAAAGCTCTCTCCTTGTGTGTCTTGATTTATATTCACATAAACGCACATTTTGACAAGGCTCTGTTGAGCACCTTAGCTTTTATTTATTCAGGGTGTCATGTGACGGGTCTTGTCGTGTGAAAACTCTATATACCTGAAAAAATTTGGACATTTCATGTAAAAGAGAGCTCGGTGCAGTCAAACTATCTTTATGCACTTGTATAATTTATGCGTAAAATGAGAAATTTGCTGTGCTATTATCAGGAGCAACAGTTGGGGCAGCAAAGCGTGACAAAGAGTGAACTTGGCGAAAGGTCAAAGAGAAATCTATTAGAATAATGTTCTTCATTTGTGAATTAGGTCCAAATTAAAAAAAAAATTCTTTTATTGGACTTTGCATACTCATATGAAATACGTATTTTAGAGTTAAACAAGTCTGTAGGATTCTGAAGATAGAAAAGGATACCGTTGGACAATTGAATGGGTATCAGTACCTAAGGTATCTTGACAAACAATAAAAGAAAACTATATAACATGTATATTGTACTGCCCTTTTTATATTTCGTTGGGGTTGGGATGGGTGCTACCTATGTGTACCTTTTGCATATAAAAGATCAGTCTTTAAGGGAGATGCCCTACCCAGCTTTTATGTGTCCTGATTCTGTTTCAGTTATTTACAGTCAATTTCAAAATAAGGAATCATTTTTGCATATCCTCAAGCAATCGTCTTATAGTAATTCTGACCGCGCTTTCATACTGTCCAGGTTGTCATTTACTGGCTCCCTGACAACCAATAGTGGGAGGAAATCTTTAATAGGGAATAATAGGTAATTTCAGGTATTGATCTCAAAATGGAAATTAATTCCAAAACTTAAACCTGACAGGATCCGCGTTTCTGTGACACCCATGCCTAATAGTATCATTCAACGAATTAACATCACCTCAAACGAGCTGTGGTTTTGTTTTGGAACCGAGAAAATGACTTTATGTGGCATATTTGGTGCTTCATTTTAAAAACAAAGTTTATGTTGATGAGGAATGTCAATGATATTTGCTGGTGACAAGGTCAAAACTGCGCTAAAATTACGAGTTCCCTAGGTGATAATTCATGTCAGAATTTTTAATTGCTCCTGTTATAACTGAACAGAGTTAAAAGTTCCCCTATCATTCGTTATTTTTTTCGTTGTCTTGCCCTATGCCCCTCATTTACACCATGTAGAAGGAAATAACGTGCACTCGAGGATAGAAATTTCAATTAATTATATCTTGTGTAACAGTACAAATGACCCAACACTGGACGAATCTGTTAAGAATCGGGGACGAATTCTAGATTTCGTATAAAAGGATTAAACACAGTAAAAAGGATATCTAATTTGCATTGAAAGGGGGGAGGCTGGCATCATTGTGGATTATCCGCGGTTTGAAAAATACGGCATTTAATGCATTTATTTGGCATAGACATTTTTTTACTTTTATATCAAATTCGCTGTATTGGTTTATTGTAGACTTAAAGAGGAAAGTATGGTATAAAATATATTTATAAGTTCATGACAAAAAAAAAAATAAAATAAATAAGGAGGGGGATGATCCCCCCTTAAATCCTGACAAGTAATGTTGAAAATTTGTAACCCTTTCCTTACTTATGGAACGACCACAATTAAATATTGAATATCTTTTTTTTTTCTCAATAAATCTTCATGGATGGTCGTGTTTTTTTTCCATTAATTGAAAATATTTCTTTTGTCGCCATGGTGGTGATTTTTTTTTTTATCTCGCCAAGGTGATATGTATGTATATGGTAATCAAATGGACCCTCATTTGTGTTTTGTTGATTTGTTGATATACTCTGACAAGAGTAAAGTGTCACATCAAACCACCATGTTTTTTTTGTCAGATTATAAATGACATAGTTTGGACACGCCATGATGCCGAGGAGCGTTCAGTTTAGGCCATCTCTGTCAGACGACAAAATAATGGCCGCATTAGTCGCGGTAACGAAGTCCGTGTCGTACAGGACACCCGCGTTCATCAATCAACCACAAACGCTGCTAGATGTCGCGCAATCCTCGTCATGATGTATGGGCGGCCGCAACTTTGACAGGCACTTTGTGTAAGGCAACTTCATTCTGTCATGACAAAAAAGATGATGCCTGTCTTTAATGCAACCATTAAACAGAGAACGAGCCCCACCAGGTGCTAGAAATCCTTCATGCTATATTTACCTGTCTGTGTTAGCCATTAAATGAGTGGAATAAGTAATGAAGAAATAGCTCCATTACATTATGCTAAGTAGATGACAAAGTGATTCATTCCTCCTACATTTCGTCCATCACTCGTACATTCATTAGCGCCGACAGAAAATTAACACCGCAATTAATGAAAAGTGCCATAAGTCGATTATCAGTACAAAATGACAATGTGTCTGATCATTCCTTAACAGCTGTGTTACCTATAAGCGACGTTCCCAAAATGCGTAAATAAATATCCGTAATTAGTATTTAGATTGATTAATGTAATGAAAAATAACTTGTAGCATAGATCTTGTTGATTTTTATCGTTCACCACAAAGCTTTCAGGGACTTTGTATCAAACTACCCCAGGACTATAATTTAACACTTCTTTATATGGACTGCATACTCTAGAAGCCTATTTCAAAAGATTATCAAGTTTAGCCCCAATACAGGAATGTACTCATGGGAGTTGAACTTTTCAAAATATACTAAAAAAGTTATTTTAATTAGCTTTTCTTTTGTCTTTCTCTGTTGGAAAAGAAATCTTAGAATTTATACATGTACAGTAATTCCTTTTTACCTATTTATTGTAAAATGCAATATGAGATTACGTGGTGTTCATTTTCTTCGGAGAATGTATATAGAACACATCTGAGTAAACTGGCTCACACAAGTTGAAGCTGAATAACAAAATCATTGCGCGATTTCTCCGTTAGGACAGGGAGATAGAGCATAGTTCGACTCCGAAAAATAGAACAATCTATGTTCTATAAGCTGAATTATTTTCATTGGCATATAATCCATTTTAATCTTATAACTTCCCAGACAACTAAAACACAGTGATATAAATTTGATTAAAAAAATTGAAGTTTGACCTTTGCCCCTGAAAATGGTATTTGATAGCTGTAGTAATGATTGCCGTCTTGTAGAAATATTTGAATTTGATCTTGACCTTCGAATGTATGATGTATTTTAGTTCGTTAACCAATAAAGAGAAGCCATATTGTTTTTATAATAATTGTTTATTTGCCTGTTTTGCTGCATGTCAGTCTGTCCGCCATTCATAATAAAGCTTTGGAACCCTCGATAGGAATAAATTCTAAATAATAAATAGGTTTTGGATGTTCCAAAGTTGTCGTTTCTGTCACTTATTCCCAACCAAGAGTTGTCTTCCTTATCATTCCAGCAGGTCACTTTATTTACGGTAGTCCAATCATCAGGTTCTGAGATTCAGCAGTTGAGTAATTGAAAATGCTCTCAAAATTTTCTCTGAATTCAAGAGGTAATGTGTATTTAAACTGTTTATTCGTGGAATTTCTTCAAGTTCATCATCATAGTTACATGTAATCATATTATATATAATTTATATATGGAAAATAATCACATATCAAATATGTTTTCAGGACTGAAAAGCGAATTAAAGCGGCTTAAGCAGGCATTTTCCTATTGAAAATTGATCAACAAATATATTTTAGTATTAAAAATACTATAGGTATCCAGGCAATTTGGAGAAAATCGCATGTTTTTTATATTTATACGGTATTTATTTCTTCTATTTACCTCACTCGTGATAAAAAACAGTGTAAAAGCTTTCGCTATTATTGCAAGACATAACAAGTCACTTCTAATTTCATATCATGTTAATTGGCATTGGTATCTAAGACTTTATTAAAGGAAATTCTATTTATCTAAAATGTTTTTATTTGTACTTTTATGGAATACAATTGTCAACTTTTCACAAGATCGTTTCTAAGACTTCAAAGAGCCTTGAATCATATCGAGATCCATAAATGAAAATTGTTGCACTTCATCTTCGTTTTGAGACTTTTTTTAAATAATCATTTTAAGAGTTATCGTTCCTGACTGAGGAGTGGATATTCTTAAGAGGAGCGGGCAGTGGCGGATTTAAGGGGGGGGGGGGCGCACCCGGCGCGCGCCCCCTAAAATTGTCAAAGTTAACGTAAATCATAGTTTCGTCGAGAAAATGTAAAAATTTCTACTTGGTAGACCTCATTTTTACCCTACAAAGTCTCTAGAATCCAGGACCCCCTGCCTACTTTTTGCGCCCCCTCTAACTTCAAATCCTGGATCCGCGCCTGGCGGGTATCCTAAACCCCTATCTCTTTGACTGGATACCTTAACATTTTTAAGCATTTTTTATATGAGGAGCGGTAACTCTATTTCAAAGTAAAAACAAAATATCCGCTCAAAGATATCTATATAACATAATTACAGGTTCATAAAGCTTTGAAATCACTTTAACGCCGTTATGAACAGACAATCTGAGTTGGGTTACACTGTAGCTTGCTCTTCTTATCCCAGACACGTTTGGTATAGCAATCTTCTAATTTCTCCAATTTCGCTCCGTCAATCATGGCGGCCATCAATCGACATCTACTCACCGTTATCAATTTGTCATCAGCACGAGCAGTGTCTGCAGACGTGCGCCGATTGAGTGATGGAACAGAGCATAGAATCCGCCCTGATGGACGTGTGTTTTCCTCTCTGGAATCATTTAACAGAAACTTGGCGCGAATCTGTCAGTCAGAACACAATATGTGTATCCTGATGACACCCTGGAGAGGTGGATGGTAGGCCTGTGAAGGTTCGGTGACAGAGACTCTGTAATTCTGTGACAGCTATGCATTAGTGTGGGGATTGGAAAGGTCTGGAATTAAAAGTTCATTGACGACATGTATTTTAACTCCGTAAATTGCAAGTCTCATTATTGATCTTTTGTCTTCTTTCCTGGTACATTTCAGGGGTGATAATCAATGGCTTATTGAAAGAGAATCAAAGCAAAATTAAGACTATTTTATTTGGTATAGAACACCCCACAAGATACTATATCACTGACATTTAAGAACATATACATGTATATTCAACTTCATCAACGAAGAAGACTCAATTTAAAAGGCCATTGAAAGCCAGATTTGCAAAGTACAGAACTTTGTGTCTTTTGTTCTAGGTTGTAACACCAAAGAAACCAACCAAAAGAGAAATAACTGTTATAATCATAGATGGTAAACGTGAATGTTCCTGAAATAAAATAAATATTTAGATAAATACATAAATAATGTATATATACACATGTACTTCAAAGTTCATTGAAACTCTCAGATTCTGCTGACGCTAAGAGATGTTTTTTTGACTAATTTTAAATAATAAAATATATTTATTAATTATGAAGGAACTAAAACAATAATTAAATTACGTAGAGAGTCAAGATCCCTTCACAAAACTCATGCTTGAAAAACATTAAAAACAATTATAACATATAACAATATCTAATTCGTAATTGATTATCCGGACATTTTTCTTGTATACTCCATTTATTAAACAGTCTTTTAGACTGTAGAATATATCTTAAATAAATAGGACCGATACCATTATTAAAAAGCTTTTAAAAATCGTATTTGAAGATTGTTATATTTCAACTTTTGAGATTTAAATTAAATAATATTTCAACTATTGGTATTTAAATTGAATACCATTACTTGAGATACTTTCTTCAAGTCAAACAAATACAATTTCATTAAATAAACAAAATAATTGCTTGAGGTTGTGCAATTACATTGTCATTTTCAATAGAAACGTAACGTAGAAATCGGTTCGCTTATATTTCAGATCGTTTTGGATGCATTTGCCATTGACCAGCTTATACTCGTTAAGTCGGTACATGATTTTTTGCCATTGCAGATGAGTATTCTATTTTTTTTTACCTGTATTATAAAGTTTGTTTGGGGTATAACATCCATAGTTGATCTTTTATTGTTACATAAATAATATACACAATAAATAATATTCACTTGAAACAAAATAAAATCATTCTTTAAGCACCTGTACTTCATGCATATGGTAAGAAATAGCTCCATTCCCAGCATGAAATATTCTTAGAAATATATCCCTAATTTTATCAACCATTGTCGTCTAGCACTTTTTTTGTCATTCCAAAAATACTGATGTTTCTTGGGCTAAAAATCAAACTTGTACGAGAGTGTACATGCACGCCCCTATATAATATGCTATATGGCAATGAGCTTATCGTCATCTGTTCCTATATCTTGTGGGTTAATAATATAAATTTTCTTTTATGACGGCTATCTGAAATAAAATAGAACATGTACTGATTCAAAAATTCAAAAATCTACATTTGAATTTGAACAAGATGTGTTTGTGAAACATTGATGTCTCCGTATGACAGCTCAAGGACAAGGTAAAAGTTTTCAAATATAGGTCAAACACCAAGGTCAAGGTCAAGAGTTCAAAAATGTTGGTACTCAAAGGTCTTGTCATATGGAATTCGCAAGTAAAATATGGAATCTCTACTACCAACTATTCAAAAAATAAGGCCAAGGTTAAAGTTTTTCAAAACTAGGTCACACTCCAAGGTCATGAAGTCAAAATACTGGTACCAAAGGAAAAGTTTTATCACAAGGAGTAAATGAAATATGAAAGCCCTAGCACCAACCATTGAAAAGTTAAAGGCAAGATTTTTTTTACTAATGTAGGTCAAACTCAAAAGAAAGGTCAGGAGGTCAAAATATGAATATTTTCATAAGAAATGTACATGTGATTTAAGAAAGCCCTACCACCATCAGTTCAAAAGTTATGGCTAAAGTAGAGGTTTTTCAAAAGTAGGTCAAGCGCAAAAGGTCAACTTTGTAGGTATCCAGGAAAGGTCTGGTCACATGAAATACACATGTGAACTACATGTATAAAAGCCCTAGTACCGATTGTTCAAAAGTTATGGCCAGGGTTAAAGTTTGGTACACACTTGCAAAAGTAGGTCAAACTCCGAGGTCAAGGTCAAATATGTTGGTACACAAAGAAAGGTCTTGTCTCAAGAAAGCCCTAGCACCAACCAGTTCAGAGTTATGGGCAAGGTTAAAGTTTGTGCGGACAAACAGATTAACAGACAAACAGCCGGAAGGATAAACTAAAAGCTATATGCTCCCGAATCTTCGATTACATGAGTATAAAAATAAATAATCCATGAGTAGGATACATTGACAAAAGAGGTTATGGGTACCATCATTACCAAACGCCGATGGAGATGGATTGGACATGTTCTGCGAAAAGACCCCCAGTCAACAACAAGAACAGCACTGCATTGGACCCCAGAGGGTAAAAGAAAAAGGGGGAGGCCTAGAACATCATGACGAAGGACAGTTGAAAGCGAGATGAAAGCTATGCTGGGGATCATTGACGAGGCTGGCCCAGGATAGACAAGAGTGGAGGGAGTTTTGTTGCTGCCCTACACACCGCAGGGTGTAAAGGACAATGATGATGAGGATACATTGGATAGTACGTTTTATTTATTTTTTCATACTTATTTCTGTCCTTCAACCATTTTGCTTTTCTCCGTAATACCCATTAACATCCAGGAAAGCCCATGCAGGAAACATCGCTGATGATAATTATAATGTGTTGAATTTCTTACCTGAAACAAGATAGTAATTTAAGGAAAAATGAAACTTCCTTGATTAACGAACTTCTTATTCAAGTAAAAAATTATAGATTACATTTGTATTACATTTGTATTTGGCAAAGGTTAAAGTTTCCCAAATGCCATTCAAACTCCAAGGTTAAGAGATCAAAATGTTGGTAACCAAGGGAAGGTCATAGCACCAACCATTCAAAAGTTATGGACAAGGTTTTTCAAAAGTAGGTCAAACTTTAAGATTAAGGACAAAAGATCAAAACTTTTGGTACACTATAGTAAAGGTCTCTTCACAAAAAACACACATATGAAATGTGAAAGCCTTAGCACCAACAGTTGAAAAGTTATGGTCAAAATTAAAGTTTTTCAAAACTACGGCAAACTCCAAGGTCAAAGAGTCATAATTGCTCTTACCCAAGAGAAGGTCTTGTCACAATGAATATACATATGAAATATGAAAGCTCTAGCAGCAACAATTGAAAAGTTATGACCAAGGTTAAAGGTTTTTTTTTTAATTTGGACAAACTCCAAGGTCAAGGTCAAAAATATTTTTACACAAGGAAAGATCTTCTCACAAGGAATACACATTTGATATATGAAGCCCTAGCACCAATCCTTCAAAAATCATGGCGAAGGTTAAGATTGGTAAAATTTTGCAAAAGTTGGTCAAACTCCAAGGTCAAGATAAGAGGTCAAATATGTTGGTACCCAAAGAAAGATCTTGTCACAAGAAATACACATGTGAAATATGAAAGCCATAGCTCCAATCAATCAAAAGTTATGGACAAGGTTAAAAGTTTTTGCGGACAAACAGACAGCTAGACGGACGGATATGGCAAAAAACCACATGCCCCCGAATCTTCAATTACAGGGGCATAACAATATTCATGGGGCCAGGGTTCGAATCCTGGTCTTGTTCGTTGCAATTTTCTCCTTCAGCCCTCCAAGACAAGTGGTGGCGTCTCAATATGAGTGAAAAATTCTCGAAGAGACGTTAAAAAAACCAACCAAACAAAACCTGCCAGGAAAGAGCCTTGGTTGGTGTCTTCGGGACCTTTAAGGAGGGAGGAATGTACGTGGCAATCAGGCAGGTTCGATATATGGTGGCCAGATAGCTTACACGGTAGAATACCTGACCAGTGATTCAGGGGCCCCGGGTTCGAATCCTGGTCCGGCCCGCCACATTTTCTCCATTCTTGTTACAAGATATTTATACCTATCTTCCACAGGTTTTAAGCAAAATAACCACTATTCTGTCAAACAAGTTTCATGTGCTGGATAAGATCTGAATTTTTTTGCTAAAAATAATAGTATCATTGAGACACTTCTGTTTCTATGAGCGCAGATACAAGGGGTGATCAAAACGTTCGCGAACTAATTTCTGTATCTACGTAAACCACAGTTCAGACGTAGCAATTTGCGTCACGTACGAAGTCACAATGTAAAAAAGGCGTCACGATGTAGTTGACTATGACTAAAATGGATGAGTCCGTCAGACTATATACCTAAAGCTTTAGGTTTATGGTCCGTTGCATTAGAGGAGAGAACGGTTATAAAGTTTAAGTAAAACTTAGAAAATCCTTTACCGAAATATATAATGATTTACGTAAAGTTTATGGTGATAAAAGATTTGCAAAAATATCATTTAGGCGAACCTATCAAGGGGAGAAGAGTGGTTACATAGTGAGTCTTCCCCTGTAAGAATGGCTATGAATTGAGATTTCCCTGGGAGAAGCTCACTATTAGCCAAACGTCGGGGAGGGGGGGGGGGGGGCTCACCATATAGACAGTTTTCCAGAATGTATCGTCTCACTCTAAAAGGCCGGTTCATAATATTTTTTGTCTAAATTATCTACTTTATTTGGTGTTAAGATTATAATGAGTACATATGATTATACCGTATATTGCAAAGTAGGTAAATTTTCTCTTGAACTTGTAAGAAAAATAAGGAAATCTTTAGTTATTGACCAAAAACTAAGATATTGTGAGACAGGGACGTAGCATCGTTTTTGAAAGTGGGGGTGCCAGCCAGAGAAAAAAAAATTCAACTTACCTGGAAAAACCCTGACAAGCAAAAAAAAAAAAAAGGAAATTTGTCCGAACTCCCGAACTCGACGAAAATCCTATTTCCCTATTTCGTGGGGGGGGGGGGGGGGGAAGGTTCCAACTCCTGCCAACCGGCCTTTCAATTAACATTTCAAATAGTAAAAAAAAGTCCCCCTGTCTCTCCCCCCCCCCGTTGTTACGTGCCTGTGAGAGCTGCATAGTTAAGACGTGTGTCAGTCCAAGTAATAAATGGACCGGTGATATTAAAAATGGATGTTATAACCAGGGATTAACAGAGCTGTATGAAGAATTGATACTGTAGAGCAGAGAGTATGTGATCCCAATGATAATAGTAGCATAAATTACAACCAGAGGACTCTGATAATATTATCTCTACTGGCACCCACGTATAACAGTGCATTGGAAAAGTTACGCCTGGGCTTGAAATACCATACTTTTTGTAGTAATTGAACTCTATATCCTGAAGATTTCTAAACTTGTGGAGTTTTATTGAATTAAAATCAAAACTGAAGGAGGAATTCTAGTATCTTTTTGAAAGAATGTTTTTGTTGGTAGCTATGGCAACACCATGAATCAAAATTATAAATTTTGATACAGGTCTTCGTTCTAAAATCAGACCAAAACTGGAGGAGCAACGTTTTGAAGACAGAGTTCTGTATCTTGGTGGAGTCTACTTGCATAGGTACCAAGTTTTATAAATATCGGACTAGTGTTTTGAAGAAGAATAGTAATTTTCCTTACTTTGGTATAGTTTACTTGCGTACAAACTTTTATTGAAATGGCCCAAAACTTCAACTATGTAGGAGTAATGATTCAAAAGAGTTTCACAGGTATTTCCCATTATAGAAGAAAATGGCAAGATAATTTATCAAAATTCAATATGCAGAATTACATTTCTTGGTGTACTCCACTGCTTAATTTTTTTTTTTTTTTAAATGGACAAAAACTGTTTACCTTGTAGGGGTGGCGGTTAAATTTCACAGAAATTTTACATTTTAGAAAATAATGGCAATATCATTTATGCAAATTAAATAAACATAATTAAATATCCTGTGTAGTCTATTTGTGTACATAAACCAAGTTTTACAAAAATCAACTAAAGGTATTGTGAGCACTGAGCTCACAAAATGATACCCTCCCCACCCCGGGCTCTTATATCAGTAATATATGATAAATAATGTATATCATATTAATTGACAACGTCCAAATATCTGTACTTTCAGATTATAAATAGGAGGTGCACAATGACACTTTATTCAGTGGAAGTTGCAAATAAAGAGATGGGTACCCCAAATATCATAGAAAAAATGCCAGTGTCCATGCTTGCTATTGGAAACCTCAAATGTCTGTCCGATCAAAATATAAAAGAACAGCCCTATGTAATAAAGATTCTTTCTAGTGTCATTAATGGTATAAGAAGAGTTGCAAATAAGATACGGATACTTCCAATATTATAGGAAGAATGGCAGTGTCCAAGTTTTGCCATGGGAACCCCCAAATATCTGAAACATAAAATAGGAGGTACACGATTACCCTTATTTAAAAAAAAAATCTGTGAACGTTTCATAAAATTTTATGCATTCAATGGTATAGAAGATGGGTACCCCAATTTTATAGAAAGAATGGCAGTGTCCATGCTTTGCTATGGGGAAACCCAAAATATGTTTCCGATCGAAATGTACAAGAGGTCACAATGATACCATGTAATAAAGATTCTTTGAAAGTCTCGTTAAATTTTATTCAGTGGTATAGGAGGAATTGCGGATTAGAGACGGATACCTCCTATATTATAGGACGAATAGCAGTGTTCATGTTTTTGCTATTGGAAACCGCAAGTGTCCCATCGAGACGCTAAAATGTACATTTAGATGCACAATACTTCTATGAATTCAGTGGTGGTGTTGCAGGCTAGGGATGGCTACCGCGTGTTACGGACGGACACGCCCTTCCCAATATAACCCCCATAAACACACAAACTTTCCAAGCAGAGTTATAAACATTTAGGAAGAGAATTGGGGTTAAAATTACAAAGACACTTTTCCCTCTCCCTGTTGTCTTTGAGAGCTACAAAGCAGGCAATTTATCATGACCTGTTGTTCTTGAAAAAAAGTTGCTTTTTTAGAGCTGATATATTCAATGTAAAACTTATCTCCTTTTGTGACCTAACCATACCCCCAAGGACAAAACTTGGAACAAATTTTAATAAATCAAGTAGACTACATGGGAATGCTTGCATAATAATTTGACTAATCATGACCCTACTTTTCTAAGAAGGAAATTTTTTAATTTCTTCCCTTTACATTCCTATTTCAAATGTTGATCCTCCATTGTACATGGCATCAACCTTGCCATGAGAGTCGTCATTTGTAAAAATGTAAATCTGCACTAATGCGGGATGCTGCTATTCTGATCTTTTTCCTTATATAAAACTTTATTCCCTTGTTGTAGCCCTACCCTGTCCCCAGGACCGATGTGGATGCTTTGTGATCGAGGTCCTGTTTCTTGACATTTGATTTTTAAAAGATTTTCCTAGTCTCCTTGAGAATATTTTTGATCCCATACCCCCCCCCCCCCCTCCAAGACAGGACATGATTTGAACACTTCAATCCCCACTACATGGGAATACCTAAAACAGCACAAGACAGCCAGGATACTTCCAAACTATTTTCAGGTTCATTGACCCTCTGATAAGAGTGATAACGCCAACTTTCATTCCTTCACAAAAATGTCAAAAGGCCATTTCTGAAAAACTGCTGCGAGGAATGCTAATTAAATTAACATTTCTTGAAGTAAATCATTATCATTAAAGCAAAACTTTAAATGAAGGAAAAGAGGGGTGATGTACCTTAAAAACTTGTATATTTTGTTATATCAGCTCCCAATGTGACTACTTCTATCAGTTGCCAATTTAAAATGACAAAAATTTTTCCAATCCTCACAGTACTCTGCATAATTTTCCCCCCCTCTTCATCCCAAAGCACTTTTCCAGTTCCAACAGAGAATTTATTTGTTCACTGTTTATGCTTTGCAGGGACTACTTTAAGCAACACAAAAACCATAATCTCAAGTATGCATCAATTTGTATTTATTTAACAATGTACAGATGAAAATTCATTTCTGCAATTCAGTTCCACCCTTTTATACAGTGTAAAATGTCATAAATCATAAATTTTACAATCCCTCACTACAATGGTCAACACAGATAAAATTAATCTGCTAAATCATCCTCTCATCTCACTAACATTTCATTAGGTCAATCAACACTATGATTTCATCGGTGCAACATCCTAATATTTCATTCAGACATGTTTAACTAAATGCTACAGACAAAATAATATGAGAATGAAAATGTAAAACATAAACATCTATTGCTCCTGTTTTTTTTTTCTTTTAGAAAATATACAAAAAATTGAACAATATAAAAATAAGAGTCCAGCCTTTGATGTAAACTCAGCATAGCTGGACCCAGGGGAAGTAACCACTAAACATTGTCAAATGTCATGTCAATGCATCATTTGATGAAAGGTATTTTCAACACACTATCCATTAATTGCCAGATTAGGGATATTAAACAGTTCTTTCACATCAACATTATGCTGTCATCCCCTATGAAAATTTTTGCATGGTGACTGGTTTTCATTGCAGCAAATTTATTTTCTGTTCAACAAGTTGATGGTGTATGCTGTGATGTCTCATGGCCAAAATCACAAAGTAAAACAATGATCATATTTTTGCAGTAGTTTAAATCTGATCTGAATTTTGATTTGTTTCCATTGTGCTTTGATATTGATCTGCTAGCATCCCTCTAGAACTTCAATGACATGAGCTATTGACTTTCCTCCAGTACTTCCAATTGCACGCTGTAAAAGACCAAAACAAATATAATGCTAGAGGTTAACTCAAGTCACAAAATTGCCAAGTGTTAGGAAATATGACTTCTTTTTCCATCTTGTCTTGACACATCTACAAAGTTTGAGAAATTACAGATTCATCCACACTGTAGTAAAGACAAACACGTCATGTTGTAAAAGCTTTGTGTCATGAGAAATACTAATTTTACCTTAATATATGTGAATCAAGGAAAAAATGAAATGCCAAAAATAAAACAAAAATTTTTCCAAATAACAACACTTTTTTATTGTTTTTAGGAAACTGAGCTAT
Source organism: Saccostrea echinata (assembly GCF_033153115.1). Classification (NCBI taxonomy): domain Eukaryota; kingdom Metazoa; phylum Mollusca; class Bivalvia; order Ostreida; family Ostreidae; genus Saccostrea; species Saccostrea echinata. The sequence continues at coordinate 10,924,807 of NW_026889759.1, read as the reverse complement.
CAGAATCAAACCTCCTCATCAATCCTAATAGCTTGAAGCAATGAAAAAATATAACTTCATCAACTTTCTCTTACTTGAATTAAAAAAAAAAACAAACTTTTGGAGAATCCATTTCAGATTTTCTAATCAGTCACGAAAGATTACATAAAGGCTAAAAGATACTGTCAGATTTTTGGTTATCAAACTTGTTCATGTTTTGTTAATAACTGCCGAGATTTTTTATGGCATCGAGCTCTTGAGCTCGAATGCCATGTAGTGGGCGACCAAACTTTACGCGACCGAATGTGTCAGTCCATGCATCTGCAAAAGAAAATAGCAATAACAAATGCATCGATTTCTGTGAAAATATTCACAGTGAATAATAGCTTGAAAATAAAATTGCATCAATTATATCTACAAATAATTTGTCACATAACAAAGATACTCTGTTTTAATTTTTATTTTCACACAAGAAAAACGTGACAGTTCTTGCGGATGAATTTCTAAAGAAAGGTTGTGTTGAATGACATGAATAATATTTACGAAGGAGAACCATGTAAACACAAACAACTTATATTAATAGGCGGTAAAATAACCACAATATTTAAATTAACACGAATGCTAGAAGACTAAAAGGATTGAATTTCCAACTGTAAACCTTACTTTTTACAATCTTATAACCAATTTTATCATAAAACTGAAGTTATTACTGCATTTCACCATTTCTTCCATATCGCATTTCGCCGTGTAGGCCTACCACGCCCGATCATATCTCGATCGAAGTCGCAACAGAGCGAGTTACGGTTGTTGTTTAGATGCACTAAAACAATGCTTAGACATTGACAATTAGAATAATATTCATATAAATTCATTAAATCCTTGATATTTCTTTAATTGACTGAAAAAAAGATGAGTTTGATATCCAGCATGAATGTGATCGACGGTGTCTAGTCAATTCGAACCCTGCTCTATTCGGACCATGGCATAATGTCCCAGACTGTAAATTTGACATTTTGTTTAAAACTTAACTTTTTATTAGTAAATTATTTGACCTACTGCTATCTTTAAATTAAAAAAAAAAATTTTTTTGAAATTGTTTTTCGTGTTCGATGCCATTGAAGCCTTTCAGGCTTTTGATTTTTGTATTGCTTAGATGAAACTTTAATTTTTGTTGGCACTGAAAAATATTAATCCAAATACATGAACATTTACAAAAAAGGAAATACAGTCTCACCGTTAAATTCATACACCCTAAGAATTCTAAACAGGAAATAAAGTCTCACCATTAAATTCATACACCCAAAGAATTCTAAACTGGAAATAAAGTCTCACCGTTAAATTCATAAACCCTAAGAATTTCTTCAAAATTGTAATAAGATCTTCAAAACTTCCAGACTCTAAATGATTCTTTACTTGGCTGACATACATCTGAAAAGACACAAAATTTTATTCTTACATAGGTAAATTGGACACAAAAGTGTTCCTATATATTAAAAATAATATATAATTATTAATTAATATATATATAATTATAAATGTTCCTGAGATGAATTATACTGATACAAGAATAAATACAAAATATTCAGAAAATGGAAATGAGGTCAATGACTACTTACAGAATTATCCTGTATTAGACAGCCCAGGAGTAAGGCCACATATGCAGCTATTACACTGTTCTCCATGTGTTTGCCTGCCCTATGTAAAGCTGTAAAATCAAAGTACAAAATATCAAAATTACACTCTGACAAAAATTAGCTCCAAATTGTTTTTCATTTTTATATTTGTCCAATAAGGTGACCCATAAATTATCTCTCAGACTGATAGAAATTATCACACAGACGAACAGCATACACAATGTGCCTTGTCACTGAAATATTTTTAAAGAAAAGAGAGTTGTCTTCCTCTACAAGTCCTTACCTTTAGTAAATGTTTCTTCATCATCCAGATTATCTGCTTTGTCATCCACTGGTGACTCAACCCGACTTGTATCTTTTCCCTCCTTGTCCTTCTTTGCAGAAGCTACAACCCACTCAATCCCCGAGTCTGACTCCTTCCACTCCCCACTTTTGTTCGGTGAAGCTTTTGGGGTCGAGGGCTCACCAAAATCTTGTTCTTCCATGGTTTTAGCAATTTCAAATCTTGTAGAAAAAACCTGTGGAAAAACATTTTGAATCTTTTTTTCAATTGAATAAAACATGAAAAGCCTTAAGACCATGTTTGCAAAGGAGTAATTATTTAAAATGCTTAATCAAAGAAAGCCAGTAAACTTTCTGATGACATGCTCACCTCACAAAGTGCTTTGGTAGCTGGGACTTGCACCTGTGCATTTTCTGGAGCCACCTCATAAGACCTGCAGGTCTCCGACTCCACTAGCTTTCTTTTGTTGACCCCACAATGTTCCACCATGTTAATCAGTAAACCTAAACTCTGAAATTGACACAAGATTCAGAAAATGAAAATAAGCTCTCCCACTGAGTATCAAATATTTTATTAAAATCTGTTCTTTGAAAGAAATTATCAGCTGCATAGCGTAAACAAACTTACCAGAACAAGCATGTCAAATCTCATATCCACAGGAACATATCGGGGTGTGTCCAGTACACAGATCAGGGCTGTCTTGATGAAGCCTTCTTGGTCTCCCACTTTTGTGCAACCAAACTCTAAATATGGAAAGAAAACATGACATCAATACTTCTTTTCTGGTAAATTACAAAATCTATTAAGCAAACTCTGTTGATAATAAGGTTCTCACCATTATCATGAGTGATGTTGATAAGGACTCGTAGTATAGCCAACACCAGACTAAGAATGACATATCCTGTTGATCCCTTGTCTATGTTCTCAGAGCTATTGATTGGGTAAACAGGAAAGCATTTCTCACACAGACTAAGAGCTCTGAAATGGTACAAACAAGAAGTCTGTGAGCCAATGCCCACTAATAATACCCCCGCTCTGATGTGAATACACAAGTTCAGTTATGGACAAACACAGTGATAATCAGGAAATTGACATCGGATTTGTAAAAACTGAATCCCAACATATGGCATGCCTAAACAAAGAAAAAATTTCAAGCATCTGCGATGAGTAGTTGCTGAGAAAACTACGACCAAAATTTATTATGTATGGTACGGACAGACGCACGGATAAACAGGAAGTTGACATCGGATTTGTTCCAAAAATGAATCCTATTATATGGCATGCCTAAACAAAGATTGAGCTAAAATTTCAAGCATCTGCAATGAGTAGTTGCTGAGAAAACTACGACCAAAATTTGTTATGTATGGTACGGACAGACGCACGGATAAACAGGAAGTTGACATCGGATTCGTACAAAAATGAATCCCACCATATGGCATGCCTAAACAAAGAGTGTGTTAAAATTTCAAGCACCTCTGATGAGTAGTTGCTGAGAAAACTGCGACCAAAGTTTGTTACGGACAGACAGACAGACGGACAGACAGACAGACAGACAGACACACAAGGGTAAAACAGTATACCCCCCTCTCCTTCGGAGCGGGGGTATAAAAATTCTCACTTTTATTTACTTCATTTTCTATATCTAGAAATAAGATATAGCGTGAATGTTCATAAATTTTGCTAGCTTTTACAAATAACATTTGAGAAAATAAGGATTGACAAAAAATGAACATCAGTCTATCAAAGTTTTCAGGACATAATATGAGTTTAAATATTGCTTTCCACACTTTCGTGTAAAAGGATCTTTTCTTTTCAAAACTGTAAACAATATATTGCTTAAACAAGGATGTGAAACCTATCTGGGAAATAAATTTAATCTATGGTACCAGGAACTGAAATGCTAGAAGGATGTTTAAAAATTTTCAACATAAAACATTTTTTTTCTTTGAAAACGTCACAAGAATTAATGAATCATTATACCTGCATAAAGAAGTCACTAGAATGCCTGCCTTGTATGAAATGAGATACAGCTGATTATCAGTGTTCACAAAGGACACCTGCAAAGATAGATATAAACCATTGATATAATAAAGTGAAAATTCAGAACAGAGATGACTTTGCAATATTACTCTACCATAATTTTAGAGGATCTGCTAGACAGTACCAAGAGCACTGTTTATTCTGAATGTATAATCTCTAACTTTTCTTCATTGCATTTGTTAAAATCAAAACCCTAAAAGGCTTTAATGGCATCGAACACGAAAAACAATTTCAAAACATTTTTTTTTAATTTGAAGATAGCAGTAGGTCAAATAAGTGACTAGTAAAAATGTTAAGTTTTAAACAAAATGTCAAAATTATAGTTTGGGGCATTATGCCATGGTCCGAATAGAACAGGGTTCGAATTGACTAGACACCATAGAACATGTTCTTGCTGGAAATCAAACTCATCTTTTTTTAAGTCAGTTAAAGAACTGTCAAGGATTTAATGAATTCATATGAATATTTTTCTAATTGTCAATGTCTAAGCATTGTTTTAGTGCATCTAAACAACAACCGTAACATGCTTTGTTATGACTACGATTGAAATATGATCGAGCGTGGTAGGCCTAAAATTTAAAATGCGATATGGAAGAAATGGTGAAATACAGTAATAACTTCAGTTTTTATCATAAAATTGGTTATAAGATTTTAAAAGTAAGGTTTAGATTTGGAAATTCAATCCTTTTAGTCTTCTAGTATCCGTGTTTAATTTCGTGGTCATTTTATCGCCTATTTAGTTGTCTGTGTTTACATGGTTCTCCTTCGTAAATGTTATTCAAGTCATTCAACACAGGCTTTTTTTTTTAGAAATTCATCCGCAAGAACTGTCGCGTTTTTCTTGCGTGAAAATAAAACAGGGTATCTTTGTTATGAGACAGAATTATTTGTAGATATAATTGATGCAATTTTATTTTCAAGCTATTATTCACTGTGAACATTTTCAAAGAAAATGATGCAATGTTACTGCAATTTTCTTTTGCGGATGCATGGACGTACACATTCGGTCGCATAAAGTTTGGTCGCCCACTACATGGCATTCGAGCTCAAGAGCTCGATGCCATAAAAAATATACATGTATATCTTTACATTATAAAGGTTAGTTGTATGGCAATATTTCAAACATTCATTAATATACTGATTAAACGAAACTCAATTGGATAGCCCCATCTGTTTCACAGTTATCATAGTAGCAATGTTTGTTTTTTTTTTGACTGAAAGTAATTAATATTCCTCAGAAGCATAGAATTCTAAATATGGATATCAAATATTTAGATTTGGCCTAAAGCATTCTAAAGAGGCAGATTTTGTCTTGATCGATGCGAGACAAATGTGAAAATTTGATGATTGTTATGAAAGTTATGTCTTCAGAACAACTTTGTATTTCATAAAGAGTTTTTTTTACCAAACATCAAACATTTAAAATACTTTTTTTCAATTGACTTATAACTACAAAATGCAAATACTAATTGCCAATACTAAATGCAAAACAGCTTGTTTTAAAATCAACATTAATTAAACAAACACAAAACATAAGCAATTTAGAATTAATTTTTTTCCCCATTTGAAGTCATGCAAAATATTACTTTACCAATATACATGTATATCATAATACATGTTTGGGTATCAGTCTCAAGGTTAAGCATAGCCTTTTTTATAACAACAAACTGAATATTTGTGCCAGATTTTTTTTTTTTTTTTGAATGAGGCTGAACACTAGAAGAAATTAGAAGTTTGAGAAGCTTTGAGGGAATAATATATATACATACAACATAAAACATTTGATCAGAAAAGCTCTGTCAAGCCTATGGCCTGGGTGAGCTAGGTGAACAAGAAGAAGAATACTAACAAAAATTGACAAAGTTTAGGAAGTTACCAACCTCAAAGTGCCACCATTCTCTGTCCCGAACTAACTGATACCCAAATTAATCAATTTGATGCTATGAAAGCCATCAAAATTTATCTCTTTTTTATACACCATCTTCAATTTTTCAATATTCAGTAAAAAAAATTCAATCAGTATCTTGGTCTTCCCTCAATAATTTGATCATCTCATTACAACAGTCTTGACTCTTGTTAATACCCCTCCAAAAAATTATTTTATGATCCACATTCATTGCACATTTTTAGGATGGGATTATTTATTTGCCAAAAAATCTTGAGAAATATTAATATCTTTTTCATTATAAATCTGTCATTTCTGAGTTTAACTAGTGTTAAGGACATTCATGTGTAGACACTGCTAAAAATGATGAAAAGCTGCAAACATGTATTAAGAAAACTTGGAACTTCGATAATTTGACTTTAATTTCGATGTATATCTTTTGATTAACATTTCTCTAATCAATATTCTTTCCAATATCTTACATTTTCCAGCACTCGTAGACATCTGTCTATTTTCTTCATGTTTTCCAGCATACTGTCTGTAACCAAGGTGGTGTCATCTCCCAAAGCTTCTATACATGAACACACTGAAAAAAAGATACATTTTATTACATTTTTTAAAATGGAGCTGAAAAACATGAATATTTACTCTCTATGCCCACTCTTCCAGACTTGGGACATTTTCAACATGGTGAAAAGGATATACTTTACATGAATTATGTTCAAAAGTTAAATCTTAATCCAGTTAAAGTCTTATAAAAAAAGTTAACAGTTTACTACATGTCTAATTCAATTTTTTTTATCCTATCCTGTACACATACTTATTTTAGTGGTAATCATATTTTAGCGCCTTCCTGCTGCTTCTTGTCCCATAATTTACGTACATGCTAATATATGATTGAAACTAATACAAGCCATTGTTAAAACTCTAGTGCCCCAATATATGATTGCACAGATCAGTTGAATTTTAAGTGTGCTAATTTATGTTTATGTTTACAGTAAATATGACAATATAATTTCCTTGAAAATTAAGTTGTACCTTTCTCTACCCTCAGAAGACTTACCGTAAGTTTTGGAAGATAAGACGATACTTTTTTTCTCAGAACCGCTGGGGTCGTCTTATTTAACGAATCGACCTATCTAAGGCTCAAGTTTACGAAAAATGCCTCCAAATCAGTAAAATTTACGTCAATTTTAAAGCAAATCTGTGCCATTTTCATATTTTTTAAAATTATTTTACCGAGAAAAAAAATAATAAACAATAAAGAATTAAATATTTATTCCATTGATTTCTTACAAAATAAGTTCCATTAAATATCCGTCGATGTACAAAAAAAAAACTTATTACCGGTATATCATCTAGTAATTAATGTCTCAAAGTATATTTACAACATGCTGTGTCCATCTTGTGAAGTTGGAAGTCGCAATCGTTTACTAAAAAGAAAACCGCAGCCGTATCAAAATTTAAATTACAGAAGAGTTTTCACAATCGCAATTATAATCTTTTTTTTTTACCATTTATTTGTAACGATTAATTGAAATAGTATGCCTAAATATTTGTTCATTGTCTTGTGATATTCATTTAAATGTAAAATGCGTGAAGTAAATTGTTGCCAGTAAATTCCTAAATTTATTTACCAAATATACCGCTAGTAATAACTATTTTGTTTTATATCTTAATTAATTATAATAAAACGAACTTATCTTGAATATACTATTATACGTTTTTGGAAGTTATAAATTCATTTATTTACGATACGTTATTTTTTATTCACAGTTTTTTTGTTTTAAAAAATAAATATTTTTTTAAATGATAGAATTGAAAGCTTCCTCGTACCCAAGGGGTACACTGAATTATACACAGATTGGCTTCTAATAGAATTTTAATTGTCTGACAGATAAAGGGATATACACTGTGTACACAAAGGTGTTAACACCTGTGTTGGTTAAAACACCTGCGGGGCATGATTAACAGATCCACGTGCCGTTACAGGGGTATTAGTGCTATACATCATTGAACAAACAAAACTGTGAAATTCTTGATGACTGTTAAATTGCGAATGTACTCTCAATTAAATTTATTTTTTACTACAATATCTCATGCAAAATTATAGCATGTTAATATGATTAATTTCATTTACGCACTGTTACATGTAATAGTCATTTGCGTGTTTTAGCAAATCCCTAGACAAGAAAATGTAAAAATGGCGGTCATCGAAGTTAATTTTTTACCCCGGTAATTAATGTCGTAATAAAATGTGTCCACGATGTTCTAAAATGGAAATGATTATTGTTTGATTTCGGGTATTTCCCTAATTCTAGCTGTTTTATACTACCGTATTTATGTGTTTAACGACAGAGTCAAACTACGACGGCATTGAACAGGCAAGTTGGAGAAAATACGTTATATCACAATTCAAGGAAGTTTTAACTACGTTTGTATAAAACACTATTAAAATACTGTACTCATAAAAATACTAGTTTATTTTCTCAATACGTTAATATCACGGGCTAAGTTAAAGAGGTTTACATGTTCTGATACGTAGTATCTACGTAAGAATCTCTAGAAATCGATAAACAAAGCCTCGTCGTATCTTCCGAATTCGTCCTATCTAAGGATTTTTTTAAAAATTACAGCTGAAAATGAGCCTTTCGACCTATACACCCCATCGACATATACCCCAAAACTTACGGTAATAGGTCCAAATAAATAAACACTTTTCTATCCTGAAATATCACCATAAAAACATTTCGCAAGAGTGATAAAGCCATTGTGACCTCTGATCATTATATTGAATGTTATAATAGTTTTGTTTCTAGGTTCATACTTTGTTTCAAAATGAAATTGTTGATAGGTGCAACATGTATGGACTAAGAAAAAAGGGTGATTAGTAGGATTAAGACTGTAAAGAAACCAACCAGTGTCTACAATGTGGTCTAGAGCCCCCAAGCTCCGTAATTCCTCCTTGAACCATTCTCCTGCTCGACGTGACGTTAAACTCAGCAGAGATTCCATGGCAAGATTTCCTGTCTGAAAAATGAGCAAAATTTTCTTATTAAAATCCATGGCTTAAATTCCTGTATTTTGACAATGTTGCAACAATATATTTGTTGCTGCAGAATTATATGTCATGTATGAATCTCATTTTAAAGGATTCAATGCTTTATGAGATTCTTGTTTTCTCAGTCCTTTACTTTAAGCATTACATGTATACAAAATTTTCTCTTACTGAGACATCCTCTAACTCTGGTAGATTAGTGGCCCCACCCTCAGCCTTCCACTGCACGTACACCTCTCGAGCACGATCTTTGTTACGGTTCAGGGTTCTCTTTCCCATCAGAGTAACACTCTGTTCCTCCTGATTGTCCACCGCTAGCAGCTTCAACATCAGATCCAGACTCTGTCGATCCAGGTCCATGTTCAGTCGATCTCGACTCATCATAAACATCAACAAGGCAGTGCACAGAGATAAACTCTGAAAGGAGATATTTTTATTCATGATGACAATTTACACAATGATGACAATTACTACAAATAAATCACAACTGTTACTAATTAATTTGATAAAAATCATTTATAAAAATTTAATTATTTCAAAAGACTATCATCCATTACTTAAAACTTGATGATGTTTGAGATTTTTAAGATGTTGTGTTACTTGATCACAACAAAACTTGATAAATGGCAGAATTCAACTCATCAAATGGCAGACTTCAACATAGGACATGTTGAGACAATGCATATTTGTACATTGCACATCTTAAATGTTTAGCTTCTCTTACAAATGCTAAACTTCTAATAACAATCTTTAACAGAATTGGGAATCTGATATCAAAGATATTCTTATAATAAAATATATCAATAGGCATAAAATCAGCCAGGATTAATCTAGTGCACCTCACTAAACTTATTTATAGAACAGAAACTTAACAATAAATTACAAACTACTGCTTACTGGATCAGAAACAGCATCCTTCAGATGACCAAATATCTTAGCCACAGTTCCATGGGCTCGTAGGTGCATTCTAAATGCTGGTAAAATACTCTTCTGGGCAAGACCAATACAACTGTAGAACAAAATTTCTTATTCTATACCAGTAATAATTACAATAAAGATTTATAGAATAAACAATTATCAGAAATGCTATACATTGAAACAATACCTAAAACACAAAATAAGTTTTCAAACACAATATCAAGAAAATATCCTGTGGTAAACAATGTAAAAGGCTTTGGTAATATCTCTCAGTGAATACAATATGTAACCATGTTTTATTTTGAGCCATACCTGAGACACCTGGTGGACATGGGTTCTCCTTCCTGTATCCCAGACAACAGATACTCTACATCATCAGCAAACTCCTGGGTCTCTCCATGTTCCTGACACTCATGGGCCTCCTTCACATTCCTCACCACAGTGTAAAGCTAAAAATAAGAAAAGTTACATAATATTTATTTATATATTTCAAGGCCTTAGTGACAGGAATATCAATTAGAATGAGTTTAATGACCTAGAGTGTGTTTGATAATACATCCAACATTGTTTTAATATGATTCCAATCATGTACAAGTTCTTCTCCTTTCAAAACGAGATGATCTTCTTGTCTTAGCAAAAAATTTTCGGCACAAATGGTAATACAAATTACAAAATTCTTACTTCCACCTACAACATTTGAATTTAATAAAGTTAGTAAAGTATCTAAAAATGTTTTTACCTGTTTGTGCTCTTTATTGATGTGAACAGAAGTATATGCCTCATCTCCCTCTCTGTCTGGCCAGTGAACAGCACGGGTCAGCTTAGGGGGCTCCTCAGGGGGTTTCTTGGCCTCTGGTCCAGACTGGGGCCACGTTGAGTAACGGGTCAGTTTAGGAGGACCACTCTGTGAACCATTTTCTTCCTCTTGATTCTGCTTGTTCTAAAACAGCAGATGAAGTATAAACTTCAAGAAAATGGACAATAACAATTTAAAATGGCCCTAAGAGCAATTTATTTTATTGCAGAGATTATAGAAGATGATAGACTGGTTTAAAGTTTCAAAACAGATGTGACTTAACATTCAGATTTTAAGACATGAATTTGAGGTATGTAATTTTTTTTTTCCTCCAAGATACTTGCAACAAGAAATGATTACTAATAATAGGTAATATCTGTCAATCTATCATATTAAATGCTTAGGTACATGCAAAACATTATATACTGACATTTATGAAAGTATGATTTAAGCTTTAGCATCAGGGCTCAAAAAAAAGGCTCTCTGGCCTGGGCCAGTGAAATCTGAAGTATGCTCAGTGCTTTATAAAGCACAGGGGCAGGACAGATTAGTTAGGTTTACTGCCAACAAATTGTCAGACCATTATCTACATCTAAGTGTTCAAAGAGATGATCCTTAAACCCCCAATCCCCTCCCAAAAAATTGATGGTCCTACCAAAATACCTATTTGTAATCTACCATTTCCATTATGATGATGATAAAACCGACATACATGTATGTTTCAGTGCATGATCTTCATTTGATTTTGTCTCAAGTGAAAGTTATTAAAACATAAGAATGGATAAAAAACATAGTCTGTTCACAATAGTTTATAAAATTCAGACTAGAATTTATTTTCACTGGTCAACTGGGTCACTGATATTTATCAATCGACCAGTAATTTTTTTCTTTTAACAGACAGACTCACCAGTGAAAAATAAATATTATTTCGAGCCCTGAGCATCAATATATTAAGTTAACTAAAATTCTTAATACATATAAAAAGATAAAAAGCAAAATTTTTATATGAAAAATGAAATTGCATGCTACAGAAAAGGTAAACACTCATATTTCCAAATAAAGATATCAAAATGCAGAGTATGAAACTAAAATCTACAAAGGTAATCTAGGTCCTACAAATTAAGATTAGTAAAGTTATATAGTTATAATATAATGAATTAAATGCAAATAAATACATCGCATATATGTAATCAAGTTGTAATAATATGTATTAATCAATATAGTGCATTAGACATACATTCATCTGAAATTCCAATTTCAGTCAACTGTTTCAGACAGATTGGTTTTACTTGTCATAACATTCTTTTTGGTCAAGCAGCAATACATTGATTATATTTCAACTAATTAAAAAAAAATTCTGCTAGTTCTTAAACTAGAAACTATTTTCCAAAAAATTATTTCAAATTATATCAAAACTGGCTTTGAAAAACAAATGAAATGATATATTCACTACTAACACACATTCATTGTGTTTAACGTAAGAGAAACTTTAAATCCAATTAACTGTTACTGTATTTTTATGAGAAAACATTTACATTCTTTTTTTTAAATATACAGGTATTGAACATGGAAAGAGAATTTTTTTTACGGAGTTTGACACTAAATGTAAAAAGTGAACTGAATTCATAAATTTTTTTAGGTCCACCTGATGAGCTGAAATCTGTCCACTACAGGAAATTGTAGTTGGATAAAAAAAAATTGTGAATTGAATATTTTTAAAATAAAATTACATATTATGTTTAAATGAACAGGAATCTTTTGTGATCTTATTATATCATTATATTGCATCCATCAATTTTTAGCTTAAGTAATTCATATTTTGTGTTTTCAATGCAAAACAACGAGGTGATAGGAACACAGTCCTTATTTTCTTCATGAATTCGCTAAAAATGTCCAATTTGACATTCATTCACAAAGATCATAAATATTCTATGGGGTTTGAACAAGGGGTCAATGACAGAAAATACCCTGATGTATGAAAATTTTTGTTGAATTTTAGGAAAACTGATTCAAAAATGATGATGTGAGTGTTCACCATGCAATTCAAGGTTTGAACAGAAGACCAGAAGTCAATTTTCTCTACTCTATTTTTCTTCATTACATGCTTCTGGTAGGCATTAATAGAGGTATCAAACAATATGATAAATGTATGACATACAAAATAATCTTTTTGTGTTTACCAGTACATATTCATTTATATATGATGAGTAGCTGTAGGTATGAATTAGATAAGCATCATGATCTCCCCCCCCCCCCCCCCCCCAAACTTCATATGCTAAATAATGGAATAAATTAAATGTTATCACTAATATCCCCTTCCTCAACTCAATAAAAAAAATCCTTTTCATTGGTTTCAAACTATTCAAAGTACTTCTCTCCTTAACTCTATTCAAATGAAACGGTGTGCACTAAAAAAATGTCAATTTTGAAAGATCTACTATAATTTGAGAAGATCTACAAGAAATTTGGACTTTTGGACCACTATAATAGAAAATTAGTGTCAAACCCTGAAACACACAATGAATGTGGTATTAAAGCAAAGCAAACAAAAGCAATATGCACATTTCTTTGCATCATCATGGTTACCCGTTCCTCTTCATCAAAATCTTCTTGCCAGGACCTCACGTTATATGTTGCTTTTGCTGGTGACTGTTAAAGAAAACAGAGGATAATATTTATTTTTAATAAGCAATTCAAACATTATCATGTGTACACATTAATTAACTAAGTTTTTTTCAGTACCTTCCTTGGACTTGGAGACACCTTCTTTTGTGCTGTCCTTGTATTCTTAGATTTAAATATCTTGCGTTCTCTACTGGGTTGTTTGAATTCTTCTGTGGATTCTTGAGAAGATGGCATCTCCTGTGAACTTTCCATCTCCCCCTCTGAGGACTGACTATCCCCATTATCCTCCCTCTGAAGCTCTTCCACTCTTTTTAGTTTTATTGGGATTTCCCTATATGTTTCACCCTCCAGAATTTCTTCTTGTGAATTCTCGGGAGTTTTATCAACATCCATTTCTTCAAATCCAAAAGCAGTGTCTTTATCCTCAGAGGTGACCGATTCTTGTTGAGAGACAATAGAATCATCCACCTGTGGTTCTAAGACTGGTGCCTCCTCCTCATTGACAGCTGTATCTTCTGAAGGAACAGGGACCTCTTTTTCCTCTCCTTCATCCTCCACCTTGTTTCTGGACTTAAAGATCTTATTTTTTCTGGGTTTTGTATCCTTTGTTTTGTTTGAATCTTTTAGAGGTGCTGGGGTATACTTTGGTTCTTGCTTTAGATTAATAAGGGTCTCTATTGGAGGAACAGATGGTTTAGATGCATCTTCTGCTTTCCTCTTCTGGGGGCGCCGTCTATTTCTAATGATAATTGGTTTTGGTGGGATGGCTTGATATTCTTCCTTTTGGGGTTTTTCTCCTTCTTCTGATGCTTTTGCATTTGGATCTCGAACTTTGTAGGTTCTTACTGGATGAAGTTTTGTTGTTCCTTGAGCAGGTGGTTTTGGAGAGCAAATCACAATCAATGTGGATCCTTTTCCATGTTTGATTTCACTCTGCTGAAGAACTTTGCTATTATTCATCCGTCCCACTGGGTCATCCCCTTGTGGTGTGTACTCAAAGTTGCCATACACAGCAGGATCCATGTAACGGCTGCGGAAATTCAGCACAGTTGCCCCACAGCTCTCATCATCATCTGACTGAAGAATATGAGTTCTTGACGTAATCTTTTGTGCCCTTTTACCTCTGCCATATATTGAATTTCCTTCTTCATCATTTTTATCTGAGAAAACATCGGTCCTTTCTGAAAATGGAATAGAAGAATCTTCCATCTCCTCTTTTGTGATGCCTTCACTTTCTTCCTCTTCTTGTATTTGCTCTGGTGTTTCCTCTGCTGCTTTCTCCTTTTTAACTGAACGTGAATATGTTCTAACTGGTCTTTTAAACATAACTGGTTCCAGATCATCATCATCATCATCATTATTTATAGACTCACTTTCCTCCTTTTCCACTTTAGGAGAATGTGTTGGAACCTCAGCTGGAACTTGCTTCTTTGATGTTTTGGTTACATTAGCAATAGCAGGTCTGCCTAATCCAGAAGAAGCACTTGGAGCACTGCTGTTATTTGCTGGAATTTTCTTTTTGAAGCTCTCATCTTCTTCTAGGTCAAAGGAAAATTCATCTACAGTCTCATTTTCCACTTTCACTTTATTAAATGTAACCTGGAAAGGATCATCTTTTCTTACTCGTGTGAATGACGTGTCTCCCCATTTGGTTTTTTCTGCTTTAATTGGCACTGGTGGGGCAGATTTGTTGTTTAAGACATCATCAAATGCTCGACTGGCAGCAGAATCTTTACCAGTAAATTTACTGTAAGTTTTATATGTCTTACTTGCCATTCTGAAAGAGAAGTAAATGGCTTTAATTTGTTAAATTAAGTATATAATGCTTGAACAGAATTTTTTTTAATTAAACTCTTCTCAAAAATATAATGCAATACAAAGACCACTGTTAACAACTGACAATGTCAGCATTTAACATTTAAATTAGAATAACTGCAGTAATTAACCTTGCACATTCTATGTAATTTTTGCAATTATTATGGTATAAGCTATGATCTGGAAGAAGCAGATGAGATTTTGAATTTGTGACCTCAGCAAAGGGGAGTAACTTTCATAGCTGTGGATGTCAACACAGCCCAAACTATAAATGAATATATTATATTGGAATGACTTTATTTAGAAAAAAGTTTAATTTCATAAACTCTGTATATAAAGTAACAACAACATTAGAAAATCTAAAATATATATGTAATCTATAGGCCTAACAGAATACACATGGTCAACAGAGTACATGATTATAAATCCAAGACTTTCTGTAGTCTTCATTCTACTGATATCATATGTGTAAGAAATAGTATTTTTAAAACAGGGTGAAACAGTAATTAACAAAATTTGTGTATCAAAAATTGAACAATGACAACTTTTTTTTTCGAAATCGCAGAGAAAATTAAATGTGAAAATGATGCCAAAAAGCAATCTCTACTCAGAAGCCAGAAAGTGATTAAAGAAATAAAACAATGAACAATATAAAAAAACTGTCAACCTTCATTACAAGCAATTCAAATTTCTAGTTAATGTTAGAACCGATATTTATAAATTATGCAATTACGTATGATTTTAGCTTTTCTTTCTAACTTGATCAGCTTCCATGCGATCATAATTCTATCATTCTTTAATGCTGAGAATAACATAATTGTATGCTGATTAGCCAAACACTGTTTAGGCCTAATGAAACATTTATTACCTGAAAATTTTAGTTCTTTCAGCTTTGTTTGCAGCTTTACGGTCTACCAAAACTTGGTCATATCAGCTGCTAATTAAAAATCGTTTATGAATTATCAGTCAGTGATATTTTATGGTAAAGTCTGCTCTGTAACAAACTGTTGACTGATAACATCTAGAAAATATAAGCAATAATCGGTATCACCCCTTCCCAAACTCTTCACATGTGCGCCATTTTGGTGGATATCAGTCACAAAACAAAAACTGCGCATGCGTAGCAATGGTCTAAAGTAATTTAAGCTTAAAAACTATAGGCATTGTTTCGAATTTGAGGAAGGGGGAGGGGGTCCCAATGTTTGCAAAGGAAAAACCTGTATATCAGTTAAATGTGTCAGTCTCCTTGCCAGTACTACATTTGAAATAAAAGTTTAAAAATCTGAAACTTATAACATTATGTATGTTGTTAAACTTTGAGTTGAAATATTTTTTGGTTTTAATTTCTTTTCAAAATTTGATTCTGATATTTATTACACTTTGTCTGTGATAGGCATGACGATTTCTCCTCTTTAGTAAGATATTCAATTCAATTCAATTTGTTTATTTACAAATTAAGGGCCCTCATGGGGCAAAAGGAAGGTACATTGTAAATTAACATTTATATATAGTCATATACATGTTATACAATATACATACACACAAGAGAGAAAGAGTTGCATGATTGATAGGAGAAAGACATTAAAAAAGAAGGAATAAACCAGATAGTTTTTATACATATACATGTACATAAATTCTGCACAAATAAAAATATTTGTTTATATATATATATATATATATATATATATATATATATATATATATATATATATATATATATATATATATATATATATATATATAACTCTGATTTAAGGACTAGGGAGACCAGAACATTATATATGGCTTAAGGAGACAATATACAGATTTTTTAAATTTGCTTTTTTCTAAAAAGAAATACCAGATCAATGTTCTATAGAACACCATTTAGTCGACTCTTGCTTTATTTTTTCATTATAAATGCCTCCTAAAAATATATGAAAAAAATGGTCTCCCTAATATTTTATGTTTCTCTCATATGACTTAAGGAGACCAGTGTATACTTTTATACATATAACTTGTGGTTTAAGTAGACCATTTTTCTTTCATAGTAATTTCACTGATTATGGATTAATTAACATATTGTTTCCAACCAGAATAGTTGCGGATGGTCATTGGTCAAGCTCAGCAGAAAGATATTTGTGTTAATGTGACTCAACATGATCAGTACAAAATCTTGAATATAAAACTAAAGTCATTGCACAAGTGACTTATATAGAGAGTAGTTGCCCCCCTGGCGCAGTGGTTAGAGCGTCTGCTCTAGAGTAGAGAAGTAAGGAGTTGATCCTTACATCGCAGGTTCAAATCCCACAGTTGGCTGGGGAGACCGATCCTTCGGATGAGACCGCATAAATCGAGGTCCCGTGTCACAGTAGGTGCTGGCACGAAAAAATCCCTTCACTGCTCAATGGCTGTAAGTGCTGAGTATAGGACAAAATTTGCAGCTTTCCACTGGCATGTAGTGGCGTCTCTATATGAGTGAATAAATCCCGAGAGGGACGCTAAACAACATACAATCAATCAATCAATCAATATATAGAGAGTATAAGCCCAGAGTAGCTTGTTCTGATATCCACAATTAACTCTCAATGCTGTCGCCCACATGTTGCAGTGGTAAGAGCCTATGCTCTAGAGTTGCCGTGTTAGGAGTTGATCCTTATGTCACATGTTTGAATCCCACTGTGGGACGTGGAGACCGGTCCTTCGTACAAACCAAGGTCCAGTGTCACAGTAGATACTGGCATGAAAAAGATCCTTCACTGCTCATTGGCCCTGTGTGCCGAGCATAGGTCATTTGCAGCTCTCCACCGGCAAGTGATGGCGTCTCTATATGAGTGAAAAATTCTCGAGAGGGACGTTAAACAACAAACAAACTCTCAATGTCCAATACAGTTTAACCTGAAAGTGAATGCAGACATAGACATGCAGACATAGATTAGACTTATTCTTTAGACCAAGTATAGTATACTCCATATTGTTTTGTTGAGGACACAAAGTTCACAGTGGAAATCAAGTAGTTTTTCCTGCTATTTATACCCAGCTTCTTTTAAACCATATAGTCATTGAGTGCATTCACTTTCCAACTAATTGATGAAGTTCTGAATCATACCTATATTTGTTTAAATTCTTTGTGATTTAAGAATATGTTTGACCAGTTGAAACCAAGAGTACATGTACTACATAAAATTTCAATGTTGTGATTAAGATCCAGTATAGCAATATGTAGATGCCATGTTCAATATACATATTTGCTATCATTAAACTTGCAGAGACCATGAATCAAAATAATTCAAATGCTTCAAAATCATTTTATTTTTACTGCTAGTCAAAATACAGTCACTCAAGCATATCCTTTGTTAATTTGAAAAAAAATGATAGTTTAACATTTATTATTAATACCATACCAAAGCACAAGATAGTGCACTTCTTACATAATCCAATGATTCATGCTGTGATTTGACATATTTAGATGTTTCTCATTTACAGTTCAATATACATGATATACAAGTACAGTGTGACACTAACCTAGTATCAGTTGAATGGATCATTACTATTCTGTTTTTAAGAAGTTTGCAGGGTAAAAAGTATAATAAAATAAAAATGTTGATACATTTATTGATTGCATATGCTAAAAACTTTGATAAAATATCAAACTTTGTATCATAACAGCTTTTACAAATTAATTCAATACATTCAAAGGTACAAAAATCAAATTATTTTCATCCACAGTTTTATCATATTCAGTTGAACAACAGCTACATCTATTATATAAAATGTATGGTAGTTGGCACTGATGGTATAATCAAAGAATACAAAGCTCACTTCTATAAATGTTATCCACTAGTAAGGCAAAGTCTCACTCAACAAAGACTCTGGTAATGTATATCACCTGAATCCAAAATCTATGCAAGTTGTTCTGGGTTAGATTTAACTGCTCAATAACCCTGAAAATGTATGTTACATCCAGCATCAGAAGCAGGATGCATCATCTATGTTTACTGATCACCAAAGAGTATATTGTTACTTTGAATGAACCTTCTCTAAAAAACTGGTCATTAATCCAGAAAATCTAAGTCAAATCAAGGATTGGTACCCTGAAACATTAACATACATCATCTTTGCAGGTTTGTTCAACATACAGTTTATAATTACATGAGAATAGGACTGCTCAAAACACTTACTCTTGTGGAGTCCCCCATGTGGCGCAAAGGCTAGAGTGTGTAATCTAGAGTCGCAAGTAAGGATTTAATCCTTAAGTCTCAGGTTCAGATCCACTGGGGATGTGGGGACCAGTCCTTCAGATTCGACCGTATAAACCGAGGTCCCACCTCGCAGTTGATGTGGGCACAAAAAAGATCCCTTATTGCTCAATGACCCTGAGTGCTAAGTATAGGTCAAATTTTGCAGCTCTCCACCAGTAAGTAGTGGCATCTCCATATGGATGAAAAATTCTTGAGAGGGATGTTAAACAACAAACAAACAAAAACAAAAAACACATGAAGAAAATGTTGATCAGGTCAAGCATCTGAAGTAAATCTGTTAATGTGCTTTAATCCATGCAAGTTTGTCCAGTTAGAGCTTAGGAATAAACCTTGCTCCTTAAATTTTAACTGGGATGACAATGCTAGGTATATAGCAAGAACTCATCTAGACTGTCCAGAAAAGCTTAAGAATATTTAGCAATATCTTACTTGCATGATTTAAAAAAATCTGCAATCTAACATTATTCTAAAACAATTTCAACAAAGTTTCTAATTTTCAACAAATTCAATGCACTATGAGATGAATTACATTTCTAAACCACATACACTCTACTTAAAGTGCAATATACATGCATTATACTGTATGTTAAATCTTTACAGTTCTCTTCAAGTACTCTAATAGTATATAAAATATGAAGATTACCAAAAGTGATCAAGCTTTAAAGTCCATTGAAACAATACAAAATTGGAGCAGAGCAAACACAGACCTCTAAAAACACCAAGTGCTATGGAGGAGAAGGCATTTTCTGCCATGTGCTCCTTGACATGATTGGGCAAATGGAAAAATCCACAAACAATTCAGTGTAAACAATTTTGATGAAAAACATTAGTCAACATTCAACTTAATGATAGATTAAATTTGCTATAACAATTAATTTACATGTAAGTGTACACACATGTATGCATACCCAATTTTACTAAATGAATTATTTCACAATATCCAAAATTGGACAATAATATATAGTTTCTAATCTAGCCAGACAACAGGAAATTTTCATTATCACTTAAATTACATGAAACTATTGATGTCTGTGAGCTACAAATTATATCTAAAAATTATATACATTTTAACAAGTGTTTACAGTTTAGTGTATTTATTATACACAAATGATGACTTAATTAGTAAGACATACCAGTAAAGTCCACAGATTGACTTCCAGATTTCAGCTCAAAGGCTTGAAGATTTTTAGTGGCTTTTTCTCTCATAATTTTTTTTTCACTGAATATTTTCATTTTTTTTTCAAGACACTGTTTTTGTTGAGGTCTTTTAGCAGTTTGATGCAATCCAAGAACTCTGAGGGCAATTTAAGAACTCCTGAATTTCTTTCTTACCTGGCAAAAATAAAAATTTTAAAGTTTGAAATATATTCAACTTACATGAAGAAAACTAGTAAAACTAGCGATAATGTAATAGACCTTTCAGATGTTCCAAAGCAGCTACATGTACCTTATTAAAAAATATAAAGTTTGAAGTATTTAGAGTCACCTGTATTCTGAACAAGGGATATGTGTATTTGACAGACAGATGAATGAATAGACTGATCACTATAGAGCACCTTAGTCTTTTTTCAATAATCATTATATTAGTGAAAATAAAATAGGAACTAGAGTGCTTCAAGGAATGTATATGTCGCCTGCTAGGTATCTTCATTAAAGAGGTAAATAAATCTAAGAGTGGTCAGCTATTAATTTAATATTAGCATGGAGGTTCATGCATTTGCCTGCAAGGAAAAAAAAGGATCCAAAAGTAAAAGACTGGGATAGAATCTGGCAATCAAAGAAAATATAGTTCCCCAGTCCTCAAATGAATAATTAAATTGAAATTATGATGAATAATTATTTATCATTTTATTAATACACATGTAGGTGCTTCCAACAATCCTCGGAGGAAAGAGATTTCAGACTGTCTTTACTTTGTCACTTTGTCAGTCAACACGATTCATTGTAGAATACTGATCCCAATGTATTTTCATAGTATTTAAATAAGTTTGTGGTAACTGAATTTCATACAGTTTCAAAGTATAGTATCATGAGCTCAAAAACATATATAAATGCTAATTATCAAAACCCTGCCTCTAAAAATTTTGGAGATATAAGGTGTGACAGACGGACAGACAGACACCAGGTAAAGTGATCTCTAAGTGTCGTTCTGCTCTGCAGTTGACACAAAAATGAAACTTAGTCAATTTTTGAGCATGCATATCACTTCAGTGATGAAAGGAATGCTGAAGTGGTAAGTCTATCCTAATTATTTGAAAATACGGCAACCCCATTGGTCAGATATATAATACATATGCTGTCCAGCCTTAATTTCATTGGCATAAAGCAGCACAAAACAAGATTTGATTGGATGGTGCAACTTGTTTTTCTAGGGGGCGCTGTTGCAACCCTGGAAAAGAAAATAGGACTGGGGCTTGCCCTTTGGGGGCACTTACTGACCGAAAGTAAACAACAGAAATAGCAAATTACACTAGAAATATGTCCATAGGCCATGAATGCCCCGCCGAGTGTATAGTAATGCAACATGAAATTTTGTGTTAGTATATGAAGTTTGATGAGAATATCTTGAAAAGTTTCTTTAAAATTGAAATAAAAATTTAAAAAAAAATGAATAGATGATAAGTTCTCACCAAATTATGTATAGATGCATAGCCTTAGATAACAATATCTTAAATGGTTTAAAACCATGCAAGATGCAAATTAAAGAAAAGTGAGGTCAAGGTCACAGGAAAGGTAAAAAATTTTTGAAATAGTTGAATAGGTCTTACTAATCTTACAGCATATTAAGTTTGATAAAAAATATCTTGAATGATTTCTTTAAAACTGAGCTAGTCACAAGCGTGGCGCCATGGTTAAAGCGTCTGCTCTAGAGTCACGAAGTAAGGAATTGATCCTTACATCACAGGTTTGAATCCCACTGTGGGATGTGGACACCAGTCCTTCGGATGAGACCTTATAAACTGAGGTCCCATGTCGCAGTAGGTACTGGCAGGAAAAAGGACCCTCACTGCTCAATGGCTGTGAGTGCAGAGTATAGGACAGAATTTGCAGCTTTCCACTGGCAAGTGGTGGCGTCTCCATATGAGTGTAAAATTCCCAATAGGGGCTGCAGATTACCTGTTATGATTGACCAAAATCCCTACTAGGCTTTAAACTCTTCATTCTTGACCTGTATATCGTCAAATGAGATTTGTCCAGTTAATTAAGGTAAAAATTACTAATTGATAAAACTGTAAATGATTTTTTTTTACCTGAGTCAGATTTTTACTTTTCTTAAAGGTGTCTGGATTTGACTGTTGGTTCCACCTATCTCAAGGAAATGATCTGTAACAGTAAATGTTAGAAATCATAATCTGTTCTCTATCTCCTATAATCACGAGAAAAGGTGTTAAAAATTAACAGATGGAGATAAAATCAGCAGTCATATTAAAGGCTTTTTTCAATCATCAATTTATTAGTGAAAATCATAAAAGTATTAGGCAAAAATGAAAAATAAATGTTGTCATTAATTAACCTTGCATATCTCTACAATTTTCTAATAAGAAAATTTATACCCGATAGATGCAATATAATCACCCTTTGCCTGCCCCTAAATTAAATTATGAAATTTTGATAGATTTTGATTTAAGCAATTATTTAAAACAAGGTTTTTTTAGGGGCACGTACCCCTGCTTTAGATTTATATAAAAAAAAAAAACTACAAAAAACGTGAAAACCTATTTCTATCTTACTGGTTTATATTTATTACAAATGTCCTCATAGTCAGCATAGCCCAGAATGGTAGACCGCAGACTCTCACCATGAACATTTTTAGTGTCCTGGTTCGAATCCATTTGTTGGCACATTTTTATTTTTTCAAACTTTTTACCTGTATAAACACTAAAGAACGAGTGCACTTATGGGCCCCGGTAAAATGTGAAATAATGAAGAATCAAATTAAGCTTAATTTTCCATCTCAGATCATTAATTGATATCTAAACCCTAAATTCAACAAATTTTATTGCTGAAATTCATGAATATACAAAGAGCAAAGCCATACAATGTGGTAGGGGTCAGCCAACATTCGTGATTTTCTATAGTAAATCGAGGACAGTCATTCATTTCAAAGCTTTTGTTTATTGTCAGCCTAACGTTGTACAAACTTGTGTGATTGACAAAAAATGCATTATACATTTATAAAACTTGTGTGAAAGTAGGAAATTTGTACAAGATTAGGCTTGTACTTAAAATATTAAAAAAATGTATGAAAAGTTCAATGTTTTTCCTATAGCAAGTAAGAGCTTAGATTTACCTGTATGATCTAGCTATGTTGAACCCACCCATGGAATAAATTATTTAAAATACCAGTAGTCACGTGAGTTCTACCCAGGTAAACATTCCTCAAAGATGCTCACTGTAAAGCATAGCCACGTTTTGTATCATTATATCAAAGTCATGCCGCGTAGAGAAGTTTGTATGTACATGTATTTGGTTTTAGGAAAACGGGAGGGTTAGGAACACAGAAGGGTTAAGAGAGTTTAGTGTCGTTAAAATGTCATCATAAATAAAAGTGTCAAACATTTTTAACATTCAAGCAAGACAATGGTACCAGTATTGAAAGCCACCCAAATACACCTTTTTTCATTTTAAAATATAAAGGAACTAATGTTAATACTTATTGCATTATTTCAAATGCAAGCATACCAATTTCATAGTTTGATCACTATGGATACAGGCATCTATACAACTTCATTCAATTTTTTTCTCGGGTAAAATAGCGCAAGAAGTATCATTCGGCAAATGTGCCTGTCAATGATCCACCATCAGATTGTTCAAGTGTCTGATTTAAGATTTAAATGCCTCCTCCCCTTGATTTAAATAAACGATTGAAACTCAAAATGGGTTTGATATGACTTTCCAGATCTATAGGCATTTAAAAAACTTCATTTGTTTCAAATCCATGCTGATTGATGTTTTAGCGTGATTTTAATTAGAAATGTCCACTTGTGTTTAACTATTACTAAAAGAGAACAATTTGGTAATATATTCTAAAGTAATACAGCACTGAAAAAGGGCCCATTAAGCATTCCTTAAGTGCACTTGTCCTTGCACTTTGATTTTTTTATACAGGCTTTTGCATTTTACTTATATTTTCTTCCTTAAATGCATGTTTGGTGTTGATATAAAAGACATCTACAGAAATGCAGATCATAATTCTCTTTAACTAAATGCAATCAACCGGAACTATACCTCATTGTAAGCACACTTTGTTCGAGGACACTAATCATTCACTTTGTGTTACTCGATACTGCAGGTGTCAGGAAAAAGAATCTTGCTGAGCAATAACTGCTGTGTTTTCCTTTCAAGAACATAATGACATGTAATAGTACTGTTGTGCCAGTGGGAGAGATACTGTTCTATGCAGAGTAGATGCAGTTCATTCCTTGGGAAAAATGTGTGCATTGGCGATATGTTATGCTAAAAATGCATGAGGGTTTTCAGATTAGAAAAGAATGTGGTAAGGTCAGTTAAGGTTTTATGTCCCATTGCCATTACTCAGTCAGACATCAAGAATGACCCTCATACAAAGGATGTATAATTCTGTAAATACTGAGGTAGGATCATATGAACACACAGTTGACTAGAATGAAATATATCGAGATAACAAACAGTATTCAAGCTCAAAAGCCCATCAAAAAATACAAAATAGGAGCAGAGCAAACACGGACCTCCAAAACATCAGAGGTGGGATCAGGTGCCATGGAGGAGTAAGCATCCCCTGCAGACCGGTCACACACGCCATGTGCTCTTTGTCACAACTGGGAAACAATGGAAAAATCCATCAATAATTCAGTGTGTAAATAATGGCCTAACAATAAGTATGAAAAACGTCACTCAGCATTTGACTTAATGATAAATTGTATTTGCTGACAAAGTCATTGTATCGACCATAGAATTTACAAAATGATAACTTTAAACAAGACTGCTGATATTCTTGTTTCAGCAACTTGTTTGTCAATAACTTACCTCGTTTTAAAAAAATTTCAAACATAGAGGATGCTCTTTCGTATCAAATCAACTGAGAGATATAAACCCTGTATGCAGGTGATGAAGGTATATTGCTAAATAAGTAAGGGAAGTTGACAATTGAAAAGTTAAAGCCATCTCATTTGTCATAAAGCTTGGTTGTTAGATTACCATTAACGTAGAACTAAAGCAATACATGAGAAACAAGAAACTACACACATGTGGCCTAAAGTCAGTGATCGGAACATACATCGATAAGCTTTTTCTAAAGACTGAAACCAATATTGGTCCTAAGGTCAACTCAAATTTTTAACTAGAAGTGTTCCTTTGATATACTATATTTTACTTATTTTCTATAGACTTACTATACCCTGAAAAAAAAAAAAATGGAAAACAGGAACTAGCTGTTTAAATGACCTCGACCACCGAGGTTAATCTAAAGTTTGTCCCTGCCTACCTGAAAAACAGACTACCTCGGGCAGTCAGTAATTTCCAACTCTGGTTATGAGATGCTAAATGTTCAATATTTACAATCAAATGCTTATATTTACATTTTTAAATTCAGGATAGATTGAGAAAGTCAATAAAATCACTTCTATATTATGTCTGTATACTTCAACTGAGAAATTAGTTGAAACTGGTTCCAGAAAAGAAGCTGAAAATGTTCAATAGTTTACAGACAACACTTGAAACATGATGACTGAACAAACACAGATAGCAATAAGTAATTTAAATGACTCAGGTGAATTATAACCTGTTCAATCTAATAGATCCATCTTTTTTCTAATACGACGGTTGATCCAAAAGTTTGTGAAATTTAATTATCTCTAAAATTTTATTGTGATTTGATGAAAGCAAACAATAGGCATATTTATAATATGGAGTCTTTATGCAACAATACTGGATATTTTCACCATGTTCCAATTACCAATAAGGTCACACGAGCTTTCTGAACATTGATAGTTGTAAAATCAGGGGGAGACTTCTACGTAACGTCAAGTTAAGTATGTCATGTCACATTATAGGAGCGTTATAGGAGCATCTCACCCTCATGTTCAATTCGACTAAGTAATTCTACAGAATATTCTGCCTTTTTCTCCTTTTCTCTCTCAAGAAAAGCCTTGGTATCCTCTCACACGGATCAACTTATCTTAATATTACACTCATATTTCAAAAATACTCCCCATCTTTGCATATGGTGTTCCAATTTCAGAAGCAAAGTCAAGCACAGTACGTCAGCGGTCAACGTCCATCAACGCTTAATAGCGATTCTCTGTAACCACTTGAACTTCTTTGCCACGCATGGTCACCGATTTTGATAAAACTTTGCCTATTATTACAACTTGACACCAGAAACATATATCAAATAAAATTCCGTTGCTATGGGTCTTGGTTGCCATGGTAACAGCCAGAAAAGTTGAAAAAATTGAGATTTTCAGCTACTTTGAATCTTTATTAAGCCTTAATAAAGACTAAGAAAAACAAACAAACCATTCTCCTAAAAACATGACACCTTGTTTCCACTTATGCTATAAAGAAACTATTTAGAATTTATCTCTAAGTAAGTGGTAACCATGGGTACATTTGAAATACGTTTTAGATGCTGAAAAATGCTGAAAAACGCTCAATATTCACAAATGAAAGATGTTACATGATCAAACTCAATCAACAACGTAAGAAAAACAATAAAAAATATTTGACCTCATGTAATTTAGTATTGGCAATATTATTCAAAAAATAATTTTCATGGTTGCCATGGTAACACAGTGTCACCATGCAAAATCTGTTGCTATGATTGGGTTAATGCTACTATCGTGAGGAAAAACAATAAAATTCATGACTGGCACATATGCATCCTTAGGACCTTGCAACACCGACAACATAAGAAAAATTGAGATTAATTGTTGCTTTGCAGTGTAACCATGGAAACAACGTACTAGTTGTTTAATGTGATATTTTTTTGCTGCTTTAGGAATTTACTAACCTTTTAATCAAGAAAAATATTATTTGAATCACCCTGAATAGTATTTATCTCGTAGAACTAAAGTTGAATATCATATATTGATAAAGGTTGTTGAAAAATACAACACTGTTGCTATGGTTACCAAGAAGAGAAAATGTTCAATTTTGTTAATTTTTTGTCAATATTAGACCTTATGTGCCAGCTTTTTGCATCCAGTTAGAGATTGGGTGATAGTCAAAATTTAAAGTCAGGTTAGTTGTTCACATATATCAATCATTAAAGTTTCGGGAATCTACATACAACGGTACGTATCCAAGGAAACAGAGTATTTTTCAGATTTTTATGCATATTTTTTTGCTTTATTTCCATAGCAACGCACTATTTAAAGAATTGAAATTGAATTTTTTGAAATGTGAAAATTAAGGTCACACCAAGGCCTTTAAAAATTGATCATCAGTTATATAGAAATATGCTTTTTAAAAAGATAGGATAAGATTAAAACACTAGGAAAGTAAATTTAAAATCCCTTGGTGGTATTAAAACCATGGCAACCATTGCCAACCTATAAGAAATATCATATTTTGTCCTTGGTATATGTTACAATGATCTCTTCTCAATTATTTGCTTGCATTTCAACCTATAATAGTTTTTATTCTTCAGTGTATGACATTATAAATTTAAATGAACAAAATTATTACTTTTGAATACTTTGTTTCCATAGTAACGTATGTTATAGATGATTTACCAAACATGTTTATCATGCATTTAAGACACCAGGCCTTCAACTTTCAGAAACAGTCATTGCCACTTGTTTGCTTTGCTGCAAACGTTAACTGTGGGACTCTGAAGATGTTGAAAAATGCCATTTTTCAAACTTTAGGACATGTTGCTATGGTAACCGTGACACGTAGCAACCAATTTTTGCCCGATTTGAGTTTACGGTATCAAAGACTTTTATCATAGAGAGTTGGGAGAAATTCTGAGACTATGCGTGCCACAGCTCCTATATAAAAGTTCAAGTCATTACAGAGAATGGCTCTTAATTTGTCTATGAGAAAAACAGACCCTCCAAAAGGCGGCCACACCTTTAATCAACCTCCATGGAAGTTCTGTTTTTCTTAAATTTCTAATGCCACTGGTAAATCAGTTGCTTAATGCATTTTTCTCCAGCCTGTATCAGTAGTATACCCCTTTAAGTCAGAGTGTTCCCAAGATTTTAACAAAACTTATAACTTGACCAAAATGTGATGTTCTCTAACAATTAAAATATGAACAAGAAATCATCAACTAATAATCTAAATATCAAGTTAAATCAGTAAAACTCTCACAGAAAGGTATATTAGTGGTCAAGCAATCGTAATTATGACAAAATTTTCGTTTTATTTGCCACTTAGTGCAGGATTTTTCTTATTTCACGTATTAAGAATTAAAATGATAATGAACGAGTAAATGTCTCCCCTGCATTTTCAAACATCCTTTGCTATGGCAACTGCCATAGAGTTACTATCATAAATATTTAAACTATTGTTTATTAAAAAAATTCAACAAGTGTCTATATAATTCTTATTTGTAATTTTCAACCACTTACACTAATAAATAAATAAAAAATGAAGAAATTCCATGAACTTTCGAATCAACCCTCGTACATGTCAGTCATTAAATTTATATTAATATACAGTATGCATAAGGGAGACCAAATGTATTATTACTGCATTAAGGAGACCAACTACTATCCACATGTAAATCAGTATTAACCACTTTCACTAATAAATAAATAAAATATGAAGAAATTCAACAAACTTTTGGATCAACCCTCATACATGTCAGTCATTAAATTTATATAATATGCAGTATGCATAAGGAAGACCAAATGTATTATTACTGCATTAAGGAGACCAACTACTCTCCACATGTAAATCAGTATTCAACCAATTTCACTAATAAATAAATACAAGAGGCCCAAGGGCCTTAACGGTCATCTGATTATAATACAACAATTAAGAGGATCCACAGAGTATAAAATGAACTGAAAGGTGAAGCTTTGTTGCCCAAAAGCAAGAAAAATAGGGTGATCAGGATCAACAAAATAATTAGTCTAGTGTTCATGAACAGTTCATAAATTAGGTTCTAATCTGTTCCCCATTTATCACTATCACCATACAGTTATTAACAAACTATTAGTGCTTCTGTACTACCCGGTATTTTAATTCCTTGTTGAAAATCTCTTACATTGGACTCTTTTGGTCTTTGATGAACATTGAATAAGACAAGTTATTTTTGTCTCAATTTTATTCATCTATTACTTACAAGTCTACCTGATCATTAAAACTATGAAAGTACTTTTTGTATTATACGATAAAAAACCTTGCATAATTCTCTTATACTATTAACCTTTCAAGTACATTATTTACAGTGATTCTCACGTCTGAGATTTTTCTCAAACATGCGTGCCACCAACGTTTTTTCCGACTCAGCTGAGAAAAAATTCTGAGATTTCTCAGAAAATCTTGAGATTGATGTATACCAGTCTCAAACAAAATCTCACAATTTTTTTTTTATGGTACAATGATCGCAAATGTTGTGACAGTGCACATTTTAATCAATAAATACACAAAATTAACATACAAGCACAGAAAGGATGTTAATTTCTCCCAAAACTTGATTATCCTGTGAAGGGGGGGGGGGGTTAATTACGCGCATGTAAATATTCTTATTATATTAATATTGTCCACGCATGGAATCAAGCACTTTAAACTTTACCAAAAGAAAAAAATAAATAAAGAAAAAAATAAAGAATAGAATATTCTAGTGGCACGTTCGTACATAACATTTATATCTTCATTCGTACAGGAATTAATATAATTAATTTAATTCATATTTAAATGAGCTATTTGTGACAAGACAGTTTTATTACATGTAATTCACAATGTTCATGTATATCAGAAAAGGAAATGTGATTAGATAAAATATCAAAACTCCTCGGTCCCGTATTTTTTTTCCCAGGAAGTTATATTTTACTATTTATTAAGGTAAATATTATACGAAATATTAAAAGAAATCTGTCTAGAATTTCATGTACAAATTCTTCTGTTCTTTCGAAATAATATGTAAATCGCCATTTATTTATTACAGATGATAGCAGTCTGTCTAATTTGGTTCTTAATTAAATCTATAAAATTCTTGATTGAGAATTTGGATCGACTTTATACTCACAATGTATTGTGCGTACTTAAATCCTTGACCATTTATATTATTTATAAGAATAAACTTGACTTATGACCATTCTGAAATACATGTATAAATCACAAGAAGGACTGCATCTATTCAAATGTACTTGCTAGCTATAGTACTTGCAAGAATAGATTCTTTTTTAACAAACAGTATTTTTTAGTACGACAACTTACATTTTGAAGCAAAAAAGTATGATCCGTAGGTTCTTTTTTTTTTTTTTAAAATTACATCATTACGCAGTGAAACTTTTATTTACGATACAATTAGAAATTAATCAGTTTCTCATTACTCAATGAGCGTATGCGAGATTGATTTGGGTTTTCAATGTAACGATGATTATTTGTCAAGTGGTGCTATATTCGTTGTTTATTATTTATCTAAAAAAAAAAAAAGAAGACTTTCCGAGACATTTTGTCACAGGGGATCGTAGAAAAATGGGATGTGTTAGTTTGCCGCTTCCCTATACATGCCCTTAGTTCAAATTTCAGCCGGTTTTTCTTCCTTCTGGGGGGATATGAGCTGAAATTCACCGACAATTAAACAGTTCCTCGAGAAATTTCCTTGATAAATTAAATCCTGTAAAACTAAGCATGCGTATGTTACCTGCTCCTGGATATGTTTGCTGTTTTTCCACAATTATGGTATACTCGCGAAATTTATTACAGCATGTGAGAAATTTACATGATATAGGCCTACTGAGCATTTTTTTTTTTTGTGGATCTGCTAGAAAAAAAATTCACTCAGGTTTATTCTAAATTTAAATAGTCCCTATGACTCATATTTTTTTTTTTTTGCTATGGAGAATTAAGAATTATACAGATATATCTAACATATATAACAAACAAAGAAAAATGATTTCTTTTAATCAGTCTGGGGAATATAGTCTTGATCCGCCTACCTGCTACATGTAACGTCACAATGGTGGAAGTGACGCCTCGGTGTATGTTTTTGTGTGTTTATGTCGACAGACGAACCAAGACTACAAAGTTTAGATATGTTTTTGTGTTATTCTTCTGTGGGGATTTTTTACGGGGGGTTCAATGAAAATTGTCGCAAATGTCGAAATGGAATCCTCTTTGTTGAATGACTCGAAACAACAAATAAAAGACGAAGGAAGTGTGGGATGTGTTTTTTCGTGATATTCACTAAAATATTGCATAAATAACTGACTAAAAGGTAAATTCAATCATTGATTCAACAAATTCATGCATTTTCAGAAAAAAAGGTCGTATATAACAACGAGAATAAGTCCAAGATTTTTCTCAAATCTCAGCTTACGTGAGATGATCGAATCTCAGAGATGTTGGTGGCATGATGTTTTAGGAAAATCTCAGCTGAGGCAGAAATCTAAGATTTGAGGTTGAGATTTGAGCTGAGATTTTATACGTTGGTGGCCCCGAAGCCAGATGTTCAAAAATCTTTATGAAAACTTTTACTTGTTTTGCCTCTGATATGCCCAGGTGCAGAGAAGATTTTCAAAGAAATAATGCATTTTTTACTACAGATTCACTATATTATCAATAGAGCCCCCCCCCCCCCACACACACACCTAGAAACACCAGAGCCTCTCACCCTGGGACCAGAAGTTTGCTCATCATACATGTAAGTAATCACTTTGTTTATCTGATTAACACTAAGGAGCAGACAGGATTATTTAACAGAATTAATGCATTTTCACTATATCATCAAGAGCCCCACCATTACACCAGCACATTTGACCCAGGGGTCATGCAATTCACTACTCTGGAAGAAGCAATCATGCTCATCATAACTATATGCTTAGCTTCTTTGCTTTTTAACCAGAAGCAGAAAAGAGTATTTTCAAAGAAATTTTGCTTTTTCACTATATAATCAATAGAGCCCCTCCCCCTTTTTCACCATAACCCTTGACCCTGGGGCTATGAAATTCACAATTTTGGAAGAGGCAATCTTGAATATCAAAACAATGTACTTAGTTTGTTTAAATAATACCCAGGGGCAGAGAAGAAGATTTTCAAAGAATTAATGCATTTTCACTATATAATCAATATAGCCCCGCCCTAACACCAGAACCCCTGACCCTGGGGCCATGAAATTCACAATTTTGGAAGAGGCCCTCTTCCTCATCATAACTATGTACTTAGTTACTTTATTTAATACCCAGGAGCAGAGAAGAAGATTTTCAAAGAATTAATGCATTTTCACTATATAATCAATAGAGCCCCGCCCTAACACCAGAACCCCTGACCCTGGAGCCATGAAATTCAAAATTTTGGAAGAGGCCCTCTTCCTCATCATAACTATGTACTTAGTTACATTATTTAATACCCAGGAGCAGAGAAGAAGATTTTCAAAGAATTAATGCATTTTCACTATATAATCAATAGAGCCCCGCCCTAACACCAGAACCCCTGACCCTGGGGCCATGAAATTCACAATTTTGGAAGAGGCAGTCTTGCTTTTCATAACTATGTACTTAGTTACTTTATTTAATACCCAGGAGCAGAGAATAAGATTTTCAAAGAAATAATGCACTTTCACTATATGATCTATATTGCCCCATCCTAGCACCAGAACCCCTGATCCTGGGGCCATGAATTTCAAAATTTTGGTAGAGGGCTCAATGCTTATTACAATGATGCGAACAGTTTGACTGCTTGATGTCCAGGAGTAAAGAAGATGATTTTTAAAGATTGCATTATTTTTGGTGGTTTTAGCCCCGCCCCTCAGGCCCCAGGGGGACAGGGACCATGAAATTCACATGAAAGTCTAAACTCGACGTAATGAAGATTTAGATTTGCAAACAAGGTCATTACACTGACCATAAATTTCTCGACATGTAAAATTCTAAACAAGGCAGTAGAAAGCTCTGTATCATGGACTTAGTTGTCAGTAGGATGTCTTGGTTCAAAACAGTTACTACATAGAAGATACTCTTGCCGTTGCAAAATTAGTTGAAAGACGTAGACACCATCTGCAATTGATAATATAATGTGATTTTGTTTTCTTGCAGGACACGGCAATACTTTTATTCTTCTCATGTAGAAGTTTGCACATGAATTCTCCTTCATTAGAACATACAATAATAGGTCGGCAAATTAATGATCACAGTTTTTGGAAATGCGAATTATGTAAAACACATTGTTTGAAGGCTTTCATACCATCTGATGGTTTTGGGGTAAGAATCGTGATTTCTAATTTTCTTTAAATTTTCTACAGGTTTTTTAGAAACAAGATTTCATTAAAATCACTTCTTTAATATGGTAATTGTAGCACAGTGCTTCTTCACAGCATTTAGATATTTATCTCATGCACATTTAGAGCAATTTTTGAAATTTAAATATGGCATTCTTAAACATTTGTTACACCATTATACAATTACACAGGTATTTATATTTACTTCGAATTTTAACATGAAATTTGATTTGAGAAACATTTTTGTGGACATCCATGGGTTTTAACAGGTCTGGACGATTTTAATATTAATTGCCATAAATGCACAGAATAAACGACATGCTAAGGCAATCTTTAAAATAATGTTTGTTTGCCCTCTCCCTTCACCCAAAGATGCTATATACCAAATTTGGTTGAAATTGGTTGAGCGGTTTCAGAGAAGAAGCTAAAAATGTTCAAATGTTAATGTACGTCGCATGACGACGGACGAAAACGGATAGCAATAGGTCACCTGAGTTACTCAGGTGACCTAAAAATATGAAGAAATTCCTCGAACTTTTGGATCAACCCTCGTACATGTCAGTCATTAAATTTATATAATATACAGTATGCATAAGGAAGACCAAATGTATTATTACTGCATTAAGGAGACCAACTACTATCCACATCTAAATCAGTATTCAACCTCTTTCACTAATAAATAAATAAAATATGAAGAAATTCAACAAACTTTTGGATCAACCCTCATACATGTCAGCCATTAAATTTATATAAAAATAAATATGCAGTATGCATAAGGAAGATCAAATGTATTATTACTGCATTAAGGAGACCAACTACTCTCCACATGTAAATCAGTATTCAAAACGAGAGATTTTAATACCCTAGTAATTTACATGTTTAGTTACATGAACTAAATCTATTTACCTTTGTCATCACGCAAGAACTGTTTTACATTCATCCAACTTTAACAACATTATACATGCATACAGTGTATGCCATACATTAGGAAGACCAGATGCATTATTACAACATTAAAGAGACCAACTACAATGGAACAATGAGACAGTATTCCAAAATGTTCATCCCAATACCATAGTAATTTCCCTTAATTTGTTTGTATTTAGATGACCTAAATCAATTTATCTCAGCCAGAATTGGAACAAAAAAGCTAGTCACACAAGTGGCCAAACACATGAACAGACAGATGGACATGATGATTCCTATGCTTATATACAACCATGCTTATATACACCCAAAGTTGCCAAAGTAGAGCAGATGCAGTGGTTAGAGCATCTACTCTAGAGTCGCGGAGAAAGAAGCTGATCCTTACATAGCGAGTTTGAATCCCACTGTGGAATGTGGAGACCCGTTCTTCAGATGAGACAGACGTATTAACTGAGGTCCCGTGTCACAGTAGGTGCTGGCTCGATAAAGATCCCTCAATGCTCAATGGCCGTAAGTGCTGAGTATAGGACAAAAATTTGCAGCTCTCCACCAGCAAGTGGTGGCGTCTCCATATGAGTGAAAAATTCTCAAGAGGGACGTTAAGCAACAAGCAATATACACCCAAAACTTTGATTGCAGAAGATTTTGTGATACATGCTTTACAAGTATACATATTGTTCATAAGGGAATAAAAATGCTATAATATATCATTAAGGAAAGCAACTGAAATTAAATGTGCACTTCTAATTGAACTAAACAAAATTACCCTTTGTCAGAATGTAGATTTATAAACAGGAAGGCTGTTTTTCTTCATTTTTTCCATGTCAGATTCAGACTGTTCTTCAAAAAATTCTGGCATACACCCTGTAAAAGTGAACAGTGCAGATAATAAAGAGCTTCTAAATAAACTGCATAATATTTAAAAGATCCACTTAAAAGGGATAACAAATGCATATAACTGCATCAAGGAGACCAACTGATATCCATATATATATAAATCAGTACATGTATTTTAATTGTGATATTTTAATATCCTAGTAATTTACATGTTTAGTTTCATGAAATAAATCTATTTACCTTTGTCCAATGACCAATGAGCACAAGCACTGATTTTTCCTCTTTTTTCTTAACGGAATCACCAGGGCCAGTCTGCGGTCCATATGATTCTGGCATATGTACACTCTGTAAAATGCATATTTGTACCATGTACAGGCATATGAACAATATTTCTATACTACATACATGCATCATTAAACTTAATAATCTTTTTTTCCCAAAATTCATTATTCATAGTGTTTTGCTGTTAGCAAAATTCAACAAAAACTATACTGTATATACTCGCCTATAAGGTGGTCTGCCTATAAATCAGTTGTATTTTTTGAGGTTATTTTGGAGGGATTTGCTATTGACCCGCTTATAAATCGGTACAACTTTTTGCCAGAATCAATTGACAATTTCAAATCAATGCTCTGATGTTTTAACCTGGTTTCAAAATACTAATCTTTTTTTGACTCACCTATAAGTTGGACATAGAGTATATACAGTACCTGCATTATACATGCATTAGGAAGACCAAATGCATTATTGCAATATTAAAGAGACCATTGCGGCAAATGAAATCAATGTATGAATTGTATTCAAAACTACGGGTGTACTAATTTGTCTGAAGTATATCATGATATAATGTGATACACAAAGACTTGAACAGGATATGTACATATACCCACATTCCTAAATGTAACAACAGTTTAAAAATCAATAATTTTTTTTTTTTTTTTGCAAATTTCACTGTCTAATTTATGAAATATAAAATATTATTTAAAACCATAAAGCATAAAATGGTTGAAAGCTCATTTAATACAATAACTGACATAAATAGGATGTTTAATCTACATTTATTAATATTGTGGGTCATCACCCCATTTTTTGTGAAGGAATCGTGAAAGGCATTGTAATTCCAACTTGCTCACAGAGCAAGTTTTACACAGAGGACCAACTCTTTATTCAAAATTTAGTTTACATACTTAATTTTTTAACAAGTTTAATGGGTTTATAAAACTTTAAACTAAGTCAAAATATTTTGCTTTCTAAATATGGACAAGAAATGTTTTTTGCTTAAAATCACCTTAACTTCAGATAAAAAAAATGCACTGTGCTCATCCTCTTCAAATGCCTTGTTTGTAAATAACTGATAAAGGGTACATCTCACAAATGCTTCATTATTACAAATGTCTTACAGTAAATATAGGCATCACCACAACTTATTTCATTAGTAAGAATAAACCCTTAAGCAATGAATATAAATGCTGAAAAGTGGTGCATTGTTAGGAGTTGATCTTACTACACAAGTTTCGAGATTATCTCCATTGCACTCGGCACACCTCGGCCGATTCGTACCTCATCAAACGTTTGATGAAGGTGACGGAATCAGCCGAGGTTTGCCGAATGATCTCCATTGGTGCACTCTTTTGTTATGGAGGGAAGTTTTGTTTCCACATTAGCAGGCAGGTGGGACAGTTATTTATATATTGCATACATTACGTCATTGATATACTGTGAAACCTGTCTTATCCAACATGTTGAAGGGGAATAAAATCAATGTCAGATTAGACAGTGTGTCGGATTACCCAGTGTTGAATATTTCTGAGCATTATGATAAATGTCAGGTGACTTCATACAGAAAAAAAAAAACATTTTTCGTTAGGTTTAGAGTACATGTGTATTTAATTGTCAAAGTGTGTGTGTGTGTGTGTTTCTTTGTTGTATAAAATATACCTTCGGCTGATTAACATTTCTTTGAGACACATCATTTGTTACAGCACTAGTAAACTCTGTAGTAATATACGATAATTTCTTTTAAACGTGCAAAACAGATGGAACTGCCAATCACTTCGAGTTGTTGCAATTTAATTTTTAGCATTTTACTTACTAACAGTAGATATTAAATATTTTGTCTACCTTCTGTAAACAGTGATTTTATTTTTTTTTCAACACTACATTTCTCACCGATTTTTTCTGCATTGTTAACTTCTCAAGATAGACTGTGCTATTAATACCCTCTCGTGACTTTTCAAACAAATGGGACGTACCTCTAAAACATTGTTATTGCGATTTAATTTTTATCAAACAACATTAACATTTTAAAATTTAATGGGTCTACTTAAAGTGGAAGTTTTTTGCTTCCTGCAAATCTTTTATGTGCACAGTCTCACTTAATTCAGTGTATATTAACCCGGAAATGAAATATTTTCTATTAGACGAGATGCTGTCTTCAAATTGTGTGTTGTCTACATGTTATACAGTAGTTTGCTGTACTCATTTTTTAGGGAGACATGACTTTAAAGGACTCTGACTGCATGTTTGATTTCAATTTCAAGCAAAAAATCTTATTTATTCTGTTAGGTAAAGGCAATCTAAATATCAGGTACTCCTTTTTATTTTCTATCGCGTGGATGCTATTTTGTCAATGCGAGAATAAAATTGATAACAACGAAGAGTACTGATTGCCTAATTTTTAAATTCAAACACAGTTCATTTATTGTTTATATAAACACCATCAAACTAATACATGTAATTAACTACTAAGTAGACCAAGCTTGTGCCCAAATGGAACTAGCGACTAATTATGGTACAAATGTATAATTATGTCGAATTACCCAGGTAAAATCATAAGGTAATTATCTAGTCTTGTCGACAAAAAGCACCAGAATTCGGAATGTACAGTGGTCGGAATATACAGTGTTTTATTCTATATATATTATAAAGAAATTTTTGGGAATAAAATATTTAAGTTTTAATGGTCGGAAAGTCCAGTGTGCTGGATTGCACAGTTGTTGGATTGGACAGTGGACACTGTAACATCATAACTGATTGTCGGGATGCACTCTTCAACTTGAAAATTAAGGAATTAAAGAAAAGGCGTCAATTTTTTTCAATGAACAAAAAATCAGAACAAAAGAAACTAAGAATCAGAACAAAAGAAATATCAGTGGATAAAGCCACAATTAAAAAATTGTTGGTTTGGCATTGCCGATTGAGTCTTTAAACACTTGGGTCAATAGGTAGGGAAAATATTTTTTTTTTTTTTTGCTGATACAAAAATCAATGCTATTAAATCAATTGTGTTGTATTATTGCATTTTGTTATACAAATTAACAACTATGTCAAAACAGATATGAAATTTCACACGTCATACAGATTTCTAATACAGTTTCAGGTCTTGAGTGACAATTATGAAGCAAGAACTTCTGCTTTCTGCTTTCTGAGCAGGAAAGGGCATATACAAAACAAATCAAACAACACTAACAAATAAATGCTGAAATGATACATCGTGATATGTAGGTATATTGGGTTTGGATAATACACAGACATTATGATACGATACATCTCTCAAAACAATTTTATGATTCAATACATGAATCTAGACATTATTTAAGTTATAAAATTTTAATAAAATTACTTTCTTATTAATTTTTTTCTAAGGATAAATTAACCATAAATGTACAAACAAACAAACAAAAAAAAATCAAAAATCAAATCACTTGAATTGAAATTTACAGCAAGGTATTGCTGTAAAAATTATCATTAATATATTTGTCTAGGGAGGAATTGATGGGAATTGCTTTAATTTGTTTTTAAAAATTTCAAAATGATTTATAAATCATGATTGTCAAATGTCAATAAATAACACAATAAAGTAGATTCATCATTTAGTGTAATGGCTAAGCATTCAGATTTGTTGTGTTTCTCATATATATACTGAAACTTTGAATGACACAGTTTATAAACAAGCTGTCTTCTCTGTAGTAGCGGCACTAGTGAAGAATCCAACATGTTTCAAAACTTGTAAGAATGGCCTGATTTGAATGTGTAAGATACAGTTGCAATGCCAACCATGCCAACATTTGGCATTTGTTTATTTTTTAGTTATTTATGAACCAGCAATAATTAGGGCTGCACCAAATATATTGATACATATCTAGATTAATGAATATATCGTATCCAAAAAATAACTTAATTCCAATACATTTTGGGCAGGCAGTTTTTTTATGTAATTCTGTGAAAAAGTTGGGAATTTCAATCACCAAAGATTATATTTAACTGTTTTGAATTAAAACTGATCAAAAATGATATAATCGTTAAGGAGGTAGCACATCTTAGATGATTATTACAAAATCATAAAAATACATAGACAACTTTACTTAGCATGTTGATTTTACAGTCAAGAAAAGTTTGAATTTGAAGTGTAATTTTTAAAGACAGTGAGACAAAAAATTAAAAATGAGTTGCAAAACAATTATTATATTTATAAAATTCATGCATAATGATTTATAAGACTTTTTTGACAGAATTGTTAAAGAATCCAATATATTGCATATCGCATTAAAAAATGTCTTCTTCTTTTTTTTTGCTCAATACACAGCCCTAGCAAAAATGATATACAACAAGGACTTTGATTGGATTATTAACATTCATTCAATTGATCATAATTATTAACTGTTATTGCACTTTCATTTTCAAAATGTTGTTAGGTATGTTGTTTGTTCATTCTTTTGCATTGATATTATAATTTATAAAAGAGTATTTTAGCAGAAAAAAATTATCAATTTACCTTTCTTGGAATAAAGACATGTTGACCCTTGAGCTGAGATTTTCTCTTTTTCCATAGATGTGTTACACTGGGGTCCACATGATTCTAGCAGAGACCCTGTAAAAAAGGACTTAATTATGGAAAAGCATGAAGAATATATGCCTATTATACATATCTTAAATTCTAATAAAAACAATGTTTTTTAATTAAGATCCATATATTTCTAATGATTGACATAATACAAATTCAAAATAAAATATGCATGTCTATATTATACCTTAAGCAGACCAATTGCATTAATACATCCTTCAGGAGACCAACTTAAATCAATATTTGAGAAATATTTGTGAGAACAATAAATTTGTCTACTTTACAGTACTAAATGTACATGGAATCTATTGGATCATGTTACTTTAATTGACCTGCCTTAGTTCAACACAGTAATCTAACAAAGAAATTGAGCCAAAACAACATTTTAAGACTTTTTGAACAGTGCATGTTCCTATCATTTCAAAACCATTACCAGTAAAAAGCTAATATAGGAAAATGATGACAATTAATTAATATTGTACTTTCAGGTATATTAAATGAATCAATCTGATTCGTCAAGAAACATTTGTTAAAAAGCACTATTACCCACTGAATAATGAAGCCACGCCCTCCAGTGTCGCAGCAGTCAACATTGCTTGACGACGGGTGATATTCCAAAAAATAGTGACTGCGCAGATTTATGCGCTCAAGGTTCACTATTATTTGTATTTGTATAAAACATTCAGTATAATATAATAAATGTTGCATGTAGTTGAGTGTAACATTGAAAATTTTCACCCCTTGAAAACCAAATACGTCAAAAAGGGGATAGGTTTCTTTTCCAACTTCTATATAGTTTCGCCCCTGCAAAAACTGGTATAGACCTAGGAAATGTTTAAACGGGCTAAGAGAAATCAAATGCATCGAGAGTACTTTAATTGTTTTTACCCAAGTTACATGCCAAAAAAGATTCAGAAAGACGTCACATAAAGTTAACGTTGATTTGAACTGAAGTTAGGGTGTCAAAAGTCATTCACGTCCAAAAGTGACATTGATCATGTGTGGTAGATAATAAACTCCTACGAGCAAAATATGCTGGCATAATCAAGTGAGGATCTTTCCCTAATCCTATATATAAATCCATTTAATACAATATTATATGCACTTAAGCAGCTGTTTATGACATTGTAAAATTATATAAACAAGACCAGTTTATATAATTTATAACAAGACCGGTTTATACAATTTATATACCAGGGTAATTAATAATATAATTTATATAATTTTATCAAGATAAGTGTATGGGGTAGAGGGAGCAGACATTGAGAAACAATGTTGTCGGACCTCATGAAACTAAACTAACAGTCTTCCAAATAACCCGGGAGTCCAATGCCAGGGACCTGTTAAATTTGCAGCTGGGCATGTAAAAATTGTCAAATTACATGTCCGAAGAGGGCATATGTGAATCTTCTTTCATTGTACGATCTTTACTTGCCATTTATTCTGTCCTACCCCCATTATTCCCGTAAACGTTGCTATATGTAATGTCTTAGATGGATTGCCTGTCTACATTCTCGATACGACCTGTCAAATGATTGTCAATCTAATCATTGAAGTGTTTAGTTTAACCTATTTGTTTTCTCGAAGTTTCTTGCTAAATTACGAGACGTTCATCGATGCCACATACTGTGGCACTACAGTCATGATCCCATTTCTGAAATTCAGTTCAGCTAAACCTGCCAACAAATGACCAGCATGCAACTCAAAAGTAATTAATGAACAAAAACGCTTTAGAAAATGGCAATCACGGTGAATAAACACACGTGGTACAGTCACGGAGAAATACAATGCTGAAAAAATTAATATAAAACCTTTATACCTAATGTTTTTTTTTTGTAGCACAATACTAGTAAATGTAAGAATTTTGAGTAGGGCATGTACAAATTTGAATGCGCTGGGTAAAAATGATAGGTCTACATGCCCGAAGGGCATGTGCTGAAAAAGAATTGTTGTGAAGACTGAACTAAAGTGACAGCGCCGGGTGATCATATAAAGTCCCTTTTATTACATAATAATTTGGCAAATTATCAACATATCACGCTAAAATTTCCAACATATCTTAACGGTGAGAATTTTTATTTTTTAAGTTGAAACCCTGTGACCTGTGAAAAAATGAAATTTGTATCATCTAAAGTCTTAAGATGTATCAAGGTAATTTTCAAAACAAATTTGCGGTTGGGGTTATAAATGAAGGATAAAACCAGAGACCTCGGAATGGAATACTTGGAAGTCTCTGGTTTTATTCTACCCCAACTGGAAGTTGTATCCCATCTAAAGTCTTAAATTTAACAATGTATCGAGGTAATTTTCGAGGAATAAATGAGTGCTCTACAATAAAGAGTCTCGACCAGAGACGTCTGAAACGATTTATTTGACAAGAAAAAAGTCTCATGAAGCGAACAATGTCATTTTAAAGTAGGTTAATGATTGATATATGAACAAAATACGAGCTTGAAGCAGGGTGCCTAAAATTGAGTTAGATACCTTGTGGTAAAAATAAGGGTAACGGGACGTTTCGCCCCTATTGACGTTTCGCGCTGAGACCATTCGCCCCAAAAGACGTTTCGCGCCGAGACGTTTCGCGCCCAATTTAATCTACATTGTCTACAACGATATATTACGATGTTTTAAGATAAATATTTATATATAAGGTTAATATTGACTGTGTTAAAAAAAGTTCTAAGGTTACTAAAAAACTTTTATGTTTTAAAAGTTGTTGAAAATAGGCTTATACCATAATTAAATGTATAATTATCCATGTGCAGATATAATTATGTTTATTCAGCAATCATAATTGTCTGATTCAGTTTTGTAATTAAGGTGTTATAACTATAATTTGGAGATTCTTCATCATGTCAAGATAAAGAGGAGAATTTATTTAAATTATGAGACGGGTGTCAAGTTCATTTTACCGTTGCTCAATAGCTAGGATGCACACTGACTCCAATTTTCTTTGCGATTTTGAGTAATGCTATATAAGCATGATAAGTTCTTATCAAAAATATACTTCTCAAAAAAATCTTTTCATATAACTAATTTCAAAAGTGACATTTCTATGCCTGTTACATCAAAATAGATATTTTTTTTCTTTTAAATCATCATGTCATTAAAATAATCACGAGTTGCTGTTTTCTCACATCATAAAAAAAATATTAGGTCATTTAGAAATATCTTCTTTTTTTTAAATAACAGGAATTCATTTAAAAAAAATCAGGTCTGACAATTTTTTTTAAATTTTAGTGTGGTTATGGGCGGGCTGGGGGGGATATACAGTGAAGTCGCCAATTACGGGTTATTGATTGAACCAATGGATTGGATTTATATAGCACAGTACAAAAGTTATTAAGAAGTTAATAATTGTTGTTAACAAGTGATAATTACCACATAATTGATTAATTGATCTTCGGCGCGAACCGTCTTGGGGCGAAACGTCTCAGCGCGAATGGTCTTTCGGGGCGAACCGTCCCGCACTCAAAATAAGTAGGGGTGCACCCTATATGAAACAAGTGCCTGTGATTGATAGTCTGAAATTTCTCTTCACATAAATATTAAAAGCTTGCAGTGATCGCTATAAATCTTTACAACAGTCAAGTTACATATGGTAAACTAACATAAAAACAAGATTACAACAGTCATGATTACAGAAGGTATATTTTGAAGACTCTAGGTCAGTAGGTGAATGTAAACAGGTAAACACACGTGGGACAGTCACCGCAAATAAATGAACCACAAAACGACTTATAACATTAAAATGTAAATATTCATCTGCACACAGAGTTTTGCATAATAATTTTAAAAAAGTGTAAATTAAAATATAAAATAAACAAACCTCAAACCTTGTAACAAGGCTTGTTTCCCTGCATTCTTATATCTTGTTCTCTGTCACTGAAAATGCAGGGAACCCAGGGTGCGTTATTAACTCGTACACAGATTTGTTGATACGAATAAACCTATAAACATATATATACGAAATACAATATTATCCTAAAAAATGAAGAATTTCAAATTGCTTGAAAAATTATCTTTATGTAGTTTATAATAAATGGTTGTAATTGTATATTAATTTCTATCTATCCATTAAAATTTGATATTTATATCAGCTTATGTATCCGTCTGAACAATTATTGTTTTTACACTCCCTGTCACATCTTCATAGTTAAGCCTGTAAGCATGGTAAGTAGGAATCAATTTCAGTTGAAGGGGACCAAAACCAAACATTTTTTAGTTTCATTTGGTGGGGGGGGGGGGGGGGGGTATAAACCCCAAATGATCATTTTATCTCCGTCACTGAACTGCTGAAAATAATG
This sequence comes from Saccostrea echinata, assembly GCF_033153115.1. Lineage (NCBI taxonomy): Eukaryota > Metazoa > Mollusca > Bivalvia > Ostreida > Ostreidae > Saccostrea > Saccostrea echinata. The sequence goes on along the minus strand of NW_026889759.1, from coordinate 10,880,245 downwards.
AAGGGAACTACAATGTAGGCTGCGATAATGATTTGTAAAGAATTTCCAATTGCTTGGGGAAAAAAAAGCTTTTCGTGTATGTGGTTTACAATAATGGTTGTACTTGTATATTTTCTATATATCCATTAAAATTTCATAGTATCAGTATTTCACTATTTGTAAACATTAACTGTTACAATAATATTTAAATAAATGTTACACTCACTGTGTAACATTTAGTTACTGTCACATCTTCATAATTAAACCAGAATATTCCCTTCCGTAAATATTGCTATATATCTGAACTGTTACCAATTAATCTTTCTTTGGTGAAAGAAAACCTCAGGGATGGAGAATAGGCCCGTACGTAATTTAGTTGGAGAGGGGGGGGTGAGCACAACCAAACAACATTTTTCAGTTTCAGGTTGGGGGAGGCTACAAACTAAAAATTTCTTAATAAGCAAAAGAAAAATACATTACCAAAGGTTATTATTTAGGGGGGCCAAAAGCAAAAGTAAAAAATAGATCATCAGAGGTTATTATTGAGGGGGTCCAAACATAAAGGAGCAATGTTTTCTATAGTATACCTAAATTTCATTTTGTACGTTCCTTCAGCCATGTATTGTATCAAATCTGCTTCACCCTTTTTTTACTGCATATGTATTTTAACAGCAGAGGACCACATTATATTAATAAATAATTATTAAATTACAGCTATTTTTTTCTTACAGGGTCTGTTTCATTTATACTATATCATGATGATCATGTCCTGCATGATGTTTACAGAAAGTTTAATTTAAATTTTTAAGCTCGACATAGCTGCGTCAACTTGCGAGACTATTTCTTTTCTACGTTCGGCCTAATCTTTAAATATTTTCTGCAATTTGTTTGTGGACTTGCATAAAAGAATTAAAAATATAGGGGCCTATCATTTAACTTTATTTCGAATTTCCTTCAGGATTTTATATACCGAACTATAGTCTAATGATTATTTAAAATCATACTTTTTCTCTTAAAAGCTAAATTACTAGGCAAAAAAAAAAAAAAACAAAAACAAAAACAAAAAAAAACACGAATGTTTGTCTTGCGTATTCTTAATTACAACTTATTACTGTATCATTTTAGTTACTTACCCAAATTTCTCAACATTCATGGTGTTCAGAGGTCATTTTCTGAAAACTGAAGAGGCATTCCGATGGCATTCGGAACAAATGACGGAAAGCACTTGCTAAGAATTCAAAACATGGTCCATAAATTTACAATATTTTTCCTTTTTAGGTTTTTAACATAAAAAGTGGAAAACTAAGTTAAAGAAACACTCATTTGAACATATCAAAAGCGGAAAAAATATATATGCTAGATTTTTTGTTTAATTGCATGTTTTTCATGGTCTCCAAAATGCAGAAAAATTATCCTTTGAAATTATACGTAGGTTATACATTCTTTTCTTTTTTAGGGAAGATGATAGGAATTAGACAACTTTTGAATGTTAAATAACAGAGTTAAAGATTAATAATATTTAATGGCAGACTGTTTATTTATCTATAAAAAGACATTTGCAATACTGATGAGGTCAAAATAATAGGGAGACCGAAAAAGGTCGCCTTAATCCAGTGGTCTCCCTAAGCCAGAAAATATATCCTCCTTGGTCTCCTAAAGCCATATGTCATATATATATATATATATATATATATATATATATATATATATATATATATATATCATATATATGCAAATTTACATATTTATATCATACACATATTAAAGTACATATTTTTGCATAATTTATCATAAAAACGTTCACATGCCTCAGACTTTACTTATGGTCAATAAATGCTTTTTGTAAAAATCTTCCAAGAGAATTCAAAATATCTAATTCCTCACAATTTAAAATCCAGAATAATTTTTGTTTATCAGACAATTTTGTAAAATGTTTTACTTTAGATGAGATTAAGTTAAATAGATCTTCTCTTTCTTTAGATATAAAAGTTTCACTGCTAGTATCTAAGATTTGGATTTCAAATATTTTCAGAAACGAAATCTTTCTAGGGAGAGGAAATGATTTTTTCAGTCGGCCGGACAAGGGCACCCCCTCTCCCCGTACTCCATGGGAGTAGTCACGGGGGGGGGGGGGCAGCGGGGGCACTAGCGCCCCCCCCCTTTCAGATATGGGGGGGGGGGCAAGAGTATGTCTGTGCCCCCCCCCCACTTAATGTAGAACAAAATCACAGCTATGTTGAAATTACATTAAACCTCATTTTATGGCAAATTTTCAGCAACAACTGAGTAAGCATTTCTCTTGAAGTAATAGTAATGTAATTACTTTAGAATATATCCTAACCAATCCGAATCTCATCAAGATCAGTCATTTCTACATGATAGCTGCAGTATTGGAGATTCTGATTTCGGTATACCTGTGATGAATGTCAATCAACTTGAAGTGCACTATTTGAAGTCCTCTCATTTAACTTAGACAGGGGCTTGATATTACATGTTTTACATCTTAATCATGGCCGTAGTAATCGGGGGGGGGGGGGCAAATAATTTTGCTGATATATAGAATACTATAGAAAACATAGTTACTATATGAGTGTGCCCCCTCAATAAAAACGTCTGAGGACCTTTTTTTTTTTTTTTTTTTTTTTTTTTTTTTTTTTTTTTTTTTTTTTTAGCTTGTCAAGTAATTTTGGTAGTTGATAGTGCCCCCTACTGAAATTATATGGTTGTGCCCCCTCAAAGTGAAATTGCTTCCTTTGGGCCTTTTAATTTCTTTATATTACACGTTTTATATCTTTCTTGGATTTGCCCCCCCCCCCTCCTTTTAAGTTTGTGACTAAGCCTCTATCTAGTATTTAGACCTGTACTCGGCACTTATACGGGCTTTGAGTAGTGGGGGGTCTTTTTCGTGCCAGCACTGACCTACTGCGATACGGGACCTCGGTTTACAGGGTCTCATCCGAAGGAGCAGTCTCCACGCCCCGTAGATCTGCGATGTACGGATCATCTCCTTCTTCCTTACTGGAGCAAACGCTCTAGCAACTGCGCCTCGCAGGCGACAAAAATAGGAAGAAGTCAACATTATTATTGAGGAGGTCCATCCATAAGTAGCTCTATTTTCTCAGAGTAATATACGATATATCGAAATATCGATCGATAATGTTGATTCTATTTGATGATGGTACGCATTTCGATACGTGTGTAGAAATTCGATACGGAACAGGCCCGTAGGAAGCAATCACACTTTGAGGGGGACAACCATACATTTTCAGTTGGGGGGCACTATCAACTTCCAAAATTCCTTGACGAGCAAAAAAAAAAAAAATAACACACACACACACAAAAACAAGATGTGTTTGTGAAACAATGATGTCCCCGTATGGCAACTTATAGAGAAGGTTAAACTTACTAAAATGCAAATCAAATATGTTGGTACCCAAAGTAAGGTCTCGTCGAGGAATATACCTGTGAAATATGAAAGTCCTAGCAGCAACCTTTGAATAGATATGGAAAAGGTTAAAGTTTTTCAAAAGTAAGTCAAACATCAAGGTCAAGGTCAAATGGTCAAAATTAATGGTGTCCAAGGTAAAGCCTTCTCACAAGAAATACACTTGTGAAATATGAAAGCCCTAGCACCAACCGTTCAAAAGGTATGGCCAAGATTAAAGTTTCCAAAAGTAGGTCAAATTCCAAGGTCAAGGTCAAAGGGTCAAAGTTTTTGGTATTCAAAGGAAGGTATTGTCACAAGAATTACACAAGTGAAGTATGAAACCCTAGCAGCAACCGTTAAAAAGTTATGGCCAAGGTTAAAGTTTTTTCAAAAGAAGGTCAAACTCCTAGGTCAAGGACAAATGGTCAAAGTTGTTGGTATACAAAGGAAGGTTTTGTTACAAGAAATACACATGTGAAGTACTTACTAGCTCCAACCGTTCAAAAGTTATGGCCAAGTTAAAGTTTTTCAAAAGTAGGTCAAACTCAAAGTTTATGGACAAAAGGTCAAAGTTGTTGGTATCCAAAGGAAGGCCTTGTCACAAGGATAACAAATGTGAAGTATGAAAGCCCTAGCACCAAAGTTCAAAAGTTTATGCCAATGTTAAAGTTGGTTTAAGTTTTGCAATACTGGTTCAAACTCCAAGGTCAAATATCAAAAGTCAAATATGATGGTGCCCAAAGAAAGGTCCTGTCACAAGGTATACACATGTGAAATATGAAAGTCATAGCTCCAACCAATCAAAAGTTATGGGCAATGTTAAAGTTTTTGCGGACAAACAGATAAACAGACAGACAGACAGCTAGACGGACAGGGTAAAAACTATATACCCCGAATCTTCGATTACGGGGCATAAAAAACAAAAACAAAAAAAGGTCATCAGACGTTATTATTGAAGGAGCACAAGCATGTTTTCTATAGTATTCTTTATATCAGCAAAATTATTTGGGGAGGGAGGGCACAGCCCCCCCCCCCCCCCCTCGGTTCCTACGGCCATGCGGAAGACAAAATTTCAGACTTTTTTTTTATTCATCCGTTACCTTGGATATCATTAATAAAGCATAGTTTGGTCTTTAAAAAAAAGAGAAAATTTGACAAGCTTATCTCCAAAATTAAAATTATATGACTTAAGTTTGTTGAAAATTCTCTCTCCGATGAAAATTGTCACCACATATTACAACGCAAATAGGAAACAGATGAGGATTTACAAATGTATTATTGTAAAACCTAAAGCACTTAATTATTTGAAGAAAAAAAAAGAATTGCTCTTTTTTCAATATCAGAGATAATTTTAAAAAAATCCGAGAAATGAATTTTTACGAAAGCCCATTGAGCTCATTTTCGTAGGTAAAAAAATATATTTTTCGCGTTATAACGCGTAACTTTCGCAAATAAATGCGTAACTTTCGCGAATAAACGCGAAACTTTCGCGTTATAACGCGAAATAATATATTTATAGTCATGTTACTCAGGAACCTGTGATGTTGACTGACAGATAAAAACATGAACGCAGAGGGGGACTTCTATGGATTTATAAATGACATTTCTTCAGAAGACGTAAATGAGAATTGATGCGAGAAATGGATAGATTAGTGTTGATTTTACATTTAATCTCAAAACCTTACTAATTAATTAAATGAATATTCCTTTAAAGATTTTCTTGTTTTTCACTTGTTGAATCCAAGAAATTCTTTAGACTAATTTTTTTCTCAGGAAGATCTCCACTCGTTGCTTTCTTTGAATAAATTGTCAATGTTTTCGTAAGTAATGGTATGACCAAGTGGTGCAACCTTAAAATACAATGTTGTATTTCTACAGTGAGTCTATTGGAAATGAATCATTTGATACGAATATTTGTCATCCAATTTTCACATTAGCTTACTCATGTGATGTGACACAATTGTTCCGTGAAATATACAAATTTACCTCATAGTTGTCAATTTTCTGAGATCTTTTATTTCAAATTCTATAGAGAGTGTTCAATCTAATTAAAATTAGACATGTATTTTCGCTCCTGTACTCTACGCTTCAACACTTGTATTGAACAGCATTGAGAAAGACAAAATGTGACGACAAAAAAGATTTAGAAAGAAGAGAGACACATTCATTGGCGAGAAAACATAAAATTTCAGCTTGTGATAATCCAAGTTCAAAACAGTCTTTCGTTTTTCATTGTAATGAATAAACTAGATCATTAAAAAGTAAAACAAACTGTAGACTTATGTAAATGTCTCTGTTATACAGGGAAAGTTTCGCGTTATAACGCGTTTATTCGCGAAAGTTTCGCGTTTATTTGCGAAAGTTACGCGTTTATTCGTGAAAGTTTCGCGTTTATTCCCGAAAGTTACGTGTTTATTCGCGAAAGTTTCGGGTTATAACCCGAAAAATATATTTTTTTTACCTACGAAAATGAGCTCAATAGGCTTTCGTAAATTTTAGCTAAGTGAAAATGAGGAAAAGTTCTTTTTTGTTCAGCATTTTATGCCCACGTAATCGAAGATTCGAAAGCATATAGTTTTTGTCATATCCGTCTATAGCTATCTGTCTGTTTGTCCGCAAAAACATTAACCTTGGTCATAACTTTTGATTGGTTGGAGCTTTGGCATGTGTATTCACTGTCACAACACCTTTCTTTGGGTATCAAACATATCTGAACTCTTGATCTTGGAGTCTGACCAACTTTTGCTAAATTTTACCACACTTTAACCTTGTCCATAACTCAGTTTTGAATGGTTGGTGCTGGGGCTTTCATACTTCACATGTGTACATGTATTTCTTGTGATAAGACTTTTTCTCGAGTACATCACAATTTTTTTACCCTTTGACCTTGACCTTGGAGTTTGACCCCTTTTAAAAACTTTAACATTGATCATAACTTTTTAACGGTTGGTACTATATAGGGTTTTCATATTTCAAAGGTGATAACCTTGGAAAAAAATACCTTTCCTTGGGTACCAAGAATTTAAACCCTTTGACCTTGACCTTTGAGACTGATCTACTTTTGAAAAACTTTAACCTTTGCAATAACTTTTGAACGGTTGGTGCTTAAGCTTTCATATTTCACAGGTACGTGTATTCATTGTGATAAGTCCTTCTCTTGGATACCAACAATTTTTTACTCTTTGAACTTGGAGTTTGACCTACTTTTGAAAAACTCTAACCTTAAGCTTGGCAATAACTTTTGAACAGTTGGGGATAGGGCTTTCATATTAACTGTTTTCCTTAGGACAAGACCTTCCCTTGGGTGTCAACAATTTTGATCCGTTTACGTTGACCTTGGGACTTTGACTTGCATTTGAAAAACTTTAACCTTCATCGTTAGCTGCCATACGGGGGCATCAGTGTTTCACAGTGTTTCACATCTTGTTTGTTTTTTTAGGAGGGGGGTTGCTTTGTTTAATTTGATTTGCTTTTTTGTGCATTGCTCATACATCCCATCATTCAGGGTTAAAAAACTTTAATGTTTAAGTTTCAAATAGAGATTATAATATACTCCTACCCTGATATGATATAATTAGCCACTGTTAGCTAGGACATATTGACGGAAGGGGAGGGGAGCCAAGAAGTTATACACTGGCGGATTTAGAGGGGGCAGGGGGCCCGGGCTCTCCATTTGTGTCCAAAATATACATAAGAATTAATAAATCAATTTTTTGGTGTTACCGTGGGCTCCTACGTATACCCCGACTCCAAACTGCCCCCCCCCTTTCAAGATTCCTGGATCCGCCGCTGTTATCAGGAGCCAAGAAGAACTATTATAACATAGACTATACGCCGTTGGCTTATGTTGATTCTGGATGGTTAAAATTTTTTCAGTTGAAAACAGATGAACAAGGATTTTATGAATGGGTCCTTCATCTCATGTATGAATGTCATTCGGCAAACATCGGCTGATTCCGTCACCTTCATCAAACGGTACGAATCGGCCGAGGTGTGCCGAGTGGTATGAATTTTGAATTTTCGCGCTATTTTCTCATAATGCTCATTTCCGGAAATGACTAGGCGGATCTAAGTTGATCCGGGCATTTTGATAATGCGCGTCTCAAAATGGCGCTGGAAGAAGATTTTGGATAATTAAAAAAATATCTTTTTAATGGTGCGCAAGAAAGATATATTATTATTGCAACTGTAAAAATGTCAACCATGAGAAGAAGATCGCAGACCGGTCCTCGGACCGACACGACGCACGACATTTTTGTGTACATGACTCTTGGAAGATACCCTGATGGCGCAAATGAAAATGCGAAGAGGAACCTTAGAAAACGATCAAAATTGTTCAAACTGAAGGGCAGCGAGCTGTTTCATGTCTCTACAATTAAAGATAAATTCGGAAAAGATGTGCAGAGAGAGAGACTTGTTCTCACAGATAGTGCTGAGAGAAATAAAGTTATTGGCGAACTGCATGTGGATGATAAAGGTACCACGAGTTGAACAATGGCGGATCATGAAGGGTGGAATGACAATAATGATTAAATTAGAAATAACACTTAAACGTGTAATCGGTTATTATGTGCATTTTCATTTTTGCTCGATGTGAACTTGAATTGAAATGAATTTTAAAGGTCGTCATAAAAAATGAAATGAGAAGTTGTAAAAGAGAAAAAAATACTGCTGCTGAAAAATGTTGGGGGGGGGGGGTTAATGGGTTATAAAATGCAGTGTTTAGCGCAGGGGATTGCTCCCAGTGTGTAAAAAAATATATATATATAATTAAAAAACTCATTTTCTAACGACTAAAACAACACAAGGGAGCCTTCCTTGCATCAGGCTCCGTTTTCACTTTTTTTTTACCCTTATTCTATGGACACACTGCCCAAGGTCTTTTAAATAATCATTCTTATAAGTCATTATGCTTTAATTATTATCAATCTTTAGGATGTTCTTCAAGGAGAAAAAGCAGAACAAAACATTCAGAAGCTTTAGAGTTCATGTACCAATAAGTTAAACTGCTTATTATAAAATGTTCTTTATAGAAAAAAATGCATTCTCATTCTGTATTGGTATATAAAGTTCCTAGGTTACTTTACTTTTTTATGGTGTCTAGAAACTTAAACTTCTTCACTGATGAAAGTGCGTGAATATTGTGTTTTCATCGATATCAAATAAAAAATGTGTTATGAATCATTTTTAAAAGGAAAAATTTCAAGAACTGGAAAGTATTGAAACAATGTCAGGAATTCTTGTCTAATCTAGCAAAACACACTAGGATTTTGATATTTCATATATTTTATTTTCAGGCAATCATTTGGGGAGGGAAAAAGTCCTCTCTGCCCTTTCAGAGAAGTACTATTTTGTGGGGATGAACAATAAAGTCAGAGAGTATCTTCTGAATTGTTCTTCCTGTCGCACACGTTTCAAGCTGACTGATCAAGGAATGTCCTCTGATGGAAGTGTATCTGCTACATCAGATTTCGAAGATATGGATGACTCAGATTCCAATGTATCGTTTTCTGAAGACACTAAGCCAATCAAGAGTGAATGGCCTGCTCGATCCCAAGAAGCCCTTCATTTCTGGGACATAGTAAGTTACTAAGTACATGCGATGAAAAGAATAAGCTACACAGACATTGTATTGAATTCTTCGTTGATTTATTACAACTGTTGAATAAGGTTCAATTCTTTGAAAACACAGTAAATGTAATTTAAGATAAAAATAAGAAATTATATTAAAATCATTCAAGATAATTTAAAACCCATTTTGACAGTTAACCAAGCAAAAGGTGTATGCCACTTGGATAGAAAAATAGGAAGACAAATGATTTGACTTTGATCTTTAGTTCAGTAGATCTATTTGTGTACTTTTACTCTGAAGACAATGTGTAATGCAAGACATTTTAACCAAATGAAAATGTTCTACAGGTGGAGATGAATGTGCTCGGCCCATATGATTGTATAGACAGTAAACACTACATCATTGTATTTTTGGACCTGTTTTCTAACTGGCCAGAAGCCTTTGTTGTGGACTCTGTCACTCCAGCAGTTGTAACACACCTGACTCTCAACCTCATATGCAGGTAACCAAGAACCATCAAGTCCCCCCCCCCCCCCCTTTTATTCACAGAAATACCATGCCTTAGTAAAAATTTAATAAATTATCTTTTTAAAATGTGAAACACGTAAATAATGGTTGTAGAAAATTAATTTCTGGTTTAAGGTTTTGAGTTTTACTTACAGGTTTGGATGCATGAAGACTATGATGATCCGGGAATCTTCCAATTACTCCAAAGATGATCTTACCCCTCTACAGAAAACACTAGAGGAAGCTGGCATTGATATTAATGTCAATCCTTTTTCTTCTGCTCTCTCAGGTGATTGAGTTGTTTTCGCTTTTGATAATTGTAAGCAATTGAATTCTTTTAGTTAGATATGAATTTTTTTAAGTCTTTTTAAGATCTGTTGTCTTGCAATTGCTGTAAATTTACCAGAGTTAAGATAATGCTTGTTAATTATTGCAGATAAAATCTGGAAAGAGATAGCAGATAACTTGAATTCATTTACAACAAACAATTCTCATTGGCCACACTGCCTAGAGTTTGCTCTGTTACCACACAGAGTGTCACGAGCTGAACGGTCCGAGTACACCCCAGCTTACATTACTTACGGAAGGTAAATCACAGAAGAGTGTAATAGCACAGGATAATCATTAAAAGTATAATATTGACTCAAGCACCAAAATTTTGGATATTAGTACGGTAAAACACGCTTATAGCAAAGTGCCAGGGACAGACAATTTTGATTGATTGAAAAATATTTCATTACATCCATAAAGTTCATAATGTTTTAGTAAATACACGGAGTGAAAATCACTTTGCTGTTATTTTGTGAATTTTATAATAAATGGGTTTGTTATGTACATGTCAAAGCCTATGCAAATGTTTCCTTTGTTTTGTACATATTTAATCATGTTTGTATTATGTTTTGTAGAGAACTTAATCTGCCTTCAAGTATGAACAAAGGAGATGGTGATAATTTTCCTTCAGCAGAGCCTCATCTGAGCTTGGAAGATATGACAGCATTAACAGAAAAGTTTGAGAAAGCTTACTCATCATATGGCAAAAACATTCAGGCTTGGAACTCCTGCTCTCAGCCTTTCTGTGTTATACCATCACTTAACTCGAGTGAGCCAGCTCGTCAACCTGGTAAGAGAGGAAGAAAAAAGAAAAATCCTGTACCTGCTCCTCCTCCTCAAGAGGATTTTAGTTCTGATAAAGAGGCTGAGGAAGACATGCCCCCTCCAGCTACAAATGTAACCCCCAGAACTGCAGGTCGCAAAAGGAAACGCAATATTAGTCGCATCACTCGCCTGATCAATGCAGAAAATGATGATGATGAGGATGGACTGCCAGACCAAGATCCAGATGATAAAGATTACTGTCCCACAAGCAAGATGGTCAAAGTCAACACAGAACAGGTGAGTGATTTACTTTCTGTCATAGATGGGGGAAGGCTATTTGAAGAAAAGGTAACTGATACAAATGCATGCATGCATAAATTTGTAAAGAGACAATTGGAAGAGGTGAAAGAGTTGATTAATACATCAGAATGAGATGCATTATTTCTTTTTCCCGCATTAATATTAATGGTGGTGTTAGGTTTGCCTAAGAAGAATTGTTGTTTTTATTGAACTAGTTTTCTCTTTCCTTGCCTCTGAAGAAAAATCCAGATGGGAAATGCATCTGATTCTAGGATGGTCCTAAATTTTCAAAATATTTTCTTTTCAAAAACTCTGAAAGATAACCAGACTGGATAACTTCTCAGTAAAATTAAAATTTATGTTGATTTCTGATGCATCTCCCATCTTGACTTTTCAGGATGGGGAATCTCCGGGCCCCAAACCACCACTGGTCATGAAGCTTACTCCACCCACACCAAAGAAGCACATTTGTAATGGATGTGGTAAGGAGTTCTCACGTTCTGATGTCCTTAGACGGCACATCCGAGAGATGCACGAAACACACGAGTCCATGATAAACATCTGTCCCGAATGTGGCATATGCATTAAGAGGAAGCATCACCTTGCAAGACACATCAAACAAGTCCATAGTAAAGGTTGTGAATGTAAAGCTTGTGGAGAAATGTTTGGAAATAAAGTGGAACTCAAGGAGCACATTTCAACAGCTCATGATGGATACAACTGTGAGAAATGTAACAGGAACTATACCTCCAAATCTGGACTTAAGTTTCATATTGCACAAGAGCATGAGCAGAAATACCCATGTCCCATATGTGGTAAATCCTCCGGATCAAGTTCAAGCTTTAACAAACATTTGGCTTCACATACTGAAGGAGCAGACATCAAGTGTCCCCACTGTCGGTACATATTTCCAAACAAAGATTTATTCATGGCTCACAGAGAGTCTTGTCGAATTTCCCGGGCTTACACTTGCAGTCATTGTGGTAAAGGCTTTCCAAGCAAAAATTCATTCCAGCATCATGAGGCAACACATTTTGATGGAAAGTTTCCATGTCACCTCTGTGGAATAAAATTCTCCTTTAGCACCAATCTTAATCGTCACATTAGAACTGTTCATCTTGCAAAAACAGAATCTGAGGATAGCAAGCAATCAGATTCATCTCCAGATAAAACAAGCTTAGACCAAAGTGGTAATTTATCTGAAGTTGAGAAAACTGATAATATATTTGAATCAGGAGTTGCAGGTGGAATGGAAGAATGCCATAATAACAGTCTTAACCAAATTGTAGAAGCCATCAAACTACAGGTGGAGAGGAGAATATCAGCAGGGTACTGTGGAAATGGTGAAACTGCAGGAAAACAGAGTGTAGGAACTGATGCTATGGAAACAGATGAAGGTAGCACATCCCAGAAGAGTCTAGAATCTATAAGCAGTAATCAGCTGGCCAGACAACTCACATCATCTGAAAAGGAGCCAAGTAGTCACGTACAACAGGCCACTTCTACAAAACCAGCAGCATCTTCCAGAGTACAAGAATTTGCCCTATCAGGAGTTTCAACGGAAACACAAAAGAGACCTGATGGTGGAAACTTTTGGATAGCTCTTCAAGATGCCACAGGGAAGACTGCAAAAAATGTGATTTTAGGACAACAAAATGCATACCAAGTGGATAAGATGCCAACTCAGGTCATCGCAAGCACAGAAAATTCATCATCAACTCCTGCTCAAGTGTACTCAAGTGTGGGAAAGAAAACACTGACTAATACATTTAGTGAACCCTTAAGCCAAATATCTGGTGCTCCTGAGTCCTCTATCCCTTCAACTTATCACATTATTTCTGATCAGTCACTGATATCACAGCTGAAGAGCACAGCCAGCCCCAGTGTTTCTTCATACCGAGTCATTACTACAGACAGAGCTGCCCAGTCAAAACCAGTGCTACCCAACATCTATACTGTCATGACAACTGATCCCACAAAAGCCAAAGCAACTAGTATTCTTCCAAGCACATATGTGGCTCCAACAAGTGAACAACTACAGTTAGCTGCTCAGAAACCACAACCCATTGTCATTGCTGCAGGACAGGTACAAAAATCAGTGCCACTCACATACACTGTCCAACAACCAGCAGCTACCAATGTTCAGAAAGTACCAGCTGGCTCACAAAGTGAGCTGGTTTCTCACATTCAAAAGATTCTCCCTGAGGCTTACAGTGAAGTGCAAGCTGCATTGCTTCAGAAAGTGCAGAGTGGATCCTTTGGTCTTGTCACTGATGAAAATTCTGCTGTAGCTTACAGTTTACCATCATCTGATGACACAAACAAAGATCCCACAAGTGTTACTGCTTACAATGTTGTCATTAAAGAAGCAGGGGCCACAGAACGAACAGTTGTTACTGAAGCAGGTGATAGTCTACCTGCTGCATCAAATGCAGGTCATCATGTTACAGAAAACCCAAAAATTTCTCCAGGTGAGAGTACAGACACCAGAATAGGGTTCTCTGGAACCCCAGCTGATCCTGTGCAAGAAACAGTGCAGTTTTCTCCTGAATTGACCACCCAGGAGCAAGAGGCAGTACAGTATGACATGGTGCCTTCAAATCCAGAGTTGATGACCTCTGACCCAACCCCTGACCCCTATCCTTCAGAGGTTGGTGATAACAGTGGAACTACTTATACTGTATCTACAGATTCAATACAGGCAGATGAAGAGACAAAGGTCGAGGATACAATATACACTGATGCAGCAACAGAAAATGTGGAGAACTTGATGCAGCTCTCTGAACCTACACAAACAAATATTGCAGTGGTTGAGTCGGAGGGTCAGACTGTTGTGACTTCAAATTCCTAGTGATATTAAATTAGCTTATCATAAATATTAGTACATGTACTATGTTGGTAGGACATTGTGAAAAGCAATTTCCCATTCCACGTGTGTAAAACTTGTATATTATTGAGTAATTGTGTTTATTGATGTTGATAGTGAATTTAATCACACATAATTTACCACCTACCAGACATGATATACTGGAGAGTAAAATCTAGTTAAACGCATTTTATTTTGTAAAACTTTTTACTCTTTTCTTTTTATTCCTTGTGAAGCATAGAAATTTATGTGGTGTCTTATTCCTAAACTTTAGAAGGAATTAATTGTTGTGTTTCAATGTACAGTAGAATCATCCTTTGGTTGTAATTTGTACATACTTGATTATGATGTATTTTTTAAAAGAGTTTACCGAGATTTTCTGTTAGATATGCACTGTCACTCCTCAAAGGCTTAATCATGACTTTCAGCAATTGTTTTAAAATATGTATAGTAAAACAAGGTTACAGCATACATGCTGCTTATAATGAATCCATGCATAGAGTTAAGTGATTATCAATCCCAGAAGTTTTTAAGCTTATTATGAACTTATCAAATATAAAAGATTTGTTTATAACAATTCCAAATTGTTCGTAACTGGCAATTTAATATGCTGTAAGTGTGTTTTCCTTCACAAACAAATTGTACTGAAAAAATAAACTGTGTTTTTGGAATAGTGGGGCGACAGGGGTGTCTTGCTGTGTATATAAAGATATAAACAGATCACCAACACATATGTACATGAACTTGTGTGCCATTATTATATATCTTTGATCCCAGTCCATGCTCATACTTTTTAAAGTAGATCATTGTCAATAAATTTAATAGTTAATAATAGGGATGTGCGATTTCATCGGTATACCAGTATATTTTGATTTTTTATTGCGCGATACATATTGTGATATGGAGGCTGAAATACTGTTATTAAGTATGTTATATTATAAATTCAAGAAATATTTTTTTTTGTTCAAACTCTTGAATGACAATTACAGGAATTGTAAAAAATGTTGTAAAATGTAAAACAACAGCATGCTAGCATCAAAACATGCTTTATTAATAAACATGTATAAATAAAAATGAAAAAAGGGAAGTTATGTTTTCACACTATACATGTATTTGTTAAGAAAATCATGGACATTCATTTGAACTCAGAGAGAAAATTATGTGTAAAACATGATATTATCATGATATTTTTGGGGGGAAATCATGATATAATGTGATACAAAATTTTTGGCGATACCCATTCCTAGTTAATAATTTAATTTTGGTCGTAATACATGATTTGATTGGATAGAAACTTAATTTATATCATGTAAACTGTTTGCAATGTCACACAATATGAGTTGCCTCAAAACCATATCAATCTGAAGCTGCTTGAGGTTGCATTTAAATTTTGTACAATTGGAAGTTATTTTTGAAGGGAAATTGTTTTATTCTTTACACTTATGATGAAAAATTAAATTATAAGGAATGAATTTAATAGCTACCAAGTTATACACGCATAACCTCGGTTGGAAGAGTTTAAACTTTCTAATAAACCTCTTTGTAAAGTGTCCTAACCCAGATTGTACAGTAATAAATTGGGTAGCATTCCTTAAATGTCTGATTTCATTTTCCCTGTTAAAAATGTTGAATATTGATCATGTTTTTATATTTGTATATATACATTAAGATGTATAGCATTTAGTGGATCATTTCTAATTTGTTAAGAGTAATAATACCTTTTTGAAAATGTATTATCATATTATATCTGTATGATGTGCTCTATGTTTTAAAGTAATAAAGCAATGATCTGTACTTTTGTTTTATGAAGATTCTGATATCGGTTTGATTACAAGTACTCAAACTTGAAGTAAGGTAATGTTTGGAGTGATGATTTAGATTTGGCTGGTGATGTACCAGAAACAAAGAAGTCTATGAAATAAACCCTCATCTGTAAACAAAGCTCATGAATATGTTTGAATTTAATTTTTGATCATTGAAAATGTTTGAACATTTTCATTTTTTTTTCTGAAATGAAAAACGGATTTGATTTTCCAATGGCTTTTCTTTTATCTTGGAACAGAATAAACAGTTAAAATATTGTCATCTTGGAAAAGAAAATCTACCATTCATTAAACAATTGTTTAAAAACTTTCCTATTCCTCTACTACTGTAGAGTTAGAGAATGTATGCATAACTGTACCAAAGAAGTGAGGATTGTCATTCAAGAATTTGCTATACAAGAGCACAACTGTTAATGCTTTGTAGGGTTAGGGTTGATCATATGAAGATTTCACTGGACTTGCCTAAGAGATTAGGAAAAATTTAGTGTTGTTTCAAACTATGTATCAAATGTAGATTGTTCGAAATGGCAATATGTGTATAGGTATTGAGTTATATTTTTGTTTGATTGGTCACCAGGGGCCATTTTACAAAAGAAATTATGACTAAGACCAAAAAACATGAGTCAATTGTAAAAACTTGCATAATAAATGATTCTATTAAAAGTTGGACGTAGAAATTTATCTTTCCAAATTGTTTTAAAAAAGAATAAAATCATTTTCAAATTAATGTAAAAAAGAAATTACATTTTGGTCTGAGTCATAAGTTCTTTTGTAAAACAGGGCCCTGTTTAGCTGTCCTGATACAGTATAATTTCAACTAGACTGCAGAAAAATTTCTGGATTTTTTCAGAAATTATGAAGCACATTTTGTGCTTTTCAAATAAAATGACAGTACATGTATAGAAAATCCAACATGCTTCTCTGCAATATGATTTTAAATTCTCTCAAGGGGATTTTAACTTCAACAATGTATGATACACCTTTCACAAAACGTAATACATGGAAAATGAATAAGAATAGGTAAAATATTGATAAGCCCTGTCATACTGATTGGGTAAATGTTGGTATGTTCAACATGGGATCTTTGCTTTTAACTCTTTGCAAACCAGGGTGTGCAACCTGATATTCTTTAGTTGTTGATAACACTGTCGAGCTTGTTCAAAATAGGAGTATCAACCTAAATTTAAACTGCAACTTGTCTATACAGAACATACCGGTACTCTGTATTTTAAAAAATCCAAGGTCAGACAATATCTGTATCAAAGGATTGATGCAATTTTTTCCGTGAAATATATGCACTGTATAGAGTGTTGTTAAAACCATTGGCTATCTCATCTAGAAAGTGACATTGTGAGAGGGTTGGGGGAGGGAGGCTAGTGTTGCCCTCCTCTCAAATTGTTACCCTCCTGCTCCAATTTTGCTACTCCTCACTCTTGAGATAGTGAGTAACCCTAACAGTACAGCTTTGTTTTGCAGAAATATTCAAATTTTTTTATTACACAAAAAACGCATTGTTTTTTTCACAAAAGACAGTACATGACAAGAAAATGTGATTTTACTGACTGAAAATCTTTTGTAGTTATCTCAGGACTGAAATTATTATGCTTTGAAGAATTCATAATAATTATATGCAATATAATTTTCTAGGAACTTGATGCATATTACCAAGCCATCTACAAATACAAGAAATACAAGGCATACATGCCAGGTTGTCCAGATAATTATAAAAGAGTTTTACGGAAGTCCGCACTCAGCTATTATTTGTTTGATGACAAGCTTTACTACATGACGGAAGGTGAACTGCGCTATGTTCCTACAACTTGGAAAGAAAGATTGTATTATCTTGTCAAATGCCACATCAATGGAAAAGGTTTGTAAATAAAGTGTGGAAATTCCTGCAAAATTATGTATCTCAGTGAGCTCTTTGGAAAAATATATAGTCTTGTGTAATATCCCAGATAACTAATATACAGACCTATATTAAGTAGTTGTTGCAGTAAGGTAAGGATGTTGATATTACTATAAGGATTTCATGCTTTCAGGTAAACATGTCTGTAAGAATATGATGGCCCAGTGGATGACTGAAAAGAAGATTGTTTGGAAGGGAATTTCTGTTGACTGTACAGCGTTTGCTGCTGCCTGTCCTCACTGTACACTTGGAGAAGCCAGAACAGAACCTGTCATCAAATCGCTTCCAAAAGATGTAATCAGTTTCATTACACTGTGTGTTACTTGTGAAATGGGGGACAGGAGAACATAATGAGTTTGATTTGTGTATAAATATTTCAATAATATACATACTAAATAAGTATTTTGAGTTGAGAATTTATTTCCTTGTTGTTCCCTGAATTTTTTATTTGGAACCATAAAAAGTTCAAGGAACTAGGGTTTTACTTAAAATTGTACATTTAAAAAAAATGACCAGCACTGGTATTGTAAACTCTGAAAAAAACTATTAATTATTGTAATATTGTGATGATTATTGATAGGATCCAGTTCTAAAGATGGCTGAGGACAACTACAGCCTACTTCTGAACTACCTCCAGAAGCAGACATTCCCGGTGAAAACCCTTCAGTCCCAGGTAGATGCAGTAACTAGCATTGCTAGACAGTACATGATCCAGAAAGGGGTGCTGTATTTTAAAAAAGGGAAAGGAGGCGAGTTGAGGTGTCTTGAAGTGGGTACTAAGGACAGGAAAGTGGCAATGCAGGCTGCCCATGTTAACAATGGTAAGGAAAAACTGACAGATCCCTCAAAGTAAAGTATCAGTGAATCATTGCTGCAATTTGTGTATTAAAGAATTGACTCTGTGAAAGTACAGTTATTTGCTACAGGTATGAGTCAATTCAATTGCTATTTTCCTGTTTATTACCTGAGTCTCTTTTGAATAAAAATGTTCAATATTACTTTCTTGAACCCCATGAGGAAAAAAAATTAAATATCTGGCCATTGATTAAAAATAATTGTCTATCTTTATTCTATGGATTTTGACCCTTTCCTATACTATAGGGCTTTTATTTTACATAGTTAATGTGCTCACTACAGTAAAGCATGGTTAAAGCAAACGTGCCTATTATGAATTCACACTTTTAAGCGAAATGATTTTCATTCCCTGTTGTTTTTAGCTCACCTGAGCCAAAGGCTCAAGTGAGCTTTTCTGATCAAAATTTGTCCGTTGTCTGTCGTCGGCGTTGGCGTCGTCGGCGTCGTTGTTGTCGTAAACTTTTTACATTTTCATCTTCTTCTCCAGAACTACTGGGCCAATTTCAATCAAACTTGGCACAAAGTATCCTTGGGTAAAGGGGATTCAAGTTTGTTCAAATGAAGGGCCACTCCCTCCTCAAAGGGGAGATAATTACGAAATAGCAAAAAATTAATGGCATTATTGAAAAATCTTCTTCTCAAGAACCAATGGGCCAGGAAAGATGAAACTCATGTGGAATTATTGTCAGGTAGTGTAGATTCAAGTTTGTTCAAATCATGACCCCCGGGGGTAGGGTGGGGCCACAATGGACGATCAAAGTTTTACATAGGAATATATAGGAAAAATCTTCAAAAATCTTCTTCTCAAGAACAGCAAAGCTATGATTGGTCATATTTATATGGAAGCATCCTCATGTGGTGTAGATTCAAGTTTGTTCAAATCATGACCCCCGGGGGTAGGGTGGGGCCACAATGGACGATCAAAGTTTTACATTGGAATATATAGGAAAAAATCTTCAAAAATCTTCTTCTCAAGAACAGCAAAGCTATGATTGGTCATATTTATATGGAAGCATCCTCAGGTGGTGTAGATTCAAGTTTGTTCAAATCATAACCCCCGGGGGTAGGGTGGGGCCTCAATGGACGATCAAAGTTTTACATAGGAATATATAGGAAAAATCTTCTTCTCAAGAATAGCAAAACTATGTTTGGTCATATTTATATGGAAGCATCCTCAGGTGGTGTAGATTCAAATTTTTTCAAATCATGACCCCCGGGGGTAGGGTGGGGTCTCAATGGACGATCAAAGTTTTACATAGGAATACATGTATATAGGAAAAATCTTCAAAAATCTTCTTCTCAAGAATAGCAAAGCAATGATTGGTAATATTTATTTGGAAGCATCCTCAGGTGGTGTGGATTCAAGTTTGTTCAAATCATGAACATCGGGGAGTAGGTTGGGGCCACAATGGATGACAATTAAAGTTTAACATAGGAGAATATAGGAAAAATCTTCAAAAATCTTCTTCTCAAGAACAGCAAAGCCATGATTGGTCAAATTTATATGGAAGCATCTGCAGGTGGTGTAGATTCAAATTTGTTCCAATTGTGACCCCTGGGGGTAGGGTGGGACCACAATGGACAATCAGAGTTTTCATGGAGTATATAGGAAAAATCTTCAAAAATCTTCTTCTCAAGAACAGCAAAGCTATGATTTGTCATATTTATTTGGAAGCATCCTGGGGTGGTATTGATTCAAGTTTATTCAAGTCATGACCCCCAGGGGTAGGGTGGGGCCACAATGGACGATCAAAGTTTTACATAGGAATATATAGGAAAAATCTTCTTCTCAAGAACAGCAAAGCAATGATTGGTCATATTTATATTGAAAGCATCCTCAGGTGGTGTAGATTCAAGTTTGTTCAAATCATGACCCCAAGGGTAAGGGTGTTGCCACAATGGACGATCAAAGTTTAGCATAGGTGTACATAGGAAAAATCTTCAAAAATCTTCTTCTCAAGAACAGCAAAGCTTTGATTGGATATATTTTTTTGAAAGCATCCTCAGGTAGTGTAGATTCAAGTTTGTTCAAATCATGACCCCTGGCGGTAGGGTGGGGCCACAATGAACGTTCAAAGTTTTACATAGGAATATATAAGAAAAACCTTTAAAAATCTCAAGAACAGCAAAGCCACGGTTTGTAATATTTATATGGAAGCATCCTCAGATAGTGTAGATTCAAATTTGTTCAAATCATGACCTCCAGGGGTAGGGTGGGGCCACAATGAAAGTTCAAACTTGTAGAGAAAAAAAGTCACAGTTAGTCAAAAAATTATGTAAGCAGTGTAGATTTAATTTTGGTTGATTTAATTAAGTCATACCCCCCCCCCCCCCACTCCCTTTTAGGGGTAGGTTGGGACCATTTATGCATTTAAGCTTTTCAATACTAAACTGATTTTTCCTTTTTTCCTAACCACAGTGCTCAGGTGAGCGATGTGGCCCCTGGGCCTCTTGTTAAACATTTTATTAATAAAATACATTTATAAAATATTGAAATTGGTCGTCCCTGGCACTTCACTATAAGCATGTTTTACTGTAAAACACATTGTCAAATTAATGTGGTTGACATTGTTGAAGGTGAGCACCTTGGACCTGCAGAAACATTGCGGAGGTTGTCTGAGAAGTTCATATGGAATAAGATGGCAGACAGTGTGGAAGCATTTGTTATGGGTTGTTGTAAGAAGAAAACAGATGAGGAACCTGCCACTCCAAAATCAGTTTTAAACAGAAATGTAGATTTCTTCAGTAAACAGTTTAAGAATGGGGTATGATATTAAAGCTATATTGCAACAACTGTTTCTGTATATCCTTTCAAAGATTAATTCATGGTAAACACTACAATTCAATTAAAGGAGTTTAATTGTTAATCTTTAAAAATACATTTTTAATTCAGACTACTTGCATCTTCAACAATATTAAAATTTGGAGCAGACTTCTTTACTTTCATAATGCAGTTTGATGGTTATTTTCTGTTCTTGCATACTAATGATTTTAATTTTGGTCAGAACATAAATGGTAGAAAGTTTGTATGGTAATGGTTATAGGAATCACCTACAAACTAACTTCCTTTTCACAGGTTGTGGACAAGTTGCTTGCTGGGAAAGAAACATTTCCGGAGCCTGTGGTACGTTCAATTTCAGAACTGATTAAAAAGGAGCAAGAAACTTCTGAAAGAGAACGCTGTAATGAAGAGTCAGGAAAAGAAGGCAGTGATGAGTGTGACAAAGAACAGACTGAAATACAGAATGATGAAAGTCCAGAAAACTCCCAGAATGCAACAGAAGGAACTCCTGTGAAAGTTACTAGAACAGAAGAGGGTGAAATCATAGGTGAAGTAAGTGATGAGATGATAGAAGCTGCGGTTAGAACTATTCTGTCCCAAGAGGAATTTGAGGAAAAGGATGCCAGCAAAGTGGACAAGTCATCCACTTCAGCCAAACCTTCTAAGACAGAAGGAGAGGGTAAGAGTTACATTAAATCTACAGGATTTTGTTTTCTAATGTTTTTGGTTTGTGATAATGGATGAAGAAAAATTACATTTATAAATATGAGACAAAGGCAACTCTTCTCAGTTCATTTATTTTACATGTACTTTTGTGAATGCTTAATTATGGATGTATTATTTGTGTTTCAGTGGAGGTCAAAAAAGAAGTGCATAAATCCCTAAAACTAAAATGTGAAGTTTGTGGAATGTTATTCAAAGGACAAAATAAATACAAAGGTAAGTATGAAATGCATTCCTTCAGGTGAGACCATATAAACTGAGGTCCTGTGTTGTAATAGTTGCTGGTAGATTTGCAGTATATAACTGACAACTGGGGTATACTAATATGAGTGAAAAATTCTCAGAGGAACATAAAGCAAAAGAAAAAAATACATACATATGAAATGTATCCTGTGTTCATAAAAAAAAAATAGATTCAACTTTTCATAGTTTCAAGTGATATTTAAATGATAAATGAAAAAAAGCATATTCAAATGAAAATTCCTTTTGTTTCAGCTCATATGTATGGGCATACGGGCATAAAACCTTACCCTTGTACCCTGTGTGATAAATCCTTCACGTTGAAGAAAACACTGAAATTCCATCTTGGTAAACATGCTGGTCAGAGACCATTCCTGTAAGTAGACTGACCAATCATTTGCCTCAGGCTGACTTAAATGTAATAAACTTACATGTAATAATTTAGTCAGAAGAAAGTAATTTCCAAAATCCTAAGCAACAAAAGTTCAATGTGAATTTTCTGTGCATTTTTATTGTTTTGATTCCCAAAAGATTTCTAACATTAGTGAATTCCTTTGAGGATAATGCAAAGTACAAAACAATGTTTTTTAACACATAAAACTGCATTCCAAAGAAAAAATGTTTGATTTATAGGTAAAAAATCCGGAATTTTGCAATACAGAATATATGGTATGGATGTATCATAGCACTTTGAGTTATGGTAACAAGTCATAAACTATATTTCTGATATATTATTTACATGTAGGTGCAACATCTGTGGGAAGAGATTCCATGTCCCCAATAGCCTACGTTCACATCTGCAGATCCATGCCAAGGGAGGTAACAACATCCACTACTGTAAGCTCTGTAATCGAGAGTTCGCCACTGATGTTCGTTATGAAAAACATCTTAAGTTCAAACACCCACCAGAAGAGGAGGAACATCTTTGCTCTCAGTGTGGCAAGAAGTTCTGCAGTAGAAGTAAGAATTTGTTAAATAAACAATTGGTTTGCCAAATCAGATAAATCATATTAAAAGAGTTAAACTTTGTACTAGCTTTGTATATTAAAATTGTTACAACTTCACATGCAAAATGATCCTGAAACACAATGCTGGAACTTTCCAGAATTTATACACTAAAATGAGAAATGTTCCTTGTTTGCTTTGCAGAAGAAGAAGAAGTCTAAATGATCAATAATGGTGTTTATATTTTTTCACAGAGAGTTTGAAACGTCACGAAAGATCAGCCCATGATGCTGTGAAAAACCACTTCTGCAGTATTTGTGACAGAGGATTCTTTAGGAAGGAATATTTAAATCGCCACATGCAACAGCATGAAACGAATGCAAACGGTGAGGCGAAAAAAGTGAAGCCTTTAGTTATAAGAAAGCCAAAGGCCTTACAGGCTAACAACAAACCAAAACAAGCAGCCAAGATAGTGAAAACAGATCCAGAAAACATCATCATTGAGACAGTTGAAGACGGGGAAAGCAGTGGTCTAACCAATGTGGTTGGAAACATCCGTATTGAAGTGGAGCCTGGTCAGATAGAGGAATATTACATTCAGGAGTCGGAGGATCCTACGACAAGCACATATTACGCGGTGACAGAAACAGCAGATGGTGATGAGGAGGGTGGCGGCAGTACACTTGTGTATAGCTTCCCGTCTGTCCAGTACGAGATTGAGTGTCCTGATGGACAGTTGAATTCTGAGGCATTGTCAGCCATTACCATGTTAGCTCAGGCTTCCTCTCAGCAGAACATTTAAGGTTCAGAACTATAATTTATAGACATGTATTTATGGAATGAAATCATCTGCAAAAGATCACTCAGACTTAAAGGGAGTATTTTCACATTTTAAAGAAAAACATCAAAATTTTAAAAAGGTTACAATACCGTTGTTCTGTGATGAAGGATTGATTAAAAAGAAATGATACCTTCAATTTTTAAGTTGTATGTTAATTCTTGGACCTTGATATTTAGATATTTTATACGGTATTATGTTGTATATGCAAGTACATGTACATTGTAGTGTGAGAAGTCAAAAAAGTTTTGAAACATTCTTTCAGTCTTCATGACTGCAGAAAAAGGATTTAAAGTGTTGTGACACAAAGTCAGATCTTATGTAATTTATGGGTTATAATGTATATGTATATGAAATCATTTAATCAGCTTCACTTAAGATTTCTATATGATTATCATTTTTAGCTCACCTCAACGAAGTTGGGGGAGCTTATGTAATACCCTTGGCGTCGGCGTCCCAGGTTAAGGTTTTTGGAGCAGTTTTCTTTTCAAGTACTTCTATGACCTATATTAGTCAGAGATGCATGGAGGATGCTTCTAGTGTGTTTCATTTTACCAATCAAGGTTTCAGATGCTGCAATTTCAGCTAAAGAATGACCAGGTTAAAGTTTTTGGAGCAGGTTAAAGTTTTTGGAGCAGGTCTCATTTCCAAGTAACTATAAGCCCTATATTGACCAAACTTGCATGGATGATACATCTAAGGATGCACACTACTGAACTTGCTTCGGATGCTGGATCTGACCTACATTTTCCGGATGAGTGACCAAGTTAAG
This sequence comes from Saccostrea echinata, assembly GCF_033153115.1. Taxonomy (NCBI): domain Eukaryota; kingdom Metazoa; phylum Mollusca; class Bivalvia; order Ostreida; family Ostreidae; genus Saccostrea; species Saccostrea echinata. Next base: position 10,855,612 of record NW_026889759.1, on the reverse strand, counting down.
GTTTTTGGAGCAGATCTCATTTCCAAGTAACTATAAGCCCTGTATTGACCAAACTTGCATGGATGATACATCTAAGGATGCACACTACTGAACTTGCTTCGGATGCTGGATCTGACCTACATTTTCCGGATGAGTGACCAGGTTAAGGTTTTTGGAGCAGATCTCATTTCCAAGTAACTATAAACCCTATATTGACCAAACTTGCATGGATGATACATCTAAGGATGCACACTACTGGACTTGCTTTGGATGCTGGATCTGACCTATATTTTCCTGATGAGTGACCAGGTTAAGGTTTTTGGAGCAGATCTCATTTCCAAGTATCTATAAACCCTATATTGACCAATCTTGCATGGATGATACATCTAAGGATGCACACTACTGAACTTGCTTCGGATGCTGGATCTGACCTATATTTTCTGGAAGAGTGACCAGGTTAAAGTTTTTGGAGCAGATCTCATTTCCAAGTAACAATAAGCCCTATATTGACCAAACTTGCATGGATGATACATCTAAGGATGCACACTACTGGACTTGCTTCGGATGCTGGATCTGACCTATATTTTCCGGATGAGTGACCAGGTCAAAGTTTTTGGAGCAGATGTCATTTCCAAGTAACTATAAACCCTATATTGACCAAACTTGCATGGATGATACATCTAAGGATTCACACTACTGGACTTGCTTTGGATGCTGGATCTGACCTATATTTTCCGGATGAGTGACCAGGTCAAAGTTTTTGGAGCAGATGTCATTTCCAAGTAACTATAAACCCTATATTGACCAAACTTGCATGGATGATACATCTAAGGATTCACACTACTGGACTTGCTTCGGATGCTGGATCTGACCTATATTTTCCGGATGAGTGACCAGGTCAAAGTTTTTAGAGCAGATGTCATTTCCAAGTAACTATAAACCCTATATTGACCAAACTTGCATGGATGATACATCTAAGGATTCACACTACTGGACTTGCTTTGGATGCTGGATCTGACCTATATTTTCCGGATGAGTGACCAGGTTAAGGTTTTTGGAGCAGATGTCATTTCCAAGTAACTATAAACCCTATATTGACCAAACTTGCATGGATGATACATCTAAGGATGCACACTACTGAACTTGCTTCGGATGCTGGATCTGACCTACATTTTCCGGATGAATAACCAGATTAAAATTTTTGGAGCAGATCTCATTTCCAAGTAACTATAAGGCCTATCTGATCAAAACTTGCATGGATGATGCATCAAGGGACGAACAATCTCAAAACTTGCTTCAGATGCTGGATTTGACTTACATTTTCTGGATGAGTGACTAGTTTTAAGTTTTCAGATAAGTATATTACCAAGTAACTGCAAGCCCTATCAGACCAAAATTGCATAAATGTTGCATCTAGGGATGCACACTTCTAGATTATTAGTTTAGTGTGGGACTTTGCCTTACTTAAAGGCAACATTCGTTGAGGTGAGCTCTGTAATCTCTGATTACCTATGTTTTTAAAATATGGTCATAATTCTGAGTCAAAATTTTATTTGATCCACAAAATCTAAATTAATATTTCAGACAGGTTATGGCTATGCTTCATTGTTAACCTTCCATGCTTTGTTCTTCATTTTACATTCAGGATGTACATTTTGCTGTATACAAATAAATTGTTACAAGGTTTGATTTATTTCCTTGCTTCTTCAAAAACTGAAAAGAGTTAAAAAAAAATTGGCATCAGGTGTTCAAGAGTTTTCTGTTGATATTACAAAAATATTGAATGGTATTAAAGGTATCACTCGAAATTGTTAATTCAGAAAGCATTTTTGACCGATAGGAAGTCTGTTATTGTTATATAAACAAAATTTTTGAGAGAGTTGCATAAAGAATACAATGTACTGAGTTCCCTACCAGTGTGTTTAGTCAAATCCCCTTTACAACTGGACTTTTGTGAGAAGCGTGGACTTTTACAGTCGATGGCTTACTTTTTACACTAGGACAATTTATGGAATACATTGTCTAGGAAGGGAACTGCAACCACCCTATCCTCAATCTCTCCCTTTCCACCTTGACCAACTCCTGTCAAGTTTTCTTTTCGAAAATTTTTTTCTTCCTTACTTAATTTCTTCAGCAAATGAGATTGAAAGGAGATAATACTCCTCACGAACATCATATTTTAAGTTATGGTATTCTGCCTCCCATCATCTCTTGTGTTGATTGCATACAGGTAATCATCTTGCAAAAGTCCACTAGAGGTACTGTGGGCGAGGTCATAATACTCCCACTGCATTTTTTTTTTTAAAATGCACATTCAAATTATGTAATTGTGATGTTGAACTTGCCAAAAAGACCTTGGTTAAAAAAAAAAGAGGCTTCCTCTGGTCATTAGAAATCTTTTAGTGAAATATGGACATGCAATGTTTCTCCTTTATGAATTTCACACTTTTTATAGGAGTGACCTTGAACTTGCTGGAATGACCTTGGTTCAAGGTAATGTCACATCCTCAGGTCATAAACAATCTCTGTACTAGGTATTAGCTTCCAATGATTCTCTATTAAAAGGCTAAAACCTGGAAAAGAATTTTATACTTTTCTGCCAGTGTCCTTGATCTTGCCGGACTGACCTTTGGTCAAGGTTTTGACAAGCCCAAAGGACATTAGCAATCTTTGTACCAAGTGTGAGCTTCCAGTGATTCTCCATTACAAAGTTATAGCCCAGACAAGAATTTTATACTTTTCTGCCAGTGACCTTGAACTTGCCAGAATGACCTTGGGTTAAGATCATGATCATGACACACTGCTGGGTCATAAGCAATACCTGTTCAAAGTATGAGCTTACAGTGATTCTCCATTGCAAAGTTGTAGCCGGACAAAAATGTTATAATTTTCTGCCAGTGACCTTGAACTTTTCAGAAAGACCTTGGGTCAAGGTCATAACATACTGTCAGATCACAAGCAATTTCTGTACCAAGTATAAGCTTCCAATGTTTTTCCATAACAAAGTTATAGCCCGGACAAGATTGCATGGACAGACAGACAAAGTGATTCCTATGTAAAGGCTTGGGTCGTGGATATCGGCCTGGGTAGCTCAGACGGTACAGCATCTGACTAGTGATGCAAGGGTCCCAGGTTCGATTCCCGGTCCAGCCATATATTTTCTCCTTTCCCGTTACAGATTTGGTGCCATTGACCACCCCTGGACTTGCAGGTGAAAGTCCTGCCACGGGCAATAAGAACTTGGCTTGTGTCTTCAAGGGCAAAGACAATTTAAGGAGGGAGGAATGTAATGGTTTGGGTCATGGATAATGGCCTGGGTAGCTCAGTCGGTAGAGCACCTGACTAGTGATGCAGGGGTCCCGGGCTCGATTCCCGGTCCATCCATACATTTTCTCCTTTCCTGTTACACCTATATACCCCCAAACTTCGTTGGTGGGGGGGGGGGGGGTTATAATGAAAGCAGAAAAATTTCATATGTGTACATCCTTAGTAGGAGATGAGTCCAAGAGAGGGAATTCCATCAAAAATCATCTTACTTCTTAGTGGAACAAACTTTCATTTGTAATCATAAAGGTAGACTTAACATACTACAAATCAGCTCACTGTCGTTCTGCGTCTATTATGAAATTTAAGACTAGAAATATGTCCATAAGGACATGAATGCTTTGCCCAAGGTACATTTGTATGCAACAGAAAAATGAATGTACCTTCTTCAGTTGGAGCTAATAAATAATGTCTTGTAGCATGGTATACATGTATGTGTGCAGTTAACTCATCCTATCTATCTAAACAAATTCAATGTACTTGATTCTAAACCTACATGTTAAGATGCTTGGATTTAAACCAGCCAAGTTGAACAGGCTCTGCTTAATGAAAATTTATTGTTTCAAATTCATCTCATATTTAGTAAATTATGCATGATATCTTAAGTAGGTATGGCTGAGATTGATCTGTGTAAGGAGTTGTATATAGTAATCCTTCATGGAATAATGACAGAATGAGAAATTATATTGAGAAACTTATATGCCCCAATGTGGCAATTGTAATAAGGGGACAACTTGAAATTTAAACTGTGTATAAAAATAGTGAAAACAATCGGTCATATACTAGTCAGGGGCAAACATTTTACCAAGTTCGATATCTATAAGACCTCTATATCATTAGGGATAATGTAATACTTCTTACAGGGTACCAGTGTACCAAAATTGATGTCTATAAAAGAAAATGGTTCTCATGAAACAGCTGACAGTATCTTCCTTTAGAAGCCTAGTGTCTATGTTGCTTGCCCCTTTACATTTGAGCTTGTGACCTAAATCAATGGGTCAATTTCTCCTTAGCAGGAACCAGTGTACGAAGTTGGATGTCTGGCAAGCAAAGGGTTCTCAAGATATTGAGTGGCCAATATCTTCCCATATCCAGTTTGACCTTTGATTTTGTGACCTCAAAATCAATACCTCATCTACTTCTTAAGGGAAAGCAATGTACCAAGTTAGATGTCTGCCAAGAAATCTACTGAAAGGGAACCAGTGTACTAAGTTTGTTGTCTATTAAGCAGAGGGTTCTCAAGAAATTGAGTTATGTCCAGTTTGACCCTTCACCTAATGACCTCAAAATCTACAGTGGGCATCTAGTCCTCAAGGAGAACAAGTTACCAAGTTTGATGTTTGTCTAGCAAAGGGTTCTATAGATAATGAGTGGTCAATTTCTTTCTATGTCCAGTTTGACACTTGACCTTGTGACCTCAATATCAATAGGGGTTATCTGCTCCTTAAGGAAAGCCAATGTACCAAGTTTGATGTCTGTCAAGCAAATGGTTCTCAAAATATTGGACAAGGTCTTCCTATGTATTGAGTAGTTTGAACCTTAACCTTGTGACCTAAAAATCAAAAGAAGTCATCCATTCTTCAGGGGGTACCAGTGTATCAAGTTTGATGTTTGTCAAGAAAAGGATTCTCAAGATATTGAGCAGACAACACTTTCACTACTGACGGAAAGGTGCCAAGCAATGTCCCCTTTTTCAAAGGGGGCATAAAAAGGTCTTAGATGTCAAGGTCAGAAAATAATGACACAGTTGAACTGTATTACTGTATGAACTCTCATACATATATCTTGTTTTGTATCTTTGAACTGAGCTTAATGCAAAGTGTGATGGACAGACAAAGGGATGGAAGATGAACATAACAAACAATATACATGTATACTCTTGCTGGTGTTGCATAACAAGTGGGACAGTAATTAACAGAAAGATGAAAAGAAAACCTAGTTCCCTTCAGGGTCACACTTAGGGAATGAATAACTTTTGATCCAGTAATCCTAAAACCTATGAGATGTCTTCTCTAACTATTGTCCATCTGTGCAGTATGTAGATACCACTTGATCATGGTGACGTAAAAAATATTCACCTAATATTGGTCAAATGGATTCAACGTTGGGCCCCAAAAGATAAAACTGGGAGCATATTCATTTGGTGCAAGATTTCATCTTTTTTGTAGACAGGATTCAAAGAAACCTATGCATCTATATTAAAAGACTTGTATACAAAATACACCTATTTGCTTCATTCAAATAAAAATACCATTGGTTTGAATAAAAATCTAAGTTTAATATTGAAGCATTCTGTAATATATCAAGTTTTTAATGTACAAAAATAAAAATGATATATACATGTATGTATTCTTTTAAGTAAAGAAAGCTAGTTCTTTGAACTTGGAAGATAAACAACTCTTCATATATCTATGACCAATGTCCTTCCTCAGCAAACACTCGGACTGAAATCATTACTTGGATAAGTTCATCTCTCTGGATTGTCTTCCATTGTCAGATTATTCAGTGTGGCTCCTGTAGCCCCTCCTTTCGTGCAGTTTCCTAGCAATGTCTTTGAATCGTTTTCTGTTAGTGTACCGCATTTCAGAGCATTACCATTCATCTCATGCTTGATTATTTTCTGATTGTCATCTGGTTTGCCAATGTCATCTGGTTTGCCAATGTCCCTCCTTTCATTCTCTTTGTTTGCAATAGGATTCTTGTCGTTAGCAATGGGATTCTTGTCAGATGTGCTATCCTCCACATTTTCATTGTCATCAATGACATCTGAAGCATTTTTGTCCTCTACACCTTCGACATTTGATTGTTTCTTAGGACTGCCATTTATGTTATCAGTAGATTTCTTCTCTTCCTCTTCTTCACAGCTGCCATTGGTTGTCTTAACTACAGCTGTTGTGTCTTGTTCATCTGTGGAACTACATGCTGTTTCTTTCAGAGAATCAGGAATTTTGTCCAATTCCTTGCTCTCTGTATGGTCTCTGGTTCCATTTCCTTCTATTTGATTTTCATCAGACTCTGTTGATTTTTCTTCATCTGTTGAATCACCACCCAGTTTTGACTGCAAGGGAAATCAACTATCACACTTTAACAACTTTATTCTTGCAAACACATGGATGTGCTTTAAAAATTATCAAAAAATACAGAAAGTATTAAATATATCCAACTCCTATATCAGTACAGTATTGTAGATTCCTTACTTAATATTTTTATTTAGTATCGCAAAATGTTGAATATATCAAACTCTTAAATCAGTACAGTACTGTAGATTCCTTACTTATTATTTACTTAATATTGCAAAATGCCTTCAAATCACGAGTGGGCGGTCGATCATGAGATTTTATATGTTCAGCACCATAAAAATAAAAGCAAGTAATTTTATTTTGCGAGTGGAGCTTCTCACGAAATTACGTGATAATTATTTAGGAATCTACAGTATAGCCAGGCATCTTTTTTTTTAAATCTATTCTCAGAATGCATATTAATTAAAATTGCTACATGCTCATGTTTGAAAACAAATTATTTTTAACAGTAGTTTGGGGAGAGGGTCTTTCTTTACTATTCTATTGCAGCAATTTATGCACCACAGGCCGTGGAATAAAAGAACAGACTTTAAAAAGGTACAAGTACCGTGTATCCTACTCCAAATTCAAGGTTATAAATTTCACAATTTTTGCACAGGTCTCATTGCTAATTACAGTTATACATAGATCTTACAAGTAACAAGATATTTATAACCCTTGACTATTAGATGCCAAAAACATTTCTGAAATTGTTTCTGTAATTTCTAGTAAGCTGTTATTAACCAGTTTATGGACAACTTGTAATACTAACAAGTGAATGAAAACAGCAATACATCACTTGAGCGACTCAGGTGACCATATAAGTAACACAGAATATACAGAAAAGAATTTCAGTTTTACCTCACTAACTGTCCATGGTGGGGGTGCCTGGTTTGGACAACGCTTTAATGCAAATTTCCACACTCCAAATCCTGACAAGCCAGTGGTGAACCAGCATTTTTCAACAGAATAGAGTCCTAAACACAGAGAAACAAGGAAATTACTTCCATGTAATTCCAAGTACATGTACATGTACCTGAGATATTCTGTGTAAAGGTTAAAATAAAATAAATTCATGAAGAAAAAGGCAGTGCCTTAATATTTATATCTCTTTTTCATTCCCATGTACCAATGTAATGTTAAGACATTTTTTTCTGCCTACCATCATATCTGTACCCCTCTTCTGGAGCAAAGGGACTGGTCAGTTTATATCCCCGAATCACTCTCACTGGTTGCTTGGTTTCCACATTTCTGCTGAGAGCCAAATTTCCCCTGGTCAAGGTTTGGTCTTTTGATTGTGGAGCTGTTCTTAAATTCTACAAAGAAACAAAACCTCAAAATAAAAAAAAAATAAAAAAAAATCCTGCTAAAATACATCATCATAAGAACACCTAATTTCTATTTCAAAAAAAAAATTATATATTTGGAATTTATCTAAATGATCTGCTTTCCATCAAATTTCATAACTGACACAAAGTTCTAGCAAAATTTGGAAATAAGAGCAGTTCTACATTTGATTTACTTGTGTGATAATTTCCTGTAGAAAACAGCACAATATTACCTTTGGATTGGCCTTTGTTCCTTTCAGATCTCTTCCCCCTGCAATATTAGGAGCTTGATTAAAATCAGTAAAGAGAAATATGCAAATTTTTCCTTCCAAATCTGCTACAAGATCATTATTTTATAGTTTAACCAAAACAAGACCTTCTCCAGTGTAAGTAAATCCTTCTCCAAGGTCAATATTGTCATCATAACCACCAGACAGGGCAATGGAGTAGGCTCCTTCTGGTCCTCCATGGATTCCAGCAACTGTAGGTCTGTAAAGAATAAAATAAATTAGTTGTTGACAAGATGTGCATGTAAAACACACTATAATCAAAACAGTGACAAAGCCCTTTTCTGATATTTTGCCAGACACATGAACAAAGATGGTCCCACCATGACGGAGGCATATTAATCAAGCTATGTACACACATATATATACATGTACCTGTGAATGCCATCTTTAGAACAATCAATACGCATCATCCATGTGGTTCCAACATCTACACCTGTAAGAAAAAAAAAATCAATCATGTCAGCAAAGTGCCAAGTAATATAAATGTACATATCTGCACATATATAGACAGAAGTTCTTACCCTCAATAGCTCCATAGGAGTGTGGTCTAAAAACCTTGGGTGATGGTTTAACTTCATCTTCATCACTGCTAGACTGTTCATCTTCCAAAGCAATGGCATCTGCCTCCTAAAAGTACAATGTATTAAGACATCAAATATCTCTGTTTTTATTGCATTTTATGGCATCCAACTTGACCATAAGTAAATTTTCTGCTTCACCAGCCTTTACTTTCATCTATGAGTATATAAGTATAAATATTATAAAGCATATTGCTTTTCTTCCAACCTCAAGTCAAAATCTTCTTCTCTGGGAAAACTTCAAACAATAAATGTTTAGTACCTCACAAGTTATTACTGTACCTTGCCCTGAATCCGTGCAGACCTTCGTCTTCTTTTACGTATTGATCCAAGTTCTTCATCACTAATCTCTAATTTTCTTTTCTGTTTTGGCTTAAATTGCTTTTCAACTGTTGTTTTTCCTGGCAACTTATTTTTTTGTAATGTAACTTTTGATGACTTGGGAAGCTACAGAGCAAATGCATTAGCAATTAATTGTTTGGATTGTGTAAAACATCTAAAAACATTGAATACTGTGACAATAAAATAAATTCAAAAAATTTACTGGTATGAATACTATATTTTAGTTTACTACTATAGACTTTTAATAATTTTCTTTGAAGTTGTTTCTTTACATTTTTTCAGTTATCATTTTTTTGACAGATTTCAAAATAATAGATCAATTCTATCTGGGTATTTTGTATCTTTTATGAACATCTTTTATCTATTAAAATACTAATCAGATGAATCAGTACTACAGCTTTGAACAGCACATTTTTCCTCATATAAAAGCCTCTTGGAGGGGAAAATTTTCCCTTTAAGTTCTATTTGCAGTTGCATGAAAATTTTGTACATTTACAACATTTTCAATTTGCCAGCTTCACTTCCATGCAGATATGGATCTTTGCTATTCCTTTTTACAGCCTTATAAAAGCCCCCCCCCCCCCCAAGAAATATGATAAAATGTTCTCTAGTGGTTACAAACAGTGCTAGACACAAACAGAATTTATAATTACATTAGTCTATTATTTTGTTTAAAAAATTGAGTAATTCCATAAGAGTGATTAGTTGTAAAGACATGATTTATCATGAAACACCTCCACCCCACCCCCCTTTCTAAAAAAAAAGACATGGTTTCTTACAAAATTAGAAAGTCCAAGCTCTGCTAAAATACGTTTGTTATCTTCTATGTTTTTATTCCGGAGTTTTTCGTATGCACTCATTGTGATCTTTGCGTTTTCAATCCCTCTTGTCACCTAGCACGCCACATCAATTTCCCGCCATAAATGTCCAAAATAAAATTGCGATCCCGACAATTTTTTTTTTTGTTAGGAGATTGTATGAAGTTAACATGAAAATATATTTTATGAAACTATTATATATTAATTAATCAATAAGCTTTGTTTAATAACTACAATCATTCAAGCTATTTTCGCGTAATGAACTAAAAAAAGTCTAACGAATCATTGAACGATGCAGTTATCTAGAATAGTTGCTGACATCTTTTAAACGCTTTACAAAGGGAAAGAATTGTATTATCTTGCTTTGCACAAAGAAGACCACGATTGCATTCCAAACAACCACCAAACAACAGAGGAACAGGGAACTGATGAGACAAAATTAGAAGAAGGCACTAGTTTTTGGGAATCAACATAAACATTCTTCAAAATGGTAAAAAAAACTTTCAATTTTTTTAATTCAGAGAATTAATTTATTCACTCGTTTACCTACTTTACTTTGGTTTCTGGTTTGAACATATTTTATATAAAAAAAAAAGTACTATGGTATTGGTAGTGATCGATCTATGTCTCTGTCATTGAACAATTCTAAAGAAGATCTATTAGAAAAATGGCCAAAAGCGCAATATTATCAACAAACTGTTTACTAAGGTAGCTGTGTGAAATGGAAAGGCATTATGACATAATGCAGTCCTAGACAGAAGCACTGCCAAATCCTAATTTTTGGCAGAGACATATAAACAGGTCCAGCACAATCTCTTGATTTAGCTATATAGCTTTATTAAGCTATTCAAAATAGTTTGATAAAGCTATTTATGTGCAGTTTTTCAGAAAAATGTTTTTTGTAAGAAATAGGCAAAAAGTCGCAAGTATTTGATTACTCATATATGTACCATGGACTATCAAAACAACAACCAAAATCAAAGATAATTCTAACATTGCAGCATTTGATTACTTTTAAGCAAAAGCTGAATTTCCATTGTTTGAGTAACTGTACACCACCTTGTGTGCGTTGAGGCATGGATAAGTATCATTGCTTCTCATTGTACTGAATTATCACCAATCAATTATCTTGTTGACCATAATTGGCCTCTTTTATAATTTCAATGAAGAAGTAACTGTATCAATTGCTTTATATAGCCCCAAAACGTTTAGAACTTTAAGTACAAAGTCTCTTAAGGAGACGTTATTTGATGAGTGATTTTTACATGCATTATTTTCAGAAGAAATCAAGGTTGAATATTATCACTGCGCCAAGGTGCGATTTTTTGTGCGTGCTGAGAAAATAACACATTTAAGAAAAAAGTGTGATAAAATAGCTAAACCATGCTATTCTGAATAGCTTAATAAAGCTCTATAGCTAAATCAAGCTATATAGCTAAATCAAGAGATTGTGCCGGACCTGATAAAATAAGAGATTTGCAACTATTTTAAATCTTGCTGCCCTATTATTTAGTTTTTTTCAAATCCTGCTCTTTAAATGACATAAAGCTTTAATATTAATTATCAAGGATAACGAAGTAAAACTTTTTTATTTATATCAACCAAATTTGGTCGGAAAATTCTGGTGGTGGTAATTTACCAGTGGTATTAAAATACTGGTATTTCCTGTCCTTGTAAATACTACAAATTTTCTCTAAACTGGAAAATAGTGGGAATACAAAGTTTCATTTATTTTTAATTTTTATTTATTTTCAATTAAATACATGATTCAGAAATAAAATATAGATAATAAACATAAAAACACAAGATGAATATGTTTCAAACTTCAATTCAACATGTTCAGAGTGTCAGCACTATGGATCACCACTAAAGGTTTTCTTTAACCCTCTAATTAGCAATCTGTAAGTTTCCCTGCCAATTTGATAAGCAAATGTGAAATTTTCTTATTAGCGTTTCTTTTAACCTTTGTAAAATTGATTAGTCCATGAACCAAATAAACTTGGTTTAGTTCTTCTGTAAACATTGGAAGTATTACAATCAAACATGTTTTAACAAAATGAGTCTTGACAGTTGTGTGCTCCTGTTTTGAGAGATATTTACTTTGAGTAGGACTGAATGCACATCTGACTCAAGTATTGAAAAAAAAATGACACTGGTCTGTGAGTAAACTTTGTTGTGATTATTTGGAAGAAGATGCATCACTAGATAATCAGAAATTTTTAAACCAAAGACAATGATTATATATCCAAGCTAATAAGGAGTACTACATGATTGTATACCCCAACAGACATGATTAAAGTAGTGAAACATATAGCAGTGTTTTATTTCTCAGAAAATACCAGTAATTTCCCACCATCCTGGGAAATATGAGTATTTCCCGCTTTTTTGACAACCTTGATATAAAAAAATCAATAAGAATGCTGTATTATCACTAGTCTGTATGTTTAAAGCAATAACAAAGGAGGAATATGATAAAAGCAACAGGTGACCCAGGGTTGACCATATCTCCAAGATTTTGCCAACTTCCGATTATTAGAAAAAAAGCTCAAGTGCTAAGATTGACTTTCTTTTCCCTGTTTAATCTGAAAGCAGAAATGATATCACAACTTAATATATCTTGTGTTTCTTTTAGGATCTATGCTAGTTATTGTGCCAGTAACTGCAGTTCAAGTCAATGTGTTTATGTTATTTAATAGATGCTCTCAAGAGCAAAGCCGGCCATTGGGCCTGGCTCAACAACTCCAGCAAAAGAAAACAAGAAAAAGAAACAGATGCCTAAAGTTGAAGACTTTTTAGCTCTGAGAGACTACACAGGGGCAATCACACTATTAGAGGTATTAATAAGACTTTGTATAAAAATCTGTGCTCTATTAATTCAAGGTTTATTTAAGAATAAAAGTGAACATATTGTGTTATCGTAATACTTGCATTTCTAATTATTAGTGTATACAGGGAAATTTTAACCCCATTTTATTTTTGCTCTTTTCATCATCATCATCAATGTGCAAAATTAAGGGGGCAAAATCATTTGCAAGTGTGATAGAGCAAAAATAATATGGGGTAAAAACAGAATTGTATTCAATATTTTAGCTTTATCACTCTGTAATATCATATTATTTATCATATCTATACTAGTTCAATAGAAACAGTGGAAAGGGTAATGAAGAGACCGATATGTGGATTGCCTACTGTGCATTTCATCTAGGAGATTATAAGAGATCTATGGAGGTCGGTATATGAAGTTATTTATTTAATAAACCACTGATATTAAATCATATTCTTTAACATCTATATTTTTTATGAGTGATTGATGTGGCAATTTTGATGGATATTTATTGGGATCATATGTGATTCTTGGTTACGTAAAGATTATATTGGCAGGAGTTTGAGAGAATGACAAAACGTGATGGCTGTCATCCTGATGTTTGGACAAACTTAGCCTGTTGTTATTTCTTCCTTGGAATGTACCCAGAGGCAGACAATGCCTGTCAAAAAGGTGCAAAATTTAAACAATATGTACTTTTTTTCTTTTCTTAAATTAAGTTTCTTTTTTTTTTTTTTTTAGAGCAACATATTCAAACCTCACATTTTAACTTTGTTATTTTGTATTAGGGCCAAAAAGCAAATTACAGAACCGACTACTGTTCCATTTATCACACAAGTTTGGGGATGAGAAGAGGTTAATGGGTCACCATCAGAATCTTCAGGATGTGATAGAGGATCAACTCTCTCTGGCCTCCATACACTACCTACGGAGTCATTACCAGGAGGCTATAGACATCTACAAACGAATACTTTTAGACAACAGGTAGGAAATACTTTGAGCTATAATTTGGATAAACTTATTTGCATTTTAGTATGTATCTGTTAGTTATGATAAGGACTGTTATTTCATCAGTTGAAAATTGAAACATGCTAACTTTCTTTTTCAGGGACTTTTTGGCACTCAATGTTTATGTTGCTCTTTGCTATTACAAATTAGACTACTATGACGTATCACAGGCAAGTCAACTCTTTTATGCCTATATATTATCAAAAATACACAAACTTAATTGTTTCTTCAAGAAGTGCAATGCCATTTTGTCTTAATTTAAGTTAAAGTTTTGGTATGTAGACATGCAAGATGAGTCCACGTGTTTTATTAATCATTTGATTTACAGGATTACATACGAGGGTTGTTCGAAAAGTTCGTGGACTGATGCGATAAAATTAATACTATGTAGTCTATGCTTACAAAATTTTTAATGAACATAAAACATCAAAAATTAAAGAAATGCTGAAAATTTTAGCTTGATACCTTGAATATTTACAGAATTATCATAAAATAAAAAAGACATTATATGATCACCCGGCCCTGTCACCATTTAGTTTTATGACGTCATTGTTTTTCAATGTCCGCATTATCTACCTCATACACTTATCTTGATGAGTTTCCTTGGAGTTAAGTAAAGATTTAAACCCGTCTTGTTTATATGATTTTTCAATGTCATAAACAGCTGATTTCAATGCATATAATATTGTAAATATATCTGAAAGATCCTCACTTGATTATAACAGCATATTTGCTTATCGGAGTTCAACATCTATCACACATGATCAACGTCACTTTTTGACGTGACAAACTTTGAACACCCTTACTACAAATCGACATTCACTTTTACATCTCTCCAATCTTTTTTGGCGTTTAACACAAGTACTCTGAATGCATTTTATTTTTCAGTAGCCCATTTAAATATTTCCTACATCTAGGTCTATGCATGCCAGTTTTTCCAGAGAGTGAAACTTTATAGAATGTTGGAAAAAGAAACTCCCCCCCCCCCCCCCCCCCCCCCGACGTCATTACAACCCCATAATTGTTTGGACATTTCATATGAATTTTACAATAAAATTTCATAGAACTTACAGAATGGGGTAAAAATTACAAATTTTATGGTGCAATTGTGTCATACCGATGAGTGAATTAACAGGATTTTTGAATGACGAATGCTCATATCAAGAAAAGAGTTTTTTCTAAGTTACACTTAGGTAGAAAAAACGTAATCTTCGAGGTTGCGCTGCATGGACATACCATTGCTTTCAAAAACATAAACAATTTATTAAAAAATAAAACTTATAATGTATAGTGCATTATATAAATAAAAAAGATGATGCTAATTAAATGTTAAAAAATTCATTGATGTATCTTAAGCAGTTTTAATTTTATGGCGCTAGTCCATGAACTTTCCGAACAACCCTCGTACATGTACTTTTTTTTTAAATTAATTTTTAACTTTTCAATAGATTTCATCAATAATTTTATGTTGTTAATGTTCAACAGTGACTACCCTCTAACTCTCATTTGTGTACCTGTTATTGTTTTGTTTAGGAAGTTCTAGCAGTCTATCTCCAGCAGTATCCAGACAGTGCTATTGCTCTCAATCTCAAAGCCTGCAATCATTTCAGACTCTACAACGGCAAGGCTGCAGAGGTCAGAATTTCCCATAATCTTTTGTTTGGACTTGACATGGTTTTTATTAAACGACTCTATTCTAGTCATTGATATATATATATATATATATATATATATATATATATATATATATATATATATATATATGTATATGTATGTATAAAATATCTATAAAAATCTTATGTTTCTTTTGGAATCTTTCCTAGTTATTGTGCCAGTAATCGTTGTTCAAGTCAATGTGTTTATGTTGTTCAATAGATGCAAACTATACAAAGTTGTCAATTTTAGGCAGAGCTAAAAAGTCTTCAAGAAATGTCATCACCTTCTTTTGTGTTTGCCAGAGATCTCATCAAACATAATTTAGTAAGTGGATTTTCATTTAATATTGAAAAAAACTATCTTTGAATTATTGTTGAAGTTTGTTCTTAAGACTGTTTACCACTCATCAGGTTACCCAGTATTAATTTGTTTAAATGTCCATTTGTCCACAATTTTATGTGTCATAACACTTGATTACCAGGTATTTCTCAATATAAAAACTTCATAGCATTTGCCATAGAGGTGGATCAAAAAATTAAGCTTGCAGTTTTTAGGGTTATTAGGTCAAGGTGTTGTGATTTAGTTACATACATATAATTTCATGCAAGAAGGGTATCATGATTTCATTTTTTCTGTGTAGGTGGTGTTTAGAGGGGGTGAAGGAGCTCTACAGGTATTACCTCCACTTATTGATGTCATACCAGAGGCCAGACTTAATCTTGTTATATACTACCTGAAACAGGGTAAGCAAAGATGTCAGTTAACATCCTTTTACTAGTAAATGTATCGAAAGTTGTTTGGCATGAAAACTCAAAATTGTCACACTATGGTGGAATACATTTTCTTCCGATCAGATGACATAGCTGAAGCCTACAATCTGATCAAAGACCTGGAGCCCACCACCCCACAGGAGTACATTCTGAAGGGCGTGGTCAACGCTGCCATGGGTCAGGAGCAAGGATCTGTAAGTATATAGTGGAGTTTGATAGATTATTTTAAAAATAGACTCATATTTTATTAGAAAGTACATTTTTTAGAATATAAATTCTTACTAAAACACCTTAAATCTTGCAAAGTATGGTATTTAGAATGTAGTTTAAGGTGGTAGGGAGCCATTTTGCATAGACTGCAGTCTAAATGTTAAAGCATGAAATCTGTAATGTACTAATTAGTGTTTGTGTTGTTGCAGAGAGAGCATCTCAAAATAGCTCAACAATATTTCCAGTTGGTTGGAGGATCAGCCAGTGAATGTGGTAAGGTATTTTACAGCAATAGAGATTATGGGAACATTTACTCTCCTACCAGTACAGAGTACTTTTGTTTGAATTCACATACTTTGACCATTTGGTTTGTCTCATTTTGGGTATAGTGATCCATTTAGTGTCCCTGATTTAGTGCAGCACATCAATAAAAGCAGTAAATCTTATTTCTTGAACAGATATTATCCTTGGTGATCAATGTATGTTTTTTGATTTGTTAACATTTCCTTCTTTGCATGTACAAAGTCACATTTGAATATTTGATTTAATTTAGAATGTTTTTACATTTTATATCAATGACCTGGCACAGTATCTTTATGAATACTTCATCAGTTTTTATATTTTTCAAAGTGTCATGTTTTCTCCTGAACAGATACTATTCCTGGTCGACAGTGCATGTCCTCATGTTTCTTTCTGTTAAAGCAGTTTGAAGATGTCCTAATCTATCTGAACTCAATTAAAGTGAGTAGCAGTCAAAATCTATGTTGTATGATTTTATGTACTAAATACAAAAGTGAATTATTGATATACAAATACTTATGTAGTTAAATAAAATTTCAAATTTGGACACAGCTGTTTAAGTGTATGATCTTTACATTTACAGAGTTACTTTTACAATGATGACAGCTTTAACTTTAACTATGCTCAAGCCAAGGCTGCTGTAGGGAATTTCAAAGAAGCAGAAGAGGTAAGAGCTCACTCTGTATTATCTGATTTATGCTGATTGGGGGGAGAGGAAAGAGCTCACTCTGTATTACCTGATTTATGCTGATTTGGGAGAGAGGTAAGAGCTCACTCCGTATTATCTGATTTTTGCTGTTTGGGGGAAACAATTAGTGACTTTGCAATTGATTCTTGTTTGGATTTACAGGGATAAAACTAATTCATTATCTAACATTTACTACTATTTATGGGTTTGTTTTGTTTTAGTTTTATGGTCTGCTCTAGCTACACATTATAGTTATTCTGTGGGATTTAATTACAGGTCTTCATGCTGATCCAGAGTGACAAGATTAAGAATGATTATACTTATCTAAGCTGGCTAGCCCGAGTCTGTAAGTACCTAGAAGAACATTGTACTGTATTTTTATATAACAAATGAATATTCATAAAAATGCTTTTATATACATGCATATTTGATTTTTTAAAATGTAATTTTGTAAAAATAAAAAAAAAAAAAACAACCAACCAAAAGCAGAATTTCTTTAGGGACATCAAACTTTTTTTATGGTATACAAGTAGATGTACAAATTTATTAATTAATTTAATAAAAATTTGTTTAAGACATAATGAACAGGAAGTCCCGTCTGGCTTGGGAGTTATACCTGAAAATGGAGACATCTGGCGAATCTTTCAGTCTGCTTCAGCTAATAGCAAATGACTGCTATAAGGTGATTAATCCAATAATCAATGTTCACATTCATTGTTACACAGATACAGGTTTTGTTTCCAAATACTTTCTTTTTTTACACTGTAACCACTTTTACTCACAAACACTTACTAGCTTACCTACAGATTCATTCTCTAGATAATGATAACAAAAAAAATGGGTGAAAAAAAAAATCCATAGTACATGTATATAATCACAACTTTACATAGTTGTTTGTGGTTTATTTTTTTCCAAATACTTACGTTTTTAAACTTTATTGATAATAGGTATACCAGGTAATACTTTATAATATAAAACAGTTTAGTTACGAGAAAATTGTTGTTTCATAGATGGGACAGTTTTACTATGCTGCCAAAGCCTTTGATGTTCTGGAGAGATTAGACCCCAATCCTGAGTACTGGGAGGGAAAGCGAGGGGCCTGTGTGGGCGTTTTCCAGATGATCATTGCAGGGCATGAGCCCAGGTAAGAGTCCTTACCCTTACTGGTTATCTGTCTCATAAGAGGACATCTGCTATCTTTGTAAATGCTTCAAGTTGGATAGTTTGTCAAAGGTATGAAGGATTCTGTGTGTAAACTGTACTTTATATCATTGGGCAAGTATGTTTCACCAATCGCAATTATGTAAATAAACCACCACGATAATCACTGTTTGTGGTGTTCTGGTAAATATGGCTTTTGTAATCTGAGGTAACCACTGTATAGCGAGTACAGTTATTGGTACTGCTGTATATTTTGCTGCATTAAGAGTCAGTCCATGCTTATTCTACTTATGCATCTGTAAGCTTGATTCATTTCTATTGCTTATGATCTTGCTTTGTCTATCAAAGTTTTCCATTTAAGAATTTTTTATCAACTATTATAATCTAAAACTTCTGATTCAGTCTATATTTAGACCCAACAATCAACAGAATACTTCTACTCTTCTTTAAAAAAATTTTAAACAGAAAACTTAAGAATTATATTTTCTTTTTTCTGCAGAGACAAATTACAGGAAGTTGTTCAATTACTCAGAAACACTAGCAACCCCCAAGTTGAATACATAACTCGCACCATGAAAAAGTGGGCTCGTGACAATCAAGTCAACATACAACCCTAAATCAACGACTCTTGAATTGGATAGATTTTTTTTTTTAAAATAGGCATGCTCCATCTTTCTTGTTTATTTGTTGTTCAAGCACATCATTTTTTTAAATTTTATGTTGTGAAATATATGACTTGAACACTATGAATGCTGATCATTTCTGGTTCAGTTTTCTTTTTATGGTTGCACAATCCAAACAAAAGAAGCGAGTTTAATATGTTAGAGGTCTTGATATACAGTTGTGGGTATGGTGTGTTTGTGATCTTGCGGGATAAATATAAAGGTTATCTATATATGCATGCTTAGACTCAATGTAGTAGAATAATAGGTACAATGAACAACCACATAATATTCAAAGTTTTTTTTTCAAGTTGAACTAAAGAGATTTAATAGCTATGTGTGCAAGATACATGTATATTAAACCTGTCCAATAAAAAAAAAAGTATTTATTGAAAAAAATAAGTTATAATGAAAAAGGAACATGGTTCTTTTACATACTAGTATCTTAATTTGATATTGGAGAATTTTTCTGAATTCAAATAACATTTTGTGGAGGAAAAATTAAATTGCCCACTAAATAACAATGTAAATAGTGTAGATTAATTACTAATGCAATTTTTTTTTATTTTTGACCATAAAAATTTTTAGTGTAGGGTTATTACACTAGATCTAGACACACCATTATTTAATGCACTTAATAAGGCTTTCTGTATTAAATGTAGCACTAATAAACTAGGTAGTGAGTAGACACTACTACATTTTAAAACTTATGCATTTCTTTTAGGTGTTTGGTATGACATAAATTACCATTTTTCCTTGGTTATCTCCCTTTGTGGCTCTCATTGTGTGGTGGCGCTGGGGTAGTAAAGCATGATTTTAACATTGTACTTTGTAGGGACACCTTGAGGGACGTGATCAACATGCTGCGTAACACCAGTAATCCACAGGTGGAGTACATTATCCGCACGATGAAGAAGTGGGCCAAGGAAAATCTGGTTCCTCTTCCATAGTCCCTCCTCTTAAATATAACACTGTAGTTTTTCTGCTTCAGGCAACAAAACTAAAAGAAACTGACATTTTTGTTATTTATTGTAGTGCACATGCATGTATGTGTTAATGCATGACTTTGAAGCATGTAACATATGCACTACATGTATATTGCATGTATATAGATGTTGCAAACCATTGCATGGACTCTTGACAGATGACATTTTTCTTCAACACACAGTGTTGTTTTAACAAATACTGTAGTGGAATTCAGTGGTATTGATTAAGCTTCTTGATCAAGGAGTGCGTCATGTATGACTTTTGCAATTCTTAGCAAAGTGAAATTTCCGTCCAGTGATGTATACTTGTTATATCATGTATATGTGTTTTCTAAAATGCTATAAAGAAAAAAAATACAGAAAACGAGAGAATAAATTTATTAATAAGTATTTTTTTTTTTTTTTTTGGCATTTATTCTTGAGTGTGTAGTCCAAAAAAAATATATTTCATCTAAGGCCATTCAAAGTTTTTTTCTGTATTTAGCGTAAATAAAAATAACACACATACACACCCAAAAAATCCACACATACAATTGTAATGCAGTTTACTGGGATAGACATTTACACATTCTTTTAATTTTTCCCCCCAAAGATTTGGATTCCAGTTTACTAGTAGTTTTTATTAATATGAGAAGAAAATTATCAACTGATGATGATATAAATATTCCGATAATGTGTTTCTTCCTGTTGGTTTCCCGGATAGAAACATAGATTGATTTTAGGGTGGACGCTGAACATAGAAAAACACGCATAAGCAATACTAGTCCCCAATTAGCAAGTGTAATCTGGTTCCCCTTAAAAAAAAAATTAAAAATGATGGTCATAATTCCATCAAAAATCGTTGAAGCAGAACAAATGCAAATTTCTTCTATGACTTTAAGGTGGACTCACATACCAAACATCAGCTCAATATTTGCAAGCGTTTAGGGGAAAAAAATTCGGAAAACCAAGTGGGACAAACAGAGGGACAGACTAGGAGGAAACCTATAATCCCCTTCGGTTTCACCGGTAGGGGACAAACAAAAAAATCTTGGAATGGCCTAAACTTGAGTATTTCCATATTTATTGATAAATGAAGAATATGTTTGCAAACAGAACATAAGCAAAACGTAAGCATTTTCAACTTGTTCTGCAGAATAATTTCTATTCTGGGGGTCATTGATTGTTCATGGACAATCAAAATCAAGTCGAACAAGCATTCTGAGAGTATTGCATTAGCAATACTAGTCCCCTACCGGTAACGGGTGAGTTCGCATTTGCTGATGGGGACTAGTTTTGCTTATGTATGTTTTTCTATGTTCAGCGTCCACCCTAAAACCAAAATCACCTCAGTATCTGCAAGAGTTTAGAGAAAAAGTGCGGAAAACCAATTAAGACAGACTGACAGACAGACGCGGAGGAAACCTATAGTCCCCCCGGTTTCACCGGTAGGGGACTAATAAATGAACCGATACGTAGAGTTACCGTTCGTGGGGTGTAAATAGTGGGAATTTACGAACAATGGTCCCCCACAAAAAAAAAATAAATATTCATTGTATTTTCCAAACAAAATCTTAGAAATTATAAAGAGCTGGCAAGAGACCTATGAATGGCGTTGATGTATAATATCCTTATTTCGATATTGAATGAATTTCACCTAAAAAAAGAACTATGTCAGAAAAGGTCAATCAACTAGAAATTGGTCCCATCTTCGCAATCTAAGGCTCTACATCGATCGGAAACTCTTGGCTTTTGAAGATGGATCCATCCATATACATGTATCCGTTATCGTAGCATGTTTTAGCGAATTCTTTGCTATGTAAGCAGATTATTGTGTGTACCCTGCAGTAGTAATGGTGATGGAACTTCGAGCACAACTGCCTCGGTGGCCATTTTGTCATGAAGCCAAATAGAGGACGACTACCCAGAAAATAATGACGAGATAAACATCCTCATTTTCTTGTTTATTTGCACAAATATACACGAACTCTCCAAAAAGATACATTGAAATTGTACAAATATAAATCTCGTGTATAAATATCAAATTATAATTACATCACAATATTCATAACAATAATGATACGACGATATTGGCAAACCATTATCAAGAACAACAAACAAAGAAATGAAAGGTCAAAAAATAAAAATACACAAAACTACAACAAGGGGGGTCATGGACAGACACAAGACTTGTGCCAATAAGACAAGGATTTACTGAAGGGAGTAGTCTGGAAAGTCACACGTAAATCATTGTGGTTGTTGAGACAAATTGTTTGCGTATAGGTCGATCTCGGCGATAGGTCGGTCAGTAGCATTTGGTTTACTCTGGCAGTAAAAAATAGGATTGATCCGCAGTTAGACTGGAAATATCCAGTGTATGATTTTGGAAACTATTGTTGGAGATGGATATGAGAATACGACCTTACATTTCACTAATCTGAAAAGGAAGACAAATTCTGTCATTTACTATTAACAACTGTAAGCTATTTCAAACCCCCAAAATAACACGAGAGGAGAAGCAAGTTTAGAAAGCTGTGAAAGGGAAAACAGAATAAAAGTAGAAAACAGAGGTGCGAATTCAAGGCATGCAATTACGTAATTTTGGCAATATCCTATGTAAAATGCTATACATACAGTCTACGAATTGTAACAAGTCACTGAGGGAAAACACCTGTTGATTGGCGGTCTCCGCCGGAGAGGAGCAACCACCTGTAAAACAGGGCCGTGTCTGAGTACACACTAAAGAGATAGACACATGCAATATTAGTGTTAAATATATTAAAAACAACCTAGTTTACAGAGCGAATGTAGAGGATGTGCGAAAGCGTCAGTATAGAGAAATAGAAAACATATTCAGATATTATCAAAAAAAAAAGGTCATACGTTACTCTGGATTATTAGTGTGCTGCAGTGGTTAATGGATATACATTTTAATAAACGTTTTCGGAGTGTAACTTGTAGTGTACAATTAGTAACTTGGTATGAGTTTTAATATGTGTAAAGAATTATTTTACGAAGTTAAATTTTTGTTCATTTTTTTTTTTCGATAAGGGTACATGTACGTTATAAATGTTTACCATTTCAAAATTTTTTGCAAATCTGAAGGTCATACAGATATATTTCTGTGTAAACTTTTGTGCAAATAATTGAGGCATATTTTAACTGGAAAAACGAAAAAAAGAGAAGAAAACGTTTTTTAAAAAGTCTTGAAACCAAGAAGACAAAATTATAACCTTCATTCATTATATAATGATGATGATAGGGTTGTTAAAACGTAAACGTAACATTCTCGCGTCATCACTAAACATGGTTATGCCACAAGCACTTCTTTTCAGCTAAAATGCGGTGTTGTGACGCTTTCGCACGTGACACTTTGCTTATTATCAAAGGGACTACATGTACAACATGTATAAGGAATATGTCAAGAACGTATTCTACCTTCTCATAGGGACTACATGTATAAGGAATATGTCAAGAACTTATTCTACCTACTATCATAGGGACTAAATGTATAAGGAATATGTCAAGAACTTATTCTACCTACTATCATAGGGACTACATGTATAAGGAATTTGTCAAAAACTTATTCTACCTACTATCATAGGAATTACATGAATAAGGAATATGTCAAGAACTTATTCTACCTTCTAATCACGTACAACGAATATGTCAAGAACTTATTCTACCTTCTATCATAGGGACTAAATGTATAAGGAATATGTCAAAAACTTATTCTACCTTCTATCATTGGGACTACATGTATAGGGAATATGTCAAGAACTTATTCTACCTTATATCATAGGGACTATATGTATAAGAAATATGTCAAAAACTTATTCTACCTTCTATCATAGGGACTACATGTCTAAGAAATGTGTCAAGAACTTATTCTACCTTCTATCATAGGGACTACATGTATGAGGAATATGTCAAGAACTTATTCTACCTTCTATCATAGGGACTATATGTATAAGAATGTGTCAAGAACTTATTCTACCTTCTATCATAGGGACTACATGTATATGTCAAGATCTTATTCTACCTACTATCATATGGACTACATGTACATGTATATGTCAAGAACTTATTCTACCTACTATCATAGGGACTACATGTATAGGGAATATGTCAATAACTTATTCCACCTTCTATCATAGGGACTATATGTATAAGGAATATGTCAAAAACTTATTCTACCTTCTATCATAGGGACTACATGTCTAAGGAATGTGTCAAGAACTTATTCTACCTTCTATCATAGGGACTACATGTATAAGGAATATGTCAAGAACTTATTCTACCTTCTATCATAGGGACTACATGTATAAGGAATATGTCAAGAACTTATTCTACCTACTATCATATGGACTACATGTATAAGGAAGATGTCAAGAACTTATTCTACCTACTATCATATGGACTACATGTATATGTCAAAAACTTATTCTACCTTCTATCATAGGGACTTCATGTACAAGGAATATGTCAAGAACTTATTCTACCTTCTATAATAGGGACTACATGTACATGTATAAGGAATATGTCAAAAACTTATTCTACCTTCTATCATAGGGATTACATACGTGTAAGGAATATGTCAAGAACTTATTCTACCTTCTATCATAGGGACTACATGTATGAGGAATATGTCAAGAACTTATTCTACCTTCTATCATAGGGACTACATGTATATGTCAAGAACTTATTCGACCTTCTATCATAGGAACTACATGTATATGTCAAGAACTTATTCTACCTACTATCATGACTACATACGTATAAGGAAATAAAGGAATATGTCAAGAACTTATTCTACCTTCTATCATAGGGACTACATATATATATAAGGAATATGCCAAGAACTTATTCTACCTACTATCATAGCGACTACATGTATAAGGAATGTGTCAAGAACTTATTCTACCTTTTATTATAGGGACTACATGTATATGTCAAGAACTTATTCTACCTTCTATCATAGGGACTACGTGTATAAGGAATATGTAAGAACTATTATCATAGGGACTACATGTATAAAGAAGACGAGTGACCAAAAACCTGTTGAGCTCATATTCGTAGGGGAAGAATTGTTTTTCTTTACATTAGAACGTTATCCAAATGTGCATATAAAAGCAGATCGTTTACGGAAAAACCTTTGTCATCGATCCTTTTAATTGTCTGTCAATTTCCATTGACGAAAAAAAAAATTAATGCACATTTATGATAACACTTAGTTTTCATTTTCAGATCTTTATAAGTTAAACATTTAATTTTTATTTTCAAATACATTTGTGCAGGTTGCCTTCGTTTCCAATATTATAACTAGATGCCGTCATAAAATATATTCTACTACGGTTATTGCAAAGATCAAAGAAATGCCGCGACCATTATTCTCCAATAAATCACAAACGTCATCAACAAATTATCAATAATTTTAAATCGGTTTCCTCTAATTTTGACTGCTCTTACTAGGAAAATGGCTGGGAAATAATTCCCTTGCCGTCGGAATGTTTGGAGAATATACCCCTCGGGCTCGGTTTTTATTTGCAAACAAATAATAAATAATAACAAATAATAAATGATAACAAATAATCTCTCGACTATCGGGGTATATTCTCCAACAATTCCTCCGACGCGGGAAATATTTCTTAAATAATACCCGCACACAAGTATTTGCCTCTGTTCTCTCCGTAGTACGTACCTTGTTAACTAGCGAAGAGTCACCCGCGTGGCGCAGTGGTTAGAGCGTTTGCTCCAGAGCGGTGGAGTAAGGAGTTGATCCTTGATCGTAACGTCGCGGGTTCGAATCCCACTGTGGGACGTATAGACCGCACCTTTGGATGAGACCGTATAAACAAACAAACAAAACCAGAAAAAAAGTCTATAATTTACATAAATATTGCAGAAAAACGTCGTTTTCGGCTCTCGGGATAAAAAAAAAATATTTCTAAGCCTTATCTAAACGCTGTTGCACACCTACAGGAAACCATCAATTATATTCCAAAGATGGCTTTGTTATTGCACTTAATCCTGAGGAGTTCTGTAAACCAGGATTCTGTGGAAAGTTTTTTTTTTGGACCCAATTGACCCCCCCCCCCCCCCCCCGAATGAAAAGGAAAATTTTGAAATCGTATTGCAAATCTATAAATCATATTCCAAAGGATGATTTAGCCACTGCTTAAACTGGGAACCAGATTTTCATGGAAAAACGTCGTTCATCGATCCCCAATTCGCCCCGAAGATGAACATGAAAATTCCGAAACCTTATTTAAAATATACAGGACACCACCGCTTACATTTCAAAAGATGGTATGGCTACTGTGTAAAATGAAAAAAAGGTGTGTTTTTTTTTTGGCTCCATATTTCTTATAAATTGTTTTACTTGTATCGATACCTTGGTGTTCTTTGAACAGTAAGTATCACGTTTATTAATTAACTTTTTTTTCTTTACTTCCCCCTGCAAAAATGAGCTAAATAGGCTTTTGCATGACTAAAATCGTTCGTTTAAAATACTGATCAATAACCCCAAAACTATTGGTAAACATTCGCAGTGAGAAAAGAGCTATACACTGGGGACATATCTTTATGCTCCCCCATGCAAATATACTGACGGTACCAGTAGCTTTAGAGTAGTGCAGAGATATATTTTATCCTACCGCATGCAAATAAGTGATACCTGTAGCTTCAGAATAGTGTAGAATATGTTATACATTGTAAAATATTTTTATTCTCCCCATGCAAATTACTTGCGATACCTGTAGCTTCGGAATAGTGGAGGGACTGTTGTAGGATTTTAAATGATCTAGATTGTACGTTAGGGTTGGTGTATCCACGATAAGCCGTGGATTCTTCCTCGACTGTAGATTGGCTGGATTCCTTTACAGGAAGTGTAGGAGCGTCCACGTGATCGCCTTGTCCCAAGTCTACCACATTTCTGAAATCAATTAGTTTATTATTTCAATTAAAAAAGTACATATAGTCCAAGTTGCACAGATAAATGATGCAATAAAACATGAAAATAAACAACGTCCAGTATCTTCGAATAAGAGGTGGAAACCATTGGATTAATAGATTTTCAGACAAGATCTTCAGCAAAGGTCGCAATAGTCATCAAATTGTAAAGGGGCAATACTAGTATCTTGAATCCTTTTTAATTGCACATTTGCAGTTTTCATTGAGTGCTCTTGTACTCACCTCTGAACAACAAAATCTAGTTCGTTTCCGGCTCGGATAATCTCCATCTTGGCGTCTTGGTGATTTAGGTACTGTGCCGGTGTGTTCCCAATCCGAAGAATACCATCTCCTACACGGAGCCCGCTTCTATAAGCGATACTTTTGGGGTTAACCTATTGAGGGAAGATTCAAACATACTATTAATCTATTATTTAAACTGAGTTATTCAACATTTTTTAGTCCCCTACCGGTGAAACCGGAGGGGACTATAGCTTTCCTCTGCGTCTGTCCGTCCGTCTGTCTGTCTGTCCGTCAGTCTGTCCTTTAAGTTGCAGTACCCTTGATCGTAGAGTTCCCCACTATTGGACCTTTATCGTTGACAGTGATATCTACTGGACTTTAATATTTTGTGGTTAAAGGTCAAGTAATTTTGCTTGACACCATTGTGAGCATTACCATAGGCACTCCCCAGCTTAATTGTTAAAATATATATATCTACTATACTATAAACATAGATAAATATTTTTTAACAATTAAGCTGGGGAGTGCCTATGAGCATTACATGTATATTTGGTCATGGAGTTAGGAACAGGGGGGAGGAGCGTGCCCCCTTATTTTGCCTATATATAGCATACTATAGAAAACATAGCTACCATATGCTTGTGCCCCCTCAATAATAATGTCTGATGACCTTTTCTTTTTGCTTTTCAAGGAACTTTTGGTAGTTGATAGTGCCCCCCCCCCAACTGAAAATGTATGGTTTGTCCCCGCCCCAAACTGAAATTGCTTCCTACGGGCCTGGTGGTGGATAATCGACATGCAGCAGCAGAAATGTATGGAATAAAAAACATTGTGTACACAGATTTTTAGACAATTTTTCATTCAATTAGGGCGTAGAAAAGGGGCCTACTGAGTTTCTGTCTATCTGAGTATATTGAGTGTTTCTAGATCTGTTGTCTTGTCAAAACAAATTATCTTCATTTCCCGTACAGTGTAAGCCAAGTAGTTTATTCCAATATAAACTTATTGTAACTTATCTAAAATGTATAATCTATCTTTCAAAATTATTTTCACATATCTCGGTCAATTGTTTACAGTAAATCATCATCTGTTGGCCTACATAAACACTGATATCATACATATGCAGAAAGCTGTCTGTTAGTAGGTTTGGGTGAAGTCGAGAGTGACATTCACGTCTTGTAAGCCGACACACTGAACAAGCTAGACAGCCTTCAACTTCACATGTTACAGCCAAGACAAAAACCCATCTCTCTCTCTCGCAGACAAACTTGATGCAGGAATATAGGTATAAAACATTAATTTAGACAAATAAATCACTAAGAGCTAAAGCATTACCTTGTGTGCAACGTAGGAAGTTATTTAATTATCGAATACGGCTTATTGTAACAATCCCATCGAGAATAGAAGAGAATAAATGTACGAGTACAAGTTCAATGAATTTTTTCTGTTTATTTCTTATGATGCAATTTTCAGGTGTATCGAATTACAGGATAATGGATTTGCCGATAATTCAGTTATAGGTGTTGTAATAATGCATATCAGTTGGAGCAGAAAAATCGTTCTTCTTCGTAGCTTACGTGCGGTAATTCATTTGAATCTTTACAGGAATCCCAACCCACTATACCAACCCAAGTTGCAATTAGGGCTATATACTATATAGTAAAACAACATACCGTATTTCCACCACAGAAGAACCCCACCCCATCCCACCCCCTCCTCGATACAACAAGTTATTTAAAAACCTGTTAGCCTTATTATTGCAAATGTCCTTTAATGAGTTTACATTTGCAAAATAATGAAACTTAAGGACAAGTCACTATAGCATTGTTTTTCATAGTGTATGTGTGTGTTGGGGGGGGGGGGGGGGGTTAGACAGAAAATAATTGAAAGGGAAAAAGAGTTGCCTGAAAAAATCTTGAAAAAAAAAACACGAGAACTGAAGACTGGTAAGGGGGAGTGGGGGGATGGTCGATTCAAAATTTCGAATATATAATACGATACAGGAAGGTTCGATTGTACTGCAACAAAAATCGGAGGGGGGGGGGGCAAGGCTTGCAATGAAAATTCCGTACTAAGTTAGAAGCCAAAGGTTATTCTAAAAAGGAAGGGGGTACTACATTCCTATATTAGGTAGGACGAATATGATTTCGTTTGACAGTCGTGTTTAGTATCTACTACTCTTCTACAGTTATAATAAACCTCTGTGTAAGGTTACAACAGTTTTGGATTCTGCACATTCGCCTTGGGACTTTCCAACTTAAAAGGTTAGTAATAACACTCAGAGAAAATATGCGTCACTTATTTTCAATTGATTGTGGGATTGTTCATTTCTCACATGTATTCATACATAATTATATAAAGTGTTTGTCCAAAGTGGTTGAAGTGCATAAGCGTGCATAATTATATTGGACAAATCTTAATGCATAAAATCTGTCACGTAATCATGAAAAACGAAAGTATAAAAGAAAGGAAAATTGAGAGGGGAGGGTTTTCTTTCATATGACCATAATCATGATAATATTAATTTGAAGATGATAATAAGAGTCTTAGCGCCGTTCTTCAGGTTTCTATAGAAAGGGGGGGGGGGATGGGGAGTTAGGGGTAATCCTGACACAAGTCAATATTTTTTATTTTATTTTATTTGTTTATTTATTTTTTTAGACATGGATACCAGTTTGGTGGGTTCTGGTGCATTTTGGAACTCTTAAAATAATATTAAATCAATATTTAACCAATCTACTTGTATTACTTAAATCCAAACAATTGAAAATGAATTTATTTTCATTTTTTTTTTTAAATAGGGAGTTCGATCCCACCTTAGTTCCCTTCAGATGACCATAAAGTGGTCATATTAATTAAACAATCATTTCTTTTTAATGCTTCCCAAAGCTACACGTTTAATACAATAACTAAAAAAATAAATGGCATCTTTTAACCCCCATTAAATATTTTATTAGAATATCAGCTGTGAGAACAAATTGGAAGCAAACCAAAATTCCAAGCCACCCTTCAACCTGTTTGATCCAGATACCACCTCAGCATATGAAGCTACTTGTTGAACATGAAACCAATTTGCGAAAGAGCTTATCAAAATACCGATATACACAGATGAAGATATTTATTATCAGCGAGCAATTCTGAAAGATATCTGGAGGAATATAAACACACGGCCGTACAATGCTGATTCTTGAGTGTTTTTACGAGTTTAAGTCCCCATAGGAACCTCTACCTCTGTTTTCAATCAGGTCAATGCCTTCGAATGACATTGACATGTAAAGATGAACATGCAATTTCCATGTCAACGGGGTGCATTGTGGGAAAAGCATGTATCAGATACAACATTTGTGCATTTTAAAGAAATACATTTGATTTTTTTTCCCAGAATAATCAACTGTTTAAAAAAAAAAAACTAAAACGTATACTTATCTACGAAGTATAGTTGTTCCCTTCTCTCTGAAAGGGAACGCCTTTCTTATCTTTGCACTCACCTTCTGAATATATAGGCATGATCCCTGGTCGTATCCCCCTTGCAAGCGAAATCCCCATTGTGATCCCGACTGGTTTCTCCTCAAACGAATGAGAATCGGACCGTCGCTCATTTTTACACGTCCCTCGAAAAATAGAGCTAGAAACCTGAAAGAGGGCTCGTTTCTATCTGCGTGTGTAGGCGGGGGGTTACTCTGGTTTGTCTTATCTTCAGAAACACTCGCTGGATCTGCAGTCGTGTATAAACAATCTACTCACAGCCGAAAGAAAGTAGTCAGCATTATTTATACATGCTCGTGGACGACTACAATCGAGTGTCAGTCAAGAAAAATGTCAAGTGTCCCCCTCTGTGTCCGATTGTTCTCTGAACTGTGACTAATGGTACAGAGGAGGGATTAAAATAAATCATTCGGCGCCTATCCGAGAAATGGGATGATTCGTGCAAGAATTTATAGCCCAGTTTGTTAATAAGGGTTAAAAAAAAAACTGGTATATAATGTATTTTTATCATTAAAGATGAAAAATTTGACAAGAATCGAAATTCAGTTCAAAAGAAGTTGAAGAAAAAAGTACTAGATAATTATAAAGATAAAACTATGGACAAAATGTCTAAATTCACAGAAAACTCCAAACTATACATATATACATGTACTTAATTGTACAGTAAAATAAAACACATTCTCAGTATGGAGGAATATCTTACGCTTGAAAACAGTTTCAAGAATAGGCAATTGCTGACTAAATTTCAAACTTGTAATTGACCATTGCCTACTGATAGAAACCGGTAGACATAATTAAGAAAATACCTCGACAACAAAGATTATGCACTTCATGTAATGCTATTGGTGACGAATTTCATTTCTTTTTACAATGTAATAAATTGTAATAATATACAAGCAAGGGATATACTTATAAAAACCATGCTAGATATCTCAAATCGCCCATACAGATTTATATATATTATAGTCCAACACTTGAAGTTATACCGGCTTTTTGCACTTATATAAAACAATCATTAGAATTAAGAAATAAAAGGTCCACAACGGTGTAACATATAAGGAGTGAATTACTTAAATTGCGCCTATCGTATATATAAATTCATTGTTCTCTGATATATATTTTTTAATGATGGATTGTATTGCTTGACCCATATGGGTGTATTATGCAATAAAGAAAGTATTATAATAATTATAGTAATTAGAGTGCATGATCTATGCAAATAAATGTGAATAATTGTATGTATAGAGGCCTTTAGTATTTAATCTTTTTAATTAAACCTAATGAAAAAAAATAGCGAACTACAGTACTTATATATTAACATCTGGATTCATAACTGGACTGATAAAATTCAATTCGGGGATGGCCTTGTCCATTTCTATATAAGTAACTGTAAAGATCGAACAATGTTCGAATGATGTTTCCTTAAGGATGGAGAATAACGTACGTTATAATATTATCACAATATCAAAAATAAAAGGATTTAATCATTGAACATAGTTGAGGAGGAGGGGGGGGGGGCTTTCTCCCTCCGAAAGCAGCATTATGTGATGCGTTGCGCCAGACTGAAAAGCCTAAAACTTTCATTTTAGTCAAGTTATAATTTTCGCTTGGCAAGTCATCGATTCTTCATGATCACTAGTTGTATAAAAACTTGGCTGTGGCTTACATAGTTATAAAGACTCGCTATCTATCGCTGCTCAGACCGTAGGTAGTAATTTCAGTTGGGGGCACAACCAAACATTTTTAATGGGCGGGGGGGGGGGGGGGTACTATCCAGCAAAAATTCCTTGACAAGCAAAAAAAAAAGTCATTAGACATTTTTATAGATGGGGGCTGTGTTATGCAGTATCTATGAAACGAAAATTTGCAAACATGTAAATAACATAACCATACAATTTTATCCAAGCATTTTTTAAAACACGGACGTCAGAGGCCAGGGAGTTGTTTCCTACTTCTTATCTGGGTATTCTTTTCCAAAATCATATTCATGAGACAAGTATTGGCTATTTTCTGTTTGCATAGCACAGTTTAACGATATCAGTATTGAAATCTCTTTTATCATCCACTATAAAAACTTACTATAACTGACTTTTTGCAATTTAACTTTAAGGGGGGCACAACCATATTTTCAGTTGGGGGCACTATCAACAACCAAAATTCCTTGACAAGCAAAAAAAAAAAAAAAAGGTCATCAGACGTTATTATGAGAGGGCACAGTCATATAGTAGCTATTTTTTCTATAGTAATCTATATATCGGCAAAATTATTGGGGGCCACGCCCCCCCTCCCCCCCGTGCCCCCGTTTCCTACGGCCATGTAATTAAAACTTAAAAAAGAAAAAGGATATGACGTTATAGTATATGTTTATATGTTTATATCATAATATATTGAGAGCAGAATATTATAAAATACAATTGTTTTGTATATATTATATTACTGTGCAAAAATATGCACATCCAAGTTGGGACATATTTGTTGAAACAGCCTGTATTTTCTTATACCATAGAAAAGGTTTTTTGCGATCATAAATTTGAATTCTTGATATTAAAAAATAATATTTGATATCAAATAATCTATTTAATATCAAAATAATATCTAACATCGAGACTTGAAGAATTCGATTTTTAACTGTCAGAAAACCATTTTCTGAAATAATATAATAGATTTTCTGATACCGGAGAATGAAGTTGTTTATATCAACAAATCATATTTATAATATCAGAAAAAAAGAGATTATTTGATAAAAAAAATCTTGCAAGCTATCAAATAATTATTCTCTCAGTCTGATATCAGATATTATTTCTGACATATAGATATAACTATTTCCATGCATAGACTAGCAATTCACGCATCGCAAGTCTAATCATTTAAATATTAGGTCGGGTTCGATATGTCAGTTATCTAATATGGCGGCAAGTTTGTTGGATGATAATTTGCGGTCTCTACACGAGTGTTTGACAGCCGCCAACAGTGCATCCAAGGAGCAAGCAGATGGCATTGTAGCAGATATAAGTCAAATATGCATCAACGAATCGACAGACAAAGATATAGGTAATGACACTTAATACTAGACAGTAGTCAGCTATTTGTGTGGAGGGTACAAGACCGGGGAAGGTGTGCTGATTTTTACGTTCATCTGTAAACTCCGCCAGTGCAAGAAAAGTAAAATGCCATCTGTTAGTTGCCTTTTCTATGGTGGCATATTTCTGCCCCTTGTGTGCAAGTTATTTTTCTATCAAATATGTCGACATGCAAGATAAATATGTTGACATGCAAGATAGTTATGTCAACATGCAACATAAATATGTTGACATGCAAGAAAATTGCAATCAAATAAGAATTATAAAAGATCTAAAAAAAATCTCAAATATAGCCCACATGTGACATCCAACATGCAAGATGCTACTTACTTATGTCAACATACAAGTTATTTATGTTAACATGCGAGATAAATATGTTGGCATGCAAGTTATTTATGTCAACATGCAACTTAGATATGTTAACATGCTACTTAATTATGTCAACATGCAACTTATTTATGTCAACATGCAACTTATTTATGTCAACATGCAACTTAGTTATGTCGATATGCAACTTGGTTATGTCAACATGCAATTTAGTTATGTTGACATGCGAGATAAATATGTTGACATGCAACTTAGTTATGTTGACTTGCAACTTATTTAAGTCAACATGCAATTTAGTTATGATAACATGCTACTTATTTATGTTGACATACGAGATAAATATGTTGACATGCAACTTATTTATGTCAACATGCAACTGAGTTATGTTGACATGCTATGCGGGATAAGCAGGGCTCATGATCATTGTTAATAGTTAAAGTGACTGCAACCTAGCAGTCTACAATGACTCGTATAGCTTAAACAATTAAGCTACGTTTTTTATGATTTTCAATTACTTTATTATGTTGCTTTAGTTTGGTGCCGATTCACTGTTTTTGTACCATTTACACATGCATTATCAAAATACTTGCGTGTATCTGAACAACTCTGAAGTTTTAATATGCATGGTTGTTATTTTCTGAGTTTTGTTATTCTCTTTTCACTTCACATGCTTACATTGTGCTCCCGAGAGGAGTTATTTTTAGACAATTTGTGTACATTATCTTAATCACCATGGTTTATATATCATTTTCAATGTGCATTTTGTTTGATTGTTTACCTCAAAATAAATAAGTCCCGGTGGTTGATTTTTTTTTTATCAATACACTTGAAGATCATTTTTAATAGCATCCAAATTTGCCACATTTCTCTAAAACATTACCCTTTTCAGTTTTATTCAAATTGAATATTATTAATAAATTCATTTTTCCCCATATATGATATCTGAATTAAAACCTGGTGAGTTCAATGTAGAGAGGGTATTAGAAAACAACTTGCTTTATCAAAGAGAAATAACAGGGTGTTTTAATGTACCAAATGACTCATTTACGTTACATTTGCTAATTTCAAATTGAAAACAAATATTTGGAACTTTATTAAGACTCTTAACGCAAGTTTTTTTTATATTTTATTTAAGTGATCTGGTATGATTAATAGTCATCGATTTTAAGTTTTCCCCCATATTGCCACTTTTTTTTTATTTGGTTGCAATAGTTCAATTAGAAAATTAAAAAAAAAAAAAAAAAAATCAAACACAAAAGTTGGAGGGTTTTTTGTATTTCATTTCAGTTAGTCTTGTGATTTATCAAAGTTCAGCAACATTTATTTTTTTAAGAAATCTTAACAACCCTTGTTTTTTATTTAAAATCAGTTATTTTTTTTTTAAATCAGTTATGCTTCCAAACTGTAAAAATGTTGTCGAGCGCATTGAAGCAGTAGCGGATATATATATATATATATATATATATATATATATATATATATATATATATATATATATATATATATATATATATATATATATACTAAGTATATAGGTCCCTGATTATATGTATTAATTTTTAAAGTGGAAATATATATATTTTTTAATGTGTGTATATATAATTGGGAAAAGAGTACAGACATGGTCCATCTAGATACTTAATTGCATATACATGACAAAGGGGGAAATTTTATCCAGAAAATGGATTTTTAAAATTTGATGCATAAGTATCACAACTAGAGATTTTTATTGATGGTTTAAAGATGCCAGTGTCAAACCTACAGTTGAGTATACTCAAAAATTAGGATTTTTGTTCCCCTGACAACTTTTAGGAAAACCTTTCACATGCACTGTTTACATGCATTAATAAATAAAATTGTCTTTAAAACTTTTCCTTATTTTCAAAATTTGAAAGTTTGATTGATGAAAAGTGTATGCACGTGTTGCAGAATAACATAACATGTAGTACCAAGGAACAACAGAATAGTCAAACTGGAAAGGAGACAAAATGGGAAAATATTGAAGACAACTAATATTACATTCTACTATAAAAGAGAGAGAGAGAGTTAAATCATAGTCTTATCCTCTATTCAAATCTGAAGTGCTATAATCTGAAAAGTCAAATTTCTGATGAAAATAACTAATAAATTAATCTGTTTGTCATTTGGGAATTTTTACCTCAGAGTCAACTAGAGTCAATTTTTAACACGGACTGGGTCCTTTTACAGCACCTGCATGCAATGATGTTAAAATTTTGGTAATATATATTTTAAATGAATGTAAATGTAGCTGCAATAGGTAATATTTGTTTTCTTCTTTTTTAACACAGATTTATGTTGTTCTATTTTGTTCGACAAAAGAAAAGGACTGGTCTCATTTTTATCTGAAACAGTCACAAAGGAAGAGGTAAATAACTGAATTCATTATGTTCTCTGGTTGGGTAATTGTTAGACCCATGTATTGAAATGATTGATACAGAGAATAAGATTATATTAGATTCCAGAATAACAGGAATTCCATATCCAGGTTTTACTTAAGGTTCATCATCTCTGAAATTTTGCTTTAAAGCTTATGATTTCTCAGAAATTTAGTGATTGATTTACAATGCACACAATTTCAACATACTTTGCAGGGCAAAATTTGACAGAAATAGTCTTTTAACTTGACAGTTTTATAAAGGAATAATAGTCATTTATCCATATGATAATTATTGCTCTTAACAAAAGGACAATGTACCTTAATGATATAATTACAGTTTCAGACATGCAAACAGAAAATCTTAGAATTTCTATCAGAATTTATTCAAAAGATAGAGAAGAAAATCATCCCATATGTTTTTGACATCAAGGTAGGTATTGGTATATATAATTTGTCTGTTTACCAAAGACAAATGTAAATTTATAGAAGAGGTCTATTCTTTTTATATACAATATATATGTGTGCATTCAGAAGTGATATTAACAGCAGAATGAATTTTAGGATGTATGCATGTCTCTTTTCTTCCGTGAGAGGTTGACTAAAATAAAGAACTTGTCTGTGCCTGTTCTAGCAAAAGTAAGTGTAGCTGACTATCAAACTGTTATTAAATTTTCACTTATTAAATGATGCATGAAGAAGACAGACTATTACCACTTTTGCAAACATTGTATAAAATGAAAATAGGGGTTATTGTCCCATTTTATACAATTAATTATGCTGTTTCTTTCTCATATGAGTCATTTTTTAACATTTTTGGCATTGTCATTTTTTTCTTTAACTTCGTTCAGATTCTGAATGGGACTTGCTGATTTGACAAAATTGCATTAAATTTTTTTTTAAAGTGGCCAATGAACTGTGTTATTATATACATTCATCATATTCAGAAGAATAAAGCATGTAAAGAAGTTGACCCAGAAAAATCATTAAATATTGGTCCTTAAAGCTTGTGGAGTAAATTAAATTTGCATGTTGTGTAATTTTTAAAACACTTGTTGATGTATTTTAAGGGAATTCCTCTTATATATTTCTAGGTTTTAGAATTGTCTGTAGGGTCTGCTAGTGCCCAGGATCTGGGAATCGATAAAATGGTCAACAAATTCTTCATGGAATTAACAAAGAGTGTATCCAAACTACCAGCATCAGGTAAACCCCAGTAAAAGTTTACCAAAACAATTAGTGTGATGTTGAACTTTGTGTGATGTGAATTTTGATTATACTTTATAAAGGGGATATTCAGCAAGCATCTATATGTATTTTTGGCATAACGAACCCCCACCCCCTCCCAAAGAAAAAACACTCAAACCAGGAAAAAAAGCCAAAAAATAAGATTTATATTGTATATTTTGAAAAGCAAAGGATCAGTAAAATAACTTTTGCTTTTTTCCACCCAAAAGAAAAAATTTTTAAGTGTTTTTGATGTTTTGTTTTTAACAGTGAAGGAGAGTATTTATGTGATTTTGGGACTTTTAGCTGAGATTTACCCAGAACACATGACTGAGTATGCCGGTAAACTAACAGACATATATCTTAGAGCCCTTAAAGCAGAGGTTGGTAACTATTTCAGAAAATGAAGATTTTTTTTTATTGAAAAAAGGAATTGAGGATAGAATGAGTTTACTGGCATTCACAAAAATACATGTGGATCTCTTCTCTACCTTTTACATACATAGATGACTAGTAAAACAAAGAAGCCAGAATTGACAGTGATCAGTGGTTGTCTGGAGGGTCTGGCCAGTTGTCTTGTCAATTTCACAGTGGATGAAGGTGAGTAATATTATATATCAAAACAGTACATATAGAGTAAAGTCAGGGTAAATGAATTTTTTATTTATTGTAAATATATTGTGAAGATTGATTGTGGGTTTATTTTAAGTATACTTAATCTATATTATTTGGTATACAGATTTATCATAAGAATAAGTCAAGTTCTATTTTGGATATGATCGAACAATTTTTTGACAGAGTTATGCCCCTTGGACCTAGAAAAATTCCAATTATTTGCAGTTTCCATTCATTTTCTTCGCAGAGGTTGCACATACTGAAATGAAATTTGGTACACATGGAATACAGATTTTATCATAAAAATATCTAGGTCAAGTTCTGTTTTGGGTACAATCGAGCAATTTTTGACAGAGTTATGCCCCTTAGACTTAGAAAAATTCCAATTATTGGGGGGGGGGGGGGGGGGGGGGCATAAGTGTTTCACAAACATCTCTTGTTTTTAAATGATACATTAACTCTGACAATTCAAATTTCATTAAAGTGTTGCTTAGGTGGAGAAATGAAGAAGCAGTTCAAACTATAACAACCCCTGAAGTTCGTTTTTCCTTAACCAACGTATTATTACTTTTCTTTTATTTAGACTCTTCAAACAGTTATGAGATATTCAAATATGCCCGAATGGCCATAGATCCTGATATAAACTATACACGTTATGATGTCCCCAGAGCTGGCCTTAAACTGTTTGCTAGACATTCTGCCCAGTTTAGATCTCAGTTAGCAGATGACTATCAGGTATAGAAAGAAATTTACTGTATTCTATATATCATTGTGATGGTACATGTACATATATCCCCTCCTCCCAATTTTACAGTAATAAAGGATATGAAATGTACACATTCTTGTTTTAGTGCTTTTTAGCTCACCTGAGCTTAAAGCTCGAATGAGCCTCTCTGATCACATTTGTCTGTAGTCCGTCTTTCCGTCTGTCTGTCTAGCTGTCTGTCTGTCTGTCAATCTGAAAACTTTTCACATTTTCGACTTCTTCTCCAGAACCACTGGACCAATTTCAACTGAACTTTCCACAAAGCATCCTTGGGTGAAGGAGGTTCAAATTTTTTCAAATGAAGTGCCATACCCTCATTCAAGGGGAGATAATTCAGAAATAAAGAAAATTTGGTGGCATGTTTTAAAAATCTTCTTCTCAAGAACCACTGGGCCAAAAAAGTTTAAACTTATTATAGAAAATCTTCTTTACATAGTGAAGATTCAAGTTTGTTCAAATGATGACCCCTGGGAGTAGGGTGGGGCCACAATGGGGGATCAAAGTTTTACATAGGAATACATAAAAAAAAAAAATATAAAATCTTCTTCTCAATAACAGCGAAGCCAAGATGAGTTATATTTATATGGAATCACCCTCAGGTAGTATTTATTCAAGTTGTTCAAATCAGGACCCCCAGGGGTAGGATTGGGCCACAATGGGCAATCACATTTTTTCTTTCCATCTTCTTCTCAAGAACAGCAAAGCCATGATTGGTCATATTTATATGGAAGCATCCTCAGGTAGTTTAGAATCAAGTTTGTTCAAATTATAACCCTTGGGGTTGGGTGGGGCTACAATGTACAATCAAAGTTTTACATAGGAATACATAGGAAAATTATTTAAAAATTTCCTTCTAAAGAACAGCAAAGCCATGATTGGTCATATTTTTTTATGGAAGCATCATTAGATAGTGTAGAATCAAGTTTTTTTCAAATCTTGACCCCTGGTGGTAGGGTGGGGCCACAACAGGGGATCAAAGTTATACAAAGGAATATAAGGGATATATCTTCTCAAAAACAGTAAAGCCATGATTAGTCATATTAATTCAGAAACATCCTCCAGGTGTTGTAGATTCAAGTGTGTTCAAATCATGTCCCAGGGGGTAGGGCAAGGCCTCAATAGAAGATCAAATGTCGGGACCACTTTAAAACTTTTTAATACTGAACTGATTTCTGCTTTTTCCTAGCCAAAGTGCTCATGTGAGCAATGTGGCCCATGGACCCCTATCTTATACTTTTTACGTTGCTACCCTTATTTACATATATACGCTGCCTATGGATGTTCATCTATTTACTCAGTTAATTCATATTTTATTTTTGCTTATTGATAATGGCACATTGCCTACTCAAAATGTAAAAGGATTCAAAATTTCTGCCAGAATAAGTAAACTGTGCATTAAACAAATACATACCTGTACATGTGCATTTATAGTAACATGCCAAACTTTATATTGACAAAATTTTTATGTTTCCTTCAAGTCCATTTGTTTTTAGTGGATGTAAAAATAAGCATGCAGGACCATTGTTAAGTAGATTTGTTAAAATAAAAAATTGTGAAAGTGGAAAAAACCAAGCCTGTAAATATAAGATCTGAAATGGAGAATATGAACTCTTTTTCAGATAAGATATGCATATCTCAAATTTATGACATTACTTTCAGGGAATGTATAACAAACTGAAAAGCTGGAGTAAGCACAACAATAGAGATCTGCTTCATCTGGGTACTGCAGCCATGGAGGCCTTCTTAAATCAGGTACAAAATTAAAACAAGTCTCAAAACCATAGGTGGTCTAAGGTAAGTATTCCCATAATGAAAATTTGACAGTTACCCTTTACATTTCACCATAAAAAAAATTATTTTGATTAATAAAAGTATTTAAAAATAACATGGAAATATGTATCAATGTCTTTTTTCTTTTGTAAAATCTTTTAGATATCAGAAGTTCTAGTAACCAAAGCCAAGGAAGGAAAGAGAGAAGGGGCAGTGTTTAAGGTATTTGTAGGTCCCTATTAACTCTATATTCTACTTTGTTTTTTGAGGCACTTTAACTGAACGATTTATTCATCCTTTTTCCAGTTTTTTGTGACAAAGTTTCGAGAAATCATGAATGACAGTTCTGCGAGTTCTAAAGAGCTGTCTTTAGCTATCAGAGGATATGGCTTGCTTGCGGCAGTGAGTAGAGATTTCATATATTTTATTTAAAAATGTCAGTGCTTTTGTGAAATTTTATCTTGCATTTATTATTATTCAACAATTATTGTTGACAGCCATGCAGAGAGTTCCTGGAGCAGACTGATGTCCAGTTTATGTTCAGTGAGATGATAACTAAGAGTGAACAGCTGTATCTGAGGTATACTACACAAAAAACTATAACATAGCCCCTAGATGCAGTGAATCAAGAATTAAGATACAGTATGGAAATTTATACAGGCAATTAGTACTTGCTTGAACATGTATTCCTTAAGCAATTTAGTATTTCTGAAGATATTTCAATCCAAAATCTAACACCTAGCAGCTCGGCGAGCTGTCTGTTCAATGGAACTAGATTTTCACCACTTAGCTGCTAGGTTAGCTGCTATGATCTTAAACGCATCCCTGGTATGCATGTTTCTTTGTCGTACTATTATCACTGTTCATATAATTCGTGTAACAATGCTTTTGAATGTGAAGGATTGACTCTTACATTTTTCATTGTAACAAAATATCTGTGCTTCTAGATCCTGAATGTTTTTCTTTGTCTTACTTATAAGCTCGGAGAAAGCAGATGTAGAGGACAAACTTTACAGCTTGCCAAGCTACCTTGAGGCATTGGCCAATATCATCAGAGAGCTAGACCATGTAAGAGCATAGATACATTTTACATGTTGCTGTTTGTAAAGTTTAATGTGCCATTATTGAGATACAGTCAAGGTAATGTTTATATTTTTCTTAGGTACCAGAAACTTATGCCACATCCATTGAGCGCCTTATGATCATTCTGGCTGAAAATTTTCCCACAATCCATCAGAAGCAGCATTTTGTGGCTGTGAAGTCCTTACTGTGGGTGCTGATAACACTTATGCCAAAAGGAGAGGTGTTTTCTCAAGTTCTGAGTGGCTTTGGTAAAAATATATTTCCTTAAAACAAGAATTCAAACAGGCATTAAGATATTAAGAATCATACCTAATTGAAATTTGTTTTTTACTTTGAGGTTACAGTCTAGAAGATACCAAGGTGAACTGAAGGTGTTGTTTCTTCTATCATTCTTCTATCATTGAACAATGCCATGTATGATTTGACTTTTACAGTGTACCAAATGCTGATCCGAACCTGTTCCCATCCTCCAGTGATTGAAACAGAAGACATGACAGAAAGCAGTCAGTCAGAGCAGATGGGGAACAAGGTGACATACAAGGACTTCATTGAGATGTGGGACACCCTCTTCAACAGTCCCAGAATCAAGGTTAAAAAGCACTCAGTACCAGATAATTAATTTCATCCAGGTAATCCAAGGATTTGTTATGTGATAGTATTCAAAGTTTGGTTCAGAATTGTATCAAGTTCAGAAATCTTCAAAGGACAAGGTATGGTAATGGCCAAATTTGGCTCATTATTTGAAGTAAAAATCAAGGCACAGTTAAAATTGTGATAGTTTGCAGTTAAGAACTTTAAATGTTACTTGTTTATAAAGTAGCACTAATTTTGATTCAAAGAGTACATAAGAAATGCCAAAGTAGGACATATGTTTACATATTTAATGTCAAGATATGAAAGCTAACCTTTATTATTGATGGATATTATTTTTCTTTTTTTTTTTTTTACAGGAATTCAGTGTGGCAGACATCAGTGTAGAAATGAGGCTGGCACTCACAGAGGAGATATACAACAAGCTTATTGAATCCTTGCTTAAAATGCTGGGCAAACTTGACCTGACTTCACAGTCCAGCACAGAAGTCGCACAACAACAAGTAAAGTTTTTTTTTCTGTGAATACAATTGCAGTCTTTGTAAATCAGTTAATATTTGATTAAGTGTGTAAAGATTCAGAATATTTTTTCCATTTAAAATATGTCCTTTTATGCTTATAAGAGTTAATGTAAACAAATGGTACATCTGTTCAGTCTCATAAAAAACTCAATGCATATAAATATGCAAA
Source organism: Saccostrea echinata (assembly GCF_033153115.1). Taxonomy (NCBI): domain Eukaryota; kingdom Metazoa; phylum Mollusca; class Bivalvia; order Ostreida; family Ostreidae; genus Saccostrea; species Saccostrea echinata. The sequence goes on along the minus strand of NW_026889759.1, from coordinate 10,812,426 downwards.
TTTTCCTTCCAAATTTGGTGGTTTAAATTTTCCATACACAGATTTGTTTTTGTTATAGGAAGGGTCAAGTGCTGATGACCCACAGGATGTGTCCAGTGATCCACTTCATGGAATGCAACCCAGCAAGCCCAAAGACTTCCAGATCTTCATCAACCTTGTTGATTTCTGCAGGTCACACACAAATGCCAATTTCCTTAAAAAAATCATGCTCATGTTAATGACTATACTTCAACTGTTTTCAATTTAATTTCATTGAATATCTTATAATTAGTTTTCAATTTATTAGAAATACAGCACCATAATTTCACTAGTAAAATGTTAATGTTCTTGTTCAGGGAGGTTCTTCCAGAGAAGCATTATGGGATGTTTGAGAAATGGATGTTTCTATTTTGCCACACCTTAATTCTTCAGTCTACAGAGTAAGGACAGTTCATCAGATTTGTGTTACAATAGAAAAACTCTGTAAATTTAGTAAAGACAGAGGTAAATCTGGAGTGCATACTTTGTAGGATTACTCTATATTTTCAAGTTGTCCCACATGAAAAGCTTGTATGCGCCATATGTTATGCAAGAAATTTACGATTTCTGCAGTTGAGTTCGTCAAGTGTGTCAGGTTCAAGGTTTTAAAAATATGATCAGGTTTAATTTTGTAATTAGTTTTTAAATGGTGTCAAATGAAGAGAAAGCCAAATTATTTAAAGTTACTTTTATTGGACATTATTATACACATACATATTGTCAAAATAGATATTACAATACTCAAAGATTGTGAAAAATTCGGAGGGGAAAAAAAAAACAAAACATTAAACAAAAAAAAAAAGAGGAGGAGTTGTTCCACTTTCACAAATTTCTAGATTCACCTCTGTAAATATAATGTATTGCTAATTATTATTTTAAATATTAAGCCAGATATAAAACTCAAAAGGTACAATGTACATGTATTTATTGATAACTGTATTTTGCTTTTACATTTCAGAAAGCCTTTGGTCAGTGGATACTATAAATTGTTGGCAGTCTGTATGAAGATTGCAAATAAACTGAATTACTTTCAGGTATGAAAAATATTAAAAAGCCAAAAAATATTAAAAATTGATTATGTTTACATTCAGTTAATTACTTTTAATTCACATAACTGAGAGATATGAATTTCTTTGAACATTTAAGAAAAGTAACTAAAGTATCTTTCAGTTATTAAGAATGAGTATTATTATTATGCTATAGTTTCATGTTATTAGTCCCATCAAATTCACACAAAAATAATGCTTTCACAAATAAAACTTGATTTTCGATTATTTCTGACTTTTATATGGTTAAAAAAAAATGTTTCAACCATAATCTGTTATATTTATTGAATTCATTGAGTTATATCTGAATGCCTCTACATGACTTTACCATTCTTTCTTTTTCAGGGTATGGTTAGCCTTTCCCCAGTGAAGAAAGAAGTAAAAATGGAGGTGGATTCTGATCAAAAAACAGACATCCATCAGAAGGCAACCTGTTTCCAGCTCATTCAGAAATTCACCAAGGAGGTTAGAAATCTCTCATTTTAAAATAATATAGACATACATGTGATATGTACAGGCTGTACACAAAATGTACAGTTTTTTGAGCCCATTCATCGTGTACTGGCGGGACACCAAAATTCACGGAATATGAAAATTTGTACAGTATTTTGAATTTCTCGCTAAATGCCGCCATTTTCCTCTCATTCTCGCTCGCGAGACACTGGAAAACGTCACCTGTGTTTGACACTTGACCTTCTGATAATTGTGTAGTGTACACAAACCATCGCGTGCGAAGGTGTGAACTGCCAATTGGGATAATTATCTTGCTATAAATCCGTATCAAATACCCCTTTAGGTAGCTTTATTTTTTAAGGGGTACTTAATTACTGTTAATGTTTCGTATACGTAACTTGATTGAAAAAAATTAAGCCAACTTCTAAAGTTGATATACATGACTTTAGTCTTAATATACGTGAATCTGACCCAGATCTTCGTAGGTATAAAATATACGATGTTTATTACAATGATTACGATGGAATTTCAGAAGAATTTAAGCGATATTTTATACCATTTTTTTGTACCGTTTTTTGATAGGCAGTGTACAGTTTTTTCACCCAAATTCCAGTTTTTTTATGGCTCCTGTACAGTTTTGTGGTCTTTGACTTATCACATGTATGTATAGATTAGATATAAAAAATTTTGTGAAGATTTTTAGATTACTAAAGGTTAAGGTTCATAAACCCTCTGCTCACTCTAACAAAATTTAGCTTTAACTTTTATGATTTTCCTAGAGAAATGTATTTTATAAGTAAAATACAAACAATTCTATCATAGCTTGCGGGGCAAAATTAAACAAAAAAGACATTTCAACTTGGCAAATCTATAAAGAAATAATAGGCATTTATGTAATTAAGAGTTAATTAAGATACTCTTATCAGAGTATCGATGAACCTTAAAAGTTCAACAGTTGTAAAAATCAATACTCCACTTGCATGTAGGTCCTTGTGAGGATGAAGCAGTACAAAGATGACCTGCTGGCAGCCTGTCTGACCTTTATTTTAACCCTCCCCAAAGAAATTGTCTCTGAGCAAATGTCCAGTGTGGTACCAGCGATACAGGTAAAATACAAACATCTCAATTTTAAAGGGAGAGAATATTGATAATAGTATTTTACCAAATGGTTTTACATTGTGTGTTATGTATGATTATTCTACGTCTTTTGTTTCAGTTGACATTGTCGATAGGTCTTGGTTATCTGCCCCTAGCTATGATTGCATTGGATGCCCTGAATTATTGGTCTGACACCCTGCCTCCCTCTGTAATACAACAGTACTACCCACAAATCCTGCCATGTCTGGACAGCTACCTTAAAACTATGGACCAAGGTTAGTGACTTTATAAATCAGTTGAAGATTATTTTTAGGATTTTATGGTAGGAAATCTGTTTGAATGTTCATTTTTTTTTTAAATTAAAAAAAAAAATCTTTTCTGACTTTATTTCCTTGGGCTTCAAAGCAGAGGTACATGTATGTAGCCTTCTATGCCTCTGACTTGTACAATTAAAAATAGTAAAAATCTTTCATAAATTTTATGTATGGGATCGAAGGAGAAAAGAATATTTAAGCATGTTTAATAATATGTCTAGTGTACATTATAAATTTGTCTTTTGAGTGTTATTTGTTAGTTTATCTTGAGTCTCTGTATACCCATGATCAAGGTATCATGATTTGTAGCTGAACTTTAAACTATCAATCATTACAGAATATAAAATGATATCTTTTTGACAGGAGCTGATGATGTTAGTGTAAATACTATGGAAATGGCAAAAGGAAAAAGTGGAAAAGGTAGAAAGAAACTGTCTGTAAGAATCATCAAAGGACCCAAGACAGAAACCAAACAGGTAATACCAAAAGTCACTGTACACTATTATATGCATGCTGTTGTAATTATTTTTGAATGATACCTACACTTTTGACCTCCTCTGTATTTTGGTGCAGTGTTAAGATTAGGTATTTCTTTATAGGCTTTTCAGACTCAGATAGCAGAAGTGAAACAAAGAGTGATGAATTACTTAGGGAGACTTGGGGGAGAGGTGAACCATACCCTCCTGTCTGGATGTGATGTTTGTGAGGAGGCTATCTCGTGGGACACGGAACAACATCTCCGATTTGATGTGCCATTTATTGATATGAAGCCTCAGATATATTTTGGTGAGGTCATGTGATTTTTGAATAAAAGACACATTCATTGGGTTATCATGTCAGATTCATGGTTCATTTGAAGTAATAGGCATTCATTCAAAGTGCAAAAAGTATTAAAAAAAAATTCTAAACTTAACAAAATGAATTAAAAGATGTGCTTCTAGAACTTCAGAAGGCTCAGAATTACAAAAAAAGGTTTTGAGAGTTATGTGTTGCAGTCTGATTATGTGAATAGGAATGACTGAGACTAGGGTCATTAAAATTGTAAGTGCTTATCAGACTGTGTACTTTGTAATTAGTGAATTCTCTGTCTTTAAGACCCATTCCTGCCTCGTATAGTGGAGCTGGCCACTAAATCAGGAGACAGACAGACGAAGGTAGCTGCCTGTGAACTGCTTCACTCCCTAATACTGCTCAGTATAGGACGCAGTGCTACAGCACCTGGCAGGGAACGATTCTCAGTGGCTCCCATCTACAGAAAAATATTTCCCAGCATCCTCCAGTTGGCTTGTGATGTAGATTTGGTTAGTGTCTTGTAATGGTTTTAAAGGCATCAAATTACTCAGTTTCTTTTTATTTTTGTTAGATTTCTGCATACAGTAAAACTCACTTTTAAGGAAGTCACTGAGACCTTCAGTTTTGCTTCCTTATACCTGAGATTCTATATATCCATGTAAGGAACATTGTGCAAACTCTTCCAAGGGATTTGTAAAAAATTCTCTGTAACCTAGATTTCCTTATAAGTGAGTTCTTTATAACCAAGTTTTACTGTATTTTGTTTGATGACCTTTAATTTCAAGTGTCTATTTGATGATACAGTATTAAAAATAGAGATTTTCATAATGGTATGCATATGTTTTTTACAGGTTACTAAACAGTTGTATGAGCCATTATTGATGCAGCTGATCCACTGGTTTACAAAGAACAACAAAGCAGAGAGTGAGGAATCTATGGCATTACTGGATGCCATCTATGTAAGATCAAGTAATTAACAGAAGTGACTTTAATTCATAAAATATTATACTTATCAAGATGATTTTAGAACAGAGAAAAAAAAACCATGAGTATTTTCTGTTGATTCTAGGATGGTATTATTCAGCCAAATGACACAGCTTTGAGGGATTTTTGCGCAATCTGTTTAAGAGAGTTCCTGAAGTGGTCTATCAAACAAAGTAAAAATGTAAGATTCAATGCAGCACTATAATCTAAGAATACAAGTTACTTTTGCAGCATGCCAAAATTACCCAATGTACCATAGTAATCAACACATTCTTCTGTCCATCCATCCACACATACATGTATATGACAAAGATATGTGTAACTTGGGTACTGTAAAAAAATTTTTTTTTTTTAGTGGTAATGATATTTTAGTGTCTTTTGCAATGCCTCTTGTCTATTGTTTATATTCAAACAAATGTAATTGAGAGATTGTTATAGAGACACCTGCTCATTTTGAGGTCACTTGCTCAGGGTCAAGATTATACCGGTAGATATTGACACACACAACATGCTCCTATGACTTTTTGAGTTTTCTAGTTCAATTAGAGTCCACTGCTTATTGTATGTAGCAGCTATTACAATGCTTTGAAAACTGATATTTACAAGTAATTGTTAGACAAGCATAAATGTACAGATTTTTTGTGTGGTGAAAATTATGACATTTTCATGTATAATGTAAAAAGAAAGGAAAGGCAATGAAATAAGATTGAATTTCAGATTTTTGTTTCTGTAGGTTGAGAAGAGCCCCATCAATGCAAAGTCCCTGCTGAAGAGGTTGTACAGTTATGCACTTCATCCTGGAGCTTTCAAGAGACTGGGAGCAGCCCTGGCTTTTAATAATATTTACACAGTTTTCAGGTTTGTTTGGAGGTCACCAGAAAACGGTCTATAAATTTGACATACATGTATTATCATGTTTAACATGAGTTTAATAGATAAGCATTTTAAGAAGAGTGCAATAGGTTATACACATGTTCTTAGCAATTTTTTTTTTAAGTTGTGGCATTTTTCAGAGAGGATAATGCTATGGTGAACCTTTACACTTTCCAAGTATTGGTACATTTTGTAGAGAGTTTGGCCATTGCTCACGAGGATGAATTATCAATGGGTTTGTAGTCTCTTCCTGGTAAACTTTTGTATGTATTAAAGTGTTAATTTGTAGATATGCTGACATTTTCTATGGTTTTCTATGCCTTGATATTTCCATCAGGCACTCAGACACAGTGTAAACTGGTCCTTGAACACATGGAGAGAATCATGAAAGTGAAAGCTGCTGTTCTGAGCAAGGAAGATAAAAATAGAACTGAACCGAAGTAAGAATCATATTCTCTATTGTTCATATCCACTTTCCTAACCCTTACTTATAATGTTCTGCACACATAGTTTCAACTTTCTGTGTCTTTACTAGTTGTGTCTTGGTATTGTAGACAGTGGAGTGTCCGTAAGTTAGACATCGCTGTCCGCTGGCTGATGAGACAGTGCGGACGCCCCCAGACAGAGTGTAGACATGCTTGTATGAAGCTGGTTCATCAGTTAGCTCCTTGTATTACAGGTAAACTTATTTGTTTTGTATACTGTAAAATACGGATGCAGTAAACCACTTAGGACAGAAAACATCACTTCATTATGTCCTTAATAAAATGTATGGAGATAACGAACAGTATTCCAGTTCAAAAGTTCATTAAGCAATACAAATTTTGGAGCAGAACAAACACGGACCTCCAAAACATCAGAGGTGGGATCAGGTGCCATGGAGGAATGAGCATCCTCTGTTGAATGGTCACACCCACCAAGTGCTCCTTGTCATGATCGGGTAATAACGGAAAAATCTGTCAACAACTCAGTGTGTAAATAATGGCCTAACAATTAGTATGAAAAACGTCAGTCAGCATTTGACTTAATCTGTTACATTGAATGGATATGTCACTTGCTCTGACTTGTTGGATACAGCTTTCTGTTTGTTCCCTTTAGAAACATATCTTATGGCATACTGTACATTGATTTCTATTATAGTCATATACTTGTAAATCATGAAGTGAATATTCAGAGATATACTGTTCAGTTTCAATAGATTAATCTCTTAAAAATGATACCATGTTCATGAAATTCAGTTTTCGTTATGACTGTACTTGCTTAGTAACTAATACATGCATATTTATGATAAATTACCTCACTTTTGAAATTAATTTCAGTCTACCCTGGTAAATGTGTGTCCACATTTGGTTTGACACCATTTCCAAAATTCTGGGGCATGTGGATAAATGTTTCTGACATGTACTTGTTTTTGTTTTTATGTTTTGTTTTTGTTTGTTTCTGTGAGTTTGGCCTCTTTGTTTATACAGGGTCTGTGGGAGAATTATTTTAATAGAATGTATTGATTGAAAAAGATAATTAAAATAAAGCTGATCTTCATCACCAAAATTGTGAACATGACTTTTTTTCCCAGCGTTATTCTGTCATTTCCAAATTATTTACATTACTGAAGAAGGCATTATCTTGGGATTTTTATCACATTATTCAGCAAAAAGTGATCTTACAAGCAAATATACTGTATGTACATGTATCCATTAAATCACATTTTTACATTTTCAGGTATCAAGTCAACCAAAGACTATTTCCAGACATTTTATAAGAGTGAAAAGGCAGCTTATTTCATAATTAGGTCAGTGTAAACATGTGTATTTAATTGTAATACATGTGTATTTCAATGGAGTTTTCATATTTGAAAAGGCACTCTATAGTTCCGCACAGTGACTGTAGATTGCTGATGCCCATGTCTACGGAACACTTACAGATATCTATATATTTGAGGTACATAATACAGTGAAATATTTTTAGATTTGAGGGTAAGCAGCAGAAATATGGTTTGTTATCCTGTCCAGAGATTACTGCTGTGGATTCTTCATTCTCCATACAGAATGCTGTGTCTTGGTTTGACCATTATTTGGCTGCTTTGGACTGCTACATCTGGACATTTGGAGAAAATCTGCTAACACCTGATGATATTTTCCAAGGTAAAGTCATCCTTTAGCTTATTATAAGTACATGTACACGAAAAAATTCTTCTGGTATACTGTGTACTTGTGTGGAGTGCACAATTTCTGACTGAAAAGAGGAGAGTTCCATACATAAAACAAATAATGACACCATTATTTTCATATGCTGAAATTGCTTACACCTATACATGTACATAAACATTGTAAAAATTAGCATATTTCTAAAACTTCTAAAATAAATGTAAGCTGTCAGAGTATATTAAATTTTAAGATGAGTACTTGTATATTTTGTGTTGTGTTTAGGTGGTGGACAAAAACAGAGCAAGCTTTTCCAGGCAATGCAGCACTTTCTGAGTAAGATTGTGATGAAGGATGTGGATGAAGTGGCAGGGATGTTTCCACATGAGCCGCTGACTGATGTTTACACTCCCAAAGAAAGGGATGAATACAATAGGTAATGGAAATACATCATTATAGAAAGTTAATTTACAAAAAGCTAGCACTGTATTGTGTGCTATAGGTAGGGAATTCGGGCTTCTGCTGAGTTGGTACAAAAGCTCTGTCATTCTATATATTCGCTCACACTAATTTGCAAGAGCAAAAGATTTTGATATGTAACTTAGTAAGGAAATAAATACAATGTACCATAAATTGACCTGTATGAGTGAAAAGCAGACAAAGGTCAAGTCATTGTATGGTTTTAAATGGAACAGAACTCTTTTATAGCCACTGGGTATAAAGGGTTTAAAAAATAAATTGTTTCTGGAAAAACGTTTGCTCTCAAATATACCATGCACTATATGTTGTTTTTTTCTATTCTGTTTAGGACTAAATGTACAGCTGTAGTGAGGACACTGGATTTCTTCTGTATTTTGGTGGCCAGAAGTCCTTCTTCCATAAAGAAGGTAACTTAAATGACACACTGTTAGAGCTGACAGAATAAAACTTAAAAAAGGAAATTGTTGGTTTTCTGCCAGAAATAGATATGTTCTGTCTTCCTTACCATTTATATGTATTGTTTATACAAGTTCTTGATGAGTTAGTATTTGGTCTTCTGAGTACACTGTAGTTCACCAGTAATTGTGTATCCATGATTAATAATGAGTTCTATATTTCAGCTGTTGCCCCCAGGAGTTTTGGGTGAGGACCTGTGGGATCTGATCTGTATGTGTGTTGTCCATCCTTCAATTGTGGGGTTCAACCTTGGTGATGTGCAGATCATTAAAAATCTACCTACAGAGGTCAGTTTGAGTAATTAATGGCAACAAAGAATGACATATATTTTGTCAAATGATACGCTGTTGCATTTAGTAAAGTTATTGATTGAATTATTGTAGATGGAAAACTTGCTAAAAGTATTCAGTGCAAAGCTGCCAAGTGACATCTTAACAGAGATGTGTAAACAATTTGGATCACTGCTGCAAGGAGACAGGTTAAGCATGGTTTGCTTATACATGTCTATCCCATAATGCAATGTCAGCATGCATTTTATTCTGAAATATTAAGACATTTTTTTAATAATGTTTTCTTACAAATTATAAGCTAAAATTTAAAGATTTTTGGGTTTGATTCCATAGAGATTTGTTAGGCTTGCTGAGCAGGCCTCTGGATGATCCTTCTACTGACCACGTATTCCTACAACAGTTGGTGTCTGGTTATCAGCTTCTACACTGTGTGGGATTGCTCAGTAAAATCTTCAAAGGAACATCACTTCCAAATCTGGCCAACTCTCTGTTTGATTTTGTCCACAAGGTAAGATTTTGTGAAGAGAGAGTTTTCTTTTACATAGCAGTACAGTACAATTCGTTTATTATCATAGTTTATTTGTCAGGCCAAAACTTTATAATAAGCGACTTTTATAATAACCATAGTCAGCTGAAATTCATGTCGGACGGCTGACGATACGACGTTTGTGTAAATTATTGGATTTATTATACATCTTACGTTACATATAATTTCGATTTTTTAGGTTTATTTGAAATACAAGTTAACTGACATATCATTTCACAATATTTACTTACTGTTTCAACTTTTTATTATAAAGAAATTCACTTAAATAAAGCTTAATACTCTTCAAACTCAATCTTCTAGATCCCTTGGCATCCATCTTGTTTATTTTGATCTACTTTCATTTTCAATTTATGGTCAATTCAAATTACCAATGTTTCGTTTCGTTTCGTTTTTTTTTTTTTTGGTCACATATTAAATAAATTAACACAGCAACAAAGCATGCATTCAAATTGTTTCTTTTATTCATCCAAAGTAGACATAAAAAAATTACCTATTTACACTTAATGTCGCGGTATAATTAAAATTAATTGATACACTGATGAGCATATAAATTCAATGCCGCTTGGACAGACTGGTGAAAGAGTTAATTTCACTTAATTATTTCTTAATTAATCAGGTAGTTTTGTAAATGTAATTAACTATGAACATTGATCCAGACACCAAGCGTAAGAAAGCTTGGGTTAATATTGACACTAAATTTAGTTTCAACACATTTGGTAAAATGTATTTATTACAAACGTACAATTCAGGATTAACTCAAGAAGAAAATAAGTTATGAAAAAAAAGAGTTCGTGTTATCCTGTCATGTACTTCATGAAATAAACAGACTCCCTGTCAATCGCTCAGGTAAGTGCACTGAAGTGTGACTGATCTCCCCAGTCTTTCACTATCGGCAAATTTCAAAGTGAAAAATCAAGCCATTGTGTATAGACAAGTGACAGTGCATGAACCACAGGTGTAGATAGGTGTTATCTTTTGTTTTGTTGACTGTCCCAAGAGTGAAAAGGTGTGAAAAAAATATTACGGACGGAAATTTTCTATTATAGTAAGCGAAGTGTATACTTTTACCTATGATAATAACAGACGAAATTTATAACGAATTATTAAGAAATGGTTTTGTGTTTCAGATATCTATGATAAAAAAAAGAAGTATGATATAAAACCGGTATGATAAAAAACGAATTGTACTGTAGTTTTAAAAGTTTACTAATATGAATGATATTCAAATCATCAGATTCAAAGTAAAAGTTTTATTTGTTCTTTGCAGAGTTTAATTTGTGTGGAGGGAGGAACCAAACAAGCACTGACCCTGTCCCCCACAGCACATGTCACGGCCATCAGATTACTGGAGCTCTCCTTCTGTCTGGGGGTGCAGGTAAGAAATCAAAGCACTGAATATTATCAGTCCCTTCTGGACACACAGTAGCCACCAGAATGTGGGGGAGGGGGTATTCTGTGCTAGAAGTAGCCATCAAAGCCATGAGATCGATAAATCATTTCCAAATTCTAAATGGATTGACTACCCTCATTAGGTCTGCATGCCTCAGAAATATGTACATTTTTGTAAGTGCATGTACATACAGACAAAATTTCATGATCTGCAGGTTTCTAATTGTTATATTAGGTTACATGCAATGCTTCAAAGTGCTATGCAGATACTTTTGCATGAATTGAAAAGATGTAGAGAGTAAGAATGTTTTAAAAGTATAAATCTTTCAAGCCTTGTTTTACAGATTAAGAAGGTTATTTCTGGGATCCTTGACCAGTCTGTGATAGAGGGGTCAGCTAAGGGTTACTCTCAGAGCCATGGGGAGCTCCTTTTTACAGTCTTCAAACCTACAATGTCGGTACATTTGGCCAAAGCTATGAGTGACACAGTTCCAGTTCTTTGTGAGCATGCTAAGAAGCAGAGTTACCGAGTGATGAGCATCATGGTTACTGTTGTTGACACTGTATCCAAGGACAAAAACCTCAGAAAACAGTAAATTTTACAAGCAATTTTCTTTTAATAGTAAATCTTCAGCATCTTACCACTGCTTTATATCATATTCAATTTTCATACACATTATTTAATATATTTTTAGAAGAATAAGAAAATTACCTCTGACAATGTTGGGAAATAGAATACGTGTATGGTTAAGTGGTTAAGAAGAAGCTAAATGCTTTTGTCAGAAAGATTTTAAAGAATTTCTTAATTATTTTCTAAGGATTGGTCCGAGTGTCGTGACATCTGTGGTACAGCATTGGAAATCCATCTCTGTCTGGTGCTTAGCTACCACTGAGTTACACAGTATGGCCATGTTACTGCTTACCAAACTTGTGCTCCTGGATAGCAAGGTACTTTGTGTCACAAGAAAAGTAGTCTCCATTGTGATAGGATCATCTTAATACGTACATGTAGGTGATGATACTGATGTTTGATTGTAGGTGGTAACTGACACTGGTAGTAAGCACTTCCCAGAAGTATTTGACACCTATCTCAAGATGTTAACAGAAACCAAAACAACATTATCTGTCAAGGTAGGAACTCTCTTGTCAGAAACAGAAATACATTTTAGTCTCTTTGGAATGATTTTGATTTCCAACTTTTTACATGCATCTCCGCATTTTCTGATTTTCAGTGCAGAATGCTAGAACTTTTGCCATTTTTTGCCATACTACAAGAACCACACTTGAAAAAACTGAAGTAAGGGTTGGCATACTAACAGAATTTATATACAGTTGAACTTCAGTATCTTGAACATGGATATGTCGAAGTGATTGGGAAGTCCTAACCACATAGTTCATAAGTATTTAACCCTCGGTATCTCAAACCCTCGGATATCTCGAAGTTTTTTCTCAGTCCCATCGAGTTCGGGATATTGAGGTTTGACTGTATGTTATAAGTTATCTCGTAAGGGTTTGCAAACTAACAGAAGTTATATATGTTATAAATTATCTTGTACATGTACTTTTCTACAGGAATATTTAGAATTTATCATAAATTTAGAGATCCATATTATGCAGGTAGATACAGAAATTGATTATTAGTGATTTTTTACAGGCGTAGCTTGGACAGACTTGTTGCAGACCATTTTCCAGTAAAAAGCACAGATCTTCCAGAATCCAGTCCACAGTTCAAAGACTACATTTCTGCAATAGACAGGGTAGGGTTATTGTAGACAAAACAAAACTGAGTATATTTCATTTGTGTACCTTGGGACACTGGAGTTTTCAAAAAATTTTCATAGAAACAAGAAAAGTCAAATTTACATGCAAACTTTCTAATAAAATGCCTCAATTATATGTAAAGCCAAAACTGACAAAAATATACATACTACATAAAAAATTATTGTATAAAAATTTGCAATATTTACCTGCATGAACAAGATATGCAGGGCTGCTAAAGTTAGACTGTCAATTTATTTGAAATATGTGGGAAATAACTTGAACATAATAACTTGATACATACGACATATAAACTGAGTGCTACAATCATTTCAGTTTTGAAGAAATGATTTGTAATCAATGTTTTAATGAGGTTTGAATTAACCCTCATTAGTTGCTGACCAGTTTGGAGTTGTCTGGGAGTGAGATGTTGTTGGAACTCCTGACCAGCATCTTCTGTAGAGAATCCAAACACGTACATGAGACAAAGATACAGGAATCCATCAACAGGTTCACAAAAAGGTAGGACCAGAAGAGAGGGGAAAGTGAAAAAATGTCTAGTAGGACCAGAAGAGGGGGGAAGTGAAAAAATGTCTGACCACAACTGTGAATTTTTTATCATTGGAAAAAAGAATCTTTATTTTGACAATGGAACATTTCAGGCTACCAGTAGCCAAGCAGAAGTCTGTCGTGGATGTGGCCTATAATATTTTCTGTCAAGAGAAGCTGTACCCAGCAGAAGTGAGGAGGATCACCATAGAGAAGGTGGCCCTCCCCTTACTGAGACTGGTTCACAAGTCCGCCCTGATCGAGTTCTTCACTGACCACATGACTGACCTCAGAACAGCAGTGGAGGCTAAGCTTGTCAAGGTCATTTGATTTAAAGGACATCAATAAATCGAAAATTTTAAGTTTTTATTATGCTGTGTAGATAATTTTTCATATTTGGAACAGGCCATGGCTTGTATATCATATAGAAAATGGGCTCAACTCCAATATATGGATAAAGTAGTACCTGCAAACAGTTGAAGACGATGATGGAAAAGTTTTCATACAGAGATAAAGAAATCTATCCTATGATGCTTAGATCAGACCTCTCTGTCATTACAGGGCTCTGGGTTGGAGAACCAGTTAACATTCAAACTCTGCAGTTTTCAGTTGCTGGAATTAATGTATGGTCGACTTGGTAAGGAGGAGGTGTTCGGTAAAAGCTCAGCTTTGAACAAGAAATTCTGTGATGTGAAGTCTGAACCTGTGGATTCAGGGAAGGAAATGACTCAAGCCATAATGAGGTAAGTAGCGATTTCTTATTGTCTGGTAATGAGTAATTGGGATTTATCAAATTATATGTGCTTGAAATCAATCGTAGTTTTTGAATTCATTGCAATGCTGTAGACAAAACTTCATGTTAATTAAACATTTTGTAGTTTGTCTATGTATACATACATTATGATGGAATGTATGTAATGTTTTTGAAATTGACTGAACTGGGGACATTCAGAAAATAAAAGCATTGATTAAATTTGAGCATGATTTTGCTAATTTCTCATCTATATGGAACAGGACAGGTCTTGACTGACATGATTCATATGAATGATGTTCTTTACCATCCAAATGTGAATTAAAATACTTGGTAGAACTTGGCTATAAGTTAATAATTTTTGTTTCTATTGCAGGACTGCACATGCAGCTAAAGGAGAGGACGTGAGGGGTGAGAACAGCTGTACAGAGCTGAGGAGACAGTATCACTGTGCTGCCTACAATCTGCTGATCGCCGTACTCTCCAGTACACAGAATGACGCCAAGTTCTACACAGCCTTCCTCTTCAAGGAGGACGAGGCTAAAGTATGTCAGTGTACAGTACTTCTAAAGTGACAAGGATAGTGAATGTTTCATTCATTTGGTTTCTTAAAGACGGGTACATTATTGATTGTATTCAAATTTTGGTGCAATGCTCAGATAAGTGAAGATTTTACATTACAATTGAAGTGAACAAGACAATTTAGGGAAAAAAAAAGGAATTTGCTTGATTGAGAATTGTTATTACTACTGAATCATAGAGTTGTCTGGAGGAGGGAAAAATGTGCCATCTAAGTGAAGAAGAGGTTATTCTCGACCAGAGAATACCCTTTACCTGTAATTACATGTAACATATAGTGCACATACTCCTTACACTTTTTTTGTGCATTATGATATTAATATCGATTGTGTTGTAGGGACAGTTTGTTTATGACAACTTGGTTGACAAGGAAAAGTCATATGAATTTACATCAGAACTGAAGGTAGAGAAGAGAAATCTTACAAGTACTTGCATATCTGATATTTTTCCTTCTGCTAAAATTGATTCATGGTCTTGTATGTTGTGCAAGCCCAAAGGCAGTTTAATTCGGGGAAAGACATAATTAAATAACAATATCTAAGAGGTGGGTTTTTTTATTTTTATTCAAGGCACCCTTGTCCAGAAAGAAGCAGTATGTATCAATAAGGAATGAAGTGAAGGACAGTGAGGTACAGAATGGGGAGACAGAGGGAGGGACTAGCTCCTCCCTCCATCTGGCCTCTCAGTACCTGGCAGATAGCAGTCTGAGTGAAGACCTCAACCAGTACGACTTCACAGCCACACCCCAGGTAATGTCAGTCATACGACTTCACAGTCATGCCCCAGGTTATGTCAATTAGTACGACTTCACAGCCACTCCCCAGGTAATGTCAATCAGTAATGGCTTCACAGTCACACCCCAGGTAATGTCAATCAGTACAACTTTACAACCACACCCCAGGTAATGTCAATCAGTACAACTTTACAGCCACACCCCAGGTAATGTCAATCAGTATGACTTTACAGCCACTCCCCAGGTAATGTCAATCAGTACAACTTTACAGCCACTCCCCAGGTAATGTCAATCAGTACAACTTTACAGCCACTCCCCAGGTAATGTCAATCAGTATGACTTTACAGCCACTCCCCAGGTAATGTCAATCAGTACAACTTCACAGCCACACCCAAGATAATGTCAGTCAGTATGACTTCACAGCCACACCCAGGTATAGTTAATTAGTACGAGTTTACTGGCATGCCCAAGGTATTGTCAATCAGCATGACTACATAGCAGTGTACATGATTTTGATGCATGATAAATAGATGTTGATGATTTATTTTTAGATGTCGGAGGGATCACAAAAGGAAAAAGTGCTGACTGTTCGCAAATCTAGCTACACTGATGAAGAGGATGATTCTGTAAGCATTTCTTGTTCAATATTGTATAGACTGTTTACTAATCAGTATATGTTTAAAAAATATTTTTAGCAAAGAAATTCATGGATTTCTTGGATTTTTCGCTAAAATACCATTATCCATTGACAGGATACCAAAGTGATGGTTGAGGAAGACTATGTAGAGCTGGAAATGGATGACCTCAACCAACACGAGTGCATGGCAACGATGATTGCTCTCCTCAAACATATGCAGAGGGCTAACATCATTCCACTGGTGGAGTCTGTAAGTAGAGCCAGTTAGATAAATATACAGCACAGGTGTATGGCCCTTCTAGTATATAATCAATACACCTTTATTTTCAGGGTGTGGTACCAGAATTACCAGCCTGGATGAAATGCCTGAATGATAAACTGAAGAATCCAAGGACTCACATTAACATCAAATACTTCATTGTCAAACTCATTATAAACACTGCTGAGGTTAGTGGGTGTTGATGGTTAATGTCAATACAATCATGTACTGTTTGTGAATTAGTGAAATATCAGTGATGTTTCATTTTCTGTAATTTAACATTTACATGTCCACTTCATATGCTGAATCCATCTTTGCTTTGTTTTAAAGTTATTGCTATTATAAGTATGATTTTTCACCATGCCTAAGTTTCACAACTTACCTGCCCTTGACTCCAAGGAAAGTTGGTTTAAAGCATTCAAATATCAATTTCGTTTATGAATGAAATGTAATGCAAATGACATCTCTGTATTTCAGATATTCCGCCCTTATGCCAGAGACTGGATTCGCCCCCTAACACAGCTAATCATCAGTGGTCCCTTCACCAGTCTAAATTACTTTGTTATAGATATAATAGTCACCATCATGTCCTGGCATCAAGTAGCTATTCCACAGGTAACAGTGACAGATCACTCACTATTATGTGTTCAAAATATATATGTCAATGTTTAAAAAATCTCCACCAATCACGAATTATGTAAAACAGTAAAACATGCTTGTAATGAAGTGCTAGGACAAAAGATTTTGATTTGTTACAAACATAATTTGTTATACATGTATCTGATAAGTTCATAATACTTTTTTGAAACAAAGAGGAATGAAAATCACTTTGCTATAATTGTAAGTTCATTACAAGCATGTTTGTTCTAACCATGTTTTACTGTACTTGTTTAAAGATAATGCTGTTCCATTTTCACTTTAATGAGTTTTGCTATGGTATGAATTGTTGATCAGGATAATGAATTTTCTCTGATTCTAAACTGAAAAGCTCTTTATGTCCTGTGAATTCTGTGTGTACACAGGACACAGTAGAGGATCGTGCGATGTCCAGTCGCCTGGTGGAATTTGTAATGGGCTACGTGTATAATGATACCAGGCCTGTGTACCGTAATAACTTAGAGCTGCTGAAAACTCTACTACAGGTGTGGAAAGATCGAGTGGAAGTACCATACAGGTAAGGAATACACAGAGCATCAAAGTAACCAGAGAGATTGCTTTGGATTGGGTAAATCTCTCTGATTGTCTTTGCTGTTGTTAAAACATTTTTTCTTAGTGTGATGGTTATTGCAACTGGATATAACAAAGATTATTCTGCTATCTTTGAAGCATTGTGTACAAACATCTGAAACAACCAGATGAAACAAAGAAGGAGAGCTGTGTGGGGATACAGCTGATGGGGGTTGTCCTGTCCTGTAAGTTTCCTCCCTATGCCCCCACAGCACCTGTTGACCAGGAAAAGTAAGTTACACAAGGGCCAGAAACAGTAATTTGCAGTACATGTACATTTTAAATGGAAATTATATTGTTATTATTTGATCAGTGAACACAAATGTCTATTGAATAGTATTTCTTAGGTCTACTTAAGCACTACAAACATCATTGTCTCTTTTAACTTTATTTAAAATGAGTACATTTCTTTGTTTGTAGATTCTTTATCACTGTGGCTCAATACATGAAAAATCGCTACAAAGCAGTTTATGCAGCTACAGCAGAAGTGGTAGGAATGATCTTTAAATATCTAGCAGACAAGGAGAGGCAGACAGAAGGAACCTTCCATGATTACGTTGTTAATCTGATGAACTCCTTACAACAGAGCAATCCTTCTAACTTCCTCCTCTGTATTCACAGAATGCACCTACATTACCCTCCCATATCCGACAGGTAGGGTTTTTTAGGAGTTCGTTTATTTTTTTGTTTTATTTTTTTTGTTTGTTTAATGATTGAATTATCATTGTTGAACAGATTGTTAGCTTCAGATAAGAAAATTTCTAATACTAATCCTTCAGGTCTTTCCATGTTGAAATTTTTAGTACTTTTATTTGTACATTTATGGTCAGTGTAAGTTATCTATTGTACTTGAAGGTTTATGAACCGCTTATTGTTTGTTCTTCCCAATCTTCATGCTGAGTTCCGAAACCGCTGCCTGGAAGTTATTCTAACAAGGATTGACACCTTAGAAAATGTCTATGTGGAGCTCAAAAGTAAAGGACTGTTATCCTTCCTCACACACAGGTGAAAGGATTTTTCCCGCATTGTATACATATAGTAGTGTCAAATGCATAGCTTTTATCAACATCTGTATGCTTTTAGAATTTATAGATTTTCAGGATAAAATTAAAATATTGATAAAATTGAATGTGAATAACTGTTGGTTGGCATTTTCTTATTTTCAGGGATGAAGAAACCCAGTTGATTGCTCTGAAAATTGTCAAGAGCATTCAAACGAAGCTGCAGCCTGGTGAAGTGTCAGAGTTACTGCCCCTGATCTGTGGATTTTGTATCAGTCCCAGTATCTCCTGCCGTAATGTCATGTATGACATTCTGATGTGGGTCTACGATAACTACAGGTAAGGAAAGCAAGTCTTGGGCCTTTTACATTTAGTATTATGAAAAAAGGTTTATGATTGTTCAATAAAATGACAATGATTTCTGTTTGAATGTCAAAATTTTTAATCAAGCTTCTCTTTTACAGAGAAGATGAGAGTGATACAGCAAATGACATCATGCAGCAAACAAAAGAGACCCTGCTTAAAGGACTAGGGGATGAGGATCTACAGTGCAGGTAGGAGGATATCGACACACAAAGAAACTTTATCAGTCAAAATTCTTATGCACACAGAGAACAAAAATTTTGCTTGTTTACATTGCTTTACATGGATATGTGGATACAGTAGTATGTACTTTGAGTTCATGTTTATATTTGACTTGATTATTTATAGACTGCTGGTACAGAATTTCTGGAGCAGTGAATCAAGAGTTCCTGGGAACACATTGGACAGACTGGTGGCCATGTTAGAAGCTATGTATTCACCAGTTACAGAGAAACAGTTTCTAAGTTACGCCACAAATCTTGTCCTAGAAATGACATCAAAAAGTCCAGACTACCAAAGAGAAATGTTTGAGTCGCCACTTGAAGACTGCAAATTTCAGGTACTGGGCAGATTGATCAGTTGCAGAGCATCCATCCAGAGTTCAGGTGGCCCAATTTGAATCCTGCTCTGGTCTGTCACATTTCTCCCTTCTTGTTACAACTAGATTGGCAAATAAATAGTACAGCTGCATGAGTTTGTATCCACTGATATTTTACAGGACTATAAAGTGAAGTCGTCATGGAGACAGAGACATGCAGCCATGACACCACTGTTTGCCAACACCATGGCAACCCAAAGTATGATGGAAGAGGATGAGAGTTTTAGTGGAGAGATCAGAGCCACACAGGACGTCCAACAATTCACTGCCACTCAGGATGGTAGGATATCTTGCAAATAGTTCCAGATAAAATCTTTTGATTATCTTTTGGTATCTTTTGTGATTTAAACAATGCAAACTTAACATTAGTATGAGTAACATGAGCTGATCAGATGCATTGTACATGATTTTTGTATGTATATAAGGAAAAAATACTCAAACATTTAAAAATGAAAACAATTGAGAGCTTTATACATATACATTGTATATTAAAGTAAATAACATTGTAAGTAAGCTAAAATTCTAATGCCTGTTATTGTTTGTTCAGCTTCAAAAGCTCCATTTAACTGGTTGACTGGGAGTAGTTTAGACACATTCACTGACTACAGTACAGTGGGATCAGAAACTTCTAGCTCTCTGCTGTTTACCGTGGGAACACAGGATATGGCCATCAGAGCCCGTCTGAAGCCCAGCAGAAAACCTGGCTCAGGGTTTGGAAGGCCTCGAGCAGGAACCAGCAAAGCTCCTGAGAGAACCAGCAAAGGTTTGCATCACAAATGAATATCCAATCCAGTAGCGTTAACTGCCACAAGATAGAAGTCCTCATGTACAAATGTGAATATTATAAAGATGTTGTCCATATATATACAGTCTATAAGAATGAAGGAATATGATCAATTAATTATAAGTTGAAATATTGAATGATGTGCATTGTACTTGTAAAAACATATAGACATTTAAACTCATTAAAAAAATATTTTATCAGATGAAGTAGACAGTGAAATGTCCAGATTAAAGAGACGTTTCTTGAGAGATGAGGAACAAAGTAAAGCTTACTTCATAAAACGCCACACCAGATTGCAGAAGATGAGGGAGGTAGGAAATCAAGGAATCGAACTGAGACAAATATTTATCTGAAACAAGATTACAACAGGATTATTTTGTTGCATGATTTTTCAATTTCTTAAGTTTCTTCAAAACTGAAGTAATAGTGCTTCTGTATGTTTTGGGAAGACTACAAAAAAATTTGTCCTGTTTTAAATTCTTTCAAAGCCATTCTGCATCTTAAGAGTTATGTTCCCTTTAATAAATTAACCATTTTATATTTGCCCACTGAGAAGGAGGACTAAAGCCTGAAGTGAATTTTTTCCTGTACACAGTAATTACATAATGTGTCTTTTAATCCAGCTTTCATTTTCCTTTTGAAGGAGGCCATGAAAGAACAGAAGTCTCGTCGAGAACACCAAGTGACCATGTACAGGAAGTATCGAAAAGGAGACTTACCAGATATACAGATAAAGTACTCCTACATAATAGCTCCACTTCAGGCAGTAGCTCATGTATGTCACACCCCTGACAGTAAAACTCTTACAGTACAAACCAAGTATACAGATAAAGTGCTCCAGGAAGGTCATATAAGTCACACGTGCATCGACATTAAAAACACTTACAGTACAATCCAGATATACAAAGTACTCCAAAATTATAGCAGTAGCTCATGTAAGTCACACCTGCACCAACATCAAAAACACTTCAGTACAAACCAGATATACAAAGTACTCCTATATTGTAGCTCCACTTCAGGCAGTAGCTCATGTAAGTCGCACCACCTGCAGTAAAACCCTTACACTACAAACACAAAAACAGAAAATACATGTTTATACACATGTACAAAAGCTATAATAATGGCTAAAGAATCCTTAGCAACATTCTCATACTATTTTTTTTTTCAAGAAAAATGGCTTAAAGAATTTTGTTTGTGCATTGTTTTGTTTTCTAGAGGGACAGTACTGTGGCCAAACTTCTGTTTGGGGCCATATTTAAAGGAATATTTGCTAAGATGGATGAAGTAAAAACAGAGAGGGAGGTACAAGAGACAATACAAGAGATTCAGAAGAGTATCGGTGTGGTGCTGACGTCCTCGATACAGTACTTCACACCATTCATCAGCTGTCTATTGGTAAGTCCATGGTCATCTGTACTGCATTATTTACCCAAACTCTGGTTTACTACTGTAAACCAACTTTTATTCACATGCCCAAGGAATATTTGTGAGTTTTGTGACCTTCTTTTAGGCACAAATATTTCTACTGCAAATCAGTTATTTAATTGTCTATTTACATTGTATGTAGAATGCTACCTCTATCATAAAAATTAACAGTTGGATTTCAGACTGACAGATGATAAATGAAAGTTGTTTTGAATAATAGTTGGTTTACAGCATTATGTACATGCACTCATTTATAGATTTTTGGAATTTGTCCAAGTTTTAAGTTGAATGTCTTGTATTATAAATTCTTCTCTATTTTCAGGACATCTTGTACAGTTTAAGAAGCAAACTGAATGTAGATGTATCTGATGTGAGTTCAGCAGCAACATTTGGAAATGTACAACCCCTGGGTAAGCAGCTGTTCTCATTGTTTGATTTAACTTGCTGTGCAAAGGAACAAACCTCTGAGAGTTAAAAAAAAATAAAAAATTTAACTTGCTTATTTGCTCACTTTTCATCATATTTTCATCAAAACTCATAGACTGATACATGTTGATGGGGACTATTCAACTGAGTCATAATTTTTGGACCTTGACCTCATACAAAGATTCAAATTCATGAGCAACTGAGTCATAATTGTTTGACCTAAACCTTTTAAATGACTTTGACATCACTATATTCCTTATTTTGCATTTATCTTTGTTCTAAAGAAACTGTTCAAGGTAATTTAATCAAACTTCATATAGAGATACAAATTGATAAGAGCTATTCAGCTGTCAAAATTCTTTGACCTTGACCTTCTATATGACCTTGACCTCACTATTAAAATGTTTTTGCATTTAGCACAGTTTAGAGGAAATTGTCCCTAATATTTTCATCAAACTTAATACACTTATACAAATTGGTAACAGCTATTCAACTGTGCCATTATTATCTTGTGTTGAGCTTCCAATGACCTTGACTTCACTTCTCCTTAATTTTGCACATACCTAAGTTTCAAAAAAATGTTCAAGATATTGTCTTCAAACTTTGTATACTGACACACATAAGTGTATGACCTTGAATTTAACATTTTTTTCTCATTTTACTCTTGCATATATTTCATCTTTATGAATTCCATAAAAGATAACTTCAGATCAAAGAAGGAAAGTACAATTCTTTTTTACTGTTGTGATACATTGGGCAGGTCTTCCTATCCTATGGACATATTTCTAGTTTTTTTCCCTGGAAGGAAAGATTCTTCAAAATTCTTTCCTTAGAAACCCCCCCCCCCCCCCGCAATTTCTCATGTCAATAAGTAAACTTCTTAGATAGTGTAAATCCTAATTTGTTATGTCATATCCTCCTCCCCCCCCCCCCCCTTTCCAAGTTAGGGAAAGGTTGTGAAACGAATTCACACTGTGTAGATTTTAATAAAATCAAGGCTGTAATTTTTTTTACCAAAATGCTGTAGATTTAACTTATTTAAAACTTGGCATTTGTCTTTCTTTTCGGCTGCAACGAGGGCTTTTATTTTTTTACGTATACATTTATTTGTCAGGAAGAGAAAAGTAACTCAGGTGAGCACTGTGGCCCATAGGCCTCTCGTTCTTGTTACATCTGTTCTTTCCATAGGAATCTGTGTACTGGAGGAGCAACTAATATCACAGAACGAAGATGAACGGCCATCAAAGAGAGGAAGAAGTGAGGGAGCAGTTGTATCCAGAGACACAAGAAGCTGGATTGAACTTGCAAGGTAACTGAACTCTCACACCAAAAGGATGGATGTACCGATTTACCATTGTACATCTGTGTCTCCTACCACCTGATTCACTTCATTGCAACTTTACAGAAACTACTTGTACATACTTATTCTTCTTAGAGAAAAGATTAAATGGGATATTAAACCTCTGTTTGAATGTCCATCATTTAATTTTTTTACTGACTGTTCACCTTTTGACCTTTAATTGTAACTTTTGGAGTCAAAGAGACACTATAATAGATATATTTGGTCAAGGCCTCATGTTAGATCAAATTTTGTAGGTCTGATACAAATTGCCTTCCTTGAATTTTATCTACTGAAAGGGCATTGAGTTTCACAAAAACGTCTTTCTCTTGGTAAAAGGGAAATGGGGAATTCATCAAAATATAGTCAAATCCAGGAAATATATGTGTATTAAAGAGTAAGTATGATTTTGTATTACAGATTGTATAAATCAGTGAAGGACTATGATGTACTGCTGGGGATCTTCAGTGACAAGATAGGAACACAGGAAATCACAAAGGAGGCTGTACAAATGGAGGCCAGAGGAGACTATTACAAAGCTGTTAAACTGTACAATCAGGTAAGAGAGAAAAGGGCGGGGGGCTACTACAAAGCTGTTAAACTCTACAATCAGGTCAGAGAGAGAAGGGGGAGGAGTACTACAAAGCTGTTAATCTCTATAATCAGGTCAGAGAGAGAGGGAGGGAGGGGGGAGAGGGGGAAGGTAGCAGAGAGAGGAGACTACTACAAAGCTGTTTAACTGTACGATTAGGTCAAATAGATGGGAAGAGACAGAGAAAGGGGGAGGGGGATCTAATTTATATACACTGTACATGTATTGACATTTAGTCCTTGGTATTTGATATGATGTAGTTATTTCTTTTTTTTGAAAGGGGGGGGGGGGATTTTAGCTAGTAATCAGGGCTAGAAATAATTTTTTTTCACTGGTCACTCAGGCTAATACCTTAAATTTTTACTGATCAACTGGGTACTTTCACTGTCTCACTGGGCCAGTAGATTTTAAAAGAACTGGCCCGAAACCGTAAGAATAATAATAATATTTTGTTTATATTGTGATACTTAATAGAACAACTTAACAAAACAAGAAACGACAGGACTTGAACACACACCCCTGTCAAGTTACATGTAACTAGCTCAATCATGAATGAATTTTATTATGCATAAAAAAGCACTGACCCAAAAGACACATGCCCTCTACAATGTACTAGCCCAGATTAAAAATTCACTGGCTCCAGACCAGCGGGCCATCAATTTTTTCGAACCATGGTAATATGTTTCTTTTAATTAAAACAGGCCATGTCATGTGAAGAGTGGGATGAAACTCCACCCACCATTGAAGTGGATATGTGGGATGAATCTAGGATGGAGGTATCTTACAGATAGTTAATTTCTGAGTAAAATCTTCTACTAATAGAGACTATTGATAAATGATAAAAGTGGAATAATGTTGTAAATTTACTTTCATTCTAGTGCCTAGACAACCTGTCTCAGTGGAAGGAGCTGGAGGGAGTGGCCATGTCTGGAATCAACAGCAAGTCTATCAACCAAGTGTGGAAGGATACATACTACCAGGTCAGGTCAAGGGCAGATCAAGGTCATTTTAAAGGACACATCATACACTGCAGTTATAGCCTTAAGAAGACATTGGCTTTTTGTTTTGGTTTACTTTGATGGGTACATTATTTGCAACAAATCATGAGGCATACTGGTTGTAATTTGACAGGAACACTACTTGCCATACATCATCAGAAGTAAGGTGAAGCTAATGCTACATGGAGATGATGATCAGCAGCCATTACTGACTTTTATTGATGACTGTATGAAGCAGCCAGACCAGAAGGCCCTGATAGAGGTATACTAAAACTAGATCTATCTTATTTCCTGATGAATGAATGACAGATTATCAGTGGCACAATACCTGACAAAGAATAATGATAAAGCCTTGGATTCTGATTTTAAAAGTTTGAACGGTCATTTTGCAGTGTACTTTGTTTTGACAGAGTCGATATTGTGAGGAGCTGGCTTTGATGTACATCTGGCAGGGGGACTATGACAGAGCAAGGCACTATTCCACAATGGCATCCCAACAGTTCTTGCTGGTATACCGATATAAGTCTTCATTCAGATAAAATAACTCAGACTCTTCTCTCTTATCCTTTGTTGTAAATTATTATTTTAAGACTCTGAATAGTAGTGCTAGATAGTTGAAGCAAGAATTTTACTGATGTTGGTTTCCTTTTACCAGGACTGGAGCAGCACAGACAGTCTGATGTCTGTCAGCAGGAGAAGCCAGCTACAGAATCTACAACCACTAGTGGAGCTACGGGAATTTCTGAGCTTTATGGAGCTTGAGAGTAAGTCAGTGTATCATTGTAAATCTGTGTTTACTTAGCTTTTGGTTAAACTACAGAATTTCCTCAACTTATGGAGCTTGAGTGTAAGTCACTTTACAAGCAGAAACTATTATTAAGTGTGTAACTACAGAATCTCCAGCCCTTATTGGAACTACATGAGTTTCTTAGGTTTATGATTTAGTCAGTTTTAGAGAAGACAAATGTGCAGCTACAGGATATACAGTCTCTGTTGGATTTATTCCAGTTTTAGTTTTATATGTAGGCTAGTGTAATCACTTAAATTAGCAAAAACATATATTGCCACAGAATCTCTGGCTTCAGAAGTAATATTTATTCTAAATTTTTTAAGTTTCTTTAATAAGAAGGTAATTTTTTATTGCTGTAGCATGACAATAATAATGCATGCCCATAGCAACAGTTTCAAAAGGGGGGGGGGGGCAACTTCCCAAAAATATCTGACAAGCAAGAAGAAAAACTGACCAAAAAGTGAGGGGGCCAACTTCCCAAAATAATCTGACAAGCAAGAAAAAAACCCATAATTAACCGTCCAATCGACCTTACTGCAACAAAAAGTTGAAAGGGGGGGGGGGGGGGCAACCAGCAAAATACTATACTCAAAAAAAGCCCATCCCCCCGTTCTTCGGGTCTGTAATGGTAGCAGGATTCTATTAGATGGGTTTGGAATATAAACGCTTTCGTTAATATCTAGGGAATTTAACTGTAATTTAATTTAAGAATTACATGTACTAGTTGAATGTGACTGAATGTTGTACACATTCAAATGTAAAAATAATATACTTATATGTAAATTGTGTTCTATTTCAGGCAATTTTACATCAGCGGGGCCTGCTAACTTGCTAATAGAGAGATGGCAGAACAGGTCCCTACATCCACTATTGGACCCTGAGGTTGTGTGGGATGACATTGTCACCAATAGGTAAACTAAAATGGAGTGCTAGATACTGCATGTATTTATCACATATCATTATGGAATCTAACAAGAATTCTTCAACTTTTCTGTAGAATGGTTTACCTAGACCACATATCAAACAAATTGTCCAGTTCTCTGGTGAAAAAAGAGGAAGATGCAATGGAGGAAGATGAAGAAGATATATTCCTGGAATCCAAAATCCAGCTCCGACTGAAGATGGCAGACAGCAGTTGTCAGAAGAGGAACCATAAACTGGCTCTTAATATACTGGCTGACATACACAAAGTAATTCTTAAGTCATGTTGAAATAAGATCGGATAAATTTTACCAGAAATTTTTATTTGGTTATTAAATCTTAGATACATATACTTTATTTTTTCCCCCGGAAATTTTATGTCTTAATTCTGTTCCATAAAATAACAAGTATTGTGTTTGATCTTGTAGTCATATAAAGTATTTATGTATTGTTAGAGACACATGGGCAGCTAAACAGATGACAGACAAAATTATCCTTATGTGCCCATCATTTTCAGCAGGCAACACACAAAAGGAATTTAAGTGATATAAATAAAGAACATTTTATATTTTTTAGTTGGATTTGGAATTGAGTGGGACAGGATTTTTTTATGTTTTCACGAGAGTGAAGCAAGAGTGAAAATATTTTTAAAAATCCTGTCTCATTAATGAAATTAAATCTACATTCAAGGACAAAACATTGAATTTTCTGTTTATTACATTTTCTTTGAATTTCCCTTTGCCTCTGTCTTTTCATAATTCAGTGTCATAAGCTGTGAATTCATAGGTGAGCAACTGTGAGACATCATAGCTATAAGTGATTGTGAGATTTAAAATTGTAAAGCTAACATGAATTTTAACAACTTTGAGAGACTTTGGCAGGTCAAGTCTCTTTCAGGATGGTTTATTTACTCTATCATGTAACAGGCTGGGGAGTATTTTTTTCATAAATTCTTTGTTAAGGGAAGGGAAAACTCGATTTTTTCTTCACTTTTGATATCATTTTTGCAGTGTAAAAAATTATCACTTTCATATGTTTTCACACTGTAAAAAAATACAACTTTCATTCCATTAATAAATTACAGTATTTCACTGTGGAAAATGTACTGGTAATAAACTATTTTTATCCTTCCAGAATTACAGAGATAAGGAGAATGAGATTTTGAATTTAGAATGGAGTCACTTGTACGCCAAAACTCACCAGCTGAGTGCCATGACAGCTGACATGGACTGGACTAATGACATTTTCTCAAGCATTTTGACAACAATAGACAGGCTTGGTATGTATTGGTATTATTTTACATGTACAGTAAACATCTTTTATAACGTATCTCAAGGGACTGTGATAAATCCTACGTTATAGCTGGCGTACGTTATAAACGGAGATCAGAAGTACTCAGTACACCTTTACCGTAAACACCTTTCAAACCGCTAGTGTGTTATTTATACTTTAAAGAATGAATATTATGTAAATAAATGATTTACAGGTATATTTGACTTCAATCCTTCTATTAAGAAAGATTAATATTCACTAACATTTTATTTTTTGCAAACTATAAATTATTTCCAAAGCACTATAAGTGCTGCACAATCTTGATAATCGTCAGATCATTTTAAAAAGAAGTCCGTATTGTTTGTCTATTTGGCCTGATGACATTTATTTACAAGTCTCCACAGTTGCCAGTGCGGAAAACACTTTTTTTTTACAACTTGAGATCATTTTACGTAAGTTGTACTTTCGGACAAATGTTAATTGATCGTCGGGTAGATGGTATACACGTACCAGGCACTGGCTCATGGTCCTCACTCTCGTCGCGGTCTATGGATTTTATTCAAACAATTAATTATGAATACATCTACCTGATGAACCTTATTCAAAGAATTTATGATAAATACATCTACCTGAAACAACAAAGAAACCTCGTTAGAAAAACACCCATTACGGGGCAACTATGAAGTCAACAAACCGTGACTAATCCGCGGTCACCGAGCTGATAGAAAAGGTGTGAAACCAGGTGTCAGCATACGTTATAAAAGGTATAATTATGTAACGGGACCAAATAATACTTTATAAGCAATACTACATTATATACAAATACATTATAAGCGGTGTTTATTTCAATGAAATATACAGACACTTTGCCGGGACTACAGAATGGCTACTTTACATCCAGAGATACTTTATAACCAAGTATGTTATAAAAGAAGTTTACTGTATTTTAGTCCCCACTATCTACTGAAAAAAAAAGGATCAAGGATAAGTTAATGCATAAAATGGCCCTGAAAGTATGTCTATAAATCAATCGTCAGTTACTATTAATTTTCACACATTAAAATGAAATACAAGCCGGCTTCATACTTTAATTTTCTGTTAAAGAAAAGTTCCCTTTCAGAATTTACTAACTGGATATCAGGGCTTGTGAAATTTCTATATTCATGACTTTCATAGAGAAATGTTGTTTTGGAATACATCTACTGTGAAATCACTAATTTTCATGGGGTTTAATTTTCGTTGTTTTCAAGGTAGGAAGAGACCCACGAATTCATGTCCACCACAATGTAAATTTTCCTATGTTTAACAACACAACTATTCTTCATCCACGAAATCAAATCCCCATGAACCCATATTTTTTCCTCAATCGATGAAAATTTTACCCCATGAAAATATGTGATTTTAGGGTACATGAAACTTTGAAAATAAGCACATCCCTCCATACAGAAAACGAAATCTGTAAAGATCATTAAAAGTTCTACCAATAATACTTGCTATTTGAAATACTTTAGCATATGTTTCACCATTATGGAGGACATTTTCATGATGCAGGACAACAGTTATGTAATTCATGATGTCATAAAGCAGAGACTTTTAAGAAGAAAACCCTCCCTTTTATCTTATCTCCTCTATCCTCATTCAGTTCACCCATCTGTATGTCTGTAGACACAAGGTTAAGCTCAACATTTACCTTCAGATATGGTGTCTCTGTGGATATAAATGAGATGTTTTTGATTGTGCCCCTGAGAAGAGTATCATTCCTGGATAAATCTAGTTTAGATGTGTAGCCATCATAGGTCCTGTTGATATTTTAGGCAATATTTAATAACACTAAACAGCTTTTCCATAAAATTACTTGGCCCCTTATAAGTTTTTTGTGAACATTAATTTTTACATCACATATGAGAAATAATTTGTTCTTTCTTAATTGGTAGGTAAATTTAAGGACAGCCAAATCCTTAGGCGAGAGCCTGGGTTAGGGCGCAGACATTTTGTTCTGATGGGACAAGCTTATGGCTTGTTGACTAAAGGAGTACTTAGTGAAAACTGCTTTAGTAGCCTTAGTGACAAAAACTCAGAGAAAATTATGTCCATGATCAAGGTTCCCAAGCTTGACCAGAGAGAGGTAATTAGAACAATGTGTACATATGTATCACAGTGGCATTAAAAAATTAATCAGGAATTTTAATCATTCAAAGATACATGTATATGTACATGTGTATTTATGACTTTTCTTTTTGAACATACAGATGTTGCATAGTTTTAGTATTTAAAAGAAAAATCTCTCTTACAATTTCGATTTGTCTTTTTAGATAGCTAAATGCCTTGTTGATGAAGGATACAAGCAGATGAAGACAGCTTTATCCTATGATGGCCGATCAACAAGGACCTGTCGCTATGGTTTAGAAGAGGCATATCTAGCTGTGTCCCAGTACTGTAATAAGTTCCTCAGAATGGCTGTGGATGATGAAGGTCACTTGTTTTTTCATAACGTTGGATTTTAAAATCCACGCTGCAACACGTTTTCTTATACACTGTATTATGAATACTACTCATTTCTCTTTTACCGTCTCAAACATATGTTTAAGCTTTTGGTCTCTGCTGTTTGCCTCAGTTTGAATCACATTATTTTCTTATCTTGGTTAATGTGGAGTCTGAGTAATGGTATTGAAATTTTGTATTAATCAGAGACGGAACATTTATCGCTTTCTAAAGAGAGTCTGAAGAGCTTCCCAGAAACCATAACTGTCTGTCTGCTGAATGCTATGAAGTTTGATTCTATGGAGGCCAGACAGAGATTTCCACGGTTACTGCAGTTGGTGGAAATGTATCCAGAAATTCGCTCCACTTTTATTGAAAAGGTTTTAAAAAAAAACATTATACCAGTTCATTTACCTGATATAATGCTTTCAGACATACAAATTTAAAAATGGGGGCAAGATGATTTTGTAACAAGTGGTTTGCTAATTTGAAAACACTATTATTTTCTTTTTGTGATTATGAGTTTTATCAGTTATTTTCTTTTAATGTTCAGAGTAAACAGGTTCCCTGCTGGATGTTCATTATGTGGATTAGTCAGATGATGGCTTTGTTAGATAAACCAGAGGGCAGCACTGTACACCACATTCTGACGGAACTTACCGAAAACTACCCACAGGTCTGTGCCATTGTATCTCAAGATCTCATATGTGTCTATTTAAAGTCTGTTCAAACTGAATCAAAATTTTGTTTCATCTGGAAGACTAGGAGTTGTGTAAGTGTTCTTGGATAATATGACATATTGTTTTACATAGGCTGTAGTTTATCCCTTCAAGCTGAGCAGTGAGGGATACAACATTACAGACAAAAAAGATGAAGCTTTTATTGCAAGGTAATAACATACATGTACATGTTAATGTATTTCAGGTTGAAATTCTTGTTGCTAACTTTTATCTCTGCATGTATTTATTAGAATTTGATTTTTTTTCTTCTTCTCTTGTACTAAGTAACAGATTTTTTTTTACTGCCTCATTATGACTTCTGAGAGAAAAGCTTCCTTTTTCAACATATACAGAAACATACATGCTTTATTAGATAAAATGAATACACATAATTGTAAATATATTTTGTAGCCTGAATGATAAGTTGGGAGATGATCAGCTTCCTTTGGTGTCAAAGTTCATCTCAGCCCTGGAACACATGAGTCAACCCGATCAAATTTTCAAGGTTCAGTGAAAACAATGCATTCATGTATTTTCCTTAGATTATCTCCCTTTTACAAAAAAATTTAGTGTTTCATATCGGCAGAAAAGTTTTTACTGAATCTCTTAACATTTCACAAAGAATATTTGCATGTGAGAAAATGTGATGGAGCTGAATATTGTTCCATTCTGCTTTTAGACAAAGAGTTAGAAAGAGATAATGAAAATAATATTATTTCTTAATCCCTCACATAGAAACTAAGCAGTTAATTTTTAAGTGTTTTTTATGTGATATACATGTACATGTATGCTTATATACATGTAATATCCTTTCACATTTTGTTATTTGATGCACATGTGAGACACCTGGTGATGTAGTTAAGAGCTGGTAAAAGGAAATGAATTTTTACATTAATGTATTTCCTTATTAAAGGACTGGTTTGATGACACAAGACTGAAATTCAACAAGAAGAAACCAGATAAAAAAGCCATGAGGCAGGAATTTCAGATCATGTACAAGAAAGTTCTTGAGCTTAACGAGACTGTGGGTCGAGGAGCAAGCCAAAGATCTCAGACTGAGGAAACCTTGAGCACAGTGGACAAAGGGAAATATCCCAAAAAGTTTGCAGAGGTAAGTACATGTACTTGAATGAAGTTTTTGGAGACTGGTATCAAACTTAGTATGCACACCACATGGCATTTGAAAATAACGTTTGAATATGGTATGTTCCCATCAAGGGTTATTCTTTTAATTGACAGAGATTCAAGAAGGATGTTGACAGTTGCTTTGGAAAAGATGGAGAAAAAATTATGGATATGACATTAGGTGTAAGTTTAAAAACACTAGAAATTACTGACCATAGTTATTTAGAAGTAAAAGTAGTTTTCAGAAAATCCTTCATATCTGATTTATTACTAAACAATAGCACATCATTAGGGATTCAATTCGGCTGTCAATTAATTTTCTGCCAAAATAATATAAGCACAGAATCAATTCTTCTAAATATTGCAGCTAAATTTCTTGAAGTAGTGTTTGTATGTTAGTCTCATAGTTATATGTAAAACTTCTCATCAAATGAGTGTTGAAATTTTTAGCTCACCTGAGCTGAAAGCTCAAGTGAGCTTTTCTGATCACATTTTGTCCGGCGTCTGTCTGTCCGTCCGTCTGTCTGTCTGTGAACTTTTCACATTTTTGACTTCTTCTCAAGAACCACTGGGCCAATTTCAACCAAACTTGGCACAAAGTATCTTTGGGTAAAGGGGATACAAGTTTGTTCAAATGAAGGGCCATGCCCTCTTTCAAGGGGAGATAATAAGGAATTAGTGAAAAAATAATGGCATCATTTAAAAATCTTCTTCTCAAGAACCACAGGGCCAGGAAAGATAAAACTCATGTGAAGCATCCTCAGGTAGTGTACATTCAAGTTTGTTCAAATCATGACCCCCGGGGGTAGGGCGGGGCCACAATGGAGGATCAAATTTTTACATAGAAATATATAGGAAAAATCTTTTAAAATCTTCTTCTCAAGAACAGCAAAGCCATGATGAGTCATATTTATATGGAAGCATCCTCAGGTAGTGTAGATTCAAGTTTGTTCAAACCATGACCCCCGGGGGTAGGGTGGGGCCACAATGGAGGATCAAAGTTTTACATAGAAATATAAAGGAAAAATCTTTTAAAATCTTCTTCTCAAGAACAGCAAAGCCATGATGAGTCATATTTATATGGAAGCATCCTCAGATAGTGTAGATTCAAATTTGTTCAAATCATGACCCCGGGGGGTAGGGTGGGGCCTAAATGGAGGATCAAAGTTTTACACAGAAATATATAAGAAAAATCTTTAAAAATCTTCTTAAGAGTCATATTTATATGGAAGCATCCTCAGGTAGTGTAGATTCAAGTTTGTTCAAACCATGACCCCCGGGGGTAGGGCGGGGCCGCAATGGACTATCAAAGTTTTACATAGAAATATATAGGAAAAATCTTCTTCTCAGGAACAGTAAAGCCCAGATTTGTCATATTTATACGGAAGCATCCTCAGGTAGTATAGATTAAAATTTATTCAAATCTTGACCCCCGGGGTAGGGCGGGGCCACAATGGAGGATCAAAGTTTTACATAGAAATGTATAGAAAAAATTTAAAAAATCTTCTTCTCAGGAACAGCAAAGCCCTGATTGATCATATTTATTTGGAAGCATCCTCAGGTAGTGTAGATTCTATTTTGTTCAAATCATGACTCCCGTGGATAGGGTGGGGCCACAATGGAGGATCAAAGTCTTATATAGAAATATATAGGAAAATATCTTCTTCTGAAGAACTGCAAACCATGATTAGTCATTTTGATTCAATTTTGTTCAAATGATGACCCCCAGGGGTAGGGTGGGGCCCAATGGGGGATTGAAAGTTTTACATAAGAATATATAGAAAAAATATTTTTTCTCAAGTTCAGAAAAGCTATATTTAGTCATATTGATATGGAAGCATCCTCAGGTAGTGTTGATTCAAGTTTGTTCAAATGATGACCCCTGGGAAAGGGAGGAGCCACAATGGGGGATCAAATTTTTACAAAGGAATATATGGGAATTTTTTTGAAAAACTTCTCAAGTACAACAAAGCCATTTGTTATATTGACACGGAAGCATCATCAGGTTGTTTAGAATTCATCCCCCCCCCCCCAGTAATCTTTTCAATACTGAACTGATTTGTGCTTTTTCCTAGCCAATGTGCTCAGGTGAGTGATGTGGCCCATGGGCCTCTTGTTATTTCTTTACTTTCCTAGACAACCCAAGTCAATATAGTGCATTCATCGAGAGATTTTGATCACTGAGATTTACAAGACAGAAACGTGTTCTCACTTTTTTTAAAACAGAAATTTGTAAATGCTTACAAGAAAGTCTACACAGACATGACAAATGAAGTGAAGGGGAATAACTTGAAGCCCCCAGAAACGCTAAAGGATTACTGCCAATGGTTGTCAGATTTCAACCCCAGCATTCAGGGCAAGGATCTAGAAATTCCAGGTGTGTAAAAATCTTCATAACATTTTGATATGTAATTGTATTTTATGCAAGATAATAACCTGTTTTGCAGTTTCTGCATATTAGAAATATGTCTTACAGGCCTTTTCATTAAAACAGGTGAATGAAAAAAGATTTTCAATAATATTTCAGAATTTAATTAATAGTTTTTGATAGAATTTTTTATGCCCCACAATGAATGGGTATAGTATTTGTCTTGTCTTCCATCCTTCTGTCCTTCCATCACACTTTGCATTTAGCTCAGTTTCAAAGAAACTATTCAAGATATTGTAACGAAACCGAGGGTATAAGGTTAATCGTGGGCCGCTGTTGGTTTCTGGTAACTGGTCAAGGTTGAAATGGTTGTCCACAAAATTTATATAAAATCGGAATAACGACCAATTTTTGGTCCACTAAATAATTGGCGAAATGACCAAATTTTAGTTCACTATAATATCTGCACTAGAACCGTGATGAATAACACGTTGTAAAGTTTATTATATTTATTAAGACGATCAAATGGTTCAGTTATAAGCACAATGATAAACTTGGTTGGTACAATGTTATTTGGTTAATACAAAGATGACGAACCAATGGTCAATCCAGGACGTTTCTACTCTAAATGATTCTTCACTAATGATTTCGCATACATAGACTTGGTACTGTTTGTACAAATATACCACTGTCTTACACCCGAAGTATACGGAGTTCTACCCACTGCAGACTGAAGTATACAGAGTCGCTACCCACTGCAGACTGACTTCTAAACACAAAACAGCTGTCTTTTATAGACAAAAGTTGTTATGATGACATATAAACGTCAGATACAAATAACGTCACAATCAATATCTAATTTGTAAGTTAGCGGGTTTTAACCACTAAAATCACTAAATAACATTGTACCTATATAGAGCATATACAATATAACGCTTTGTAATTACAATACATAAATCAAATTGATAAAGTTCAAATAATCAATTATTGTTCAATTCTTTCGTTCATTGTTCATTGACAAATATTTTAGTAGTTTATATACATCAGGTTCAGGGTCTGTTTATTCAGAACTTGTCAACAACAGTTAATCCGAATTTCACAGGTAAGCTTATCGGAACGTAACAATATTTTATCAAACTTGATGCCTTTTGTGGCTCCACCCTATACACAGCAGCTGTGATTTGATCAAAAATGATTCTGCATTCCAAAGGAGGCTTCCACATTGATATGATTCATCACAATTTTGCTGTTCTTGACGAGGAGTTTTAAAGATTTTTCCCTATATAATCCTATTTTGGCCCCACCCTTATGCTGATACATATTAGTGAGAGTTTTTCAACTGCATTATATTTAAAAATGTTTACCTTGAACTTCTCCTGACCTTTACCTCACTTTTCTTAAATTTGCATATTGCTCAGATTCAAAGAAACTATTTAAAATATTTTTAGTCCCCTACCGGTGAAACCGGAGGGGACTATAGGTTTCCTCTGAGTCTGTCCGTCCGTCTGTCTGTCCGTCTGTCTGTCTGTCTGTCTGTCCCTCTGTCTGTCTGTCTGTCTGTCCCTTTGTCTGTCTGTCAGTCTGTCCCACTTGGTTTTCCGCACTTTTTTCTTAAACGCTTGCAGATATTGAGCTGATTTTTGGTATGTGAGTGTATCTTGAGGAGTTACAGATCAAGTTTGCATTTCGTTCCGCTTCATTGATTTTTGACGGAATTACGGCCTTTTCAATTTTTACGGGTTTTCCGCAATTTTCTTCTAAACGCTTGTAGATATTGAGCTGATTTTTGGTATGTGGCTTTACCTTGATTAGTTATAAATCAAGTTAGCATTTTGTCCCGCTTCATTCATTTTTGACGGAATTATGGCATTTTCAATTCTTAGCGGGAACCAGATTACACTTGCCGGTAGGGGACTAGTATTGCTAATGCAATACTCTCAGAATGCTTGTTATGTAAGCATTTTTTTTTATCTTTGACTTTCCCAATAACCTTTGACTTTATTATTCACTGTGTATAAAACTCAGTTTTGAAGAAACGATTCAAGATATTTTCATCAAAGATACACTAATACAAAATTTCATATTGCATTACTAATGAACCCTTGGAGGGGCATTCATGTCCTATGGACATATTTCTAGTTCTTTAAATAAGTATGTTCAATTTTATTTTTTCCTCAAAATTTGTAAACCAGTATCTTGTATCGTCAGGTCAGTACGATGGAGTGACAAAACCATTGCCCGAGTATCACATCAAAGTGGTTGGATTTGATCAAAGGGTGAGTGGGAAGATTTTTTTCCAAAAACTGGAAGCGAATTGTATTGTTAAGTCAAAGAGCAGGGAGTCTTATGATTATCATTCTTATACAAAGAATAATTTTAAATTATATAAAGGATATTAATTAGTTTAAGTTGAGAAAGTGGAGGATAGGAATCTGTAAATTGATGTGAACTCCTTGCTAGGTAAAAGTTATGACCTCAATACGTAAACCAAAGAGGATAACGATTCGTGGAAATGATGAGAGGGAGTACCATTACCTTGTGAAGGGAGGAGAGGATTTAAGGCAGGATCAGAGGATAGAACAACTCTTCTTCCTGATGAACCAGGTCTTGGAGAGTGACCCAGCCTGTAAACAGAGGAACCTTAAAATCAAAACCTACCAAGTCATTCCAATGACACCAAGGTTAGTCTAAACTTTATATCCAGGTCCTTGAGAGTGACCCAGCCTGTAAACAGTGGAACGTTAAAATCAAACCCTACCAAGTCATTCCAATGACACCAACGTCAGTCAAAATAAAGTACCACATGAGTAGTGTGGCCCATAAAGAGATGAATATAAAAATAAACACTTTTCAAGTTATACTCATGACACCAAGGTGAGTCTAAATACAAGGTCTTGTAAATTACCTGGCCTGTGAACAGAGGAATCTAAAAAATCAAAACTTAACAAGTCATTCCCATGACACCAAGATTACTAGTCTTAAGTATAGAACTGGGCTCTGATGAAGGACAGAAGAACCTAAAAGTGAAACTAATCAGTTTAAATATAGAACCAGATCTTAGAGTGATCTAGCTTGTAAACAGAGGAAGTCAAAAAATGCAAATTTTATGCCCTTCCTCCCTCTTTTCAAAAAAAATGGAGCCTATGTAACACGTAATGCTACACATGCTGGGAAGTCAGTAGGTCAATGCTGTTGAACCAATACATTGAAAATCCTTTGTCAATCCTCATACACTGATTGCCTGTGTCAGATGACCTTTATGATTTTGTGGTTGAAAGGTCATCTATGTTCTAATTTTATTTTTTGCTGCATTTGCAATAAATGTTGTTCAAGCAGTACCTAACATGTCATTTAATTGATAATTTTCAAACTTTAAACACAGGTTGAAAATAATATGCAGATAACCCTTATTGATTTTCAAGTCAAAGGTCAGGAAGTTTCAATATCACTGTCATCTAATCAATATCTTAAGAATACTTTGCTTGATAGTCATCAAACTTCATATGCAAATTCACCTTGATGGGTGAATGATTGCTAGTTTTTCTGGTCAAAAGAATGAAAGTCACAAGACTCACTAACATACTCAGTTCAGAAGATTTACTATGCAGATCAGACATTAAAACATTTTAGATCCATTGGCTATTTCCCCATCTTTCTACCATATATGTTATCTGATGGAAGAGACAACAAAGAGATTAATGTTGTCCACATTTCTCACATACAGAGGTTGACATGAGTAGGAGATAATCTTTAGTCAAGTATGGAAGCAAATTTTCCAGTAATTATTTTCTTTGAATATGTACATGTATATTATAGTTTTTCAACATTTTATTTCAGAGTTGGTCTTATAGAATGGATGAACAACACTATACCACTGAAAGATTTCCTGTATTCCAATCTCACAGACCAGGAAACCAAATTCATGCACAGCAAGTAAGTAAATTATACCACCATGACGTATCCCACCATGATAATCAAAGAAAAATGGCAACTCAGGTGTAATATTATTATATGATAGTGATACAAGTCTGAGACTGAATTGAGTAATGCTTTGTTACTCATCTTCTCAGCCTGAGATCCACATTGATAAAATTTCGATTGTTTGCAGACTGCTCCACTTTAAATGATGAACAAAATCAACTGATATTTCAAAGTGCTTTGACTTCATTCATTATTATAATATGTTTTCAGTTCTTTTTGATTTTTTTTTTTTTTTTTGATGTCTTTCATTTTAATTATTTTTTTTTTTACTTAAAAATTATTTTTAGTGGTTGTTTTACAGTTCTATCCCAAGTTGAGAGCAGCAAAAATAAAACTGCAGCAAAAATACAGTTGGATACAGTATCATAAGCATGAATTAAATATGTTTCATTTTAGGCAAGGACCCATGCACCTTCACACTACTTGGATAATGAAACTAAACAAAGATCAAATTCCTGCCTACATGCAGATGTACCTGAAATATAATATGACAGAAACGAAGCGAGAACTACAGAAGAAAGAAAGTTGTGTGCCATGGGATTTATCAAGGTACATTACAAGATGTTAATCACTCAATGCCCTTGTTTATGTAATGCAGTGAACATTTTTTTATGCCTGATTAATGAAAGATGGGGAAGAAATATTCAATAATATTGTAGCAAGGAAACAGTTTTAAGAGCACCTCATTTTGTTGGTTCCTCTGTACATGTACGTCTGTAAACTTTTCACATTTTTGACCCCCTTAATTTGAACAAAAAGGCTTTTTAAAGTAAATCTGCAGTTTCCACTAGTAAAACTGGAAGTGTGTTAAAATTAAACACAAGGCCCAAAGGCCACAATGCTCACCAGAGTATCCTTAGCCTTGTTGTACTCCAGATTTTCCCACACTTTATTCCCATGAAAAATTGTTACCCCATATTGTGGGCCACCTCACTCTAAGGAGTCTCTGAATCCACACAACATGAGGATGCAATAATATGATGAACATGGCCTTATTTTGTTTTTCATCCATTTTAAAAAATTTGATCCCAAATTTTAGCCTTATTTTAACCAATAATTGAAAAAAAAAGTGAATCGACACAAGGTTGAAATGATTGCAAAAGAATGATTTTATTGTGGTTCTTAGGAAGACTTTATAAAAAGATTTTTTCCCTATGTATATTCCCATATAAAATGTTATCCCCTATTGTGGCCCCACCCAAGGTCTATATTAATATCACTAGTCATGGCCCTGCTGTTCTTGAGAAGATTTTATTCTAGATATTCCCATGTAAAATTTTGATCCCTATTGTGGCCCTAACCTACCCCTGAGGCCCATGATTTGAACAATTTAGAATCTACATTATATCAGGAAACTTTCACATACGTTTTCATCTTTTCTGAACCAATGGTACTTGAGATTTTCAAAGGTTTTTTCCCTTCATATTTCCTTGTAAAACATTGATCACCTATTATGGCCCCACCCTATGTGGGGGTGAGGAGAGAGAGATGATTTTGAACAATTTAGAATCTACATTATATCACAAAGCTTACTTATAAGTTTCATCTTTTCTGG
Source organism: Saccostrea echinata (assembly GCF_033153115.1). NCBI lineage: Eukaryota > Metazoa > Mollusca > Bivalvia > Ostreida > Ostreidae > Saccostrea > Saccostrea echinata. The sequence goes on along the minus strand of NW_026889759.1, from coordinate 10,772,314 downwards.
CCCCCCGGGTTCTAAAGACTTTGTCCTATATTTTCCCATGTAAAACTTTGATCCAATATTGTAGCCCTACCCTACCCTGGGTCCATGATATGAGCAATTTAGAACCAACGTTATATCAAGAAGCTTTCACATAAGTTTTAACTTCTCTGATCAGTGATTCAGGAGAAGAATTTTTAATGACCAAAACCTTTTCTTGATTATGTCCCATTGCAACAATTCTGAATCCCCTGAATCCCCTTTACCAAAGGATATTTTGTGCCAACTTTGATTATAACTGACCCAGTGGTTCTTGAGAAGAGGTCAAAAAAGTGTCAAGTTTAAAGATGGACAGACAGAAGAACAGCTAGACATATGGATGCCAGACAACATGTGATCAGATATGTTCACTCGAGCTAACAATGCCCTTTTCCAAGTGGAAGTAACAAAGTGTCATGAAATCTTTGGAAAGTCACAGAAAGTCTACTCAGTAATTGTAAGAAGTGACAATCTTCCATATGGAATATGTACATTCAAATTTGTGCAACTGATAGTCCTAAAATGGGTTCAGACCACAAATTTTTACATCTTAATAATGGGAGAGAAATCTGTAGAAAGCTTTTTGGGAAGAACAGGAAGACTACAGTTCTTCATTTAGGATCTTTAAATTGAAAATATTTTTCATAGGGATAACACTATCATTGGTGTTTAAGTAAAATCTTCAAAATCTGTTAAAAGAGCAAAGCCACAAATTATAAAATTCATGTGTATTAAGACTGGAGCTTGAGGTGACTCAGATGAGCATTGCTGCCCATTGGTCTTCATTGATAGACATTAATAAGCATAAAAAATGCAGTACCGGTATATATGCATTGTGCAATTTGCATATCATTCTCTCCTCCTACTATAATATGGAACGGTAAAAGGTTCCACAGTAATTTTCTACACCATGAAGACTTGAACTTTCTAAAGGACATTTCACCAATGTTTTGTAGGCGTGCTTTCCACAAGATGAGCACTTCCCCAGAAGCATTCCATGTCCTCCGCTGTAAGTGTGCCTCGACTCATGCCTTGATCTCCATTTGTCAGTACATACTCGGGATTGGTGATCGTCATTTGTCCAACTTTATGGTGAACTTAAAGAATGGGGAGATAGTGGGCATTGATTTTGGCCATGCCTTTGGCTCTGCTACACAGGTAAGTATGCATGTAACAACACGGACAGCAGCAATTTTCAACAAAGAATGATAGGACACAAGAGTCCTGGTAAAAGGCCAAAATTGAAAATTAAATAAAATGTTTATTTCTTTCCATAATATAAATCCCTGATATCCTAACTACAAATGTATGTATTCTTAATATTATTTGAAATTAAAAACTCTACCAAGGAAAACCAAATATAGTCAAACCTCGTTATCTCGAACTTGAAGGGACCAAGAAAATACTTTGAGATAACTGAGGATTCGAGATATCCAGGGTAAAATACTTAAGGAATAAGTAGTTGGGACTTCAAAATGACTTCGACATATCCATGGTATTCGAGATATCCATGTTCGAGATACCGAAGTTCAACTGTATTATACATTAAAACTCACTTAGAACGAAGTGCCAGGGACGGACAATTTTGCTTCCTTATGAACGAAGTTTGTTATAACCTATAAATTCACATGTATTTTAAAGCCAGGAGGAATGAAAATCATTTCCCTGCAAGAATCAACTCATTATAAGCGTGATCATGATAAGCAGTGTTTTACTGTAAAAATCTAAGGCATGAGACCCGAAAATTTCAAAGTGGCCTGGACAGAACACAGTGGGAACATTCATTTCAATTTATTGACATCACCATGTTGGTATACAGTCAAAATAAGAAACAACATACATGTAGATATGACAAACATTTGCCCAGCTGTATTTTAAAACTTTCAAGTGTTTAATTATTAATGTTGTTGACCAATATTTATTAACAAGGGGTCGGCACTTTTGAGAATATGATGAAAATTTTCATTTTATTCCTAGTACAAGTAATCGTATAAATTCATTGCAGTTCCTGCCTATTCCTGAGTTGATGCCGTTCCGCCTGACTCGACAGCTGCGTAACCTGATGATGCCACTACAGGTTCATGGTCTAATGGAATCCACAATGATCCACACCCTCCGAGCACTCAGAAATAACTGTGACCTGCTGTTAAATACCATGGACATTTTTGTGAAAGAACCATCAGTTGATTGGCTGGTCAGTTCAGCGTCATTTTCATTTTAACAAAGCCTTATTCATAGTAATCAGACCAATAGTGTGTGGAAAATGAATTCAGATGTAGGTAAATTTTAAATATATATATATATTATACAGTTTTAAATCCCTTAAAGAACTTTTTCTTTTCATTTCAGATAAATGCAGAAAAACAAATGAATGAAATGAAAGGAGATGGTAAGTTTTCCCTATAATTCTTTAAAGAATTTTGAAATCTCATTTCAACAAATTCATGAAAGATTATCACAATTGCCAAAACACTGAAAGCTGTGCCCTTCTTCTTTAGAATCACCTGAGGAAGAGGATGTGATGTGGTACCCAAAAGAAAAGATAGAGTATATGAAAAGAAAGCTAATGGGAGACAACCCAGTCAGTGTAACCAGGTACGTGTAGTTATCCTTATAAAACCCATTTTGCTCGTCTTTCCTAAAAAGGACCCTTTTGTGATTATATATTTCCTGTAATTTTGTAGAGCTGAGTTAAAATTAGGTCACTTCAAGAAGGCAGCATTCCCTGCCATGGAGAGGGTGCTTCAGGGAGACAAGAGGGAGAATGTACGAGCACAGCTTAACGACACCGGCCTGTCAGTAGAACAACAGGTGGCAGCACTGATCGATCAAGCCACCGACCCAAACATTCTAGGTCGGGTTTATGTTGGCTGGGAACCGTGGATGTGAAATGTCAATACATGCATTAGCTTTAACTGGACAAATTATTGGTGTTGTGTGACCAAGGAACCATTACTCCGTGATCCAAAGCTTTAGAATTGTCCAGTGAAATTTACTTTTTATAGTTGTTTAAGCTGGGTTAGTTACTGGTGTAACTTTGAAAATAAATTCTGTAGAAGAGATCTTGGCAAAGCTAGACTGGAAAAATCATCAACATATGTGCCATACAGAGAATGAAATAATGGTGCTTCATGAAGTAAATCCAGAAGAACTAAACACAATACATATAGTAGACATGCTTTTTTTTTAAACTCTAGTACACATCTATGTGTAGTTACAGTTGATTCTGCAGTATTTGCATATACTTGAACATGTAATAGGGATGGAGGTTGTCAAATTTTATAGTCATTAATCCTCACATTGTTTGACTGAATATTCAGTTAACTAGAAAAAAGATGAATGTGCATGTATACATATGTACATGCATTATGCACACCAATATACATGTATTGAAAATATACAAGTTGATAACGTAGCAAAGATACCCTTTTTGTGACTGCTTTGACAATATAGTGTGAATATACATGTATGTTGCACATGCTTATATACAATTTCATGCAGCAAGTTCCTGTATTTCTAGAAAGGTTGTCAAAATAAATCTAAGTATTTCTTTTGGGTTTTTTTTTCATTTTATTTTCACATTAGAGTTCTGTAATAAGTACAGATGAATGAATCAATATTCATGCAGAAAAAAAATTGATTGTTCTAGCCAAGTTAAAATAGAGTCTTAACTCATCTCAATGTATTCATCTTTTTCTTTAAGAGACCTCTATACATGGCACACAAAAAGAGTACCAATTCTGTGGTATTTTTCAGCAGAGTGATCAGCCCTTAGGTTTTAAATAAGTAAAGAACTATGCACACTAACTCTCGATTCCCGCCTAAATTTTACACCCATCTAATTCAATATAAATGGCATTTTGGCCATTAAAACTTGTTTGAATACAAAGAAGAGTTCATTAGTAATTGATAATAATTTTGAAACCATGCAGAGTCAATAACTTAATTGCTCTATTACACTTCTTTTCATAAGGGGGGGGGGGGGGGGGTAGAAAATTTTATCCATTGAAATCACAGACTTTAAAACATCACCAGATTTTCAAATATGCATGGAAATGGATAAACGACCCTTAAATCTTTCTGTTTGTTTAACTTATGTAAAATTCAACATACAAGATTGATAAAGTACATTTTTTTTATTTGCAACTTCATATGAAATTGCTAATAAAATGACTATTTTTGCTGTTTTGTCTGTAAACATATATCCCCCACCCAGTGAATCAACATACCTGTAAAATGGATTTTTGTTTCATAAGGGGGGGGGGGGGGGGGGGATGGAGATGTTTTAAAAATATTTTCTGTTGAATGCTGACTGACCTTTTTCATGCTAATTGTTAGGCCATTATTTATACACTGAACTGTCTACGGATTCCCCCCCCCCCCCCCCCCCCCCCCCGATCATGACAAGGAGCACACTGTGGGTGTGACCGGTCACGGCAGGGGATGCTCACTCCTCCATGGCACGTGATCCCACCTCTAAATTTTGAGGTCTGTGTTTGCTCTGCTCCTATTTTGTATCGTTTCATTGGACTTTTGAGATTGAATACTGTTCGTTATCTTCATATTTCATTTCTGTAGTGAAAAACACAAGTTTTTACCAAAATTATAGAGTTATATCTCTCTTTGTTTTACCAAATAAGTTTTGTTTTGTGAAAATTCACATATATTTATATGAATTTGCAAAAAATCATTCAAATATGTTAAACTTTTGAAAATTGACTTGGAGATAGGTGGCAGAACTATACTACTGTTCGCAGTTCTTGAAATCATTGGTGCATTTCTCAGTGTGTGTAATCAATTCAAGCATATTTGACATTTTATGAAGGCAAGATAAACACTTTATTCTCATGCAAATGTATCTTACTCATTAAACTTAAAATTTAAAGTATAAAACAAATTTAAAGTGATTTCTGTTAATCAGTACTTCTTGTCTTCGAACATTTTTACCTCTGGGGGAAGGGGGGCTGGTACCCTATGTTGAGATAGATATACTTTAAGTGAATACATGTATTTAAACCTTTATAATATAACCTATAATTTCATCAGCGTCCAAAAAAAGTAGGTTTCATTAGTCTATTACAGAGGATCCTAATGAGAAAAGTTGTCAAAAATAGTTTTTTATCAATTTTTGCTTTATCCCATGGAATTCTGTCTACTTCTCTGGGCTGCACTTTCCTGAAGGGACATCAGAATGACAAGGGGGTGTCATTTAGCTTCCTACAAAGGTCCTACATGTATATGAAGGATGTATCAAACAGGCATTGTTCTCTCTGCTTCATCAACAGCACTACACAAATCTACATCCTCTCCATCAAACATGGGATCATCTTCCCACAAGTAGACAGGAAATACAGAGTCCGGTAATGGGAAGTCTGCAGGAGCAAATAGCATTGGAATCAATACTGGATTATACCTTTAAAATTGTTACAATTACTAATGTGTTCAGTTTTACCTGAGGACTTGAAATTTTGTGACCTGCAAACTGGATCATGACATTTCTGGTAATAAATCCTTTTCTTCAGGTCCACAATAAACCTACAGGATAAAACATCAGATAAAGTATAATCCAAGAAATTCTTTGAAGGATAGTAGTATTTTAGCTGCAGATCTGTAGCTCGATGGTCTGAAAACATTGGGATGAAAAACCAGAAAGCTACAGTGCCACTCACTGGAAAAAGTGTATATTTATTGCACAAAAAAAGTGCACTGTTTCTCGATTTATTTCTCCATAAACATGTATTTCAAAATATTACTAACCGTGTGTTCCTAACATATATACTTTTACCACTTTCACAACAAAACTGCATGTATAAGTCATGCATGAAGCACATTGGACCGAAATGACTTGCCACCCAAAATGGCAGTATAAATAGGCGAACTTTTCTATGGTTTCAATTTCAAGCCAAGTAAGGCTACAAACAACAGTTTCGGGGAATGTTTCATTGTGGAAGTAGTAAAACTATATGCTAGGAACACACTGTTAGTGATATTTTGAGATGACAGCTTAAGTACGTGTATACGAAGAAGTAATTCGAGAAATAGCGCACATTTTTGTGCACAATAAATATACATTTTTTTTCAATGGGTGGCACCATAGCTCTCTGGTCGTCCATCCCAATTTTTTTTCAGACCAGCAGGCTACAGATCTGCAGCCACTAGTACTTTATTACGACAAAAGACCTGGGCCCATTTCCAAAAAGAATTTACAACTAAGACCCAAACTTTAAATTGATTGTAAAATCATGCTAAATTAATGATTCTATTAAAAATTGCTTTCATAAATATATCTTTCTAAATTCTTTTAAAAAAGATTATTTAACAACTTTCAAAGAATGTAAGAAAGAATTTTATTCGCAAAATTACATTATGGTGTTGGTCATTAGATCTTTCATAAAATGAGGCCAAAAGTTTTGGCCTCAAACTGTATACATTACATAACATTGTTGCTTCTATGACTCCTATTAATGTTGTGACAGAATCTATAGTTGGCCATTTCATAAACAATGAGTTCTCCCTGACTGAAGTAAGTCCAGTGACGGATCCCTCCTCGAGTATCTACTTCCTGTACAAGTTTCCCAAGGAAAGCATCTATTTCAGGATAAGGAGAAGTTCTGTATCCTTCCAGACTTGCTGCAAAATAATTATTGAGTTTCAAAGTTGGAATGTAATTCATTATTAATCACAGTTAAAGCCAACCTCCAAGGACTGCCAGAATTACTGTTATAACAACATCTTCAGATCAACACTTCTTATTTTAATTGAATTTTAACATTATTTACATGTAACATTATTTTATTTTAATGTTGATTCATTCTCTTTTTTTATTCTCTGGGTGCAATCTTCTACCACATCACCTCACCTTTTCATGAATTTCAATAACAAGAGGCCCATGGGCCACATCACTCACCTGAGCACAATGACTAGGAAAAAGCTCAAATCAATTCAGTATTGAAAAGTTTACATGGGGGTTGGGGGACTTGATTTTTAAACCTGAGGATGCTTTCATATCAATATAACAAATAACTTTGCTGTTCTTGAGCAGAAGATTTTTATTAAAGATTTTTTCTTATATATTCATTTGTAAAAATTTGATACCCCAATATTTACATTTGCTGTGTTTTTCTACTAAGCCAACTGAAAAATTGATTTGAAAGTCATTTTTGTGTATACTCACGCGTAGAAATATACACGGTGAAACTCGTGCTAAAGTGACGTCACAATGAGGCTACAGAGACGTTAATAAAAATGTAACGATATAGGGCAGCAAGAAATTCAAATACTGAGTATGTTATTAGTGCTTTTAAACTTGTAAAATGTAAATATAAGGAATGTTTTTAAGTTTAGTGTGAATTATTGGTGTGTAAATCACACAGACTTGCACGTAGGCATATTTTTCATGAAGCGCTAGCGTGTTTCATGAAATATGCCTACGTGACAAGTCTGTGTGATTTACACACCAATAACTCACACAAAACTTGAAAACATTCCTTAATTGTGGCCCCTCCTTACCCCCAGGGGTCATCATTTGAACAAACTTGAATCTACATACCTGAGGATGCTTCCATATCAATATGACTAAACATGGCTTTGTTGTTTTTGAGAAAAAGATTTTTCCTTTATATTCCTATGTAAAACATTAATCCCCCTTGTGGCCCCACCCTAATCCCCAGGGGTCATGATTTGAACAAACTTGAATCTATACTACCTGAGGATTATTCCATATCAATATGAATAAACATGGCTTTGCTGTTCTTGAGAAAAAATATTTTTCCTATAAATTCCTATGTAAAATATTGACCCCCCCTTGTGGCCCCACCCTAATCCCCAGGGGTCATGATTTGAACAAACTTGAATCTACACTGCCTGAGGATGATTACATATCAATATGATTAAACAGGGCTTTGCTGTTCTTGAGAAAAAGATTTTTAAAGTTTTTTCCTATATGTTTCTATGTAAAACTTTGATCCCCCATTGTGGCCCCACCCTACCCCCAGGGGTCATGATTTGAAGAAACTTGAATCTAGACTACCTGAAGATGCTTCCATATCAATATGACAAATCATGGCTTTGCTGTTCTTGAGAAGATTTTTAAAGCTTTTTTCCTATACATTCCTATGTAAAACTTTGATCCCCCCCACTTGTGGCCCTAACCTAGCCACAGGGGTCATGGTTTGAACAAACTTGAATCTACACTATCTGAGGATGCTTACATGTCAATATGACTAAACAAGGTTTAGGTGTTCTTGAGAAGATTTAAAGATTTTTTCCTATACATTACTATGTAAAACTTTGATCCCCCCCCCACTTGTGGCCCTAACCTAGCCCCAGGGGTCATGATTTGAACAAATATGAATCTACACTACCTGAGGATGCTTACTTGTCAATATGACTAAACAAGGTTTAGCTGTTTTTGAGAAGAAGATTTTAAAGATTTTTTCCTATATATTCCTATGTAAAACATTGATCACCCATTGTGGCCCCACCCTAATCCCCAGGGGTCATGATTTGAACAAACTTGAATCTAAACTACCTGAGGATGCTTCCATATCAATATGACAAATCATTGCTCTGCTGTTCTTGAGAAGAAGATTTTTAAAGATTTTTTCCTACATATTTCTATGTAAAACTTTTATCCCCTATTGTGGCCCCACCCTAACCCCAGGGGTCATGATTTGAACAAACTTGAATCTACACTATGTAAAAAAGGTTTCCTATAAGTTTCAACTTTTTTGTGCCTGTGGTTCTTGAGAAGAGGATTTTAAAAATATGCCACCAAATTTGTACTATTTCTGAATTATTTCCCCTTGAATGAGGGTGTGGCCCTTCATTTGATTAAACTTGAATCCCCTTTACCCAAGGATGCTTTATGGCAAGTTTGGTTGAAATTGGCCCAGTGGTTCTGGAGAAGAAGTCAAAAATGTGAAAAGTTTACAGACGGAAGGACGGACGGACAGACAGACTACAGACAAAATGTGATCAGAAAGCTCATTTGAGCTTTCAGCTCAGGTGAGCTAAAAATGCGGCACATTTACAATGACTTACTAATGACTGATTACAATAACTATGATTGTTACTTAAAAGTTCTCAGAGATACTTGTAACAGAGCTGTTTACCCTTTTCTGCATTTTTTTTTTAGTACATGTACATGTATTTATTGGAATGGTTTCTGTTTGTAATTTGAGCTTTTTTTATCAGTAATTTTGTGTTGGCAATACACTGTCTTGATTTTCTAAGGTATGTTTGAATACTTTTAATTAGAAATTTCCTGCATGTCTAGCCAATTCTACCATGAGTTTCAAACACTGTCAAAAGCATAATTTCTTGAGGCCAATCTGTAATCTGTATTTTGAAACAAAAATCCAGGATAAATTTCTGTAATAGTAAACAGCTTTGATGTAAGTGTTCAGAATTTGCTTCATGTAATTCATGGCCATCAGTCAGTAATTGATTCCTAAAAACATATCATATTAAGAGTGGGTCTATTGCCAGAATATTTTAACTATATCTACATTATGAAGTTGTGATTCAATAGTCCCAAATTTAAGTAATCAATACTGAATACATGTATTAAATGAGATGAAAATTCAAGTGAATGCAACATAACGGACCCACAAATCCAAATGGAGAAAATAAAGCACACAATCACCTGGGAGTTTCCAATACATGCAAAAGTATTAGCAAGTTTTGTTCATACCTACACAGGTGGAGCTGTTTTTAACAAATCTTCGACTGTCCCTCTGCATGCCACCAAACTTTAAAATTCTCATTCTTGGTGAAAATCTGTTGCAAGAAAATATTTTCTTCATGGTTCAGAAAAGTTTCAACGATTCTTTTTTCAAAATGTTAAAAACTGAGACTTGGTACCTAGATTTTTATTCAAACAACTACATACATGTATCTGAAGGGTTAATCAGTTTGAGAAAGTATATTTCTACTTTATTTCAATTTTGTTTCTGTAACCATGTGAACCAAATGTATTCAAAGAGTGACTCTACAACTTACTTCACATTTGATATCAGTGACTGCATAAAGATTCCCTCTTCATAACATTTTGTTGCTGTAGACGGAAGAAATTCATTTTCTGGTGCCACCACAAGGGGATTGTTCTTGCCAAACTTGCTGGATAGGTACAGCCGAAAATTCCTGTTTTTAGTGTACACACCTGAGATAATACATGAAGGCTCTGAATTTCTGTATGAATTATCTAAAAACATTGCAACCAGATTTCAAAATCAAACTTAAGGACAATTTTACATGCACCTACATATACAGAATTGCACCTGACAATACATTACATGAAATGGATATCTGATGAATAAAGTTAGCTTACCCAAATCACAAAATGCAGTTTTCTCTCCCTTCTTTGTTTTAACAAAAAGAGATGACAATTGCTCTTCTGTAAAATGTTCAAATACACTGTCAGATAACTTTTCTTTCTTTCCACCTTCCTCAGGCATTTGATCATTTTCACCAATCAATACTTCATCAGTAAATTTCTTCCAGTCCTGTGGAGTGCCAGTACGTTCAGTTTGACCTTCAAATTTTTCCGATGACTTCCCCTGTTGTTTTGCCCTCGTTGCGTCATCTTCTTTTCTCTGAGATGTACAAGCTTCGTTGCTGTCGTGTAGAGACTGTTCTCCTTTAACTGTTTTGCATTCACAGTGTTGGCTTAGTGCAGTGATTATGTGCTGCACAAAATTGCCTAAAAGATACTGAAAACATTTTATTCAACAATTTACCATTCATTATATACTGAAAAACAAACACAAATGATTGTGTGCCATGAAACATTTTTATTTGCATAGACATTTGTTTCTCTGTGTTGATGTTTTATTATATTAATGTAATGCAACATATCTTATGTGGATCCAATGTGTTCAATAGTCTGAAAATTAAGCAATTATGACAAAAAGTTGCTGTACTTTATAGTTCATACAAAAGATACTGCTTTATTTTAACATATATCTACTGACCCACTGTAATGTTGTCTTGAAAGGCCACATCAGGAAGAAGGAAGACAAGATGTCTACTGAATTTCTTATCAGTGCTGAAAAAAAAATAGTATTCTAGAATAATGTATCTTCTCTGTCAGACCACAACTTGAAATTTCTTGGTGAATCCATTGTCTATATTCTATATACACAGTTACAACAGAACATGTAAGTCTGTTTACTGCATGTACATGTAACATGTAAATACTCAAAAGGCTTTAAAATCTTCAGCAGAAATAATATGTGGATACTTGCCTGGCATCCAAATCAAGAACATTTTTCCTTGTGCACTTCAGACTGAACTCTAGGTCTAACCATAAACAGACATACTGTAAAGAACAAAGAAGAAGGTACACTTTTGACTTTATTTTGCCCAAAAAAATTAATGTCTTCAAAAAGTTTTGAAACTGGCTTAAATATTAATAGAGTATATGAATGTAATAAATCAGGAAAGTATATGGCATGAAGGAGTACCATTCTGGAAATATGACGTCATTAATTTGATGCCTTTCTCTATTCTAAACAGAAAAAGCCTCAAAATGACCCATTTCAAGGGTTATTTTCCTTAAGAAAATAATGTCCACAGCCATCGCCCACTAAAATTTTCGGATATGTTGTGTAAAATTCTTTGAAAAATCACATATCTCAAAATCTTTGTGGGCGATGCCTGTGGACAATATTATCTGAAAGAAATTTCCATGGAAAATTGGTGTCCTCTGCAACTTTTTAGTAAAATACGGGAAAATGCACATGTTTATGACGTCACAATTAGCATTTAGAAGGTCATATGAGAAAAATCATTTGCAAGATCTTTCTGCATAGAATTTCAATGACTCAGAAAGCATGAGTTTTAATTTTTTACATCACTTTCATTTTTAAGAAAAACACAGGGCAAGATTTGTATTGAAACCGTACCTTGTTCTTTCTGATAAGAAGTAATAAACTGTAATTTATTTCTTTTTTTGCATTCTCTTTTGCCTTAATTAAACCTCCTAGAGGATAGGTTTTGGCACTTTGCCACTAAGTTTACCATCAGACTGATAACTTTCTATATTTCCTGCTCTTTTTTTAAAGCTGGGTTAAGAACAAGAACATAAGGCTCAAGAACCCTTGACTTGGGGAGGGGAGGGGGAGATTGCTCACAATTCTCATTATCATGTATTTCCATGATATATCAAAAAGCTGTGTGATTAAGTACTTATGCTGAGACAGGCAAATAGGCAGAATGGATCCCCTGTCAACAGCCATGTTCTGCAGGTGACAAAAACTGACCTGAATAAATGTGTCCACCATCTTGATTCCTATCTGGTCTAGATTGTCTGGAATGGAGTATTCCAGATCAAAGTACAGCTTACACACAGATCCTGAAAGGAAAAGAATATTAAAGAATTCCCTTTCATAATGACAGTCTCTACAAGATTTTCTACTCAAATATTACCAGTACACATGTACTAGTATATGCACATGTATTTCTGGGTGTTTTCTTTTAAACTTATCAAACATGCAACTCACCTTCTGGAATGATCTCATAATGAAGTTTCTTTTCACTGGACAGCTGACTGAAATTAAAGTTTAGTTGTATTAATTCTAACTCACCAGTCTTCATTAAATATTTATCTTATGAAAAAGTGAAAACAGCTTTTTTTTTCCTATTATGCATAAACATTCATGTAATTTTCTTTTAACTCGAAACGTGGTAAAATCAACCGAGGTACATTGTATATAGACTCACCTATAGTAGTGCCAGAACACTTCATAACTGGATACAAGGTACATTCGCTTTCCATCACCTAGTCCAAGACTGGAACTCTCAAATGCAAATACATGCAATTCCTGAAAACAAAAACTTGACTTATGATTCCAGTACTATCCAATTTACACTGCAATCAAAGTTTCTGCCTAAGATTACCCCAGACATTAAGAAACAGAAGGAAGAACTGGAAAACTGACAGAGTAAAACATGGCCCTGCAGTATTCTTATATAAAAATGTTGACCTTCGACCTTTGATCCTCAGAATTTATAGGGTCACTTTCAATTGTGAAAATTGAATAACGTTGCATGTTAAAATACATTCTTTTGTACCAAATTAAAATGTGTTCATATGAAAATAAATGAATTCCATTTACTCTGAATCAGAATGAAAGTTTTCAAAAGTCATTTCCAATTATATGATACATATGAAGTCTATAGGTTACAAAATATCACAATGGTCATATTCATCTCAAAGGGCCCAGCTTTCAACTACAAACATCAAATGTAAGGTAGCTGAAAAGGGTTTATTTTGAAGAGGTACATTTGTGTACTATTAAGGGATGTGTTTTTTGAGTCTAAAGGGCTTCTATGTCATCCTTGTTATAATAAAAAATGGCATGAAAATCATGAGTGCTCCATACCCTCTATAAAAAAAAATGGCACAAAAATCAGGAATGTTGCATATTCTCTATGGAAATTGTTGCATATCTTCTATCAAAATATGGAAGGAAAATCACAGATGTTCTGTACCCTAAGTCAATTGGTAAAGTTTGAGGCTGACCGGACTTAAGGGAAAGAAATTATGCACCGAGCAAAGATTTTAAACAGAGAAGCTATTTTTGACCTTGACCCTTGACCTAGAAACTTTGTTCTAGGTCACTGCACATACATTGACCAGTGGCACTCTGTAAGTGAAGTTATTCAAGTATGAGCCACATTGAACCAATAGGAGAGAAGATATGCTCCGCACAAGGATTTTTCATATAATTCTGCTATGATCTTAACCTCAGACCTAGAAACATGGTTCAAGGTCCTGCACACCCTTTACCCAAAGGTACTCTGTGGGTGAAGTATGAGCCAGATTGGGCCAAGGAGAGAGAAGATATGCTCCGGACAAGAGATCTCGGATGGACAGATGGACGGAAGAATGGAAGGACAGACTGATCACTATAGGGCACCCGCAGAGCGGGGCCCTAATAATTCCAAATTCTGACTACAATCTTTGACCTTAACATGTACATATACTTCATAATTTTCAGTCATTGGTTATGGATGGGAATACCTCAGATTGGTCTCTGGCATAGTTGAAAGCACTCTGCTGTCTGTAAAACAGCTTCCAGTCAAAGACAGGTCCTGTTATCCTATATTACAATGCAATTATGCTTGACAGTCTTTTAATTACCATGTTCAAGTTCATTTATATATTCACTCAAAACCATCTAAAATATATGGTACATGAGGACAAAGAAAAATATTTACAACATAAAAATTCCGGTCAGAGGTACAAGTATATATGATAATTACTTATTCAGAAAATGAACGTGAAAGAAGACAAAGGAAAGAAAAAGAAGATAAATACATATAATACATATACTAATAGTATAAATGAGGGAAAAAAATGAAAATATTAATATGAAAATTTTCTGTACCAGTGCAGCTCTTACAATACCAACCAATTACTTCATGAAGTTTTAATGAACTTGATATGCACTCTTATCTTTTTTTTTTAAACAAAATCACTATTTGCTAACATAAATATTTTAAAATTTCATTCAATTTAATAAACTAGATGTTATTTCTTGTTGGTACAATGCATTTAAAATTGACATATTAAATGCGTTTGATTAACTGAATGCTTTTTTTGTATATATAACAACAAATGATTCATTATATAATGGATTCAAAAAAATTATCAACTCTAAATATTGTTGTTTTCAAAAAAGGTCAATAACTTTTTTTTATTTAGTGTCTATTTCAGGCTTTGGGCTTTTTCTGTAATAAAAAGGAAACTAATAAATAGCTTACTCAGATGTGTATAAAATTTATTGTCTATAGATATGATGGTCTTAAACAAACTGTAGACAAAATACTCTACATGTATCGGGACAAACTTAATATAGTTACCTTTGATTATAGTTCTTTGGAATACTATTCTCTTTGAAGTTCTTAACCTTTTCATTTAAAGTGTTTTCAATAAGTTTCCTTTTCCTGGAAAAAAAATCGAGTTTAATATTGTAAGGCCCTGAGTTAACCTCCAACAAACCTGCCTGTGATATAGGCCTATGTAATACTACAGAAATTGAATGTCGAGGTAATTCATTGTGGATCAAGGATGACAGCACGTCTGGTCACCGTTAACAGGTTAATGATTCGATCAATGCATCAAGCATCGCAGCTTGAAAGATGAATATATTAATCAGAAAGTTGCGTGGATTACAAAATCGTGTAAAAATGAGTTCCAATATCCACTCACCTCAGAGCATTTTTGTTGGACAGGCCGTAAAATACACCCCGTGATATTGTTGACATTATTAAATTTTGGCGCCATATACAATTTAATAGGTCGTACTTAAAATGGTTCTGACAGCTGACATGCAATGAAAGATAGCTTTCGCCCCATTCTCTATTTATTAAGTTTTTAAAATGTTTTCCCCCATTTATCATGATCTTTCTTGAAAACTCAAGAATGAATGTAGTTTTTAAAGGTTGTTGATATTACATCTGTTTACATAAGACGAATCATGAGACTTTTTCATAATGTACTTCATAATGTTACATATAGCTTGTACATAAAATACACTACTGTAAGCTACAGAAAGGATATATGCCCTATATAAAAGATATGTTAATATCTGATTATTTAAAAGAAATATTAAGTATAATGTATTTCTGCTTTAAAAGTTCACAAGGATATGTTATTTTTTAAGAAGCATCAACAAGCCTTGGAGAAAACTTCAAAAGTATTAAACATTCTGACACACCTTCATTAACTTAAAAAAAAAAAAAAAAACAACTGAAAAACATTTCTTAGGTGGAATAAATCATCAAGGATATAAGCATAATAAGGATTTTCTACAATGTAAATGTTTACAGCTCTGATGACTCCAACTAGGTTCCAAGGTTAGGTACAATATTGAAGAAATTGTAACTTTCAAGATGTAAAATCACATTAGACCAGTAAGTAACTTGAATAAAATAAAAACAATACAGCATAGTTGCTGTCTGAAAGAAATTACTTTTATTGGACGGAAATAAACAGTGTACAAAACATGCAATAACAATAAAAATTCTCTGCGCAGATATTTTCTTAAACCAGTGTCTTGCACAATTTCTGCACTTATATAATATGATAAATATAAAATGTCTCCATTGCAGTATCTTAAGGTTTTTCAAGTTAGATTACAGTGAAAACTTTCTTATCCAACACCTAGCTGTGCAATCCATTTCACTGCGAGTTCCAAAATTTATTTTCTTTCCCATTTCTACTAATTTCCAGTTCTTTACACAGTGCAATCTGATATCCTGTCTATTCCAACACAAAATTTATCTCTGCATAAATATCAGACTAGAGAGGTTTCACTGTATCTTTGTTTTGCTGAGGGTACATCATAGTAATTAACCCACAATTCCATTTTATGTGACAGCAATGAAGTACATGATCTGGCTGTGTAAGTACAACTTATGTAAAAACCTACAAAAGTTTTGACTCATTTTCTGTTTAAAGTGAAAACAGCTCTATATGAAACAGTCAACTACATATTTCCAGAGCATAAGTGGAATAATTATATAGGTTATTTTGACAGCAAAAAGTAGGGTAATTAATTGTAACAAAGAATGGGTGGACTTAACGCCCTATTTTGGATCTTTTTGCAACTACTCTACCAAGCTGTAAATGAAGTGAGTCCAAAATATATTACAAGCAATAGAAAGAGTTACGTATACATAGTTATATTAGGTAGAACATTTGTACAAAAGCAATGCCCTGTTGCCATGAATCAAAATTGAAGCAACGATACATTAGTGTCGTCTTCCGGAATTTGGCATGTACCCGGAGTGGTTTTTAGGTCACATAATCAATATTAATAGGAGGCGGGACCATCGATCGGCGTCATTGTTGACATCTCTCTCTCTCTCTCTCTCCCTCTCTCTCTCTAGAAATTCGAATATGTGTATGGCATATTACAGCGATGTCAATATGAAATTTAAAAAAAAATGTGTGGATACGCAAAATTAAAACAACATTTAATTTGCTAAATTCTGAAAACGGCAACCAAACACGCTCAAAGACGTTAATTTTATCGAGGTCAGGTTGAAGAATACAATGTAACTGTTTTCACGAGTACACTCGCAGGTGGACATCACGTGATGAATTGTAATATTTAACAGGTCAATCGAAGTCAAATCAAGGTTAACTCAGTCATAACAATGGAAACGAGAAGTTTGTTTTGAACACGCTTTTTGTTAAATTAAGTGTGAGCGCACGTTTGTCGGCTCTTCTCCTTTTAATATGACATTATTTTGTTCAATATACAACTACAGTTTTCTTAAGAACAGCCGACAAACATGCGCTGACTATGTACTCAGACGATGAAAAACGCATGACCCTGATTATCTATTGATATTCAAGAAATCTTCAGGCACCATGCCTTCGATATTTATTTAGTTTACCTCGAAAAGAGCGTTTTAAATTCATATCTGTTCCATGAATACACGGTTAAGATATCGGGGATTTATATGATTGAAAGAAATAAACATTTCATGAAACTTTAATTTACGGCATTTTTTCTGGCCAGTTAAGTCCACCCATTCTTTCTTCTATTTTTGTAAAAATAAACTAACAATATACAGAAATTAAGTAAAGATATTGTATATATATATCTAATAGAAATAAACCAAATTTATGGATTTAAATATTATATCATTTCTTTAGCAAAGTTCATATTTTCAATAAATATATATTCAATATAACAATGCAAATGTATATGGTATTTTGTGAAAACAAAATTAATCACAATCTTTTTATTGTTATCTGCATAGACTTAATTTATTGACAACCAGAAGTATTGTGTGATGTGGATGTACAGTTATACCCCTTTACCCATTAATAAGAAATAAATATTTGGACACTAACTTGTTACATTATTTTGTTACATTATTTCAGTACAATATGCCCTATCAACATCATTACAACATTAGCTCTACCAGTTTCTGCTTCAGACATAGAAATAGTATGTATACAAAATGCTACCTTGCAGCTGCAATGTAATTCCAAAAAAGAGCAGAATATGTTGTTAAAGCTACAGTCCTGCTGCTAAAATAAAGATGATAAATCTCCAACAAAAACTAAATCCTGTAAGTGCTATTTCTGTATGACCTCTGTACACTTCACGCTCCATTCTTCATCTTCATCATCTGGTGTGAAATGATACGCAATCTAAAATTTAAGCAATAAAAATTACCATTGTACATGAATAAATGCTTCATTGTATTCATTTCCAAGCAACTAACTTAAAATCAAGATTCCTTTGAAGCTCCTTTGGACTGTATAAGCACAATATAATGAGGTCAAGGTCATAGAAAAGGTCAAGATCAGAAAAGTTTATCACAGTTGAAAAAAAGGATTTCCCCTTGATACTAACAAGAATTGCAAATTTTGAATAAACTGGACTTCACAATTTATGGAACTATGGCTATACTGTTTTTCATACATGTATATTAACTTGCTATTCTTTAAAGATGGTAACTTCGAATTACTTGGACCTATAGCTAACACTTACTATCTGAGAGTGTGACTTGACAGAGAATGATTCCTCTAGAGATGGTCGATTTGTGAGACAGTTTTGGCTGCTGGAACAATCCAGCTTGACGCGGACTGTACTGTAAGACTGAAGTAAAAAACAAAGCTGGTTACACTGTATTTACATTCTAATCTGTAAAAGACAATGCATGGTTATACTAAACATTACACTCTATTTTGTAAAAGACAAAGCTGGTTGTACTGTATTTTACATTCCAATCTAAAAAGCCATTATTTTTTATCTCTATGCAAGTCATAAACCATTTGTAAATTAATGTCTAATCCAAAACTGCAGATTTTGAGAAATCTTTGTACATTTTTTCCTTGTAATACATGATTACCTTGTTGTCCAGCACTATGCTGGCCCTAGTATCTCCCATGTAAGTGTACATTGTCAAATCCTTCATGCCTTTCACCTTGGTAGCTTCACCCTGTGAATATAAAAGAAGTAACATACATTCATTGTAAAAATTTCAAGTCTGTACAAATCACATTAAACGAAGAGAGTTCTATAACTGAACAGTAGGTGATTGTGCTGATCAACTGTTACACTGTTTATATATTCTTCCTATCCTCTAATGATCATCAAAACATTAGAATCACAGCATATATACTGCTTATTGTATCGGACATAAAACAACAATGGAATAGAAACAATTGGGGTGGGGGTGGGGTCCATATCTATGCACTTATAAAACAGAACAGGTATTAAGGACAATATACATTTTAGTATTTAGCCTAAATTTTTAGGCAGAAGCTGTTATCCCAAGGCCAATGTTATTATTACTTGACACATGTACTGGTAATTATAATACATATTTTATTACAAACTGCCCTTCATACAATAACAACTGTGGTGAAAACTATTTCTGCAGACAGGTAGGGCAATTCTTCTGGCTGACTTAAAAATCAATCATGATAATTATCACAATAGGTAGGTTATCTACCTTTTCCATCACAGACTGACAGAGAGGGCGCTGCAGTTTATCCATCATAGATTCTATAGCAACCACTTTAAATTCAGCATCATCACAGTCCTCTGTATACACATTAACTAAGAAAGGACAAGCCTGCAACAATGAAAAATAAAATATAATATATCAAGGTTCTATAAATTTTCACATTATAAGGCATGTATACAAACCATCAATTATAAACTGAATTGTTTGAATGGCATTAGTTCTGTCAGGCATGTAAACAAATCATCAAATATAAAGTGAATTATCTGTATTGTAGTAGAGTTCTGTACCTCATCCATAACCAGCTCCTTGTTGATACCCAGACTCTCCAGAGTCACCCACATATCATCTTCATCTCCGTTAGAGTCCTCAGCTTCCAAGTCATTCAGCTGAAGGAAGCCATTCTTTGTGATTTCTCCATTCTCAAGTTCAAGACGCTCTGAAATGAATGATGATTAAATGTTTTAATTTTTTTCATTGGCATTTGATCAAATTTTATCTATTATTTTAACCATTAGAAGCTATTACTTAATATAGTCTACTAGTATATTTAAAACCACTTAATTTTCAGGTAAGTTGACATTCAAAGCATAGTATATTTATTTCTTCAAAGATAATCATTTAACCCCTTCCACTAGTTCAAAAAACTCCTTCATGATATGGACAATTTTTATATAAACAATGGGATCACTCTGTTCCAAGGATACAGAATTAAGACCCTTACCCTCTACAACCTCCCATTCATCGTCCCCGACCTCTTCATCACTTGTCCTGATGTTGTACCAGTTAAACTCCTCTCTACTCATTGTTCCATTTCCATCCAGGTCTGATAAATCAAAGACATCCTCTAACACCTTCCTAAAATGAAATTACAACTCTCTGAGTGTACATGCAATTTGCATTCCATGCATATCACTGATGGTAATTTAAAATGATTACATTCCTAGCCCAAAGGACCATTGAGGATGGAGCTGACACACAGTATTAAATCTGAAAATTGGACATTTACCTACAACTGAAAGAGACAGCATTTTTGACTGGGAGTACAGTATTAAGAATATATCATGAACAAACTACATGTATTATTCATAAAAACGTTCTTCACAGTTCATCAGTACAAAATCCATCTGGGACCATTCTCACCTGAGGGAACTTTCTACATAAAAGCCATGGTTCTCAGCAAGAAATATTTGTGAGTAAAGAAAAGGTTAAGAAACTCATAGATATTTCTTGCACACAAAAGAAAAGTTGGTTTACAAAAAAAAAAACTTTTATTCTGAATTGTCTATTAATGGACAAAGTAAACATTAAGACATTAAACAGTACATGTATAATTTACCTAAAAGCTTTAGTGATGGTGTGTTTTCCCTCTTTGCACTGCAGTAGTTTTACAGGGTTGGATGACTCACTCTCTCGCTTTTTAAGACGAGATCCAGTTGTGAATGGAATTACATGATAGTTTCCTGCATCCAAGGAACATTTCACTCCATATTTCTAAAAATAATTCAAAAAACTTTAAAAATTCAATTCAGACATCAGCTGTGATGGGCATACTCTTCCATCATATTATGGTGTAAACAGAATTAATTTTGTTTATGGGTGTACAGACTGGTTCTGTAGAGCACTGAAATGTTTAGTACTGACCCCTTTGGAATCTCTGTGCTGTGTGAATGTAATCAGGACATTACCATCATCATCAGGTCTTTCCCTCAGGATAAACAGTGCTGTATCTATGATCTGATCAACGTTGGCTGAAATATCACATTCAATAAATTTCATTTTACTCCAGACCATATACAGTAAAACACGCTTATAACAAAGTGTCAGGGATGGATAATTTTGCTTTGTTATAAGCGTTATTTGTTATTGTCTGACGTCATGGCGTCAGACAGTATTAGATTTAGCCAAGGCTTGTTGGTCAAGTCGTTCAATAGAATTCTTGTGATAACTTGATCTTGGAAACTTCATACTCAGTTGGAGAGCATGGGGAGTACAGAAAACAATCATGCTAAACACCCAAACAAGCGAGAGTACTGGACCTATTTATTATCACATTATACATTACAGGTTACATAACATTTGGCCATTCTCGAATGCATATCATTTATGTCCAGCAAAACAGCAGGAATGAAGCTGATCAGGTCAACACTTGTCAATTATCTTTATCTACCCCCCCCCCCCCCCCCCATTCCTACATCTAAGAAAAAAGAAATTACAAGTAATATAATGTACACAGAATAAATTCATGACAAGTTTTATTTTATGTTGATGCCACTGAATTGAAATTTTCTTGTTTCTTAGCAAAAGAATTCATTTCATGACTAAGACTCATGTTGATTACACTGTATTTGACATTTCTTGATTCTTCACGTAAAAATAAATTTGCTCAAGTCAGACAAGCTTTTTAGGAAAGCTAATACTTGTGTCTGTTAAGTTTACAATGAATTTTAAACTCAAGGGGAATGAAATTCACTTCCCTGTAAGCGTCAATTCATTATAAGTGTGTTCGCTATAAGCATGTTTTACTGTATATTAGCTGGAAAAAGTCATAGAAGTTATTATTTACCCGGTAATATGATTTCTATGCAATATATTTAAAAATAAATAAAAGATTTATTTTGAATTTCATATGTCAGTTTAGAAACACCTTTACTTCTTAACAAATTTAGGCAGTAAAGTTTAATTTATTTATAGAAAATCTGAATACATGTACCTAATTTTAACAACTAATATGTCATTTTGTAATCAAGTGTACCAGTAATTACCTTGACAGCGACTTTTGATTGGCTCTATTGTAATCCACACAGAAGTCTCCTCTGTTAGTTTAAGATCGTACTGATGGCAAAGAAGGTTTCCAGTATCCTCATCAATGAAGAACATTCCTTTGCTTGTTGTGTGTGTCCATTCCTATATATAATTCAATATTTTCCAAGTAGCATTCACAAAATGACATGCTATATTAATCATCATTGTACACGTTTACAAATTATCAGCAAATCCCAAATTTAGGGCTGGGATGATACACTTTCTTTCAAAACGTTAAGTACAACAAAGAAAAGAAAGTCTGAAATTTTCTTTTTTGTCACGATATTTCAAAACACTTATTGACACTCATTATATCATTATCACACAGAATCAATATTAGTTCAACTTTAAAATAATGTTTGCTTGCCCTCTCCCAACTCAGGATGAGAAAATTGAGTCGGTAGGTAGGTGAGAAACTTTTTTTAAAGGAAATTTCAAAATCAATGCTGAATTTTCAAAATCTAAAATTACTTCCTGAGAGGTTAAAAAAAGTTTTGAGTCAGGCCATTTTTAGCCAGTTGGCTGGGAGAGGGCAACCAAACAATTTTTTAAAGATGGCCTTATTGATATTTCCATATATCATCCCAGTCCTACCCCAATGTATAGTGGATAGCTAAAACAATGCACTAAATCACAGACACTGACAAAAGGAATTTGATATACACCTTAAGATTCTTGGGCTCATATAGTTTAGGCAGGGTTGCTGCTGCCTGACCCTTGGATTTCCTGTTTCTGGGAGATGGCTTTGGAAGATCATCTGCCATATAAAGGAAAATTAACAATGAGGCTTTTTTTTCAGCAACATTTACCCGAAAAATTTACATAAAATTCCTTGAATATATTCTATGAACAGACGCTGTTATAATTTCTGATTGACGTATACGTACCAACACTCAGAAGAGACTTTCGTGACCCAGCCAAAGATGCACCTGTCAAAGAAAGTGGAGAAATAATAATGAAATTCTGTGTCTTGAATGATAGTGACATTCATAAGTCATTATTCTTGAGGAGTATTTAGATAAACTGAGGGGGAAAATTGGGATATTTTAGCATCTTAAGCTAATGCTTTTTCAAAATTCTCTGCATATAGCAGCAGAATACAAAGAATTTCAAGCAAAATTTTTGCATCTAGTGATCTACTATACTGCTAAAAGCAGTACATATATACATGTACCAGACATAAGCAAAATCTAAAAGGCTTTAACTGCAAAGTATACATAATAAGAGTGCTTCACAGTAGAAACACACTCTAGTATAATTGAAATTAAAATAGAAAACAACTATGTCACAATCAACATGTATAACACATGATCTTCTGGAGACTAAGGATTATATATTGGTTTGATGTAACATTTTAGCTGTAAAAATTCAAACCACTCAGGTGAAAGCAAGCAATTAAAAAAATGTAGTTCTTCTAAAATGGTAACAATCCAACCAAATCACTGTCACACATCAATAAAGCCTCAGAATATCCTTGTTATAATTCACAACTATTAGACAATGTTATACGTGTCCCATCCAATATCTGTGCACATCTTGTTTAAATTCATGTAATGAACATGTTAATTTAAATTCCAATGAATATATTTCCAACAGAAACAATGAAAATGCTTTTGTACTATATATTATTTATCACAAATGCATTTGTTATCATGTGACATGTGATGCAAAGATTCCTGACCTTATACTCAACAATGTTTTAGAATATCTAAAGCTTAGAGTTTCATCAAAATTCTTAAACCTTAATTGTGATCATCATTTGCAATCAATGCAATTACTTTTTTTTTCCAAGATTTTGATTATGAAGAGGAAAAGAAAGGTTGCAAAACTATAAATCAAAAGAAAAATATCACAAATAATAATATAAAAAAATTAATACCCAGTAAATTATCTTAAACTATTTAGACCTTGACCTTTGACCAATTGATCCATACCCTAAATTTAATGATAGGAAGTCTAAAAAATTACAAGCATTCCAGTGATAGTGTTCAAATAAATCTTTGGCAGATATGAGAATAAATGTTGCCTTTTGATATAATGACTCAAAAATCTCAAACTTTCATTCTATAACTATATAATGACAATGTTGAGATTGTGACAACTGTATGTTGAAAATAGAGGATTCATTATCACATTAAAGTGTCAACAGATAGACAAAGTTATCTGCTCTAATCAAATAGTGGAAAGATTTTGAAACCTTGCAAAAATCCATACCACATGTTGAATCAACATTTACTATTTTTTATCATTAAA
Source organism: Saccostrea echinata (assembly GCF_033153115.1). NCBI lineage: Eukaryota > Metazoa > Mollusca > Bivalvia > Ostreida > Ostreidae > Saccostrea > Saccostrea echinata. Next base: position 10,747,741 of record NW_026889759.1, on the reverse strand, counting down.
AGTTATAACTGAACTTTTTTTTAACATAGTTGTACAACTGTACAATTTAGAATTCCATATCAATAAAAAAGTCTTCACCCATATTCAAACAAGTAATTTCATAAAACTTGCAAAGGAAAAGACTCTAATGGGTATCTGAAAACTGCAGTCTATAATTGGGAAGCAATCAGTGCCTACAGGGATATGACGCTGTGTCAATATAAGCAAAGAGAGCAGAAATATGACTTCCAAGATAAGTAATGCATGGCAAGAAAAATAACACAATAGCTATGATGAACATCCAGTGGTGAGGAAACACGGAGCCGTGAGTACCTGACTTCATGGAGGCGAAGGAACCAAACATACTCCCTTCATCTGTACAAAAAAGTCCACAGTTGTTAAACTGATACAGACTTCAAAATTGCTTTAAATCTCATACTGTCACTCTTAAAAACATACTTCTAATATAATAAAACAATATGTATTGAATAGGAAATAAATTTTGCTTAAAAAAATTCAAAAACATCTGATCTCTCTTCCTGGTTCTGTAACATAGACACTCTCAATAACACTTTTTTGTAGCTAAGTGATCTGCTTAACAAAATCTAAAAATAACACTAAATAACAGTGTTAAATCTTACTGATCTGTTTAACAGATTTACTGTCTTTCCTAGCACGGGGAGTAGGCCAGACTGATTTAGGAGTTTCTTCTTCAGAATCATCCTGCTCTTCTCTAATGGTTGCTGTCTCAGCAGGTGCAATAGAGTCCCGTTTGGATTTCAGAGAAACTCTAGATCCCAGATTTGGATCTCCTCTTGACTTCAGGGAAACTTTGGATCCCATATTTGATTCCCCTCTGGATTTCAGAGAAACTTTAGATCCCATAGTTTCTTGTTTGACAGTATCTCCATCTTTCGATTTCAGGGAGAGCTTTGAACCACTTATATCTGCTTTAGAATCTTTCCTTGACCTCAGGGACACCTTGGATCCCATAGCTTCAGACTTTTCCTCCTTAGTATTGAGCAAAGTAGTAGAACCTGTTACTTCAGTGTTACTAGTCCCATCTTCTTTAGATTTCACTGATGTTCTAGATCCCATATTTTGTGTTGATGAAGTTGGTTCCTCTGCTTTAGATTCTGAAATTTCCTCCTTAATAGATACTTGAGATCCCATGCCTTCGGATTTCTGCTGATTTTCCTCCTTGCTTGATTTTAATGATACTTTAGATCCCATATTTGCTGGTTCCTCTGCTTTAGATTCTGATATTTCCTCCTTAATAGATACTTGGGATCCCATGCCTTGGGATTCCTGCTTTTTTTCTTCCCTGCTTGATCTTAATGATACTTTAGATCCCATATTTTGTGTTGTTGCTCCTGGTTCCTCTACTTTAGATTCTGATATTTCCTCTTTAATAGATACTTTGGATCCCATGCCTTGGGATTTCTGCTTATCTTCCTCCTTGTTTGATTTTAATGATACCCTAGATCCCAAACCTTTGGTAGATGCTTGATCATTGTCCTTTGACCTTAGTGAAACCTTTGACCCTGTGTTCTCCTGAGTGACAGCACTGTCTTCTTTAGGTGGCTCTGATGCCTCTGAAGACACATTTGGTTCCTCCATAGCAACTTTATCATCTAACATATTTCCATACAAGTTTTACACAGTGTTACATGTTAAAACTACTAATACCATACAATAATGGATTAGAAATAGTGTATATAAAATCCCTTAATGATATAATTGCCTGCTCAATTATGCATTTTGAAAAATGAAAATAAGATTTAAAAGAAAATAGATGTCTTTCAAATTGTATTATATATCTAATTAATATCAGAGAGAAGGGATCAAATTCCAGAGTTAAGTTAATAAATGAATGTAGCATTCACACACATCCATTAAAGTGAGCATTAACAAAGCTATAGTACATATTTCCACTGCTGTTTACCACACACCCCACTGTAATATTGTTTAATTCTGCCTTGCTGTATCTACTTTTACACTAGCTTCCCATCTACTCTGAGCATTAATCAACTCATCTATTGTGTGATGTCTATTTCATTAACATGTAGTCATGCAATCAGCCTCTATTTGATTTCTAATAGACACTACAAGTACAGAACATTTGTAAAACCTCTTTTTACCTCTGTTAGATCTGGAGGAAGCAGACATTGGCCTCTCACTGTGACCTGCAATTAAATGAAGGGAAACATACAATACACTTGTAGTGGAAGCCATACTTCAGAATTTAATACTGGAATTTAAAAAATTCCAAGCCATTTTTTTTTTGTCAAAAGAAAATGAGATGGTAAATATGCAAACAATTTAATAAAAAAATAATATATCTAACAGGAATTTAAGGGGTAAAAAAGCAAAAGAATGAAATAAAATCGAATTTTGGATTTCATGGTTTGGGTAAGTGAAATGGATCAAGCCAAAAAAAAATTAGCAAAGAGAGTTTATAGACTTTGAAAGATATTGTTAATAGAGTAGTAATAAAAAAAATCTTAAAATCTACAAGCAATTTAAGAAACAAGGTAATATTAAATCTCAGATTATTTATTTAAGGTCTGGGGTGGAGGGTCAAATGAGTGCACTGTGATATGTTCTACATGGATCATAAACTGCATGAATTCAATAATTTTTGGATAGAGAAGAATGGCATACATATTTCTGTGACCTATTTGTAAATGCATGATTACTAGTGTTAACAATAGGTTTTAAAATTACAGACAACAAATACTGATCAGTCTAGCCATCTTATCCTGACAACAGGATTAAATCTCGAGTGAGATTTTTTATGTATTTATTAGGATCACACTTTTATCCTGTTAAGTGAGAGTGTTTGTACAACAACATCACATCACAAAATGAAGAGCTGCTTGGACACACAATGAAATGGATGTTTGTAATGAAGGATAAAATCAACAGAGAGCTGAATCCCCCATTTTTATTTGCAGCATTGGATACTGAATTCTATGCTCAGGAGAAAAAAAATGCATAGATGGCATAAAGCAAAAATATATATCTTTTTATACAAGCACTTTTTAAATACATGTACAGAGATTTCAAGCCAGGAATGATAGCTGCATTAAGAGCTGGTAAAAGAGTTTTACCATCAACATATTTATGTAAATATTCTAATTAAATTAAAAATTAGGAAATTTGATATATGGCATCTTTTGTTAATATTTTTTAATTACAATAAAGTAATTGCTGGATTCTAGCCAAAAATATTATATTCACATTATTCTGTTGAACTACTGCTTTTTTATGACTATATTCTCCAGCAATGATGAATAGCTTCAGAAAATAAATTCAAAAACCATAAACTGAAATTTAGGAATTGTTTATCATCAAGCATAGGTTAGATGTATGAGCAAAATGGATGGGGAATGTGCAAAGTTGTGATGCCACACCAGTGAAAACTGTAGCGGGCTCTTACTTTTTACGGATGCTGCAGATTTAACTGATATCTGTGACCCTGACCTAGAATCACCTGTGTGGACAAAACTTTTTTTTTTCAAAGTCAACAATACCTCATTAACATTTTTTTCTCAAAAGTTAACATTTGAGTGTAGCATTAGTAGAAGTTCACATTAACTATCTTACAATTATTTCATAAGCTATGAACCCTGTATACTGAAATGCATTTTAATCACTATCATAATCTCAATTTCATGTTTTCAATCTATAGTAAGATCTAAAGAATCATACAGTATACATGCATTTTTAAATTTCAATAAAGGTTTAACAAAGGTTTATGAAATGTTTTACTTGTTTTGGTAAGATCTTCCTTCCTTCTTTTTTGTTCTTTTTTCTCCATGATTCGACGAGATGCTTTCTTACATTCCTCTGTTGTTTCCATGATCATCTTACAAAACTGTTTAACAGTAATAAAGTGACAAAATATTAAAAGAATAACCCACTCACTTCGACAAATGTTACTTGTCCATAAGGCAAAGTCTAATATTGAATAAAATTTAGTAAGATCTATTAATTATATGTACAACTGTATGTTCAACATTAAAAGCCTTTCAATAACTAAAACTACACATCAACTGCGGCTTTCTAAGCAAGACAGTTAGCATGTATCTTTTGATGCATCAACCATGCAAGCTTGGTCATAGTAGAAACATAAAATTTCTTTGTAATGGACATGCTCCAAAACTTTGACACCTTCACTTATCAAAATAATAGATGGTTAGATGAGTTTTTGATATCACAGTTTTTACTAGTAATATAAAATTTTCTGAAAAGGTGATAAGAACACAATATACACATGAAGTATCGAACTAAAATAGATTTGCTTAATTTATATACATGTATACATTCTCCTTGACAACAAAGATCATGCTTTAGCCTGCCCATGTTTAATGAAGCACATTCTTTTACTGAAAACAAATAGCAGTGAACTTTTCTTTTATCATGCAGTGTTTAAAAGGTTGGGACTCTTGAAACATTTATACCTCTGCATAGTCAAGCTACCAAGATAAACAAATTAACAAATTTATATTTGTTTTGTAATTATTTATACTCCTTCTAAAACACTGAACCACATATTCATCAATCTTATGTATATCCGCAGCATATACTTCAATTACCTCCCCATAATCCAGGCGACCATCTTTATTTTCATCCACTTCATCAATCATCTTTTTAACCTCTGAACGACTCATCTTCTCACCTTTCTAAATTTGAAAATACAGTGTAGTAAAAAATTCAATAGAATTAAGAGGACAGCAAAGAAAAAAGTCAGACATTTTGAGCTACACAAGAATTGTATATGATGGAAATAACTTTCATATATGTGTTTTATCATGCTTGACTCACAGTGGTCATGATTTTGTACAACTCCTCTAGAGAAATATAACCATCGCCATTAATGTCAATCTTTCTGAATGCCTTCATTAAGTCATCAGCAGTTGTGGCCTTTTCCTTTTTACAGATTTCAACAAAATCATCAAATGTTAAGTGGTCTGAAAATAATAAAGTTCATTAATTTATACATTGTTCATCCAAAAATCATTCTGAAAGATCCAATTCACCAAAGGAAAGCAAATTTTTTGAAAACATCCTAAAATATTTTGTTGTACATCAGCTAAAGGAATTTAATTTATAGGAAAATCTCTACCTGTATCAGATTTCCAATATTTTGACAAAACTCTTTTTGATGGATTTCTACCAGCCTGCTGTAAAACTGAAAAGAAATATGGAGTTTAATTGCCCCTTCTTAAGTACCTGTGTATGGTCCATAATTTTGACACTTGGGTCATAATCAAAAATAAAACTGAAATAAAAAGAAGCATTGTTCCAATACCACAATTTTAACTCTCAGCAAAATTGCTACATTTTACTAAAACATATTTGAAGTCAGGGCTAGACAAATAGCAGTGCCCGACGCCCGGGACAACCAATTTTGTTTGGCGGGCAAGTTATTTGATAAGTGGTACCTGCCCACGGACAAGTGCTTCTCCAGTTAACAAAAAATCAAATGTTGTTTGTTTTATCGCTGTTGAAATGTAATGAATCACAGTAGAGCACCTGTTTTTCGCTGCTGTTCATCACTACATCAAATACTCGGTCGGAACTCCTCTAGAATTTACCCATTCATGTGTAGTTAAAATATATACAAGACGTAAAACATAGCAGCTATCGAATCCATGTCAAAAAGTTGAAGAGGATTTTAGACCTTTTTTAGGTATTGTAAAAAATACTGTAAAAATTCATGCCGTGAATGCAAACGTTTTATACTGATATTAAAATTGGAGTTGTTGACTGGCGATCACTGAAAGTCACAATCGGCATGCAGTGGTGGTTTTCATAATCAAATACTTTATATATTTTTTGTTTTCAATTAAATAAATACACATTATTTTTGAATAATAAAAAAAAAAGGGAATACCTCATTAAAGAATTTTGAAGAAAATAGACTGAAACTTTGACTTTACTAATACCCAGAAAATACAGAAAGAAATCTGAATCTTAAATGTAAAATTTTACTACTAAAATCAGGGACCTAACATATATAGGTCCCTGCTAAAATATTGAACTGTGATCATGTATGCATGAAATAATTTTTTTCAGTTGAGAAATTGTAAGTTGACAATATAGACTTTAATTCTAATGCTTGAAATTCATATGCCTTGCAATTGGAAAACATCAAATGATTTGACGTCTTCATTTTTTTTTCGCTTTGAGTATTTTTGGGATGATAAAGTAACACAGAGAAAAGTTTAGATCATGCACACTGCTCAAGCTAAGAAATCTTCCTGGAACAAGACTTACCCCTAAATTTTTCCATGGAAAAATTAAGTGATTTTGTGTCTAGTTTGGTCCCCATGTAGTGTATCAGTTGAGAAATAATTTAATTTTTAACGATAATGCTTTAATTTTGTGTTAATCAAGAAAAAGGTGGGACAAGCATATTTTTTGGTAGGACAAGTAATTTTACGATGGTAACCTGTCCGAGGGCAAGTACTGAAAAATTCTATTTGTCTACCCCTGTTGAAGTTAAATCCTTCTCCAAATCATAATGCTCATAAGACTAGTGCTTAAACCCAAACCATATGGCCTTAAATGTTTTTTTTAAAGAATAAGATGGAAAGAAGAGCCATTTATCCTTTAAAACAAACCTTGGATGAGGTCCTCTAATGAATCAATCTCATCCTTGATATTGTCATAAATAGACAAGTAAGCAGCTTTACACTCAAGGTAGAACTCTCCATTATCCCCACCTAAGGAAGTCCGACTGGCCCGCCTTGACATTCTGTAACAAACAAAGGTATACATTACAGAAATAGAAATTAAAGGTGAAACCAGTGACATTGAACTTAATTGTCTTCTCTATTTCAATTGACCTTTTATTGAACAAATAAAATTTCATAATTAAAAAAAAAAATCTGATTCAGCAGCTATATATGTGAATGTAATGTCCACTTGCACTGCATTTAGCTTTCAAGATAAATAAACTTTAATACTTACCTACGTTCAGTTACAAATCTTCTTGTTACGTGAAAATGTGATGTCTCTTTAGCATGCAGGATTTAACAATGCAATATATTTACTATTTACTAATATTTAACTGTCAAAACAAGACTAAACCAGACTAGGCAAATATTTTAGAGGAAACTAAGAACGCTGAGCATGCGTAATACGCAAGAAGGCTTCATTCATCCAGTTGTACCTGTTTTATTCGGAATTATACATGCAAAGAGACATTTTAAATCTATTTCGGTTTTTGATTTCTCTTTTTGTAAAAAAAAAGTCATTTGTATGAGATAGTCTTTTTTCCCCAATCTTAGAAAGGTTTTCTACCAAAACATAGACAGACCTCCACGAATGGAACTTTGTATCGCTTAATGATTTATGGTCAGAATTACGTTTTAAAAAAGTTAATTTTGGCTGGAAGATGCAAGTAATTATTGACATTGACTATGCACAAGTCAGCGTACGTTGTTGCTCTGCTCGTTGCTGTTTTGGTGCGATGGCTGGTTTCCCTTCACAAATATTCAGGTTCTATTTATTTAATATTGTTTATGATTAATGAGATGGATTCAAACATTCAGTTAATCTTCTGGAAACTTTTATTTTTTAATTTGACAGAGGAAATTCGAAATTATAACTAAATCTTATAGACAAAGTAAAGCACGGTTACAGCTTGATATAAACTAGGATTGTTCGTGATTGTCAACTTTGTGATTTTCTCAAAGCGGCGTCTTTTTTACCCAAGGTTTTGCACGAGAGTTGATAATAACATGCTATGTTTGACACACTCTTAAACCACCTCAGAACTATAGCCTATAGTATACGAGCTCCTGAATATAACTCCATATGATAGACTGGTAGTCTTAAACATTTTCCCAACTGGCAGTTGTGTCCGTTAGTATTCATCCAAGTAATGAACAAACGTTGACTTTAAAATTTTACTTTACTGAAATTGTGTCTCTTGTTTCGTCATTTTTATGGTCAGTATGCTAAACACACAAGATTCTTACATCCTTTTTGGAGTTATAACATAATAAAAATTACAAAGTGACATCACATTATGTGTATATTTTTGTGATTTGTCCATTTATATCAAACTCGGTAATTTCTGATACATGTATACGGTTAATATTTTATCAAACAGTTCTCAGAACATTTCAAATCCCCTCATACAACTTCATGTGATGTCAGTCTAGACATTCAAAATGTCTCGTGGTTTGAAGACTATGAGGTGGATATAAATTAAATAGGTGAATAGGTATCTGTGTTCACCCATACGTTCGTCCCGTCAACATATTACATTTGATGACAATGCTTATCCTCAGTACGTTAGCTACTGTAGTGATCTAGTTTTACTGTTTAAAAAATTGTTTATTTAATCATGTTAATGGTCAATGATTGTTCAGGGGTTGAAATTTTCCTGGAAATCCCACTAGCCAGGGGCTACTATCATCAGTGAAAAGTTACTAGCCCAAACCTCAAACTAACTACCCAATAATTTTTTTTTATGCAAAATGAAAACGTAACAAGTTGAAGTTTCAGTCTCTTTGGTGACTGAAACAAATTCAGCTAGTTCTCAGTCAAAAGGAACCAGTCTACATAAAAGAAGAAAGTAAACTGACGAGATTTTTTTTCCCATTCAGCTAGTCCGACTGACTATCGTTACATTTGAATAAGGTAGCCTGAGTCTAAAAATGACAAGCCCCGGGAGTCGGGCTACCGTATATTTCAACCCCTGTTGTTTATACTGTAATATTTTTTACAGTGTGACTGTTAGGGCGATAGCAGTTTTACCATAAAAAAACATTTACACAGCTTACACTTGTAACTTTGAACCACCTCTTCAAAATTCGAACCGCATGAGACACAGTCTAGACTGTGACATCAGATGACGTTGTATGTAAGTTGCATTTCCATGAGGTCCAGTCCAAAGACTATTTCTACCTATGTAGTTATAATGTGACTGAATTTTCAGAAAATTGAGATTGTGAATTACATTGTATTGTTAATTTGTGATGTGTTTTACTGGCACCTTGCTCTATAAATAGATTGTATATAAACTTACATGATTGTTTTATTTCCTAGTTATAAGGAAAGTTTTAAGACAGAAGAAATAATTTTCTTGCTTTACAATTTTTTGGATGATGTCTGATGGAACGGTTAAATGATTATAGTGGTTTACCCCTAACGGCAATACACAACTGCTAAAAAATGAGTTTAATTTTCCTGATTATTCTCAATCACAAATTTCCCAAGAAATAATCATTTTTGTTTGTTTTCTTGTTTGTTTTTATTTGTTGTTATTTTTTGTTTTGTGTGTGTGTGTTGTTTTTTTGTAGTTTTTTGTTTTGTTTTTTTGTTTTGTTTGTTTGTTTTCTTAAAGAACCTACAATGATCAATAATAAACTTGTGCTTATTCCAAAGTGGCTATTTGCAAACAGCATATCATGGTCTGGATCTTTTTTAAGGGGCTGGAAGACCACCTATGTTTGGTGATTATGAAGCTCAGAGGCACTGGATGGAAATCACTTATCACTTGCCCCCTCAACAGTGGTAGACTATTAATCTGATATTCTTAGACTTTTGTTTATGGGTGAATTAAAAAAAATGACCAAATGCATATTTATCAACCCACACTAAAAATACAGGCAATGAAAATAGATTTCTATGTCTCAGCATATGTCTTTAGATGGTGTCTAAATACCTGCCAAATATCTCGTTGATATCTCAATTAACAAAAAAGTTATGCCCAAAAATGATGCTAAAATTGTCAGGAGTGCAACACCTTTTTGTGACATTTTGAAATTTCAATATTTTCTGGAGATCTGTGCAATAAAAAATAATGCTTCATGTTGAAAATAAAGACTTTCCTGATAATATTCAGAGTATTGAGCTTTAAATGTGGACTGTCATAACTTTTGTTTAATCAAGTTGTGGTCATGGCTGATGTTTTAAAAAATGTAATACCATGTCAGGAGTGCAACAGAAAAAATGTAGTGTTGCCAAAAAACATCAATTGTAAAATTCTGATAGAAAATTAAGACAAAAAAGAATTTTGGAAGTGTAAAATAGTAACTGATATACATTTTAAAACTTAAAAATGTTATATAAATCACAAGCAGCATTAATGAGAGTCAAGTATATGTGCATACCCAAAAATGTCAGGAGTGCAACATTTGATGTTTTGCTCCCAAGCATGAAAAAACTATTATCATTATATGATTTTCTGATTTTTATTTTGGAAAATAAAGACACAAAGAACATTTTTACCAAATAAATTATCAATTACAGGATCTGTCTGTGCTTCAGATCCATATTTCTATGGTCAGGAGTGCAACACATTTTTTTAAAGATTCAGGTTGTGTGACGAAAAGACTTCTATTCATGCTTAGAAGTATTCATTAATTAATAATGATCTTTTTGTATAATTTAATGCTATATTATTGACAGTTTTATTATTAAAATCCTTCCTTTTTCAATTTTATCAATTCAGATGTGAACTTTTATCTTTTTTGTGATTTTTTAAATGAATGTTAAAAATAAACACACTAAAACATTGTCATAAAATTCAAGTAATTCCTCCTCAACTTCACTGAAACAACAGAACAAGTTCTTATGTAATTTTCACTTCACAACTCTACTTTAAAGGCCCCAATGCTTTTGGTCAGGAGTGCAACAAATATGTTAGAATTATAAATCATCCAATAAGAATGAAAATAAAGAAAAAAATGATGAGTAGAATTTTTCTGGTGGGTTACTGTGTTTGTCTTCTAAGGGAAAATATGCTTTAAAATATATTTTATCTTCTAAATATACACTGTACATTTAAGCTAGTTTTTTGGCATAAAATAGGGTATAATTACAGATAAAATGCTAATTTTAAATATTTTCATCTGTTTTAATTATGAAGTATTGGACTATAAGTATTGCACAATTTCACTACCACTTGATGTTTCTAACACTTTATGAATTTTTGTGTTCTCTGGTTTTAATTTTAAACTTTACTGCAGTCAGGAGTGCAACAAAACTGCTTCATAATTACCAATGCTTTTTAACTATCTTTACTAAAACATAAGTTGAAAAAAAATGCTTGATACTATTTGATGTTCAAAACACTATGTCTATCAACAAATTACAGAAATTTTACAGTCAATTCGGAGAATAGTTTTCATCATTTCACATATATTTTAAATACAATTTATATATATTACACTTTGCAAATAATCATGTTTTAAGGTCTTCAAAATATGAAAAACCTGCTGTAAACGATGAAAAATATCGACACGACAAATTGATTTACAAAGTAAGAATGGGTTATTGTGTGTTATAATTTTTAAAACAATGTTAAATAAAATACATATCAGATGTCAGGAGTGCAACACAATAATGTAACTTAGGGTCACTTCAAAATCTAGTATTTTTTGTAAGAGAACTCGTATATAACAATTCATTTTGGCTTAGATTTAAAGAACTGACTTGAACGAACAAAAAAGTGAATTTTGGGGAATTTTATTGCTTCATATTTTTTTTCATATTAAAACTTTTCAAACCAGAATTGAAAAAATAATGTAAAATAACAATCAGAAAGCCAATTTTTTGTCACATGTACAAGGGAAGATACTCATTCAAGGTCTAGATTTAATCATTTATACCCCTTTTACCATTTTGAAGCATAAAAAACTATAATTTCTTGTGATTATGTATTTTAGAAAGTCTTTTAAGGTGTAATGATATTTTCTTTTTTCAAAAGAAATTTTACTAATAAAAATTCTGAAACTTTTTAATCCAATTGTCTATTCTATTCTGTTCTAGAATGCATTTGCAATATGATGATATAAGTGAAAAATATGTTATAAGTAGTTGAATTTTGCCCAAAAAATTCAGTTTGGTGGTCATTTTTTTTTAATTCACCCATATACCTTTTGTTGCTATAATGTAGATAATTCATGTTTAGGCATCCTTTGATATGACATTAATGAGAGTATTAGTAATAAAACTTCTTAATTGTTAATTTTGATGTTCAGTAGTTTACAAATGCTTCTTTGTCAACTAGCAATTCAACTGCTTTTAAATGAACTTAATTTATAATACATGTAAAATAGAATGCAAACCCATAAAAGAGGCCCATTACTGTGAACGAACTACTGTATGGGACATTTTTTATTCACTGGTCTGCAACACAACTCATGTTTTCTATAAAGATTTCTGTTTCAAAATTTTAAAGTCTTTCACTGTGTCACAACCATAAATATCCAAATATTTATCACACATGTATAAAAGTTGGTCCACAGTACAAATCGGTAAATTTTGTCTCTCTCTTCTTTTCTGATTTCATTGCATTTCTATGAATATATGTAGTACATGTATTTGTGTTCTATCAGAAAGGAAATATAAGTAATTTAAAAAGTAATTAAATATCATAAGTAATTTCTTTTAAATTTTTTTAGGTATTTCAATGGCATTAACAACAATTTATCGTACTGGGGATTGGATTATCCCCCTTTGACTGCCTATCATAGCTGGCTTTGTGGTGCAATGTAAGTACCATAAGACATAAGTTTAGCTAATTTATATTCTGATACTTAGCTTCTGATCAAGATTTTTCAATGCTGTACAACTGAAGTTGTTGACTATTCATGTTCAGTTTACATTAATTCCAGTGCCCACAAAATAAATCCATCCTGGGTGGCTTTAAAGGAATCCCATGGACACGAAAGCTATGCCCACAAACTGTTCATGAGATACACTGGTATAACTTCTGTTTTAAATTAAATAAATGAAATTTCATGCTAATATTTAAGAGCAATGTTACATGTATCAGATTTATGATGTACGAAGAAATAAAAAAATACTTAGAAATAATAGTATGATGTACATGTATTGTACATGTAAAAACTCTTCAGTGATTTTCAGATGTTGTCACTTTTAACATTTTTTCTACCATTTTCAGTGCTGGTTGCTGATGTTGCCATATTTTTTCCTGCTGTTATTTTGTTCTTTGTTCAGCAGAAACTTCATATACAGGAAAGGGTTTGTAGAATTAAGTTTTATAACACTGGAGATTGAAAACATCATTTTTCTCGGTAAGGTTATATTTTTTGAAAATTGTATAAAAATTACCTTCCTTTTTAAACCTTGTGTATTCACAGATCAAATTATCACTGGTTGTTCTGTTGTATCCTGGTTTCTTGCTCATTGACCATGGCCATTTTCAGTATCCTTTCAAAGAAGTTATAATTATTCTCTCTTTCATTCTCTCTCTTTCTCAGTCATGAAATTAGGTGCATTGTTGTGCATCAAAGTTAGAGTACTAGGGATGGGTATCGGCAGAAATTTCGTATCGTGATATATCACGATTTTTTCCCAAAAATATCACGATAAATCGTGATATTTTTACATACAATTTGTACTACAGTTTCATATGAATTTCCATAATTTTTCCTAAAAATATGCTATAAAAGCATAACTTTACTGTTTAAATATTTATTTATTTAATATAAAGAATGATTGGATGCAGTTGTTTAACTGTTTTCAACATTTTAACACCTCCTGTTATTGTCATTCAATAGATTGAACAAACAAATGAATATTTTTAGTTATGTACCAAATACCGGTATTTTAGTCTTCGTATCACGATACGTATCACGCAATAAAAAATCATGATATACCGGTATACCGATAAAATCGCGCATCCCTATAGAGTACTTCTTTTGAATTATCAAAGTTTTCTACTATCCTTGACCTGCATAAAGATACAACTGTGTAAGTTTGGGATTAGCCTTATTTGGAGTAGTTTGGATTTCCCATGGTTTCCACCTCTGGGGCTCGGTATGTTTTTGTCTTGCTCTGAACTACAAACAAATGGAGCTTTATCATGCACTACCCTTCTTTTGCTATCTGCTTGGATGGTGCCTTCAGAAATGGACAAGGTATATTGTTATTGATAATTTCATAAAAATCAAATGTAATTTTAGAGTATTTACACTCTTGTAGTCTATTTTCTTTCCTTTGCAGAATACCACATCTTTTTAAGATAGCTACTGTTGTGTTGACAACTTTTACAGCATGCTGGTTGCCCTTTCTAGGATCTAAAGAAAATCTTTTCCAGGTTCTTCACAGAGTTTTTCCTTTGGCAAGAGGATTGTATGAGGTCATTAGAATTATATATTCTTTCGATGGCAGTAACCAGATATAAAAATACCAGGTTCATGTAGATGATTTTGGAGGACAGTCTCGGCAAAATAAAATGGATATAAAATTCCAGGTTCACACAGTGGAGGCTGTTTTATCATAGAACAGCGGGAGATTTTGCACAAAATCTAAATATTCAGTAATGTCTTCTGAATTTAAGAAACCATATTTCTTGCAAATTTACATAAAAGCAGGGACTTATACACTGTATAGGTCCTTATAGTATATAGGTCCCTGATGGAAGTCAAGCTTATTAGAAAAACTAATTAGTGCATATTACATACACATGATTTAATTTTCTTTAAAGAATAAATTAAAAATTGTATAATTGTTATTTTGCAAATATTTAGAAAAACTGCATATATTACATAATCCACAAAATCTTCATAATAACAGGTACATGTATGTTAATCTTTTTAAATCTGGAACTTTTTTGAAACCCACTAAGCTATGCTCAGCAAATTCAATCAATTCAAGCATTATGTTACATAAATGTATTACAAAACAAAATACAGAGAGAAAAAATCATGCAAGAATACAGTGCTGTTTTTGTTATAAAACTGTTAAATTGCACTTTTAGCTGTTTTTACACCTTGTCATAAGAGTACTGAAACACGATCTTAACAACAGCTGACATGGGATTACTGCATTAGAATACGTAAGAGACATGATTTCACATATCTAGTCAGAAATAGGATTTCTTGAAAATTATTGGAGTTATGCATGTATAACTATAATGACAAAATCAGATGGTGTAATAAGGTCTGTTTGTCTTACGAAATTTCATTAATATTTGATCTCAAATTTTGGAGTTATAGCCCCTGAAATATAAATCTGTTATTGTGTAGTTTTTGGCTACATTGTTATACTAAATCATACAATAGATTGAAATTGTAAAAACAAATGTTGGATAAGACAAAATATATGTATTTAACAATTTCTATAGCTATCTGATAATCCAATAGATGAAAATTGTAAAAACAAAAATGGTTAAAGAGACAAAATCTATGTACAAAGTATTTAGCAATTTCTATAGCTGTCTGATCATCCATTTTTCGAATCCTTACCCCTGAACTTTCAAGGTTAGGTGAATTTTGGTTCTTAGTACAGACAAGTATTAGATTTTTTAATTGGCTACAGCCAGATGAGATAGTCTGACTCCTGGGGAGCCTCTTGTTTTATATACACATGCAAATTGATGCAAGAATTAAATTACAGGAATTTTTAAGTACATGTATATGAAATTGTTCATTCTGTTTAGGATAAAGTTGCCAATGTTTGGTGCAGTTTAGCAGTCCTTATCAAACTTAAACAGATGTTTACTGTGGATCAGCTGGTTCTAATATGGTAAGTCAAATGTATGTGGTTCTAATGGATGTAAAATTATGTAAATGATAGTCTTTTATCCTCATTTGTCATGTAAATCATATTAAAACTGGAAATGTATGAATCAATTTATGTTATTTGCATACATAAATAAACATTTTTTTTTTATTATTATTATTTATTATCTCCCTTTGGAAGGGTCATAGCCCTTCATCTGCATTTTCTCTCTGACCAACAAATGTTGTGTGAATGACCCAATAGTTTTTGAAAAGTAGTCAAAAATGTGAAAAAGTTGACAGAGCTAGAGCAGATGAAAACAGACAAAAGATGATCAGAAAAGGTCATCTGAGCTCTTAGCTCAGGTGAGTAAAAAACCAATAGAATACGATGATAGAACCACAACATCTGATTTAATAACTACTCGTAATTATGTTACATAAGTTAGCTGTGGTATTACATATTTGCCAGAGTTGTTTCTCAACTTGATATTTTCCTTTTTAGTCTTTTGACAACAGTACTGTTCTTGTTGCCATCATCACTACATCTACTGTGTGTTCCCAATGACAGGAACTTCAGAATAGCTCTGGTGAGTAAACTGTATACAGGGTTATTTTTGCCTTGTGTTATTTTCGCCCTTTCATACTTGCAAACAATTTTGCCCCATTTTAAATTTGTCCAATCACAATTCTGTTCAAGAAATTATACAGCTTTTCTTGAATTCACCCCATTTTAAATTCGCCCAACTGTGAGTAGGGTGAAAGGGGCGAAAATAAAATGGGGGAAAAAATTTCCCTGTATACAGTATTTCTTACATTTTATATAAGTTTTGTATATATTCATGTAGTGAGATACCTTGATTAATATATGTGTTCTGTGTATTTTTATTTGCAGGTCAATTCTTCTCTGGTGTTCTTTTTATTTTCATTTCATGTCCATGAGAAATCCATTCTTCTCCCAGCTCTGTAAGTTATATTTCACTATCAATCACATAATTACTTCAATATCCAGTTTTAGGAAACTTTATAATCGTTTTTTTTTATGAACTAGTACTTTTTTTTTGCTTCATTGTTGTAATTATAAAATAAAACAAATACAGAAAGGATTTATTTTACAAGGTTTTCTGGTATATGCATTATCTGAGATTCCTCTGACTTTAACCCCCGCTTTTATGTTGTGACATAAGCGGGGAGATCTACCCTGCACATGTCACAAAATAAAAGCAGGGGTTAGAGGAATCTCAGATTAATATATGCAGTACATGTATTCCATAATTTAAAAAAATGAATCTGCTTAAATTAAAGTTATTTACTGTTGTCTTTAAAAAAAATTCAGAAAATAATTTAGTTGTTGAATAACTTGTAGAGCAATATCCCTACTCGTTCATGAAAATCCATTTTGGTGTGTATGGTTTTACTTCATTTCAACATTCAGGTAAGAAAAAACTAATAAATTTTGTAGTCCTAAGTTCAAATATTGTAATTGAGCATCTTTGTTGATTAATTATTCAATATACGGTAAACAAAGGCCTTTTTTTGTGGTGATTTTTTGTGATTTCTAATTACCAGACCATTTGAATTAGAAGCTATTTTGTGGAAACAAAGACATAAATATAAACATATACTGTATATATGTAGTACATATATGTTAATATGGTTTTAAATTTTACATGGAAGTCCTTGGTTTTGTTTGATTTTTTTTTTTAATTATTTTTTTTTTAAATTTTCTGCAATGGCATATTTTCTCTGATTCCTAAAATACAGTCAAACCTTGTTATCTCAAACTCAATGGAACCAAGAAAAAACTTTGAGGATTCAAGATATCCAGGGAAAAAGGGGTTGGGGCTTCCAAATCACTTTGACATATCCATGGTATTTGAGATATCAGTGTTCGAGATACATGTACTGAAGTTCAATTGCATCTCCATGTACTGTATACAGTACATTGTAAAATGTATATGATTTTTGTTGTAGCATGCTTCCACTGTTTATAAAGGATGACCTCATTGTGGCAGCTTTTGCTACCACAGCTGTACACGCTCTGGTCTGTGGAACATGCCTCAGCTTAAGTTTTGGAAATAGTGATCAACCCTGGGAGAGAATTAAGACTGTGATGGTAAGTTTAATTAGGGCCCAGCTTAAGGAAGCTCTAAGCACTGCTCACTGAAGAGTTCAAATTTCATGGTAGTTTCATGCAGTTAGAGTGATCTGCCCTTTGATGTTCATTGTAAAATGGAATAAATGGAAATCTACAGTAAATGACATTTTGAATAAAGTAATCTTAACTTTATCTTAGACCAAGATAAAGTAATTGAAAACATTATTTGATTGTATTTTTCCAATGTAAGTAAACAATAGTGATTTCTCTTCAGTAGTACTTCATTATCTTTGAACATTTTTCTTTGAGAAATATGGCAGGTACCCTATGTTGAAAAGAACTAGATAAAGTTAGTATGTACGTCTTTATGTGATACATGTACAACTTTCTCAAAATCCAAAAAAAGAAAAAATTCAGTAGTGTTTAGAGCTTCCATTAAAGATAAGATACCACACTGTAATCATCCTTCCATATGTGCACTTCTCTGTCTTTCTGTCAACATTTTATGTGTAAATAATTTTTTTTTTATAATGTTGAAGAAAACAGCTTTAGAGTCTACAAACACTTAATCAAAAGTTTGTGTTTATTCTCAGCATTCATGTGCAAAAATGCTTGTACCTTGCAACCTTTAAAATAATTTATTTTTTATATGGAAATGGTCTAATCATTATGTTTTTAGGATGATTCAGTCCAAGTTCATTGTCAAAATCATGATCCTTGATGACAGTCTTTTTTTTCCCTGTATACGGTATACAGTAAAACTTGGATACAGTAAATTCATGGGAACCTGTGAAATTACTTCTCTTTATCCATAATTTGTCATATCCATAAATCAAAATTGTTAAAGTGTATGTAGCAAATTTGCAATACACAAGTACATGTATGACTACCGAAAATGTTCAGCGAAATATTAAATACCTACAAGTACTTAAGTTTTCTGATGAATTAAGTTTTAAATATAAATACTTATGAAAAATTATTGTAAGTTCAATATTTTAAAATTTGAGATCTTTATAAATTCTTTATAATAGGAGTAAATTTTGTAATTGTTAACCTCTGGGAAACAAAATCAGTTTGCTTCATCCATAAAATCATTATATCAGTGTTTGTTATAACCGTTTATAAGCACAGGAGTTGGCTTAATTAGCTTTCAATTTTACAAAAATTTTAATAAATAAAAAAAAATATGTAATACTATAATAATAACACAAGATGTTATTATTAAAGTACTGGGTATTACATATTTTTGTTTTAGTTATTGAGAGTTTCGATAAAATTGATAGGTATGCCAACTCCTATATTGTTTATAAGCAATTGTTAAGAAATCTGCCGGGATCTATATTTGTTCAGCAATATCTGTGTTTGTACATGTACTAAACAACTTTAACTGTATTCAGTATGTATGTGATAAGTAAGGCACATATAAACTTTACTTTTGGAGAGAAACTTATTTTCAAATTATATTTAATCATAGATAATTTATTTCAAATAATTATAATGAAATAGTCTTATTTATACATTGATACAGCTGAAAAATTATATGCTTCACTTTGATATTTTCCATCCATGATTGTGCATGTTTTTTTTATTTTAATATGTATATTTAATATTAAAATTGTGCATCTCTTTTAAATCTAGATGAAGTTGTCCATGGTTGGAGCCCTGTGCCTGACAGTTGCTAACCTGTGTCTGACTCCTCCCCCTAGATACCCTGATCTTTTTCCAGTCCTGGTTTCTATATATTCCTGTGCTCATTTTGTGCTGTTTTTAATTGTATTTCATTGTCTACAATTTCAATTTCAATCAAAAAAGAATGAAATAAAGAAAGTGCAATAATTACATGTAGAAGTCTTTTTTTAAAAATGTAAATTGGTTGAACACATCTATTTATATACATACATTTTGTTAATAAAGCTGTCATGGAAAGGGAAATTAAAAATTTAAATTTCTACCTGATTTTTTTTTTGGGGGGGGGGGGCATTGTTGGATAAGTCATATTCCAATAACAAAAATATAATAATGATTTGCCTTATGTGACCTGAAGAAAAATATGTTTCTGTTGCCTGATTGACACACTTATTGTTACCCTAAACTAGGCTAAAGCACAGTGCACAGAAGGATGGGATAATCATAGGCACTTCCCATCTTAATTGTTTAAAAAAATATATTAGTAGGTATATATTTTGGGGAGTGCCTATGGGGATAATGAAAATAATTAAATTGTAGATAATACATATTTCATTTTGCCCTTTCTCACTTTTTTTTTCAATGGTGCTACCCTTGTTAAAAAAAAACAACTAGTGTACCGGTACAAACTTAAACTGGATATGGGGTGTTGAAACGAATTTTTATGGAACGGTTTAATTAATAAGATACGAAACTGCTTTTGAAACAGCTTTACATGCACTTTCAATTTGTTTGGCGGAAAAAAAAATTATCGAATTTGTTTGGCGGAAAAAAAAATTATCGAGCTCTAGATAGAATGGATAGCGATCACGATGACAGGTTTGTATTTAGTCATTTTATCCAGTAAATGCAATTTTTTAACATTCTTTCTACTAAGAAAAAAAATATGATTTATGATTACAAATACGTTATTTTTAAACGGTTCTAAATTGTTTAAAGCAGATTCATTGAAAGCATCTGGTATATATAGTAATATACGTGTTAGTTTTAACTTACATTTGAAATAAATAGAATTTTGGATTTCACAGGACCCTAGAAGATATTAACACCGTTTTGGAATATGCAAAATTAGAATCTTGTGATGTTAAGCCAACAGTACAGTGTATTTATTTTTCTGAACACCTTGACAATCAGTCGTTCAAGCTTTTGGAGGTGAATGATACAGTGCTGGAAACCTTAACAAATGGAGATAGGTATACTTCTAGTAGTAACTGGGGAGTTTCTTAGCCTGCAACATTACATTATATTGATTATAAACTGCAATTCATTAGTCTCCATACATGTACAAATTATTTTTTGTGATCAAAGCATATATATAGTTCTTTCAACACTTTATGCTTCTTCTTTTAATACCAGGGTAGTAATTCGAGGGAACTCAGAGGACATGGCAGTGCTTTGCACTAAAACTGCCACTTTTGAAATGAAGGAGGCAGAGATTTCAAATTCTATGTTGATTGTTCCACAACTAGATATTGGTCAGGATTTGGATGATTCAGGTCCCCAGATCATCAAGGTTTCAAAGGTACATACAAGTCAAACCTCATTATCTTGAACTCCATGGGACTGAGAAAAAACTACGAGATATCCAAGGATTCGAGATACATGTATCAAGGGTTAAATACTAAAGGAATGTGTGGTTGGGACTTCCAAATCACTTCGACATATCCATGGTATTCAAGATATTGGTGTTTGAGATGCTGAAGTTCAACTGTATAACTAAATTAACTTCTACATCTTTGATGTATTATCATTATCTTCAACTTTTAATTAGACAAGAAGTAATATAAATGCTTTTTTCACCCAGGTGACATCTGTGATGAATAACTACTATGAGCTAAGACCATGCAAGCCAAAGGTATCAAAACTAAAGAAACTACTGGAGGAGAACATGTATAGTGGTAGAGAGTGTGAACAAGATGAGGAACATCAGGGTCATAAGGTCAGTGAACTCATAAGCTCCAATTAGGAAGATATTCAATGTACATGTGGAAGTTTTACAAACAAATTGATTGTAGATTCTTAAGTTCATTTATGAGGTGCCTTGAGATCTTGTAATAAAAACCAAAAGAATCAAATGGAAGGGTATTTTTTCTTATTATAAAAAAAAGAACTTTTAAATTACACATGTACCTGTATTTGTTTGTTTACCGGTACTTTGATATGTTTATTGCAGTATTCATTTGAGGATTTGCTGAACATTGTTCAAGGAAGTGAAACAGAAATTAAAGAATCTTTGAAGAAACTTCAGGCTTGTCAAATAGAAGGTCCCTAAATATTTACATTAAGGAAGGCATGATCATAATAGTCTTAAACTTGACCTCAAAATGTTACATATAGTTCTTTTAGTTATTGTATATAACATTACATTTTTTATAACAGGTATGTGGAGGGTGTTAGATTTTGATTTTTTGACACAAGTATTAAACCACATCATACAGCTGTGTGAGGAAAATGACTGGTTATCCACAGGGATACCACTGGATGAGTGCTGTGAAACTCTGCAAGAACTCTTCCCAAGGTAGACACAAAGTTATATCCCTCAAAGACAAAGTCAATTGTACCTGAAAAATTTGCACAAAATTTGAAATATGATGACAAATAAGCTGTGATTTATATTGGATTTGAAAAACAAAGCTTTAATTTATTTTTGATAGGGAAGTGATTACTCATGTTATAGAGTGTTATGCTGATGAAATGAAATCAGGGCAAGGGGACCAGGATCCAGAGGACCAGCCAATGGAAATAGGTCAGCATTATTTTTCACAATAGGTAGAGCTGAAGCTAGTTTGTAAAAGCTGTTTCAGTTGCCCATTCTAAATATTGATTTGATTCAATAAGAATTTTAAAAAAAATATTTTTTTATAAGCAATTTTTTTCTTACTTTTTCAGATGCCAAGTTTTACGCTTTAAATGAAGACAAAATCTGTCAATTCTTTGCAGAACTTATTTTAAGAAATTCAGGAAAGGCAAGTGTTTTTACAGCTGAAATATGGATATGATTTCTTGTATGCAAATACTGCAGTTGAAATGAATTAATTGTTTGTTAAAGCTACATGTATGAGTAAAAAAATTAACGTTAAAAAACCCAATGATGTTGCATTGGCATTTATTTTAAAGGATATTTTGTTTGTAGTTCAATTTAAAAGAGTTTCTGAGAGTATGGGAACAGACTGTTCCACAAGGCATGAAGACAAGTTTATCTCAGCTGGAGGTGAGAAACAAAACTGCCCTCTATAAAACAACATTTAATTTTTTTTACAGTCTTTCATTCACAAAATGCCAACATAACTATGTAATGTACATGGTGTAATATGTGAGACCTTCATATGCTAACTCTTTATACATATGCTAACTCTTTATATTGTTTACAATTAATTTATTCTGGATGGGAATTTACTATAATCATAGTACATGATTCTAAAGTGATTTATTAAGCTTAAACAGCATTTATTATGTCTTATTTTAACTCGGTTTTGTTTTACAATACCTGCAGTATTACCGTTCGTGTTTTGACAACTTCCCCCATTCTCGATCATTTGTTTACAAATTTTAATCTCTAAATTTCTTCGTAAATACGGTAAAACAATCGTTTTAATTAAACTGAACCTGTTTATAATTACCAGTTGTTGATGTATGTTCAGTACCAGCGTATTCCTTTACCTTCATCTATGTGAAATCGTCATTTTACCACTTGCGAACTTCTTGTGTACTTTACCATGCGTTTCTCTTGTCTGACTGACCGTTTCACAACTTATCTTGTCACTTGTGATTCTGCTGCCTGATTTTTCATTATTCAACCATGTTGTACATTATTTTTATCTTGAATTATTGTAATATGATGCTGACCACTATTTTTGTCTATTTTTTACCTTATGATGGTGAACTATTGTCTTATTTTATCGATCTCATCGGCGCACTATATTGTGAAGTCATACTTCCGTATTTACATATATCGCTGCGCGCACTACTTTAGAAGGCGCCTAGATTCGAATCTTGATTTTTACAGTAAAACTATGTAGTCCTGGATATTTTTATTTATTAAACTAATTACATTATTTAGTGTCCATATAATTAAAGTAATCCGGACAAGGTCTTGTATTGTTCATTAAATGATTATTAAGGGTTGTAATTTAGCTTGTCCGGATATCGGGAATTGTTCGGAATTTCCATAGATCCGTACAGCGTTTGGATTGGTTATAAATTTTCCGGACAAAAAGGACAAACGCTGATTGGTCATAGAAGGTTATATATAGGACCCAGCTTCAGCATCTCGACACACTCACTCTTGACTCTTCATCCCTTCGGGTTGTTTGGTTAGAACTAGAGAAAGTCCAAGGTATTCAAGATGATTAATCTTGTAGTGGATGATGCTAATTTTTATAAGGACTTGCGCGTCCGGACAGGACAGTTTTAAGAGTATAGAGATTATTCCAGTCATGTAGACCAGTAGTTTATTGTTTACAGTTCGAGTTATTAATTAGGACTTATGACCGGAACATTTCTATGAGTCAGTCGTTTCCAAGTTCAGAAGTTTATTTGATAGTTTATGTCACGTTTATACATTTTAATAGTTGTCCGGATTGTTTGTTCGGATATCCAGAGTAGTTCTCACAGTTAAGTTCACTTAGGTTATTCTTGTCCGGAATGGCTTGTCCGGATTTGGTAGTATTTGTTCGGATTAGCTTGAGCTGAAAATAAATTCATTTTGAGGGTATACACATATTCTGAATAGTTTACGCATATTTTCTTCATAAGTTAAGTGGCATTAGAGTTTAATATTAGGCATGTCTAATAGTTTAGTACAGAGATAGTTTATTTGGATTTCCCAAATAGTTAGGGACTGTCCGGATCGTCGCTTGTTGAATTATTAAATTTACAATTAATTTTACGCAATTAATTACGCAAAGTTGTTCTACTTTGAGTTCGAGAACAAGGAGTTGTTTGCAGATACTAGTTACTACAATAAATTAACTGTGTAATATAGTCGCAAGACAAGTTCACACCCCCCCCCCCTTTTTTATTTCGGGTCATCTATTGTCTGAATGGTCAGCATCTCATTCGTTGTTATTGTTCTTGATTGTTGCCATCCTAAATAAAAACTTGTTATGCCTGAACAAAGGAGTTTTTATTTTGTGACAAGGGTCCGCTCGACTTGTTACAATATATTTCCATCTTTTAAAATAAGAGGTATAGTTTGAATTCCTGTTTGAAGAACTTTTATGGAAGATTCAAAACCCAAACAGATACCAGGTACCTTTGCTTTTCATTACTTGTGCAAGTATGGTAATTGATTGGCCTGTGTATATGCTGTGTTGTAGGGAAGGGCCCTCATAGACAGGGACTGTATGCCAGAGGTTATTTGGTATTTCCCAGTGGATGATCTACCAGAGGATATTGGAGAGAGGTTCAACATGTTGTTCAAAACACGAGAGAAGTGGATCTTATCGGAGATCACACCTTATATCAGGTATAAACTGAGAGGAAGTGGTAAGTCCAGTAATGGAAGTAAAGTAATATATCCATCCCAAATCAAAATACTTTAGTTTTACTTGGTCAGTCCAGTGTTGGAGTTTGAGTTTTCACTTCTTCTTTTTTTGAATTTTCAGGGACTTAACTACAATTAAAGTTGATGTTGGTGGACTACTTACAAAATATGCAAGAGCTTCCATGTTAAATGGCATAAAAGTTTTCAGTTCACGGAAACCTGTCACTTGAATCATAAACAATGCTTAAAAAGATATGTTTCGTTATTGTACAATTCATGAAATAAACAAAATATTTTCCAATGAGTTTATCATTTTATGAAGTTAAATTCTGCAGATGGATGAAGCTTAAACTTGATGAAAAAAGAGGCCCATAGGCCTTTGTAGCCACTGAGTAGCACGAATTTATCAACATCTGGTCATCTTAGCCCCACCTAGAATTCTGGCTCCATGTGAAATGAATTTTTAGCTCACCTGAGCTGAAGGCTCAAGTGAGCTTTTCTGACCAAAGGGTGCCCAATATCTGTCTGTCTTCTGTAAACTTTTCCCATTTTTACCTAAGAACTATACTGGGTTAATTTCAACCAAACTTGCCACAAAGAATCCTTGGGTGAAAGGGATATGAAGAGTGAAGCCCTCTGTCAAGGGGGATAATTAGAAATAAGTGAAAATTTAATGACATCATCAAAATTCTTCTCAAGAACCAATGGGCCAGAAAAGAAAAACTTATTTGAAAGCTTCATTGCATGTATAGATTCAAATTTGTTCAAATCATGACCCCCTAAGGTAGGTTGGGGCTACAGTTATATATGCAATAAAAGTTTTACATGGGGAAGTATTGGAAAAATCTGCTGCAGAACAGCAAAGCAATGATTTTTATTCATATTTCTATGGAAGCATCCGTATGTAATGTAGATTTATTTTTTTTTTTCAAATTATTACACCATTGGGGAGAGTGGAGCCACAAAAAATAATAAATAAAATAGAATTGTTAAACTTTTCAAACATTTACAAAAACTGTCAATAATTCCATACAAAATTTGTCAACATCCATTCTTTGGACACAGAAATTGGGTAGATAAGAGTTCAAATCAAGATGCTTGTTGTACTTGTTTTCTCACAAAATCACAAAAACGCATTTTTTTAACAATTACCCAAATTCTTATTTAAAATGCAATTTTTTTAATAAAATTTGCTGATGCCAAATTGTGTTTAAGCTGAAAAAAGATTGTTGTATTTTACTCATTAATGCATACATTTTTGGTATGAGAGAAACGGAAATGAAATGAAAAGAGAAAGAGTATTACGTACCTCCATACCCGGAACAAATATTGGTGAATTTGATTAAACTTACTGAGAAGAATATACAGTGGCGTCTTGATAATCTGGACGCCAAAAATCCGGACGCTTCATCTTCCGGACGAAATTTGTGAGGAACAATTTATAGGTAAATACACCAAGAATGTTTATTGTAATTAGTCTGGTATATCTCTTTGTATCATATCCGTCACACGTGTTTCCTCGACCCCCAACTAGCCCCCCCCCCCCCTTCAAGAATCCTGGATCTGCCTTTGACAAGTTTGATATGTGGACATAAAAAATAAAGACTATTGTTGACTTCACAAACTTGGAATTAAATCAAGAAAAAAGACGTTTAATTTATTCCTGAGTGTGTACATGAAACAGTAAAACATCAAAATATGGTAAGTACTGAAATACCTGTACTCCATTCTAGGCATGTGCAACAAAGAAAATGTGATCAGATTAAAAGAAACCGTTTGAGTTATAGCTAGCGTTCCATTCAGAACTCGGGGTTAGAATCACTGAAAGAACAAAGATACTTTTTTTGATGTCCACGTACGCAACCGTGAATTTACAATGTATATACAACTAACAGAAGCACAAGACGCAAAAAGTTAAGATGGATGCAAAGCATCAATTTGGTCGCAAAAAATTGAGCTTTTTTTTTCACGAAAAAGTACAAAATATATATATATATCAAAGTAGAAAAAAAGTGTAAATATTTCAAAAGTGTATACGGTGCTAAAAATATTTCAGAAATTACAACATAAACAGAAATGACTCGTACAACTTTAATTTTCTTGAGCAATTGTTTATGATCAAAATTTATTTATCTATCGATATGTTTGTTTGTTGTTTAAGGAGGAGAAGGACCTTGAGCTAAAAAAATACTTGTCATTCATTTTTTTTTTTCATATTTTGTATATTTCTAATTAAGTATGTCCCACATATCTTACATATCTTAAAACAGTTAAATCATTAGGTTTCTTACCTTATTTTGGAGATATTGATTGACAAATACTATGCCCTACAGTATCTAAGTGGAGTTTTAATTCTCCATGTTTCCGGGCGCATTACTCTGTCCATAATGGGATTTTTTAAGCATACATAAAAAATATCAAAGTGGACATGTATCTTTTAAAATATTTCAGAGCATAACTAGGATTTAAAATTCGAAAAAGCAAGTTTTGTCTATCACACTGCATCTGGGTAGGGAAAATAACGCACTTTTTAAGACAACTTAAACAATAAAAAACGTAATTTACAAAAAATTCTATCATTCAATATTTTTTAATTTACGTTGAAATGCAAATCCTTCAAATTATTGATTAACTGTAAAAGTTTCGAATGATGAAGCTGACCTCATTATTTCACAGGACATCGTTAAAGAGGACATAAGCATGACAAAAACGTTACATTTCTCGAGTACGGGAAAAACCAACTATGACGTCACACGTAAGCTAGATATACCTACATAAGATTTCCCTCATCAGCCATGCAAAAATAATTTTTGTGTTCCCCGTTTCTCAAAATATTTCATCACATACTGATTATGACCTGTTTTTACATAATAATACCGCCCCTCTGTTCACCGAGTATGATCTTGCTGTACTAACAGATCGTGTATGACGTCACCGACTTGTTGGACGCGCAGTTTAGGGAAACAGAGGAGTGGATCAAACTTTTTCATAATTTGTTAATGTTTACAAGAATGTTAAAACTTTTTTATTATTTTTATATAAGATGGTAATTAAAGTTAAAAAAAATTTCAAAAACTTATACAAGAACTGATGCTTTACACGTTTTGCACGGAGACTATGACGTAGTTAAACAGAGTCATGTGACCATGTGTCCTTCATCCCCTTAACTTCCCTCTCGAGAATTTTTCACTCATACGGAGACGCCACCACTTGCCGGTAGAGGGATGCATTCGGCACTTAGGGCCATTGATCAGTGAGGGAAAATCGTCGATTATTGATAAAATGCATTATCATTCGAACGAAGAATAATACTCTCCTAACACAACCACAAATATATCGGGACAGAAAACGATTATCATGAAATGCGCGGATCTCGAGGGGGATGGGAGTCCGGACACCCCCCCCCCCCTCCCCCTGGAATTTGCAGAGTTATTAAAAGTATATACTGAAGCAAATAAAATATGACTTTGGATACCCTTAGAAATGGGGGGGGGGGGGGTTTGTTCTGTTTTTTTTTTTTTGTTTTGTTTTTTTGCTTGTCAAGAAATTTTCTGGGTTTAATTAATACGTATGGGAAAGGAGTTTAGGGGTTTTTTTTTGTTTTTTGTTTTTCGCTTGGAAATTTTTTCACAATGTATATATCTTATAAATTATAAACATACCGGTAATATTTATTTACTATATGTAACATTTTTATTGTCTTATTTGAATAGAGCTTACATTGAAGAAATATGTCGAGAATTTTTGATACGATTAACCGATTAATCGGTCGGAACGTCTTGCGGTTAACCGATTGGTAATTGTGTATTCGATTGCCATCCCTAATATATATATATATATATATATATATATATATATATATATATATATATATATATATATATATATATATATAGTCTAACCTCGTTATCTCGAACTCGATAAGACCGAGGAAAAAACTTCGAGATATCCGAGGATTCGAGATGTCGAGGGTAAAATACTTAAAGAATAAGTGGTTGGGACTTCCAAATCACTTCGACATATCCATGGTATTCGAGATATCAGTGTTGGAGATACCGAAGTATATACAGTGCCCTGACTTGAAAGAAAAAAATAGTGGACTGACTGGCTTCCTAATTCATCGGAAAATTTAATGGGTATGTGAAAATCAAGCTTTTTGTGCAAAAAATGGTTTAAAACTGCATGGTCAACGCTGGAACTTGTGTGACTGAATACCTCTTATAAATAAACTATAAACTGTATCTTAAACACTTTTTATTTAACATCACTCATTTTTCATTTTAAATATTTAGTGTGACGTCTTATCTAGGTTCACATAAGTAGTTAGGAAGTCTGTATTCAAGGTATATAAAAAGAACACACTCACTACCAAGTTTATTGAAAATCGTAAAATAAGCTTATCATATCCATTCAAAGTCAACTTAGATCCCTTTAAATGTTATGTTTGTTATGCTCAGTGGGTAGAATTTTCAATAATGTACTTAAAATGTGACTCCTTGAGGTTTTCAGAGTACTATTTAATTGGCTGGAATTCTTTGACGTTTTCTTAATTCTCTTAATCCTTTTGATTATTAACATATTGCTACATATTCCTTGGGTAAATTTGAAGGTTAAATAAAATAAATGGAGAAAAATCGTACCCTGTGGTCAACCGCCTCCCCAAGCGCCTTATTTATAGGTTCCCTTCTTCAGCACTGTCGTCAGCAACTGCAGGCTTTACAGACCCGAAAACAAAGTTCTAATGATGAGTTGAAGGACTTTGTCAAAGACATGAAAGAGCAGACAAAGGAGATTAGTTATGAACTGGAGGAGGAACCACCCGACACTCAGAGGTGGTACATACGCCGCAGATCGGACACCACGGCACCACCGCCTGTGGCAAAACTAAGATCAAATAAGGTTAGAAGAACAATACGATTTTATAGACTAAACATATAATTATTCGAAAGCATGAAGGAATCCATTCTTGTCTAACATAGAGAAAAAAAATGCTAAACGTATTCAAATACGGATTTATAAAATTAACTTTTTGAACTATTTACCGAGTAATTTAACTCTTATTGAAAATTCTATTTTGCAACGATTCATTTCTATGAACTCTTTAAATGTACATCGTTTTTGTATAGTACTAATCATGTACAAGGTTTCAAGATTGGGTAGTAATTCCTTAAAACCGAAAGTTATAGCCTTGCCTTTGCCAGAAGTAAGTCAAAATGACATCTATAAAAGGTAGAGACTTTCAAAATCCTGTTCACAAATTATTTTTTTATTTAGCACATTATTGTATTGTTAAGATTTAATCTACTGAGAGAGGCCGACAGCATGGCGTTTTAGCGATCATCTTTAATCTCGAGAAATCTCGGTCATTACATACTGTAACAAGTCGAGCGGACCCTTGTCACAAAATAAAAACTCCTTTGTCAGGCATAACAAGTTTTTATTTAGGATGGCAACAATCAAGACAATAACAACGAATGAGATGCTGACCATTCAGACAATAGGTGACCCGAAAAAAAAGGGGGGGGGTGAACTTGTCTTGCGACTATATTACACAGTTAATTTATTGTAGTAACTAGTATCTGCAAACAACTCCTTGTTCTCGAACTCAAAGTAGAACAACTTTGCGTAATTAATTGCGTAAAATTAATTGTAAATTTAATAATTCAACAAGCGACGATCCGGACAGTCCCTAACTATTTGGGAAATCCAAATAAACTATCTCTGTACTAAACTATTAGACATGCCTAATATTAAACTCTAATGCCACTTAACTTATGAAGAAAATATGCGTAAACTATTCAGAATATGTGTATACTCTCAAAATGAATTTATTTTCAGCTCAAGCTAATCCGAACAAATACTACCAAATCCGGACAAGCCATTCCGGACAAGAATAACCTAAGTGAACTTAACTGTGAGAACTACTCTGGATATCCGAACAAACGATCCGGACAACTATTACAATATAAACGTGACATAAACTATCAAATAAACTTCTGAACTTGGAAACGACTGACTCATAGAAATGTTCCGGTCATAAGTCCTAATTAATAACTCGAACTGTAAACAAATAAACTACTGGTCTACATGACTGGAATAATCTCTATACTCTTAAAACTGTCCTGTCCGGACGCGCAAGTCCTTATAAAAATTAGCATCATCCACTACAAGATTTATCATCTTGAATACCTTGGACTTTCTCTAGATCTAACCAAACAACCCGAAGGGATGAAGAGTCGAGAGTGAGTGTGTCGAGATGCTGAAGCTGGGTCCTATATATAACCTTCTATGACCAATCAGCGTTTGTCCTTTTTGTCCGGAAAATTTATAACCAATCCAAACGCTGTACGGATCTATGGAAATTCCGAACAATTCCCGATATCCGGACAAGCTAAATTACAACCCTTAATAATCATTTAATGAACAATACAAGACCTTGTCCGGATTACTTTAATTATATGGACACTAAATAATGTAATTAGTTTAATAAATAAAAATATCCAGGACTACGTAGTTTTACTGTAAAAATCAAGATTCGAATCTAGGCGCCTTCTAAAGTAGTGCGCGCAGCGATATATGTAAATACGGAAGTATGACTTCAGTGCGCCGATGAGATCGATAAAATAAGACAATAGTTCACCATCATAAGGTAAAAAATAGACAAAAATAGTGGTCAGCATCATATTACAATAATTCAAGATAAAAATAATGTACAACATGGTTGAATAATGAAAAATCAGGCAGCAGAATCACAAGTGACAAGATAAGTTGTGAAACGGTCAGTCAGACAAGAGAAACGCATGGTAAAGTACACAAGAAGTTCGCGAGCGGTAAAATGACGATTTCACATAGATGAAGGTAAAGGAATACGCTGGTACTGAACATACATCAACAACTGGTAATTATAAACAGGTTCAGTTTAATTAAAACGATTGTTTTACCGTATTTACGAAGAAATTTAGAGATTAAAATTTGTAAACAAATGATCGAAAATGGGGGAAGTTGTCAAAACACGAACGGTAATACTGCAGGTTTTGTAAAACAAATCCGAGTTAAAATAAGACATAATAAATGCTGTTTAAGCTTAATAAATCACTTTAGAATCATGTACTATGATTATAGTAAATTCCCATCCAGAATAAATTAATTGTAAACAATATAAAGAGTTAGCATATGTATAAAGAGTTAGCATATGAAGGTCTCACATATTACACCACCCCCCACTTAAAAAAACAAAATTCTCCTGAATTTTAGGATTTAAAAAAAAATATTTAAGATAGCCTTACAGGAACATTCCTTTTCTTAATCTGATCAATGATAGTATCAAGTCTTTTTGTTCTCTTCAGGGAAGCCGATTCCAACATACAGAGAAAATCCTCGTCATCTGAATTCTTTGCCCCCTTCACAGCGATTTCACTGAGTTTCTTATAATTATAGAACCTTAGCTTTCTGTCTACCTCATCATCAGATGACATGGACGACTTGGCCGATCCGGGCAAACACAACATGTTATACCTTGAGAGAAGCTGTGCCCTGGAGAAGGAGATGCTTGCTGCTGAAAGAACGCCATTGGTTTCAAGCTGGAGTGCTGCAAATTCCCATGCTTGTAGTTTCTGGTCCGGGGTGAATGCCTCCCAGCCAGCTGGTGGCCAACACACTACTGCACCATTCATGGAGATCTCAAAGGTATCTATCCCCTGCCAACTTCTTCTTGCTGGGGGTAAAAGTGGCATGACCCCGAATTCAAGCAACTTGCGGGCTCTCTTCAAGGTAACCAGGTTGCCCACAGTGGAATTGTCAGCAAATTCTTCTTCTTCTGTGGTGGATGGAGGCAAAAATGATGATGTTGGTGATGCAGAAGAGGGTGCAGACATCGACAAAGAAGGATGACTGAGTTCATTGGGCTGGCTGGGTGTAAGGACTGTCTGGTCAGCTATGGCTTCAATAAAACATGTGGGTTGATCTGGAGGGAGAATTCCACTACTCAGTGCAGCTGGATCGGCAAACTCAAACAGTACAGAAGCTTTCAAGTCAGGAAAAACAGCGTCAGATGACTCTGGGACAGCGGACCTTTTGGCAGAAGAAATAGACTCCTCAGGACTAACAGCCAGTGGATGAGACAAGGAGGACTGGGTGATGGAAGGAGGGGCTGGGACCTCTGACTCAGCTGGACGAACAGTATCTGGACAGGCATCACCAGCTGGAGAAATGTCTGTTGTTGCAACTGTTACAGGTATTGCAATAAGCTACTCAGTTGTTTTAGGAGGAAGATCTGGCTTAGCTTGGGGTCCGTCTGCATTATTCGAGGTTCCTGGTCCCTGGGAGCCCGAAAAACTTGATGGTACATATACAGGTGGGGAGGTTCCCTTCCTAATAGACTCCACCAGCTTGGAATCCACCCTTAGCAGCTTTGACATCTCCTTGAGAAGAGAAGGCGAGGAAACAGATGTGAACAGAGTTGGAAGTTGGAAAAACGGATCCGGGCGGATGTTCTGGGACTTCCTCATGACCGACGATAATATCTGAGGATTGCGGCTTGCCTCTGATGTCATCACAATGTTGAACACTTCATCTTCCACTGACATCACGTGCACTCTGATCAGCCCACCTTCAATGTTGATTGCCTTGATGGTAAACTTCTCGTCAAGTTCAGGCTTTGATGGCGAGTACCCCCTCAGCTTCTTGACCACTGGACTAGGATCTTCTTCTAAGTCTTCTGAGTAGTCTGGCTTAAAATGTTCCTCCGGTGTGAGAGATGAGCTTCTTCCTACCTCCCAACCCTGTTCAAATTCCCGAAGTCTTCTGCTGCTCAACCCATTGTTTCTGATCCATGTGATCATTTCTGTCCTTGCCCTAGTGGCTGCCTCACTCCTCCAGGGATTGGGATGGACCAGTTTTTTGTAATCCTGTGGATGTAGGGCAAACCAGAATCCGTTGGCCTCGGAGAAGAAGTCTGCTGGCACGTCCTTCCATCTCCCCTCCTGTTTATGTGCCTCCAGGACATGAACCTTCAAATCTGCCATTCTCCGAAGAGACTTTTCCCGCTTTCCGTCCTTTACAGGGCAAAATGGGCATATCACGCGCATCCTCTCATGAGGCCGAGCAATCAGGTGATTCTTGCGATCTCTGTTGGTTTTAAACTTATCAGGGCACAACCAGCAGGCATAGATTGCAGAAGACATGCTGAAAACTGGTAAATAAAAATATCTGTAAGGCTCAGTATATTATTCTGAGCCGAGAACAACGCCGTCTGCAGATACATATTTAATTCTAGTAAAAACATTCTAAAATCCACCCCCTACCCTACTATTACTAATAAAAAAATTGACGGGATGGCCAGCAGGACAAGGAAAAGTAAAACATTTTACAACACACATACCTAAGGCAGATAGCAGATACCACAACAGAGGAGATGCAACACCAAGTGATCCCGTAGATCAAATATCACCAAAATAAAAATAGAAACAAAATACAGACCCAACATCCTCTTCAAGGATTCTTCATGGTCACCAAAAAAAAACGCAGGAGCACACCGTGGGTGATCAGGCCAGTTGTGCATCCTCAACCAAGGGCGCGACCCTTCACACAGTGCCATCCATAGACACTAGCATCCTCCTCACTTCATCATAATAAAAACACAACAACTTATAAAAAGAAAAATCTGCTCCCAAATCTACCCCTGTAATGTCTCAACAGGAATTACACAAAGCCCCGGTAGCGGAGAAACACAATTCCTCCCACAGGTACAATGGATACTAAACATTCCTTCCAGAAACATTACTCAATTACTGCGCAGAAAAGACCCGAGTTTCTCTCTGCAGCCTCCTTATCCATGCTGGCACATCCCTCCCCCTATACACTGATAAGCGATCTATGTGGTATAATTTTGCTTCTTTTCTAGGGCTTCTTTTGACTCGATACGTTGTATCATCAATTTTCTCAAGGACAATGCAGGGACCACTCCATGGACAAGATAACTTCTTGCAAATCCCCTTTTTCTGTAAAGGTTCGTATAGCCACACCAGCTGGCCAATATCAAGGGACTTTTTACTGGCTTTAATGTCATAATAACGTTTTTGATGTTCTGCACTAGTTTTCAGGTTCTGTCTAGCAAGTTCATGGACGGAGTGAAGTTTTGCTTGAAGATTGGCTATATAATCATGGGTGTCAGACTCTGTTTCATTGGTTGGAAGATATGTAATAGCTTCAAGTGGCATGGTGATGTTCCTACCAAATACCATCATGTTTGGCGTAAAGTGTGTGCTACTGTGAACTGAGGAACGGTATGCCATCATAACTTGAGGTAGATACTCATCCCATTTGTTCTGTTCTTTTTCACAATACATGGTAAGCATTGTTGCTAAGGTACGGTTAAAACGTTCAATATTTCCATTACTTTGGGGCCTCATACTTGTGGTTCTGGTTTTGTCTATATGAAATAGTTGACACATTTGTTGAAACAGCTGAGATTCGAAGTTGCGCCCTTGGTCAGAGTGAATCTGGAGGGGAGTGCCAAAACGACAAAGGAATTCATTGACTAAGACTTTGACAACTGTTTCTGCCTCCTGATTGGGTATTGCATAGGCCTCTGTCCACTTGGTGAAACAGTCGCAGACAACCAGTATATACTTGTTGCCTTGGAGAGATAGAGAAAGTGGACCCATGATGTCAATCTCAATCCTTTCCATTGGCTCACCAACTAGATACTGTCTAAGGGGAGCAACTCTTTTGTCGACAGGGTTCTTTCTAGCAGAACATCTAGAACAGGTTCTTATGTATTTTTCTACAGACTCCTTAATGTTGGGCCAATAAAATCTATTTTTGATTCTTTCCAGGGTTTTCTCAATGCCAAGATGACCAGCAGATGGGATGTCATGGTAATATTTGATAACTTCAGACTGCTTTGTTAAAGGTACAACTAACTGAATTTTGGTTTCTTTGTCATCAGCTCCCCAGATTCTGAATAAAATGCCACCTTGTATTTGTAATCTATCCCATTGTCTCCATAGTGTTTTTGCAGAACTTGAAAGGTGAGAAATATCATTCCAGACAGGTTTGTTGGAGGCATCATCTATAAGTGTCATGATTGGTGAGATGTACTGGTCTTGCAGCTGGAGTAAACGGATTTGGTCTGGCTCCCAACCTTGCAATAGAGCTGTATTTGGAAATTCAGGGGGTTCTGAATTTTTATGCTGTCCTCTGGTAACAATACAAACATGACCTAAATCTTTGTTGTTATAATCAATTTCTTTGCTAGATTCATTTTCTGAGTTGTTTTCTGCATCATTGTCTTGCTGGTGTTTACAGGCTTTACAGGGTCTTCTGGACAAGGCGTCTGCATTGTTGTGCTTGATTCCAGGGCGATGGACAACTGTAAGATTATAGGTTCCTAGCTCTTGTAGCCATCTGGCAACCTGCCCTGTAGGATTCTTCAAGTTTCTCATCCAGTTGACTGCTGCATTGTCTGTTCTTAGGAGTACTGGTTGTCCATACAGGTATGGGTGAAAATGTTTAAGGGCACACACAACTGCTAGCAGCTCTTTGCGAGTAGTGCAGTAAGACTGTTCATGTTTATTTAGTGCCTTACTGTAATATGAAACTACCTTTTCCTGGTCATTTTCTATTTGAGACAACACTGCTCCAACTGCCATGTTACTTGCATCGGTATCCAGTATAAAACTCTGGCCAGGTATTGGATAAATCAAAATAGGAGGAGAAACAAGTACTTCTTTGAGTTTTTGGAAAGCCTTGGAGCAGTCTTCGTTCCACTGAAATTTCTTATCTTTTTGACAAACCAAATGAAGAGGTCGGGCAATTGCTGCGAAACCCTGTACAAATCTCCTATAGTAGGAACATAACCCTAGAAAGCTTCGTACTTCTTTAACACTGGTTGGTATAGGCCAATCTTGAACAGCTTTTGTTTTGTCTGGATCTGTATGGATGCCTTTTTCTGGCACTACATGTCCTAATACTTTAATTTCTTTTTGGAACAGAGAGCACTTGGAAGGTTTGAGCTTGAGATTGGCAGCCTGGAGTCTCATGAAAACGTGTTCTAATCTACTCAAAGTATCTTCCACTGTCTTTCCAGGTACAATAATATCGTCAATATAAATCAGGCATTCGCGCCACTGGAGACCTCGAAATACATCTTCCATCAAGCGTTCGAAAGTGGAGGGGGAGTTGGCAAGTCCAAATGGCATCACAGTGAATTGGTAGAGACCTTGGCTGGTAGAAAAGGCTGTTTTATGTTTGTCAGCTGAATCCATCCCAATCTGCCAAAACCCAGAGTTGAGGTCCATACAGCTAAACCATTTTGACTCTGACAAAGAATCAAGGCATTCATCTATGCGTGGTAAGGGGTAGGCATCTTTGACTGTCACATCATTCAGTTTCCGATAATCGACACAAAATCTGGTAGAACCATCTTTCTTGGTAACTAGGACAATAGGAGATGACCATGCGCTATTTGATGGTTCAATGACATTTCTTTTCAGCATCTTTTCTAGCTCCTGTTTCTCCACCTCACGTTTGCCAAAAGGTAATCTTCTAGGAGGCTGTCTAATTGGATTTGCTGGACCAGTGTTGATTCTGTGCTGTACCAAATCTGTTCTCCCAAGGTCATCTGATGATTGTGAAAAGACGTCCTGGTACTTAATTAGCAGGTTCTTTAACTTAATGGTTTCTTCATTTTGCAGGTGCTTGGAACTACGTTGCAGAAGGTCAAGAAGGTATTCTGGCAGTTTAGGGTTGTTATCATTAGGATTCTTAGACTCTGTGATCTTGCAGCATGACTGGTCTGGAGAAGAAGGCTGTTCGTAGAATGACTCACAAGTGCCAAGTTTCATATTTGGATAAAGGGTAACTGGGTTGCTGCTAAAATTTTGAATTACTGCCAGTTGGGTGGTTGATCGGGTGTCTATGATTCCTGGGACAAGTGAGACGTTTCTGTCTTGGAAAATTGCTGCTGGTGTTTCTACTAGTCCAAAGTCTGCTAAATGCTCTGCTTGAGGTATTAAAATTGGAATGATTACTTTTGTTTCAGGTGGAATGATCATCGTCTCCTTGACTGACACCCTGCACATCATACTTGCTTCACCTCCAAG
Organism: Saccostrea echinata; assembly: GCF_033153115.1. Lineage (NCBI taxonomy): Eukaryota > Metazoa > Mollusca > Bivalvia > Ostreida > Ostreidae > Saccostrea > Saccostrea echinata. The sequence continues at coordinate 10,709,893 of NW_026889759.1, read as the reverse complement.
CCAGCACTTGATATCACCTTCATGGGTACACAGAACCATTCTCCCCAGATCTAGTTTCTGTACATTCTTCATCAGGAAATCTTGACCCAGGATACCTTCATTCAGCACATCACAAACAACCACAGGAAGGTTACACTTCAGTGGACCAAGTACTGCTGGAATTTCTACATGACCATAGACTGTAATTTCTCTGTTGTTAACATCAACCAGTGTCCTTTCTTCCTTCCTTAGCTTTGGCTTGACGTGAGGGTCCATGCTGTCAAACACATACTTGGAAATGATTGTAGCTGTTGAACCTGTGTCAACTAAAAAATTTGTTTGAAAACCACCCACCAACCCCGATACATAAAGGCCATCATCCCATTTCTTTTCAGTTTTACCAATGTGTCCTAATCTGATATATTCATCCCATTCTAAACTTTCTGTAGGCCTTTTATATCCATAATCCGCCAAGCTTCGACCTAGTAAGCCGACGGTTTGAAGTTTCCCTGACTGGTTGCTCTCTGTTGCTTGCTGCTAGGATTGTAAGATCTGTTTCTCATGTCAGAGTTTTGTTTGTTCATAGGGCAATCTCTCATGAAGTGGTCAGGGGCGTGACAGATGTAACATTCTCTGTTGTTGGAATTCAGTCTTCCACCAAACTTCCCTGCCCGTCCGGATTCTAGCTTTTCAAGCCTGGCGAGGATCTGCTTTAAAGTATCTGTCACTTCCGTCTGGACTGCATTGGCACCACTCTGACTTTTTCTGATGTCCTTCTCTTCACCAATGACTCTGACAGGTTGTTTCCGTTTTTCACCATCACCTAGGACAGCTTCATATCGCTCAATGACTTCTACAGCATCTGCAATCGTCTGGCAGTCTTTATCTATACAACGGCACTTCATTTCTAATGATATACTTTTATAGAGCTGGTTAATGGACAGCGCCTCTTGCGCCAGGGCATCCAGGTTAGGATAGGCTTTCTGTGACATCTGCCTTAAATCGTCGGCTAAAGCTGCTATAGATTCGTTTGGTGTGCGTCTCCTTGATTCAAATCTGGAAAGCCAGCGATTTTGTTGTCGGGAACTTCCAAATCTTTGCTCAAGCTTGTCAACTAGGACAGCATAGGGTTGCCTAGATTCAACAGGTAGACTAATGTAGAACGTGCGTGCAGGGCCCCGTAGACATGCAGCTAGCGCTAATACTTTGTCATGGTCACCCCACCTTCCCAATTCAGCGCAAACTTCAAAGTGTGAAATATATTCTTGCCAATCGTCGCTGCCATTGTAAGGTTCCGGTTTTAGATTTAAACCTCTCGCACCTGGTCTAGGTTGCCAGTCACCTGCACCTCGTCTATCTAGGTCAAGATCAAATTCATCTTCATGCTCAGATAGCTGGTCGACCTCATTCTGTTGGTCTTGTGGTATATTTAGAACAACTTCATTATCAGGAGATGCCATTTTGCGTCAAACAGAGATCTCAATCACAAGAAGATACTTAAAAGAGAGAACATAACAAAACTTCAAAAATTACCCTACACAGAAGAAACAACTGAGGAGAGTTCGTATCCTGGAAATTACAAACATGTAAAATCCCACTTCTGACACCAGTTTGTAACAAGTCGAGCGGACCCTTGTCACAAAATAAAAACTCCTTTGTCAGGCATAACAAGTTTTTATTTAGGATGGCAACAATCAAGACAATAACAACGAATGAGATGCTGACCATTCAGACAATAGGTGACCCGAAAAAAAAAGGGGGGGGGTGAACTTGTCTTGCGACTATATTACACAGTTAATTTATTGTAGTAACTAGTATCTGCAAACAACTCCTTGTTCTCGAACTCAAAGTAGAACAACTTTGCGTAATTAATTGCGTAAAATTAATTGTAAATTTAATAATTCAACAAGCGACGATCCGGACAGTCCCTAACTATTTGGGAAATCCAAATAAACTATCTCTGTACTAAACTATTAGACATGCCTAATATTAAACTTAATGCCACTTAACTTATGAAGAAATTATGCGTAAACTATTCAGAATATGTGTATACTCTCAAAATGAATTTATTTTCAGCTCAAGCTAATCCGAACAAATACTACCAAATCCGGACAAGCCATTCCGGACAAGAATAACCTAAGCGAACTTAACTGTGAGAACTACTCTGGACATCCGAACAAACGATCCGGACAACTATTACAATATAAACGTGACATAAACTAACAAATAAACTTCTGAACTTGGAAACGACTGACTCATAGAAATGTTCCGGTCATAAGTCCTAATTAATAACTCGAACTGTAAACAAATAAACTACTGGTCTACATGACTGGAATAATCTCTATACTCTTAAAACTGTCCTGTCCGGACGCGCAAGTCCTTATAAAAATTAGCATCATCCACTACAAGATTTATCATCTTGAATACCTTGGACTTTCTCTAGATCTAACCAAACAACCCGAAGGGATGAAGAGTCGAGAGTGAGTGTGTCGAGATGCTGAAGCTGGGTCCTATATATAACCTTCTATGACCAATCAGCGTTTGTCCTTTTTGTCCGGAAAATTTATAACCAATCCAAACGCTGTACGGATCTATGGAAATTCCGAACAATTCCCGATATCCGGACAAGCTAAATTACAACCCTTAATAATCATTTAATGAACAATACAAGACCTTGTCCGGATTACTTTAATTATATGGACACTAAATAATGTAATTAGTTTAATAAATAAAAATATCCAGGACTACGTAGTTTTACTGTAAAAATCAAGATTCGAATCTAGGCGCCTTCTAAAGTAGTGCGCGCAGCGATATATGTAAATACGGAAGTATGACTTCACAATATAGTGCGCCGATGAGATCGATAAAATAAGACAATAGTTCACCATCATAAGGTAAAAAATAGACAAAAATAGTGGTCAGCATCATATTACAATAATTCAAGATAAAAATAATGTACAACATGGTTGAATAATGAAAAATCAGGCAGCAGAATCACAAGTGACAAGATAAGTTGTGAAACGGTCAGTCAGACAAGAGAAACGCATGGTAAAGTACACAAGAAGTTCGCGAGCGGTAAAATGACGATTTCACATAGATGAAGGTAAAGGAATACGCTGGTACTGAACATACATCAACAACTGGTAATTATAAACAGGTTCAGTTTAATTAAAACGATTGTTTTACCGTATTTACGAAGAAATTTAGAGATTAAAATTTGTAAACAAATGATCGAGAATGGGGGAAGTTGTCAAAACACGAACGGTAATACTGCAGGTATTGTAAAACAAAACCGAGTTAAAATAAGACATAATAAATGCTGTTTAAGCTTAATAAATCACTTTAGAATCATGTACTATGATTATAGTAAATTCCCATCCAGAATAAATTAATTGTAAACAATATAAAGAGTTAGCATATGTATAAAGAGTTAGCATATGAAGGTCTCACATATTACAATACTTTAACTGTAGCAGATGTATTTTCTTGCAGATTTACTCTCGCTATTTCAAAATAATTAAAAACCTCTCTTTGATATTTTATGCCCCCGTAATCGAAGATTCTGGGGCATATAGTTTTTGCCCTGTCCGTCTGTTTAGCTGTACATCTGTCTGTTTGTCCGAAAAAAATTTACCCTTGCCCATAACTTTTGATTGGTTGAAGCTATGACTTTCATATTTCACAGGTGTATTCCTTGTGATAAGGCCTTTCTTTGGGTACCAACACATTTGACACCTTAACCTTGAAGTTTGACCCATATTTCCACTTTAACCTTGGCCATAACTTTAGAACAGTTGGTTCTATCGCTTTCATACTTCACATGTGCATTTCTTGTGAAAAGACATGTTCATTTCAATATTTCCACTTACCTGCCTCCTTAACTATTTGCAATTTCCCTCTAGTTCCCCATACAATGCGTCGATAAATTTTTAGAGTCACTACGGTATTACCTCCAGTTATTCCCCTTAACTATAACTCTTCAGTTTTTCTCTCGACGCCATATTGGACATGCGGTTTTCCTCGTACAGTGCAAATAAAAGTTTATATTGGCGTTTTTGGAAGTGTGTATCGCGTTCTAAAAATGGAGAATGAGTTTAAGGACTGTTCTAAATGTTCGGGTAAGATGAACATATTAGACGATCACGTTTTTTGTTACAAACATCGTCTCTGCAACGAGGCCTTTCCATGTGACACATGTAAAACATGGTCAAAGGAACGGCGGGATAAAGTAACTAAAATGATTGAGAAAAGCGTACAGAAGACTATTAAAATGAACAGTAAGGTGCCTCAATCCGTCTGTGGAGACGGTATGGCAGGGCAGGACGCAAGTCCGTCTGTGGAGGCGGCAGTCCACGAGTCGAACAACAATGGCGACCGTATTAAATGTGGATCAGAGGTTGTTGATTTATCAGCAATTATTCAAGACCAAGTAAGACAGCAGGTTGAATTGCTACTTAAACATAAGGATGTTGATGAAAATTTTTATGATCAACAGAACGTATCAGTAGGCGAGGTAAGGTTGACCAGAGGAAATGAGAGCACCAATTCCAAAACGGCAGCCATAGGCAGACCTCATTTTGACAAGTTTAAGTCTTATGATGAACAAATGTCGTCCTTTGAGTCCAGTGTTGCTGATGTTTTGTCTGTTAATGTACAAGACAATGATTTTGAGGATATAGGTTGAAATGCATCTATCGCAGGGTTGTATACCAATTCAGATGCGCCAGTAGAGGTGCCTTTTGGTGCACCAGATTCTTCAGATCCTCTGCAGTGGAACTGTTTTGTTTCTAAGATGGCAAAGGTTCTCAATATTGATATTGAAGCTGAGGATCCATTGGAAAATGAGAGAAAATCATTTATTTCTTCTCGATTGAAAGGAGATAAGAATGACAAGAAAAAGTCTCTCCTCAAAATGCCTATTGAAGGAACACTCATTGATATGATTAAAACAGTTGAAAAAGAAGCTACCTCGGGGCATTTGAAAAATAGGTCAGTACGTGGCAGAGATGATAAAGCATTTATGGTGAAAAAAGATGACTTTGACGCCTTTTGTAATCCTCCAAAATTAGATGACAATATTGAGGAGGGGTTAGTAGTAGGCCAGAAAGGTAGTTTTGGAAAATCAAAAGTTAATCTCTCTCCTTTTCATAAGGAGTTAGACAATGACTTTCGGCGGATTGACAATTCAGCAAGAGCCTTATTCAGGGCCATTTCTTATGGTACTATGATAGCAGCATTTTTAGATGAGGCTGAATGTGAGGATGATCGAGTGGAAGGACGTAAAGCTCTCATCAACTGTTTCAGAAGTATGGCCGATTTGACAGCAAGAGTAATGGCAAATTCAGTCTTGAGTAGAAGAAAAGTTTTTCTTAAAAATGTAGACTTTATTAGCAAGGCAACAGAGAAAAAATTGCTGAAACTCCCTATTTTTGGCAACCAGTTGTTTAATGGACAATATTTTGAATCTCTCCATACGTCTGCAGAGAATCTACGAGATGCAAGAGAAACCCAAAATGTTTACAACACATCAAAGGGGTATAATAAGAACTTCAAGAGTAGAGATAGTAGGAACTCCACCGAGTTCAGTAGGAAGAGGAAAGCAGATGTAACTGAGACCTCTGCTCTTTCTGCTAAAGTGGCTAAATCAAATGAGACAAGTATTACCTTGAGTTCTGATCAGGGCAAGGACAATTTTCGTGCAGGACAGGGAAACAGGAAGAATTCTTTTTCCAGGAGAACCTTTGGGGGCCAGAAAGGATTTCCAACTCCAAGGAAGTGAATCTTGTAAACAGACAGTCTGTAAATATGCTTCCCCAGGTAGGGGCACGTTTGTTAGCATTCCACAGGAAGTGGACTTCAATCACTCAGGATCAATGGGTATTAGAAACCCTAAGGGAAGGGTTAAAATTGGAGTTTATGATTCAACCCCATGTAAAGATCAAGGAAACGTGTGTACCAAGATATGGTATTCACGAATCAGTTATTTTAACAGAAATAAGCATGTTGTTAGAAAAAGATGTTATAGAACCTGTACCTGTCACTCAAGAAAACGAAGGGTTTTACAGCACCATTTTTGTGGTGCCAAAGAAACAAGGAGGGCTTCGGACAATTCTAAATCTGAAACCTCTAAATCAGTTAATAGTGCCTCGACATTTCAAAATGGAGACGCTATGTTCTATAATGAAAGCAATGAAAAAAGGGGACTTTGCAATCTCACTGGATTTGACCGATGCCTATTTTCACATTCCAATTCACACAGATTTCCAGAAATTTCTACGATTCAAATTTCTAGACCAGAGTTACCAGTTTCGAGCAATGCCCTTTGGACTTCGTTCAGCTCCAAGGGTCTTCACAAAAGTAATGGCAGTTCTTGCAGCACATTTAAGAAAAATGGTAATGCAAATATTTATGTACCTAGACGATTGGTTGATGATCAATTCAGACAAGACAACTCTTCTTCACCAGAGAGACTATGTAAATTATTAGTAAATTGGAAAAAGTCGTCTCTAGTGCCATCCCAACATATAGAGTATCTAGGAGCACATTTCAATCTGGTAGAGGGCATCGCAACACCCACAGAATCCAGGTTTCAGAGTATTCTGGACATGGTGCAGACTTTATCAATAAGTCAGCACACTCAAGCGGTAGTAATTCTCAAATTGTTAGGACTGATGGCTTCATGCATTTATCTTGTTCCGATGGGAAGGTTACACATGCGTCCTATACAGTTATACCTGTTAGCAATGTGGAGACCAAAGATTCACCCTCTTACTCATGGGATAGTGATTCGTCCAATCTTAATTCAGCACCTTCAGTGGTGGATGAATCGGGAAAAATTTTTCAAAGGAATGCCTTTGCAAGATCCGCCAAGTCAACTGACTTTGATAACAGATGCGTCAGAACAGGGTTGGGGAGCACATCTGGAGAACTGGGAGACATCAGGGGTCTGGTCCCAGCAATATCAACAGAAACACATAAATTGGCTAGAGTTAAAGGCTGTACAATTAGCTCTTCAAGAAGCCTTATTTTTAATAAAAGGGAAAGTGATCCTTATACGGTCAGACAACACAACAGTGATAAGTTATATCAACAAGCAAGGGGGGACACATTCACCAGAACTGTGTTATCTAACTTGGGAGTTGTTCCAGTGGTGCATTCAGTACAAAATTACAATACGAGCTGTTCACATTCCAGGGAAAAAGAATTTTCTTGCAGATGCACTTTCCCGGGGAAAAATAGTACGAATGACGGAATGGTCGCTCAACAACACTGTTGTAAAATTGTTGTTTCAACAGATGGGAACCCCATGTATAGATTTGTTTGCAACTGCGCAAAACAAGAAGCTGCCAGTCTATTGCTCCCCATTTCCAGACATCAATGCTCTTCAAGTAGATGCACTAGCAACCAGTTGGAAAGGGATGTATGCTTATGCATTTCCACCACCAATTCTTGTGCCCAAAGTCTTACAGAAGATACGGGAAGAGGCAAGTGTTGTACTACTCATTGCTCCAATGTGGCCCAGGCAGTCTTGGTACCCTCAGTTAATAGATCTTTTGATCGATGTACCAGTCAAGTTACCACTGTGGCCAGATCTTCTGTCTCAAAATCACAATCAGAATTTTCATCAAAACCTAGAAACTCTCAATCTTGTAGCATGGAAACTGTCAAATTGCAACACAAGTCAAGAGGATTTTCTGAAGAAATTGCAGAAATTATGGCAAATGCCAGAAAGACATCTACACAAACAGTTTATGATGCAAAACTCAGAATATATAACAGTTGGTGTAAAGAACATGGTGTCAATCCCATTACAACATCTGTACCAGAGTTAGCAGAATTTTTTATCTACCTTTTCAAGGTGAGAAAGTGTAAACCACGGACTATAGCTGGTTATAAATCAGCAATAGCAATAGTTCATCAGAATGGAAGCAGTATTGGAACAAGTTCAGAACTTTCATCATTGTTGAAAGGCTTATTTAATAAACACCCTTCTGTACGTCAGTTAACACCAAACTGGAACTTACCGCTGGTTTTGTTAACTCTCACAAAACAACCATTTGAACCTCTAGAGTCAGCGGATTTAAAGTTCTTGACTCTTAAGACTGTTTTTCTGGTAGCCATTGCCTCAGCGTCTAGAGTGAGCGAGATTCATAGCCTCACTTTAGATGAGGGTCACTTTAGAATAGAGAGGAAAGGGATAAAAATGTTACCTAATATGGAATTCCTGGCAAAGACACAAACAATAAATAGACCTTGGGACCCTATTTATATTCCTGCATTTGATTCATATGCCACAGATTCAGAAGATTTGAAACTGTGTCCTTGTCGTGCTTTGAAGATTTATATCAATAGAACTAAAATGATTCGGAAGTCAAATAGATTGTTTGTGACCTACCAACAGAATAATCACAAAGAAGCATCAAAAGATTCCATTGCGAGATGGATAGTTAGCATGGTTCGTTTCGCATATGATAATGCAGAATCATCAACGTTAAATCTAGTTAGAGCACATGACACTAGGCGATTGTCAATTTCCTGGGCATTGTTTTGTGGTGTATCTTCAGAGGAGATTTTACGTGCAGCGCACTGGACATCTGAATCTACATTTACGTCATTTTATCTGAAGGATGTTCCAGATCATCAGTCCATTTTTGCCAAGGCAGCAATCTTGGACTCATCAAGGAGAGGGAAGCAAAATTAGGTAATAATGTATTTTTTTTTATGTACTTTTACCATTTACTCTTTCCTCCCACCTCCTCCAGTTTGGGCTGCAAATTCCTTTGCAAATAGTTAAGGAGGCAGGTAAGTGGAAATATTGAAATGAACTTGGATTTTTGGGGGTAAAATCCGTGTTCATGAGATATTTACACTTACCTGCCTCACCCGCCCACCTCCCCTCTCGAGGAAGTTGAAAGGTAAGAACCTTTTAATTTGTCGAGAGAAACTGAAGAGTTATAGTTAAGGGGGATAACTGGAGGTAATACCGTAGTGACTCTAAAAATTTATCGACGCATTGTATTGGGAACTAGAGGGAAATTGCAAATAGTTAAGGAGGCAGGTAAGTGTAAATATCTCATGAACACGGATTTTACCCCCAAAAATCCAATTCTTTGGGTATATATTTTATTTTTACCTTTTGACTCTGACCTTGGAGTTTGACCTACTGTAAAAAAATCCAATCTTGGTCATAGTACTAGAGCTTTCTAGTTTCACAGGTATATCTTGTGACAAGACCTTTCTTTACTTACTTAGTCCTCTTCGTGCTGCTCAGCACATAAGGCCGTCACCAGAGACTTCCATTTTGGTCTAGATCTGTTTTGTGTCCATCTCTGGACCAGTTGTTTTCTTTGATATCTTTCTCCACTGATCTTCTCCAGGTCTCTTTTGGTCTTCCTCTCATTCTCTTGCTGGTTGGTGTCCATCTCAATGCAACCCTTATGATGGAAGTTGGGTGCATTCAACATATGTGTCCTATCTACAGCCATTTTCTTTTCTTTATAGCTAGGGATAGAGGAGTGGTGTTAGTCCTTTTGTACAGCTCTTCATTGGAGATGGTATTTGGCCAGAAAATGCGTAATATTCTGCGAAGGCAAGGAGTCTGAAAGGCATCTAGCTTATATGAAATGGCTTCTGTAACTTTCCATGATTCAGCACCATACAGGAGGACCCCAAGCACACTTGAAAATCCTAATTTTGGTATTAATGCTGATCTTTGCTGACCTCCAGATGTTTTGCAGTGCTACATACGCTCCTGTGGCTTTTGAAATTCGAGCTAGTACATCTACCTCTGAGTTCCCATCTGTGGTGATCTTGCTTCCTAGATAGACAAAGTCTGTGACCTCTTCTATTTTTATATTATTTAGGGTGATGGGTTCGTCTGATTAAGTGTTGACCTTCATGATCTTAGTCTTGGTGTTGTTTATTTTCAGACCAATCTTTCCTGCTGTTTTTGCTAGCTGGTTGGTTTTTTCTTGCATATCACAATCTCGGTGAGCTAGCAGTGCTACATCATCTGCAAAATCTAGGTCTTCAAGCATTTCTGACATAGCCCAACTTATTCCCGTCCGCTTATTCTTTGTGGTTTCTCGCATGATCCAGTCAATGCAGAATGTGAAGAGAAGAGGGGAGAGCAGATATCCCTGTTTTACTCCAGTCTTCAATTTAAACTCCTCTGAAAGATTTGATCCACAGATAACTCTGGCATTTATGTCTGTATAAAGCATCTTAATGATGGAGGTGATTTTATCTGGGATCCCATAATCATGATAATGGCTGAGAATTTTTTCTAAGGCAAGGCGATTAACACTGTCAAAAGACCTTTCTTTGGGTACCAAAAATTTTGATCCTTTAACCTCGACCTTGGAGTTTGATCTACTTTTGAAAAACTTTAACCTTATCCATAACTTCAGAATGTTTGGTGCTAGAGCTTTCATTTTTCATATGTGTATTTCATGTGACGAGACCTTCCCTTGGTCATTAAGTTTGACCTTGACCTACTTTTGAAAAACTTTATCCTTCGCCAATTGCCATAACTTTTCAATAAATTGAATAAATTCAAACAGGAAAGGCAATAATGATGAATAACCAGTCATTCCATCATCAATGATTGATACTTAGTAGTCACGTTCGAAGACTGGTTACTCTTAGCCATTTTAAAACTATTAAGACCTCTTGGAAAAGAAAAGCTTTGTATAAAGTATGGGAAATTGCATTAAATATTATAGCTGGAGGATGGGGGGGGGGGGTAGTTCCTTTTCTAATTTATAATAGTTTCTGTCTATAGAAATATTATATTTCATATTTTAAGTGGAGATGTTGAAAAATTTGTTGACCACCCAGCCTCTTATTTACAGGATTGCGAAGATGTGTATTGTGAGGTGTGCCAGTGTATGTTTAAGAAAGCAGAGAAGCAATATCCTTGTCGAATCTGTGAAGGAATTTTCCACAAGGACTGTGTCATGGGAATAAAAAATCTCCACCCTTCCCATAAATCCACCATAGAGCGAGCAAATACCAAAATAGGATGGAGTTGTCCTGCCTGTGTAGGTTCATTGCTTTAGCTGAGAAATTATACTCTAGTTTTAGTGCTTGCAGATTCTGAGAAAATAAAGCGGAGAAAATGCTTACTGACTTTGGATTTTAAAAAAAAATGAAATTCATTTTGTTAAAGATATTATTAAGTGCTTTCATAATTTAAGGGTATGATATCTGAAAAAAAAAATATTTTTCACAGAAGGATTGAAATACAATGTACTCAGTACATTATTTTGAAAATAGAGATAAATTTCTCCTGAAGGAAGTATTTTAATGTATACCTGAACCATTTCTTTTCTAACATTAAATCGTCGAAAATGTGCAAAATTACTGTCGGATATATCACTCTGATAAAATTTTGATTATGACGAGTGGACTTCAAAATGCTTTCACGAAAGACATATCTCTGCTCGTACATTTTTTAGGATGATCTGAGCCTGTTATTGTCTGAAGACGAGTTGAACAATATTTTACAAACATTCGACGAAGAAATCAATCCAAAAGGTATTGAATTTTATTCCTTAAGTATCATATAATTATTCAGAAAAGTATAATATGAATTGTATAAATATATTATATTTGCAGGGGACCATATTTCTTTTGAGGAGTTTCTTGCTTTCAAAAAACGTCAATATGACATAACGGAAGATGATCACGATCACCTTCGCCTGGAGTTTCAATTGGTCGACACCGACTCCAACGGACAAATTGATTGGTGGGAGTTTCTAACGTATCAGGCCAAAATGAGGCTGTTTTCTCGTAGCCAGGTAAACGGAATTTCTCAACATTCCAACGAATCTAGAACAAACCAGTTAGCATTACTGTTGTTGTTGTTGTTGTCATCGTTGCCTCTTCTTCATCATCTCTCAGATGATTATCATCACTTTCATCATCTTCACACCTTTTTCTAATCATCACAGGAAGAGTTAGTGGACCTTCTGACCGTGAAGGAGATGGAGGTGGCACAATCTGCATTTTCTCGACTGAAGTTAAACAGAAGTGGGAGAGTGTCCCCAGGGGAATCAAGGCGACTCCTGTCAGAGTGGTACCGGTTTCTAGATGAACATGGGTAAGTGTAATTTGCTGTATTTGCAGTTTTATAACTATGTTTAAGTGTACTTATCGCAGTATTTTAGTTTTTGAATGAGGTCTTTCACTCCAAAACTTCATAAAATACTATGCTTGTTACTTTGTTTATAAAGAAATCCTTCTTTATCTGCAGCGGGAGAGAAGACGTTCTTGATAACTATGCAAGACTTGCAACAACTAGAGTTATGGCCCTGGATAAAACACCATTGCAGTAGGTTTTAATTTCATTTAAATACAGATATTGACACGGCATATAATAAATTATTTATTAATCTATTCATTTATTTATTGATTTCCTTTTAGGGATTTTTCCTGGAAAGATTTTTTAATGGGACAAGCCAGGTATATCATTGGAGCACGCCCTAACATTGTCAAAATTAAATGAGCAAAGTAGTTGCATGGTCGACAGGACCCTACGGTTCAGTGCGCGGTGTTCTGTAACCACTTGGAAAAAAGGAAATAAATTTTAAAAAAAGGTGCATGATACAAAGCGTGGAGCAAAATTTCTGGAAACTAGTGGTTTCAAACACTACATTCAGACAAGATTTCTGGAGTAGTTATATTTTGGAGTGTATGATTTTATTCTGTAACGAATGCAAAATTACGTGTACATATTAGAATGTAACAATGAAGTGATTTTTAAAAAAAAAACACATCTGATAAGGTATGGATTTTAAAGTAAAGGTATTCAAATTTTTATTTTCTTGATTTGATTACCTTTAAAAGAGAGCACATATTTTGGATAAAATTAGGGAAAAAAAGATAATGCTGAAGGAGGTGGACGAATTAGGCATTAGAAATGCTTTGATTTTTTAATAAAAAATAAACTTTCCTGTTTGACTGATGAGTGAATATTTTGAGACTCAAACAAAGCGCCGATGACTTTGTAGAACATTCAAAGACGCTTTTCAATACTGCTTAGCAGTACTTGTTTAGTGAGATAAGCTCACACTAAGTCCTTTACACGCGACATTACCGTAACCGTTATTTACTCTGACTTTAACACATGGTCCTTTGTGAATGTCTCTCTAACGTCTTATATATAGTATACAAGCCTGTTGCTCGATAGCATTGCTTTAACATTTACATAATATAAAGCAGAAATTAATGATCGTTTTGTCTACGTTGTTCAAAGGGACATAATTTGAGTTATCGAACTTTGAAACAAAACTTACATTATGCAAATTTCCAAATAAACATTCAATCACAAGGACAAATTGTATATAAAAGCTGTCTTTGGAGGGTGGATGGTGGGGAATATTTCTGATACATTGACAAGTAAAATAATTGTGCTTGTTTAAATACAAGTAGAATTGCACAATGCTGCACTCTGCTGCAATACAATGCGATACGTTGTGATGCCTGCCAAATTGTCCAATCAAAATTAACTTAGTCAATTTTTTTTCTTAATTCAATTTAAAAACTCATTGAATACACACACTTTTTTACATTCTATGCTTTGAAGAAAAGGTTTCAAAAACAGACTAGAGAGCATGTTTCTTTTATTCTCATATTCTTAAATATTTGTTTTCTTTAATATGAATCAAAATTAACAATCAGTAATTAAGTCGAAGGACTTTTGCAAAGTTATGTGTTACTGTTTTTTTTTTTTTTTTTTTTTTTTTTTTTATCGAGTGACTAGTTTCAGTATGCGCAAAAGATCCAAAAGAAATGAACACTCCTTTTTGATTGTTGAGTGGATTTTTTTTTTTGTTTGCAAGAGAATTTATACTGTTTACCATAATAAGAATTTTAACTGCATTTTATTGCACTGCACTACAATGCAATGTCAATTAATGAAATGAAGTCCATTTTTGTTTACATTTTGGTATTGAAAATAAGGTGTAAATTAACATATTTTCCAATATATTTTTGTTTTTAAAAAAGTTTTGAAAAACAGACTGGATAGAATATTTTCATTCACATTTTCTTATATGAGTGTTCTCTTTCATACGAATCTAAATTAACAAGCTAATTCAGAGAATTTGTGTCCCCCCCCCTTAGGGAAAAAATGAAGAGTATGTGCAGTTCGGGGGGGGGGGGGGATTTGAAGAATTATTAAATGTATACATGTATATTGAAGCAAATAAAAATGCCAATATGGATATAAAGATTTGATTGCTTATTCTTTAATATGTGTATAGAAGATTCTTTTTGATATATTGAATATTTATCACACTGTAATTATGATTTTATTAGTTTGTACACGCCAGACGCCATATCTTTTTCATTTTACATGTTGAATATCATTCAGTAAATCCAAAAAAAAAAAAAATAAATAAGTAAAGGATCGTCCTGGATTTGAACCCGTGTCTCTTGCTTACTGAGCAAACATCGTACCCCTGGACCACGGAGGCACTTAAATATACATCAAATTAAATGCAAACATTAGGTCACATATAATGTTTATATTCACGTTCGGTATTGTCAAAATTTTACACAATTCATGTTGTCTAATTTAACCTTTACTAAACAGTTCTAACAGATGTAATTATAATATAAAGTTCGCCGACAACCTGTATTATACGGAATAACTATCCACATGATTCTGTGCTAAAATTAGTTCCAAGCGACTTTTAATACAATAAATAAAAAAAAAAACAAAAACAGGGCGGGACTCTTTGGGAGGGGCGATGCAGTAATAATGTCGAAGGATTTTTCGACAAATTTTTTCATTGCTGTTTATTATTTTATGCAACGCGTAGTTTGGGTATATGAAAGATTGAAAAAGAGAGAAATCTCGTGTTTGACTGATGAGTGTAAATTTTGAGAGTGTTGCAGATAAGCACCAGCAAGGATAAACAGAATATATTCTGATAACAGTACTTAGAGCTAAGTTCTCATCAAAGAACAGTTACTTTTGCTGATTTTTTATTGAAAGACTGATATAGATATATGCGAAATATCCCGAGGAAAATTGGAGTGAAGTTCTTTAATTGCAAGCTAATTAATTTGCTTTTAAATAAAAATATAACTGTCCTACAATACATTGCATTGTACTGCTTGATGTACTGTCTAATTAAAACATACTTCGTCAATTTTTATTATTAGGCAAAACAGTTAAAAAAAAACTTTCCTGTTTGACTGATGAGTGAATATTTTGAGACTCAAACAAAGCGCCGATGACTTTGTAGAACATTCAAAGACGCTTTTCAATACTGCTTAGCAGTACTTGTTTAGTGAGATAAGCTCACACTAAGTCCTTTACACGCGACATTACCGTAACCGTTATTTACTCTGACTTTAACACATGGTCCTTTGTGAATGTCTCTCTAACGTCTTATATATAGTATACAAGCCTGTTGCTCGATAGCATTGCTTTAACATTTACATAATATAAAGCAGAAATTAATGATCGTTTTGTCTACGTTGTTCAAAGGGACATAATTTGAGTTATCGAACTTTGAAACAAAACTTACATTATGCAAATTTCCAAATAAACATTCAATCACAAGGACAAATTGTATATAAAAGCTGTCTTTGGAGGGTGGATGGTGGGGAATATTTCTGATACATTGACAAGTAAAATAATTGTGCTTGTTTAAATACAAGTAGAATTGCACAATGCTGCACTCTGCTGCAATACAATGCGATACGTTGTGATGCCTGCCAAATTGTCCAATCAAAATTAACTTAGTCAATTTTTTTTCTTAATTCAATTTAAAAACTCACTGAATACACACACTTTTCAAAATTAACTTAGTCAATTTTTTTTCTTAATTCAATTTAAAAACTCACTGAATACACACACTTTTTTACATTCCATGCTTTGAAGAAAAGGTTTCAAAAACAGACTAGAGAGCATGTTTCTTTTTATTCTCATATTCTTAAATATTTGTTTTCTTTAATATGAATCAAAATTAACAATCAGTAATTAAGTCGAAGGACTTTCCCAAAGTTATGTGTTACTGTTTTTTTTTTATCGAGTGACTAGTTTCAGTATGCGCAAAAGATCCAAAAGAAATGAACACTCCTTTTTGACTGATGAGTGGATTTTTATTTTTATTTATTTATTTTATTTTTTTTTTTTTTGCAAGAGAATTTATACTGTTTACCATAATAAGAATTTTAACTGCATTTTATTGCACTGCACTACAATGCAATGTCAATTAATGAAATGAAGTCCATTTTTGTTTACATTTTGGTATTGAAAATAAGGTGTAAATAAACATATTTTCCAATATATTTTTGTTTTTAAAAAAGTTTTGAAAAACAGACTGGATAGAATATTTTCATTCACATTTTCTTATATGAGTGTTCTCTTTCATACGAATCTAAATTAACAAGCCAATTCAGAGAATTTGTGCCCCCCCCCCCCCTTAGGGAAAAAATGAAGAGTATGTGCAGTTCGGGGGGGGGGGGGTCACCCCCACCCCCCTCCTGGAATTGAAGAATTATTAAATGTATACATGTATATTGAAGCAAATAAAAATGCCAATATGGATATAAAGATTTGATTGCTTATTCTTTAATACATGTATGTGTATAGAAGATTCTTTTTGATATATTGAATATTTATCACACTGTAATAATGATTTTATTAGTTTGTACACGCCAGACGCCATATCTTTTTCATTTTACATGTTGAATATCATTCAGTAAATCCAAAAAAAAAAAAATAAATAAAGGATCGTCCTGGATTTGAACCCGGGTCTCTCGCTAAATGAGCAAACATCGTACCCCTGGACCACGGAGGCACTTAAATATACATCAAATTAAATGCAAACATTAGGTCACATATAATGTTTATATTCACGTTCGATATTGTCAAAATTTTACACAATACATGTCGTCTAATTTAACCTTTACTAAACAGTTCTAACAGATGTAATTATAATATAAAGTCCGCCGACAACCTGTATTATACGGAATAACTATCCACATGATTCTGTGCTAAAATTAGTGCCAAGCGACTTTTAATACAATAAATAAAAAAACAAAACAAAGCGGGACTCTTTGGGAGGGGCGATGCAGTAATAATGTCGAAGGATTTTTCGACAATTTTTTTCATTGCTGTTTATTATATGAAAGATTGAAAAAGAGAAAAATCTCTTTTTCTCTTTTATTTGTCAATCTTTCAGTTGAACCTTGTCAGTTCAAGGTCAATGGCATTAAAAGTGTAAAATCCATGTCCTGTCCAAAATTCCTCATGGCAAAACACTGGAAGTATATACTTTACACAAAGATTGGTAATAACCCAAGAGTGTGTCGTGACCTTGACCCATTTTGACAAATTCAAGGTCACTAGCAGAAAAAGAATTAAATTCCAGTCAAGTCTGTAACTTTCGAATGGAGACGATTGTAAGTTCACACTTCACTAGCAATCGGATCATCTCGTCCTTTTCCGTCGAACGTGCGACGGAAAAGGGTGAGGTGATCCGATTGACTTCACTAGATGATCACTTATGACTAGAGAAATATCATGACCTTGACCTAAGGCATTATGGACCTGTTCAAAGTCAATTTCAAAAAATGTATAATTCCTGCTCTCTTCACATCGTTGTAATTGAAAAACATTGGAAGTTCATGCTTAAAATGACTCGGTATGTGTCATGACCTTGACCCAAGGTCAATTGAACAAGTTTAAAAAGTGTACAATCCATGTCTGGTCTATAATGGATACAACAGTTGTACAAAGATTGCAGCGTATCATTTTATAAGCTATCAAACAGCACCTCCAGTTTTACTGTTAAAAAAAGTCTATGGATACTTCACATTACAATGGATTTGAGATTTTATGTAGTTGAACAACCAGTGTAAAATCCATGCTGATCTAAGCATTTTATTACAATTTAATCCAAGAAACTTGATTAAATATCACTGATTGGAAATTTGTATCAATTATTCTACCCGCCGTAAAATTTCATGCAAAATGTTCTTTAAACAAGGTATTTCTCTTTTGACTTTTTTGAATCAAATAAATTGTATACGCGTTATTGCAAATATTCTTATTTAATCTTACGCAAAATGTAACAACGAAATGTAATAAACTGAGATCACTACACTTTGCATTACTACATTTTGCATATAGGTCAAAGTAGGAAGTTATAACGCAAGATGTAATTACATAATTTTGGGATTGTTATATTTTGTGTTATCATTTTGCATTATTACAGTTTGCGTCGAGGGTAACACAAAATGTTATAAAACACCCAATGGCTTTAATATTAAAATTTAGATATCATTGTAGACTGATTTAAATAACATTTTCCGATGTTTCAAAAATCTTTCAATACCATATGGTAACCCCCCCCCCAAAAAAAAATAGAATAAATAAATACATATGTATATTCACATTTTTGTTCCTAAGATTCTGTGTCGTAATTTACAAAAAAATTATCAACGCCAATCGAAATAATTATTTGTGTTACTTGAGGTAAAAACTTCCAAATTCAGGGAGAAACAATTTCTCGAGGCACAAAAGTTAAAAAAAAAATACTATTAAATATAAAAAAAACTTTTAACGTATAAGCTGTAGATAAAATTAAAACCTATTTGATTTATATAGAAATATTTTTAGGTATAAAAACAATAATTCAAAAGGACAAATCTTCCAACAGTTCGAAAATATGATTTTCAATTTTGTAAAGATAAGTAACAAGGATTATTACATAAAAAAGAAAGAAAGAAAAGAAAACATAATTGATTGCAACTCCGCTTTATATGAAAAATGCGTTTATTTGTGGAGATAAAAAAAAAAAGCGATCATTACATTCTGCGTCAACTTCAACGCAAAATGTGATAACCCAAAGAAGTGTGTTTATACATTTTGCATCATTACATTCTGTGATCACCTCGACGCAGTATTTAATAACGCAAAATGTTATAATTTTAGTTTGTTAAATTTTGCATCATCATTACGTTTTGTGTTGCAACAATGTATTTTTTATGCCCCCGTATCCGAAGATTCGGGGGTATATAGTTTTTGCCCTGTCCGTCCGTCTGTCTGTCTGTCTGTTTGTCTGTTTATCTGTCTGTTTATCCGCAAAAACCTTAACATTGCTCATAACTTTTGATTGGTGGGAGCTATGGCTTTCATATTTCACATGTGTATTCCTTGTGACAAGACCTTTCTTTGGATACCATCATGTGTGACCTTTTGACCTTGACCTTGGAGTTGACCTAGTTTTGCAAAATTTTACCCAACTTTAACCTTGATCATAACTTTTGAACAGTTGATGCTAGGGCTTTCATACTTCACATGTGTAATCCTTGTGTCGAGACCTTCCTTTGGATACCAACAACTTTGACCTTTTGACCTTGACCTTGGAGTTTTACTTACTTTTGAAAAAATTAAACCTTGATCATAACTTTTGAACGATTGGTGCTTCAGTTTTCATATTTCACCTGTATATTTCTTGTGAGAGGCCTTTCCTAAGGCACCATTAATTTTGACAATTTGACCTTGACCTTGATGTTTGACTTATTTTTGAAAAACTTTAACCTTTTCTATATCTATTTAATGGTTGCTGCTAGGGTTTTCATATTTCACAGGTATATTCCTCGAGACAAGACCTTACTTTGGGTACCAACTTATTTGATTTGCATTTGAGAAAGTTTAACCTTTGCTATAAGTTGCCATACGGGGGCATCAGTGTTTCACAAACACATCTTGTTTTCTTCTGCAAGAGCTTTGGTGATATTCTACATTTACAGGATTTGTACACGTAATGCAAGTTATAGGGACAATGACACTGACCTAATATGATTCGTTTTTAAAGGGATATTAATTGGAGTTCATGTAACCCCTTCATGAATTACATACATATCACATACATTCAATGTTTAAAATTTCTGAAATCAAACCTTTTAAACCGTTTCACCCTTTAAAAGAGTGTAGGCTACACATATCCAAATATATACTTGTATTTGGTCCTGTTGACTTTCTCGTGATACTTATTTTTATTTATAGTTTTTGTACAAACTTAGCCTGATTAGGTTTCAAGAACAATAAATATACTCTGTATGAATTTCGAGTATTAAAATCTCATTCCTTTCTTTCATAATGCTGTGTGTAAAATTAATTCAATAAAAACGTATTGTGTTCTCGTGGTTCATTAGTGCTGAATACCATACTTATAAAGCTGTTCAGAGTCATCCGGCAGGATATTTACAAACGATTCATTTAGGAAAAAGTTTCCTTTTTTATTTTTAACATTTCTTTTACGATTGCTACAATTTTCTTTCGCTGTAGATTATACATGTACTGAAAAATATAAAAAGTCAAAGGTTTTGTATGCAATGTGCCAGTTGTCACAATTTTTATTCAATTAAATTTTATGTGGTTGGTAATCAAAAATATGCATGAAAAATATTATGATCTATTAAATAACACATTAGATATACATGTATATATTATGTTTTGCCATTTGGGTCAGTTTCTAATCAGTCTGTGTCGTCACATATGACCAGATTTGGTGCTTCCGCTGACCAGGTGTGTTTGGGTACTTGCTTTACTGAACTTGTGGTCCTTAGCAATAGCAATTTATAATAATCTTTTGATTTATGACGTATCAGTTGTAATTCTTGAAAGAAAGGTTTCTTTAAAGCAATACTCAACTATTAGAGTCAGATTTTCTCCATATAACGCATCTTTAATCGTCTTAACCTTTTCTTTAAACGTCCGAATAAACAAATCAAGTGCGAAACCAGAGTGGCCATTCTGTAATTCTTATTACACACCACAATGGACAGGTCCGAGGTGACATGGCAGAAATACGCATCAAAAGCTGTTCTAGTGGGCTCAATGTTAAAACATTGCAAGGATCATCTGAGCATCCGGAAAGAACTCCGTAAATTTATGAAAGAGATGAAAGAGGATTCTATACGGACGAAACAAGAGTTGAAAGAGGAGGATCCAGCAGTGCGTCAGTGGTACATCAGAAGACGATCGAGTGCCTCGGCTCCTACTCTTAGCCTCAGAGAAACAAGTGTAAATCAACAGGTCAGTAATGATGAACATTAATAAGAACAATTGATGAACGATCTGCCGCAGCTTAATTTGATCTACATTGTAAAGGCACAGAAGATTAACACTTTTCCTACTACTTGTTTCATACGTGTATAATGTACTTAAAATTGTAAAAAAAAAAAAAAAAAAAAAAAAAAAAAAAAAAAAAAAAAAAGTGTTCACTTTTAGTGTCCAGTCCAATTAATTGCCATTAAAATGTTCAGAACTGTGTTTGGCAAGACCAAGTAATACTAGTAGTTTAAACTGCATGGACAAAGCAAATTCAAAATTCTATCAAAGATTCATTTTATTTCATTTCCAGGAGAGCCTTCATTGTAAGCTATGTGATGCAAAGTTTGAGAATCCAAAAGACGAGTACCCATGTCGTGTTTGTGACAGAGTGTTCCACAAGGATTGTGTTCTGCTCATGCAGGATCTCCATCCATCACACGTGACCGCCATAGAAAGAGCAAACACCAGCACGGGATGGAGTTGTCCAACATGTGTAAGGTCTATAGTAGTGTTGTTGCAGTGATGCAACCCACAACTTACATGTAACTTTTATGGCTATTGATAACTTAAAAGCTCTTAATATAGATAATAATATATAAACTCTTGTCATGATCAGTTTATAAAAAGTATTTATTGCTGACCAGTCTGTTTTTTCCACTGATAGGATGATTTGAGTTTCTTATTGACTGAAAAGGAGCTACAGTGCATTATTGAAACTTTTGATGAAGAAATCAACCCAAAAGGTTAAGTAGTCAGCGCTTATGTGATTTTTTGTTTTGTTTTGTTTTTTGTTTTGTTTTTGTTTTTTTTGTTTTTTTTGTTTTTTAGACACAATATAGGAAATCAACAAATTGTTATTTTCAATTCTATTTAAAAAATAATATCCCGGTTTTCTGTCAATGACAGGGGGTCAAATCACTTTCGATGATTTCATCGCATATAAGAAAAAACAACTTGGACATCAGGTTACAGAAGAAGAGCAAAAACTCTTTGACCTTGAATTCCGATTGGTTGATACGGATGGCAGTGGAACTATTGATTGGTGGGAATTTTTAAATTTCCAAGCTAAAGTCAAAATTTCCTCACGAAATCAGGTAACACCATAAGTAGGTAAAGTAAATAAGTAAATAACTTATTATAGTGACGTGTTATACAGTACAATGGGTAACACTTGATACAAATTAAATTTTCAATCACCAATCTTACTTGTATGTCACTGTAAACAAAAGATAATAATAAATGAATATATATACACATATTACTCATGACGTTTTTAATCAAGACATCCAATCTTGACCTAGGCAATTTGTGAAATGCGTTAACTTGTAAAATCTAAGTAACGCAAAAATCGGAAATTATCATTATTAGTAATCAAAATCTTGAAGAAATAGTAGCACCATGTAAGATGACAGCTGTGATGCTTTACAGAATGAGTTGGTGGATATGCTGACAGAGAAAGAAGTTCTGATGGCAAAGATGGCCTTCTCCCAGTTAGATGAAAACGATGATGGCAGGATATCGGAGTTAGAAGCCAGGAGAGTGATCGATGAGTATACCAGTCGGTTCAACTTACCTGATGAGCAAGTATTCATAAACGTTTCAGACAGATCAGTAATGTGTAATACATGTAGTTTCGCATTATTCACACACTTCATCACCTAATCATGAGAAAAATACTGAGTGGTTCCGCAGAATAGCTTGGACCATTTTTTTCTTGCTCGTCAGATTTTTTTGGTAGGTTGCCTCCCCCTTTTGAAAATGTTGCTACGGGCCTGATCATAGTCTGTACCTGTTTAATTAAGAAGCTTCCCCTGGAAGGGTCTCTGTATAGTAAAACTTGATTTACTTAGAAAATGTCTCCCCTGTCAATTTACAAAATAGAAATTAATCCAAGCGGGGGCTGGTTTTTGAGAAAAAAAAACTTCTATAGAAAGTCTTTCTAACGGGATTTACTATAAGCTTTGAATACGGAGGTAAAATGGCTAAGATTTTCTTTGCATTTTGAAGGAGACGACATAGTATTGGGGAAACCTACGCAAAACACGCCCTAGCTCGAGCTATGTCACTCGATGTTAAGGAACTGGGGTCAGTATAGCATCCATAATATTCCATTATAACTCTATTATTTTTTTTTTTTTACTATATGTACTGTCTACGAAAATATATTTTTTATCGCCTCTCTCTTTTATTTGCAGCAGTGTCACGTGGAATGAATTCTTGCATGGTCAAGCTCAATACATTCTAGTTACACGTCCAAATATGACATTTTTAGGACAAGGGCAGCTGTTTCAAGACAAAAACCCGACAAAATCGTAAATTAGACACTGATTTTCATACTCTTGAATTTTTCTCTGTATATTGAGACAACCTTGATATGAATTAAATGACTTGATCATCAGTGTTTCTCATCGTTTCTTCCCCAAAATTGTGCCTTACAGATATTCCCTATAAGACTTCTGAAAGCTTTTTCCCACAATTTTCAAGGACTCCCCCCCCCCCCCCCCCTTGAACGCAAGTATAATAATATCAGCATGACTATACTCTTTTTGTACTTAATTTATTTAAGCGCCTTTTTGATTAAATCATTAAAGCAACATTTAAAATTATTAAAGGAATGATAAGCCTTAACGATCACCAGCAGGTTAGACGTTACCGTTGCATATTTCTTTTTATGGAATCAGATTAGAGAAAACGTAAATCTTTTAATCACCATTTCCTGAAATCGTTTTATCCTGTAAATTAATTTAGCAAACTTGCTGTTGTTATAAACTAATGACAAAGTTGCAAAGTGTTTGAACATTAATTACATTGCATTTTTCACTATTTTGGAAAGAGAGTATACATCGAGAGGCGATTGGGAAATTTTTCACATTCTAGTGTTATTGTATTTTACCTTCATCATTAACTAGGGCAAATACATGTATGCAATTTAAATTTACTTTTCGTCATTTTAATACTACTTATTAGATTTGTTAATGACTGTCTACAGAATTACTGCATTTTGGGTAGATCAATCCATAGACACACGTCTTTGATCAAGCTCATAGACGGCGGAGCGAAGCAGGGCAAAATGATCAAAATAAATCGCATACCGGTACTTCATGCTAATAGGAGAATTCAACTAATTATTCCTAACTGAGTGGAAATGAGAAACATAGTATTTTTTATGAACAACAACTATGCCACGTAACCCCATGATCAAAAAGCAATTCAAGTTGATCTGTTAACAGGCCAACCCATGGTACAGATACGAACAGAATCTATTGAAAGTTTGCCAAAATTATTTGTTTAAAAAGGACGCCCTTTTTAGGTCACCTGAGACATTCAGGTGACCTATTGCTATCCGTTTTCGTTCGTCGTCGTGTGTCATGCGTTAACATTTGAACATTTTTAGCTTCTTCTCTGAAACCGCTTAACCAATTTCAACCAAATTTGGCATACAGCATCTATGGGTAAAGGGAAACAAAAAATTTGAATTTCATGGTCCCTGCCCCTCCCCCCCCCCGGGGGGGGGACTGAGATGTGGGGCTAAAACCACCAAAATGAATGCAATCTTTAAAAATCTTCTTTACTCCTGGACATCAAGCAGTCAAATTGTTGGCATGATTGTAATAAGCATTGAGCCCTCTACCAAAACTGTGAATTTCATGGCCCCAGGGACAGAGGTTCTGGTGTTAGGGCGGGACACTATTGATTATATAGTGAAAATACATTAATTCATTGAAAATCTCCATCTCTGCTCCTGCATATTAAATAAACTAACTAAGAACATAGTTATGACGACAATGGTTGCCTCTTCCAAAATTGTGAATTTCATGGCCCCTGGGTCAGGGGTTTTGGTGTTAGCGCAGGGCTCTATTTATCATATATAGTGAAAAATACTGAAAATACATTAATTCATTGAAAATCTTCTCTGCTCCTGGGTATTAAATAAACTAACTAAGAACATAGTTATGGTGAGCATGGCTGCCTTTTCAGAAATTGTTAATTTCATGGCCCCTGGGTCAGGGATTCTGGTGTCAGGGCGGAACTCTATTGATTATATAGTAAAATTGCATTAAGTCTTTGAAAATCTTCTTCTCTGCTCCTGGGTATTATTCAAACAAAGGAACTGCATGGTATGATAAGGAAGAGTGCCTATTCCAAAATTATGTAACTCATGGCCCCTGGGTGAGGGGTTCCCGTGAAGGGGGGGGGCTCTATTGATTATATAGTGAAAATACATAATTTCTTTCAAAATATTTTTTCTACTACTGGTTATAAAGCAAAGAAAGAAGTGTATAATTATGATGAGCAAGGGTGCTTCTTCCAGAATTGTGAGTTAATGGCCCTTAGGTCAGATGTTCTGGTGTAAGGGTGGGTTGCTTTATTTATTTAATAATAATAAAAGTACAATTGCATTTCTTTTAAAATCTTCTATGCTTCTGGGCATATTGGAGGCAAACAGAGTAAAAGTTTTAATATGCATGGGTATTTTTACCAGAATTTGAACACCTGGACCATCTAGTCAAGTGTTCTGGTCCTGGCCAGGGCTCTATTAACTTGTTATCTGCTGAGCAAAGTTATTCCCCTTTGCCATTCACCTTTTATAATTAATCACTGTAAATAATGTCTTTGAAAGGTTCATAGAATAAGAGAATTATGCAAGAATATTTATTGTATAATACAAAAAGTAGTTTTAATGATCAGGTAGACTTGGAAATAATTTATGAATAAAAATGAGGGGAAAAAAAGAACTTATCTTTTTAAATGTTCTTCAAAGGCCAAGAGAGGCCAATGTGAGAAGTAATAATATAGGGTTATAAAATAGACATTCTGTTAATAGTCTGCATGGTAATAGTGATAAATGGGGGACAGATAGATACTAGACCAATTATTTTGTTGATGCTAATCATATTATTTTTCTTGCTTTTGGGCAACAAAGCTTCATTTATCAGTTTATGGATCCTCTAAACTGTTGTATTGTACTCGGGTGACCGTTAAGGCCCTTGGGCCTCTTGTTCAAGTTCTTGCAGTCGACAAAATTCATTTTTTAGCTAGAGAAGGAATTACCTTTGACGCCCCCCCCCCCCCCCCCCGAAAAATTAATACATTGAAACCAAACGAATTTCGTTTTCGGAAACAAAAGCCACACATTTTTTACTAAAAGCAATTTGGCTGAGTTCTACAACGGATCTCAAGTTGCTGCTAGAAATTTTTCTCAGTCTGGCTTTTGAAAAATAATGTTCACAGCTTGACCACAATGCAAGAAACACATCACATGGGATCAAAAGAAAATGGATAGCATTAGGCCACCTGAGTGTCTTATGTGACAGAATCTTTATGCTGCTTGCTTCCCATCTGCAACAAACATGTCAATTACCTACAACACCTTTTGTTTTGGGGAACCATAAAAAAAATAATAAAGCATTTTTAAGCCTTTGCCAATAAATGAGGTTTATTTGCTGCATAATTATTGTAAGAAGGAATACTAACAAAAACATGTTAAGTAGATAAATCTGTTTTGATTTTCTCACAACACCAGCATATATACACCTAATATCGGTTCATAAACGGGAAATAACTCCAGTTATATAATAG
Source organism: Saccostrea echinata (assembly GCF_033153115.1). NCBI lineage: Eukaryota > Metazoa > Mollusca > Bivalvia > Ostreida > Ostreidae > Saccostrea > Saccostrea echinata. The sequence goes on along the minus strand of NW_026889759.1, from coordinate 10,683,249 downwards.
TACATCACAGATTAATAAAATGTCAAATAATATGCATTTACAAATGCATCTAATATTTCATTTACTTAGATTGGTCATCTTTAATCATTGTATGTCAATGCACTTATGGGTTTCTTCCATTTTCTACATAACTTACATCAAAATAAACCAATTCTAAATGCTTGAATATTGTATATAAACAACAATGACTTTAAGGACACAGCATTCTTCTCCACTAAGAAAAGAAATTATGGTGAAGAACACTGTGTGTTCATTTTATACATTTGACATTAATTTTCACTCCATAAACTTTTGTCAAATTAAAAAAATCCATAATAGATAGAAATACTGTATTACTGTTATTTTCGCCCCATGTTATTTTCGCTCTTTCACATGAGCAGAAAATTTTGACCCGTTTAAAATTCGCCAAGTCAGGGTCATGTTTAACAAATTACACTGTTTTCTTTGAATTCACCCAGTCTAAAATTCGCCCACTTGTGTCCAGGGCGAAAATAAAACGGAGGCAAATATTTCTCTGTATACAGTAGCCAGATTGTGAAGTATTCATAATTTGATGAAATGAAATAATGCTAAAAAAAATAGATTAAAGCACACCACAGGTTATTTTAAACAATTCAAGGTCAGAATTCAAGGCCATCCTTGAGGGTTCTCTTGATTTATTATCATGTAAGATGTTAATCAGCATGCATCACACTAAACTGAGCTTAATGAATTATTTACATGGTTAACTCAGAAGATGATATATAGTAGGTTACATCTATTGATTTACCATGATATCAGTAGATAATTATCATATTCAGAGAACCAATTCAACCAAAACAAAAATGAATGTTTATCACCATCTATTTTTAACGTCAAGAATGTTGTCACATAATCTGATTTACCTATGTGAAGTTAGAAAATTTAATTAGGAGAAGCCACCTACATTGACATCAATACATAACACTTACTGTTCCGAGGTCAAAATGTTAATATTCAACTATAATGGCGATAGTTAATCACTTCAGTGTGATGAAAAGATATCTAAAATATGTTTTACCTCACAATTCAGCTTACTAAGGGTACATATTTACTACTATTTTCAAATGCTCAGAATATATTGCACACCTATTACTTCAAAACTGTATAAAAAAATCTTGCAAATATATGGGGAGAATACATTAAAACATTTACCTGTATGAGTAAATACTGTTCTGACACTAGTCATTTAACAAATGTACTAAAAATCACAATAATATATCATATCAATACAAATAAAATACAATAAATCCCAAAGAAAATACATGCAATCCTAATTCTACAGTAAAGATACAAATATTTACAGTCATATCTGTATCTCCTTTATATTACCAGTTAGTTACAGTTTCAAATTCTTTGTTATTAATCATAGTTAAAACAAATTACTTTATATAACTGAAAAGATTACCATCCTCTTCATCTCTTGAATGTCATACTGTTTATTCACAGAAAAATGATCTATATTACTGTCTCTGAAACTCAACATCATTACTGAAACCAAACTAATTCCGTAAGTCAATCGGTTTATTCACTGTATATATCATACTGACAAAATAGTCCAGTAATTATGAAGCTATTCATCATAGAGAGTTAAGAGTATTCCAACAATTCTGATATGAGTTAATTCACAACCTGTACAAAAACACTGTCATCCTCCAGGGTACAAATTTCTACCTTGACTTTCCACTTCCATAGGTGATATGCACATCAATTTTCCATAATTTAATGGTTTAAACCTTTGCTTACCCATAAATGTTTTATTTCAAAAATGAAGGTATATTTTATGTAGACATTATTTTCATTTATCCCTGAAATTGTGCAGCAACATTATTCTAGACAATATCCTTAAAAAATATCTATAAATTTCCCCCCCCCCCCCAACTTTTACGTCATTCTTTCTGATTCACAATTACTTGATTGTCTATTAAGTCTTCTATCTGTCAAATACATTCACTACCTATCCAACAAAATTGCCTGTAACAAAGATCTAAATGCTGACAAAACAACAAGGAAGCACCAATACAACATCCAAAGCAGCCATTATATAATGGAAAGACATTTGGGTGATATACACAAAAACTTATTATATCAATGAAATATCACCCTTTATTATGCACCAACTTAGATTATTTTGACAATTCATACACAAAATTTTCATCCCTCTTTTCTTAAGTCTCCACAATCTCAGAAACTAGAATACGACTCAGGTTATGAGGTATTTCAAAAGAGGCAACACTGCTCATTAATAACAACCTCTACTATTTAAAACATATTCTTTACAAAAAGAAAAGAAAAAAGTCAAATTTCATATTAACTGTGACTAGCAAGTGTAAATTGAATTGCACTACATTTTTCTGGCTCATACTAAAATATACTGTACATAATATGATTATCATGGATATTTAGGAGTATTTTGGAAAAACATTGAACATTCTTAAAATGCAAAATTGTGTCAGAATTAAAATGCAAACACAAGCAGGAATATTTTTGAAATTACAAAAATATGCTGTGGCACAATTTCTCTTATTTAAAGCATTATATTACTCTTTTTTGAATGAAATGTTAATTTTTTAAAAATCCAATTCCCACCAGTATTAAAGAATTTATCAATAGAGTCAGTCATTTTACAGCTAACAAGAGGCCCATGGGCCACATCGCTCACCTGAGTAACTTTGGCCATGCTGTTCTTTACCAGATTTCCCCCTTTTAATATACCTATTGTGGCCCCGCCCTACCACCGGGGGTCAAAATTTGAACAATTTAGAATCTACACTACCTCAGGATGCTTCCAAATATGTCTCAGCTTTATTGGTCCAGTGGTTCTTGAAAAGAAGATTTTTAAAGATTTTTCTTTAAGTTATATATTTCAATGTAAAACTTGGATTCCCTATTGTGTCCCGCCCTACCTTCGGGGGTCATGATTTGAACAATTTAGAATCTACACTACCCCAGGATGCTTCCATATAAGTTTCAGCTTTTCTGGCCCAGTGGTTCTTGAGAAGAAGATTTTTAAATATTTTTCTTATGTATTTCAATGTAAAACTTGGATTCCCTATTGTGGCCCCGCCCTACCCCCGGGGGTCATGATTTGAACAATTTAGATTCTACACTACCCCAGGATGCTTCCATATAAGTTTCAGCTTTTCTGGCCCAGTGGTTCTTGAGAAGAAGATTTTTAAAGATTTTTCTTATGTATTTCAATGTAAAACTTGGATTCCCTATTGTGGCCCCGCCCTACCCCCGGGGGTCATGATTTTAACAATTTAGAATCTACACTATCCCAGGATGCTTCCACATAAGTTTCAGCTTTTCTGGCCCAGTGGTTCTTGAGAAGAAGATTTTTTAATGACCCCACCCTATTTTTGTCTTTTCTTGATTATCTCCCCTTGTAAGGGGACTTGACCCTTTATTTTAACAATTTACACTCCCCTTCACGCAAGGATACTTTGTACCAAGTTTGGTTAAAATTGGCCCAGTGGTTCTTGAGAAGAAGATGAAAATGTGAAAAGTTTACAGACGGACGGACAGACGGACGGACGGACAGACGGACGGACGACGGACAACGGGTGATCAGAAAAGCTCACTTGAGCTTTCAGCTCAGGTGAGCTAATAACAAAAGCATTTACTATCAGTCAACACCTACAGTACAATCACAACTTACTGACACTTAAATCACAGCAGAGATTAGATATGGTGGCCTGCACCATACTATTATATTTTACAAAATGATTTTGACCTATGCAATGAAAAGAAAATAAAGGCAAGATTATTCCATGTGATAACAAGCCTGTTGATAACTTTAACATCTCCAGGCTTGTTTTTCAAATGTTGCTCTGGATGCTTTTATTACAAGAACAATAGTAACTAATATCAAAATCAGTAGAGACAATAAAGTTCCATATAAAAAAATTAATACAACTTAAATTACGATGGTTAACATCCAAAAAAAAAAAAAAAAATCAAGCTGCGTAAAAATTTCTTTGCATACTACTCAAATTGTTTACAAAAAAACATTGAAAAAAAGTTCTTAAAAATGTTCAATTCAAACATAAATTTGCGTAATTATGAAACACATGATGGTAGACATGGGACCTTTATAATAATCACAGACAAACAGAAAGCTTGCTTTGCTAGGGGCCGGTGGGGTTTGTAGATTATCAGTTGGCACATCAGGATGGTGGAGGGGTGGTGGGGCTTTTCCTGTCCTGACTGGTTTGAAAACTGTTGATAAATTTGGCAATGTAGTCATATCCTGCTTCTTGGGCGAGTTCTGCAGCAGTTTTACCTTCCTGTAATCAAAAGAAACACGTCCTAACAATAATCAGGTTATTATTCATTAAGGCTGCTTCAAATCCTGTAAATGCATCTGGTACCATGAGACTATCGAGTATAAATGTCGAGGTGCATGTATATCATACCTTGTTTTTGAGCCTTGTGTCCACACCATAAGACATGAGCAATTTCATCACCTTCATGTGGCCAAATAGGGCTGCAGCATGAAGTGGCGTCTCCCCATTCTGAAATCAAAGTAATGTAAAACACAATTAATGATAGAAAACAAAGAACATTATAGTGATTGACATTTACAAGTGAGCCAAAATCTCAAATGTTTATTCAGTGATTATTTTGTTTCACCTCGGGAAAAATAGCATATAAAGTTAAATTGCATTAGTAAGCATTATACATTCAAGTTTGGTTCTGGTAGGGCTACAGATACATGTAATTGGGGACAGACCTGCTACAATTTTAATATGCCACACAAAAGGAATGAAACAACTTGAACATAGCTGATAGTCATAATCTCTGTAAGTTTGGTCCTGGTAGTGTTCACAGCTACTTAGGAAAATGACCTTTTCTAAAAAATATTAATCTGGAATGCAAAGACCAGGGATATACATGTATAGCAAAGGCTCATGTCAACTTTATTGAGGTGAAATTTAAAAACCAGATAGTTAAAATATGCAAAATTTAGATATTCTTTAACTTTATTGTATCATGACATGAAGACCTTTAAATGCCATGATATGACAACACACTCTTACTGAAAACCTTCCATACCTTGAGTAGACCCAAGTTTGGTTTGTGTTTTAGGAGTTGCTCAGCAACATCTAAATGGCCTTTATGACATGCCTTGAATAGGGGAGTTGCACCATCCTATTAAGAAAACATCAGTCCTTCATCTAATTATTCTTCATTTCTAACACATGCATTTTGAGAGCAAATTAACATATTGCTTTGGAAGTTTATAAAAAAACAAGAGGCCCATGGGCCACATCGCTCACCTGAGTAACTTTGGCCATGCTGTTCTTTACCAGATTTCCCCCTTTTAATATACCTATTGTGGCCCCGCCCTACCCCTGGGGGTCAGGATTTGAACAATTTAGATTCTACACTACCCCAGGATGCTTCCATATATAAGTTTCAGCTTTTCTGACCCAGTGGTTCTTGAAAAGAAAATTTTTTAAGATTTTTCTTATATATTTCAATGTAAAACTTGGATTCCTTATTGTGGCCCCGCCCTACCCCCGGGGGTCATGATTTGAACAATTTAGAATCTACACTACCCCAGGATGCTTCCATATAAGTTTCAGCTTTTCTGGCCCAGTGGTTCTTGAGAAGAAGATTTTTTAAGATTTGTCTTATATATTTCAATGTAAAACTTGGATTCCTTATTGTGGCCCCGCCCTACCCCCGGGGGTCATGATTTGAACAATTTAGAATCCACACTACCCCAGGATGCTTCCATATAAGTTTCAGCTTTTCTGGCCCAGTGGTTCTTGAGAAGAAGATTTTTAAAGATTTTTCCTATATATTTCAATGTAAAACTTGGATTCCCTATTGTGGCCCTGCCCTACCCCCGGGGGTCATGATCTGAACAATTTAGAATCCACACTACCCCAGGATGCTTCCATATAAGTTTCAGCTTTTCTGGCCCAGTGGTTCTTGAGAAGAAGATTTTTAAAGATTTTTCTTATATATTTCAATGTAAAAATTGGATTCCCTATTGTGGCCCCGCCCTACCCCCGGGGGTCATGATCTGAACAATTTAAAATCTACACTACCCCAGGATGCTTCCATATAAGTTTCAGCTTTTCTGGCCCAGTGGTTCTTGAGAAGAAGATTTTTTAATGACCCCACCCTATTTTTGTCTTCTCTTGATTATCTCCCCTTGTGAGGGGACTTGGCCCTTCATTTTAACAATTTAAATTCCCCTTCACCCAAGGATGCTTTGTACCAAGTTTGGTCAAAATTGGCCCAGTGGTTCTTGAGAAGAAGTCAAAAATGTGAAAAGTTTACAGACGGACAGACAGACAGACAGACGGACAGACAGACGGACAGACGGACAGACGGACGGACGGACGACGGACAAAATGTGATCAGAAAAGCTCACTTGAGCCTTCGGCTCAGGTGAGCTAAAAATGAAATGATTTTTTTTTTTCCTTAACAAAAACAGCTTCCTGATGTACCTCTCTGACAGCATCTACTTCAGCACCAGATGATAAGAGCTCTTTTACAATAGAGGTGTGCCCCATTTGTGAAGCTATCCACAAGGGAGTAGCCTGATCCTACAAAATAGATTTTCATACGTTCTTAATTGTCATGGCAGTACTTTCAAATAGAAAGAGCCAAAAAAAAAAAAGGAAGCTGAGAAATTGATGAATTCCATATTCAACATAATTACACAAAATTAATTTCATGTTTATTTACCTGTCAATAAAATTCATATAGTCTTATTTCTTTTTAAAGCTTAACCTTTATGCAAAGAATTGAAAAATTTGGTACCTGTCTTTTAACGTTGACATCAGCACCTCGAGTTATCAGGTACTTTAACAGGTGCAAATGGCCATTTTGTGCAGTGATAAACAGAGGTGTGGCACCATCAATCATTTGAGCATGGAGATCTGCCCCTCTGCTGAGCAATTCCTCCACAACATCCAAATGATTACATTGACAGGCTACAAACAAAGGTGTCCCTCCATCCTGCAAATTTCACACATTGAATCAATACTTATCACACTCTTGATAAAAACTGTAGATGTGCAAAAGTCAAAAATATTCCTCAAACCAATTGTAAAAATTCACAAATTCATTTTACACCCAAAGTTTTCACTGATTTAGTGAGAGTGGTGATGTCTGTAATAGTGAATGATACTACGTGAGCTTTTAAACCAGAGAATATCTAGGCCACACAAACAATGCACCCTATACATGTATTATTTTACATGAACTTACGTAGCTGGCTAGATCTAGTGAAGCTCCACTGTCTAACAACACACGTACAATGTCTAGAAATCCTCCTTGAGCAGCAAAGAACAATGCACAGGTTCCCGTCTGTAATGAAGTTATTTTAAGTACTTAAATCATATAAAGTATTCATACATTGCTAGGATGTGTAAAATGCCTTTCAAAAATTTGTTTATTGTAAATTGCTTTAGAAATAGCACATTTTAGTTTGTGTCCCAATCATGAAAAGGCTACTCAGCAAGACAGTTCTTAGTTTTGAGTCAAAGTCTTTACACTATAGGAAGAATATAAATGCTCCTACATGAAGCAGTTTGCATAAATTTGCTAGTTATTAGCATAAATTAGTACCATAGTTGAAATGTCTTAGGATTATTACCCTAGTTAAAAAGTTTAAGAAATACGACCTAAACTGAAATGTCCCAAGAATTGTGTTGAAATGTACAAGAATTATAACATCATTAAATTAGAAGTCAAAGTAAATGAAATCATGAGAAATTCCACAGTATGTATACTTAATGACAATGGAATCGCAATTTTGGTACTGTACATCTCAAATAACTAGACAATTGATAAAGTAATAAAGAGCCCCCAAGTTATCAATAAGCTTGACCTTTTGAATTTGACCTTTGAGCAAGTGACCTCAGAATCTATAAAGGTCTCTTTTAGATGTGTATAGTAATGAAGAAGAATTCAGAAATCTGCATGTTGAAACATACTCAGATTGTTCCAAAGGTGTGCATGTAAAAAAAGAAGCAAATCAAACCATTCTGAATGTGAAAATAATGTAATGTGAATTTGACCGTTAAACAAATGACCTCAAAATCTTAGGTGTGTTCCTCATATCACTGTTCATCTACGTAGAGAAAATGATTTTTATCTTTTTAAATACCAGATGGACTATATTGTATCACTTAAATAAGTAATAGATATATTGATAGTCTTTACTCCTTTGCCTTGACATTATTTAACTTTTTTTTTAATTACTCCAATCTTGATAAATTATAAATGTAGTAAATATTTATATATGTGACTGCATCACAATAGTCATTTAAACATTCCTGTTATTTGACCATGTGATTCTTATATTTAAAAGTTTCTTTTACAAAGCATTCTCTACTTAAATGAAGGCTATGATTAATAAAATATTCAAATTAATTCTCATTAAAATGGTAACAACAATAATCTATACAGCTTGGAAGGTAATAGTGATCAGATAGTGTGAAATCATTTCAGACAGAAATGTTTTTGCCGTACAAATCATTTGTCAAAAGCCATCTGTTTGCACTAAGACATGAATTCATGAAGTTTTTCTTATTTTACACCTGACATTATATTCTGTTTACCTGTCTGTCATGAATTTATCTTGGTATACTCACAAGTCTGCGAGCTGAAGGATCAGCCCCTTGTTTTAGAAGCTCTTTTACACAGTCAAGATGGTTGTTTGCTGCAGCCAAAATTAATGGAGATGTCCCTTCCTATGAAGAAGCAATATTCACAGATTAAACATAATTTGAAAACAAGAGGCCCATGGGCCACAACACTCACCTGAGTAACTCTGGCCTTGCAGTTTTTAACCTGATTTTCCCCCTTGTAGTACTTATTGTGGCCCCGCCCTAACCCCGGGGGTCATGATTTGAACAATTTAGAATCTACACTATCCCAGGATGCTTCCACATAAGTTTTAGCTTTTCTGGCCCAGTGGTTCTTGAGAAGAAGATTTTTAAAGATTTTTTCTACATATTTCAAAGTAAAACTTGGATTCCCTATTGTGGCCCAGCCCTATCCCGGGGGTCATGATTTTAACTACTTAGAATCTACACTACCCCAGCATGCTTCCACGTAAGTTTCAGCTTTTCTGGCCCACTGGTTCTTGAGAAGAAAATTTTTAAAGATTTTTTCTACATATTTCAATGTAAAACTTGGATTCCCTATTGTGGCCCCACCCTACCCCCGGGGGTCATGATTTGAATAACTTAGAATCTACACTACCCCAGGATGCTTCCACATAAGTTTCCGCTTTTCTGGCCCAGTGGTTCTTGAGAAGAAGATTTTTTAATGACCCCACCCTATTTTTGTCTTTTCTTGATTATCTCCCCTTAGAAGGGAGCATGGCCCTTCATTTTTTAAATTTAAACTCCCCTTCACCAAAGGATGCTTTGTACCAAGCTTGGCTAAAATTGGCCCAATGGTTTTTGGGGAGAAGTTGAAAATGTGAAAAGTTTACAGACGGATGGACAGACGGACGACGGACAATGGGTAATCAGAAAAGCTCACTTGAGCTTTCAGCTCAGGTGAGCTAAAAAAAAACTGAGCCACAATCACAAAAGTATACCCTGTACTTCAAATTGTAAAATCAATATACCAATTAATTTGATAAAACAGCTTGAATTCCTAAATATGAATGTAGGTACATGTATGTGTATAAATACATGTATTTGGAAAAGTCAAACAACAATGGCTGTGAAGTTGAGTATTTTATAATTGTTAGAACTGGGGATAATAAGCAAATAAATTTCATGTCATTCAAAAGGAGTGGAAAGAGTATTTGTATACTAGCTATCTCAGTATTTTGGAATATCAGTAATTCCCAAATTGTAATTACACATCTTCTGGACTTCCAATAGAAGCAAGATTGCTAACTCACCCTTTATCAGAAATGATAGTTTATCTGTATAATGATATGCCTACCTTGTCTTTACAGTCTACATGTACTTTTCCAGTGTCTAGTACACGTTTTAGTTGTTCTAAGTTCCCTTGTAAAGCAGCCAAATGAAGTTGCTGATCTGATGGAGTTTCCTTCTGAAAAATATTTTATGAAATATATACTCAATAGAGAGTTTGAAAATAACACATTGAAGTCATATAGTTCGAGGGCAGTAAAATCAATGGAATATCAATTCCAGGTAGTCACAAAGAGTATGGCAAAGTTCGTGCCATTTTTCATAGTTATGCTGAACAAAATGATTTAATATCAATTCAGTGCTTAAAATTAATACATGCAATTAATAAACATTGCAGAAAAAAAAAATTTTGAATGCTAATTACATTGAACTGTAAAGTCTTGGTAAAGTTTACAAGACAAATGTGTTCACTTAAAAATAGTTTGTAATATAATATATATTTTGTAATATAATATAATATAATATACATACATATATATATATATATATATATATATATATATATATATATATATATATATATATATATATATATATATATATATATAGTGAAATTGTAGTAAAAGTCCACGGTATAGGTAGGTTATAAATTAAAATAAAATCCAAGATAACTTGAACTTGTTTGTTTATCTTGGATTTTATTTTAATTTATATATATATATATATATATATATATATATATATATATATATATATATATATATATATATATATATATATATATATATATACATGTATATATATATATATATATATATATATATATATATATATATATATATATATATATATATATATATATATATATAATTGAGTATAATATAAGGGAGACATTTATTTTTATAGGAGAGATGATATTGGCAAATTCTGTATAATCTACATGACATTTGGTCTGGTAAATAGAAATACTTACCAACCCAAGAGAAGTATTACCAGATCAATATATTTTGTTACAAGAGTTAATAGAAAAACTCAGCTTTTCTCCAAATGCAACCTCCACAGTAGAAAATCTGAGATACTTCTCTGTATGACTGTTTATCAGTGTTATGTAAAAAAGTTCCAAATGTGTTTACTACTTTATAAAAAGTTCTATAAAACTCTATAAAAAGTTAATAAATCCTTTAAAATATTGGCTTCTTTCTTTTTCTTTTTTCTTTGGGGGGGGGGGGGGGGGGGGGAATGGTATTTAGATCTTGGTTACACTACTCAACTATTGGGAGGGTTATAATTATGCATTAAACAAATGTTTTTTTAAAATAGAGTTTTATGCAGTTATGGAATGGGTATCATCGTATGAGGGAAATTAGCATATTTATGGGCCCCCTTGGCAGGAAACTATTTCCCTAAGGTGGACAAGCCATATTAGATGCAATTGCATAAAGCTGTTTCTGTTTGTAGATTAAAATACTAACAGAATTTGATTTGCTCTATTTATTCAAGAAATACTTTACATGTAATGATGTATAGCCCCTGACACTGAAAGTTCACCCCATTACATCAACAACTGGCTCTTTTCTGTTGGGAGCATGTTTTCAGACCTGTCTATCCTTTTTATTGCAGAGGTGTAATCTACGTCCTTGTTTTGGTCAAATTTCAGGGACAAAGGCAAAATTCTTGGAATTTTCCTTATTTGTTCCTAACATCTAACAAACACTGGTATAGCAAAGTTTTTTTTAGATCCCAGGCAAAATTTTACTCTGATATAATGAATTTACAGATACAGAAAACCATACATGTGATATGTACCGGCTGTACGCAAAATATACAGTTTTTCGAGCCCATTCATCGTGTACCGGCAGGACACCAAAATTCACGGAATATGAAAATTTGTACAGTATTTTGAATTTCTCGCTAAATGCCACCATTTTCCTCTCATTCTTGCTCATGAGACACTGGAAAACGTCACCTGTGTTTGACACTTGACCTTCTGATAATTGTGTAGTGTACACAAACCATCGCGTGCGACGGTGTGAACTGCTAATTGGGATAATTATCTTGCTATAAATCCGTATCAAATACCCCTTTAGGTAGCTTTATTTTTTATGGGGTACTTAATTACTGTTAATGTTTCGTATACATAACTTGATTGAAAAAAATTAAGCCAACTTCTAAAGTTGATATACATGACTTAATATACGTGAATCTGACCCAGATCTCCGTAGATATAAAATATACGATGTTTATTACAATGATTACGCTGGAATTTCAGAAGAATTTAAGCGATATTTTATACCATTTTTTGTACCGTTTTTTGATAGGCAGTGTACAGTTTTTTCACCCAAATTCCAGTTTTTTTATGGCTCCTGTACAGTTTTGTGGTCTTTGACTTATCACATGTATGGAAAACTGATTTTGTGTCCTGTAGAGGTTAAAAATTATGATATTTACTTCAAATTTTTGAAAATCTCAGAATCTGAAAATATTGAGCTCACATTATTTTTTGAACTTATACATGTATATATGTGAAATTCAATTCATCAGAAAACTTTAGAAATCCAAACTTAGTTTTGTAATTAATCCTTCCCTGAACTTAATTCTGTATTCAGAATTGAAGGAAAACGTTGCAAATTTTGCTATATATACTTTTACAAATTTGTTATATGGATATATTACGAATTACGGTTATAGCAAAATTAAAATTCACAGGTCCCCAGGACTTTGTTAGTACTGAGTTTAAATGCAGCTATAAATAGACATTGTGAAATTTAGGGCAGCTCTATTTTTAGGAATGTGAAGTCAGCTCTTCAATTTTTAAAAAAATCATTATGTAATACCTACTAACCTACTGTTTGTTTAAAGCTAATCAGCAGTCAGGAGGTGAAAAAGTGACAGAATCGGATAAAGTAGACGTTAACTCAGAAACTATATGACCTTATGTGAAAAGAAACACATTTCTACAATTGATAATTCTTTAAAACAACACCATCTTATTATTGTAGTGTAGATGTAATATTTTGGGTTTAGTATTGTTCTGCATTATCTAAACCCTTGTAGGCTGTAAATATACAATATCACATCAACCATTTATTCATGTACTGTAATCATTGAAACATTTTTTATCATTAGTGCATCGAATACTGTAGAGTAGACTGGTGATTTTTAAACATGACAGAATTATGATTTCTTGCCTTTGGGCACCTTTCACTCATCTTATCAAATATACTGCATGTAGACCTGATAAGGATTTTATCACAAAGTAAATTGTGAAAGTATAATTTTGATTGATATTGGGTTTTCCCAAAAGCCATTCAAATGTACTTTTCTTTTAAAACCCCTCTGACAATTAAGATTTTTTGTTAAAGGATAAACTGTCTTGTCATAAACACTGCACTAGAGCTAGACAGAAATCAGTTATTTTCCAACTGTTTATTTTTTATCCTGTTCTTGAACAGTTTTTAATTATTTCTATTAGATGAAACACAAAGTAAAAATAAGCCTTGTAAAGCAGGTGCATGATTATATACTATAGATTTTCACAAACCTTCAACGACATCTTTGAGGGAACAGAAACTTCTCCAACTTCTGCAGACAAAACGTGTAACTGATTATGAAAAACATCGCCGAAACGCTTTGTCGACTTGGTAAATCGTACATTTTTTTTTATTAATTTCAATTTTTTAAGCTAAGAGAAGGAGAGGAAAACATATATTAATGTTAATTTATAGTTACTCTCTTCAGAAATTTATTTAAAAGCTGTAATTATTTTTGGATTTTTAAAGGCCAAAAGAGATAAATAAAAAAGATTTTATCCCAAAGATCCACAACTATGAACGCATTAACAAAATTAATTTTGAGGGAAAATATCAAAAACTTAATTCTTCAAACTTGTAAAAATACTGTTATTGAATCTTTTTGAGATTTAAATTGCTTATTAGATAGTGAGGAAGAATTTAACTTTTTTGCTCAGAATCATAACATATAAGATGAAGGTTATAAAATTTAGATATATAATCATAAAAAAGTATTAATTTGTTTACCATCCCTCTATACACTATGCATTCTGGGTAAATGACATACCCATGTGCTTCCTCTTTACTCTCACAGCCATTGCAGTCGTGTGTATTTACAATTTATAAAGTACACATTGCTTAAATTCATCATATTTTACAATTCTATAACTAGTAATGTACTTATATACAAACAGAATCTCATATGCTTTTACTTTGAAATCATTTGCAGTAAATATTTGGCAGTATTTAAGCCTGATACAAAAAATAATTTAAATAAAGGGGGGGGGGGGTATAATAACGTTTTAGGTATGCATTTATGTCCCAAGGCTGAGGTTGGTTTTTCACATTTCAGTAAGCTGTCAGTATGCAGAACGATCAGGGAGAATTTGTGGATATGTACATCCCCAGAAAATGGTTGGTCATTTTCTTTACAACCTTTAATTTATCAATCATGAGTTTTTAAAACCCAAAGAAAGCAACCTTGATTATTGTTTCATTTTATTTGGATGTCCCCACAGTGTTAAAAAATAAGATGATATATGTAGTCATATGGTTTTGATGTCACTAGTGATTTGATTCCTTAATTCCAATATATCAATTATCTAAACTGAGTCTGATGTATAAACAGAGGCAATATTTTCAGATACGAGATGTTTTTGTTGATGAAAAATAATTTTTGTTATTTTCTTTTTTCAAAAATAATAACCATAGGCGTGATCATCCTACATTTCAGCTCTGCAAGCAACAGAATAATTGCAGCAAAGGACCATGCTTCAATTCAGATCAATATTGCTGATGTAAGTAGAAGTACATGTAGTTGAACCATATTTATCTTGTTTAAATACTGTACAGCTACTATTCTCTTTAGAGAAGTTGACAGGCTTTCGCCTACATCCAATTCTCTTTACAAGCCTTCATGTTTTGATTCTGGATAACTAATAAATTAAGAACCAGTTACAGCCTACACTTCAACTGACATTTCATCTAAATCATGCCTGAATGTATGCAACAGTCCTGTTATATTAACAATTTCAACATAAATAAACACAACTTTCAACAAAAAAAAAACAACCTTTATGAGTAGTCAATCCATTTTTACAAGTTCTCACTCCAGGAATTTAAACTAATGTTTATCTACCATAGCTTATTAGAAAATATTGAAAATTCTAAGCTGGATAATTTGAAAAATTGGGGAGGATGCATTTTGATGTTCATTATTTAAAAGTTTATGACAATTCACTTTTAATTTAGCATATTATTCAAAATAAATATTGTTATTTATATTTATTTTTACTATTCTCATACAATTAAAATGTAAATTTGAGCTTTAAAAATACTTCATAACTTCCTTTCTCTAAATACTAAAAATCTTTTCTTTTATTCTTAAACAATATAAACACTATCTTTCCATACAAATATTTAAACAAAGAACAAAAGAATTTGAACAAAACTTGAGGAAATAATGCCTTGATAAATTAAACATACATGTACTAGACGATTTGTATTGTGTCATTATTACTTTGTAAAAATATTTCCAGTTTTATCCGAATTATATTTTTTTAATACTTCAAGAGTTACTTGCTCATAATTTAAAAATGGATTAGCGTTAAGTAAAGATTGGTTTTCTTGTGACAGTTGTGTTTATTTATGCTGAAATTGTTAATAAAACACGTCTGTTACGTACATTCTCATTACGATCTCACATAATGTGTTATAGTCATTATGTTACACACCATTATGTTATGTTGTACACCAGCTTTTCCAGACTAAACCAAACATTTAATGAAATAAAGTATTAAAGTTAAAAGAAATATGAAATATAATTATAAAACAAATAATGATTCAATGCTTACATGGAAAAATAAAATGATAAGACTTTTAAAATTAACTTAAATTCTTCAGAGATATTTCCATAATGGACATAACTAAAGTATGCTGATTGGAGTTTGCAAATATTTTCTAATAATTGCTTGCCAGCTGCAATAACAGTGAGGTGTAAAACTTGACCTATTATTGGCCAGGAAGCATTTTGATAATATGGTATACCTGCATATGTCCCAATTAAAATGGCCCATGCATATCTCTTGCATGTGGATATGATGCAATCAACAGTTTTGTGATTCAGTTTATACCAAAAAATATGAAAGCAATACACATCTTTCTAATTTCGTTGCGTCCATGGTGATGCACATTTATTGAAATCTTGTGTCCTGAGGAAAATTAATGCATAATGTACGCAGGGTGCACGTCAGAATTAATCACTGCTACTATACTCCTATGATGCACTGTTATATATGTGTGTTTGAAATTCCAGGTGGATCCTAGCACTGGCCGCATGACTGGATCTAACACAACTTACGCCATCTGTGGAAACATTAGAAGAATGGTATGGGTAACAGAATATGGAAACATGTTGATTGTAACATTACTCTTATCATCATCTGTCCCAGTTCAATATAATCCTGAGTGTAAACACTTACAGATAAAATCCCCGTCAGAATTGTACTCAACTATTTTTTGTGAAGCAAAAATTCATTATCCAAATTTTATAAAATGTTATCTCTTTGCATAAAAGCTGTGTACTACATCTGTCAGTCCTTTCCTCTGTGTCAGTATCAATGACATTGATGCAGTGCTCTTTGACCACTACTAAACAAAATAAGAACGCTGTTGAATGCAGGGAAAAGGTCAAAGTGAGAGAAAAAATATCTGGATTTCAACAATGGTCTGGATTTCAATTTTAGTTCACTCAAGTCACTTACATGTTACTACATGGATTTTAAAAATCCTTATTCAGGAGAATCTAGGAGCCAAGTACTATGCAATGTGGTAACAAACATAGAGTCCTTACGAAATTATAAAATTCATGCCACAAGTCCAGAGGTTCAGTCCCAGGTGGGACTTTCATAACCAAAACATTATACTCAGGTGATTGTTGAGGTCCATAAGCCTCTTGTTAAAAGAGAAAAAGTCCAGGTCAAAGACCTTGAGAAGCTAGATGGCTAGACCATAATGCCAGTGCCAATTTCAAAGGCTTTGATAAGTTGATTATGTTGTGAATACCATATGAATTAAACATTTGAGAAATTGTGTTTTTGAAATGAAACCTTATGATAATCAAACTTGTAGTACATGTACTCTTATTTATATTTATGGAGTAAAATTAAACATAATACATTTAACTTAGGCATCTCTCCCTTTTTAATGCAATTCTTTTATCTTTCAGGGAGAATCTGATGATTCCCTAATCCGATTGGCAAAAAGAGATCATCTCATAGCCCAGTAAGTAGACTCCTCTGATTATGGCAAATAATTATTGTATCAGCTTTTCTGCTAAAAAAAATACATATATACAGTTTAACTTTGGTATCTCAAACATTTATAACTCTAATACCATGAAAATGTCAAAACGTATTTGAAGTCCCAACCACTTTATGTATTTTATCCTCAATATCAAACCCTTGGATATTTCAAAGTTTTTTGTCAGTCCCATGGAGTTCAAGATAATGTACTGTAAATATCTTAGAAAGAAAACATGTATAATCTTTTGATATTCTACTGCAAATTATTATTAATCCCTCCTATAAAACTTTATTCTTAAAGATTAAGACAAAAGAATGATTTATCTCTGTTTGTTTTACAGGAACTTCTGATGAGAATGTGATCTGCTTGGTGTTGTAAACTTGTATCAATAAAGACATCTACAACATCACTTACTTGTATCTTTTTGCACTATTTCAGGTTTCTGTGGTTATATGGTTGTGACTCAGTATCAAGAAAAAATAATAAAATGAAAAAAATAAATGCATTAGAAATAGAGGAATATATTTACAGATGAAAAAAATGCTTTATCATATTGAGTTCTGACTAGATTTATAATTGTTAGCAGGATGGAAGGCAAGAGACCAATTTTTCCTCTTTGATGTATGTTGATAAAACAAGTGGTTCATGGGCTTTGAAACTCCATCGGCTATTACACTCATGTTTAAGATAGATTTTTTACATAAGGCAACTGTATGTTTGTAGCTTCTGTCTTCTAGTTTATAAACATGGCTCTCTCAATTATTTCTGGACTTTTCTTCACATCGAAAATATCCTGGATATAGTCCGTGACTACACGTTGTGTAGAAGAGTATGTCAAGCATGAACTTTTATTATCTGTTATTGGTCCAAGTATAATTCAAGCCCGTAGGAAACAATTTCAGTTGGAGGGGTGGTGGGAGTAACAAAAAATTTTCAGTTGGGGAGGGGGCATTATCCTGCAAAAATGCCTTGACAAGAATAAAAATTAAAAAAAAAAGAACATCAGACATTATTATTGATCATAAGCATAAAGTAGCTATGTTTCCTATAGTATAGTATATATCGGCAAAATTATTGGGATCTACGGCCATGCATTTTCTCCAGCCTTGACCTTTTCCAAAATGACAGCATTGCATCATAGCTTTGACAGTCCGCCATGGTTCCTTCAAATCTTTACTTTTGATAGATTTGAATGATAAAACTTTTAGTAGTCAAACTGCTGAACGTATAAACAGACCCGTAGAAGGCCGGGGGGGGGGGGGCAGGGGGCCCGCCCCCACCTTTTCTGACTATAGTATTTTGCTATAGTAAATTTTCCTTATATGTTGGTCCCCCCCCCCCCCATTTTGTTACTGTAAGATCGAGGACTGCCAAATTCCAGGTTTTGGACAGTTAATTAGGGGTTTTTTTCTTGCTTGTCAGATTTTTTGGGGGAAGTTGCCCCCCCCCATTTTTTGAAACCGTTGCTACGGGCTTTATAAACAAACAATTTTAATGCTAGCTGTGAAGAAGTATTAAAAATGGAATATTAAATCTCGATGTGTTCATAATACGTCAAATCCATAACCGTGCATGGGAAATCTTACCGATTGGGATAAACTATCCAATATAAAACGTTTAAGGAGGAGAAGGACACATGGTCACATGATTCTGTTTAACTACGTCATAGTCTCCGTTTATATAAGTGCAAAACGTGTAAAGCGTCAGTTCTTGTATAAATTTTTGACAATGTTTTAACTTTAATTACCATCTTATTTTAAAAAAAAAGTAAAAAGTTTCAACATTCTGGTAAACATTAACAGATTATGAAAAAGATTGATCCACTCCTCTGTTTCCAAAACTGTGCGTCCAACAAGTCGGTGACGTCATACACGATCTGTTAGTACAGCAAGATCATACTCGGTGAACACAGGGGCGGTATTATTATGTAAAAACAGGTCATAATCGGTATATGATGAAATATTTCGAGAAACAGGGAACACAAAAATTATTTTTGCATGGCTGATGACGGAAATCTTATGTAGGTATATCTTATTTTGCTTATTTAGCTTACTCATGACGTCACAGTTGGTTTTTCCCGTATTCGAGAAATGTAACATGACACGTTTTTTGTCATGCTTATGTCCTCTTTAACGATGTCCTGTGAAATATTGAGGTCAGCTTCATCATTCGAAATTTTTACAGTTCATCAATAATTTGAAGGATTTGCATTTCAACGTAAATAAAAAAATATTGAATGATAGAATTTTTTGTAAATTACGTTTTTTATTGTTTAAGTTGTCTTAAAAAGTGCGTAATTTTCCATATCCAGATGCAGTGTGATAGACAAAACTTGCTTTTTCGAATTTTCAATCTATTTATACTCTGTATTATTTTAAAAGATACATGTCCACTTTAATATTTTTTTATATATGCTTAAAAAATCCCATTATGGACAGAGTGATGAGTCCGGAAACATGGAAAATTAAAACTCCACTTAGATACTGTAGGGCATAGTATTTGTCAATCATTATCTCCAAAATAAGGTAAGAAATCTAATGATATAACTGCTTTATGATATGTGGGACATACTTAATAAGAAATACACAAAATATGAAAAAAATTGAATGACAAGTATTTTTTCAGCTCAAGGTCCTTCTCCTCCTTAAGTGTCGAATGTAGTTCAATTTCAGGGACGTAGCATCGTTTTGAAAGTGGGGGGCCAAAAAAAAATCAACTTACCTGAAAAAACTTGAACAAGCAAAAAAAAAAAACTGTCCAAACTCGAAAATCCTATTTCTTAGGGGGGGGGGTCCAACTTCTTTTAGTACCAAACCATACAGTACATACTAAATTACCCTTACTTGACTATACTCCAACAAAAAGTGGGGGACCAACCGGCCTTTCTGTGAACATTTTCAATAGTAAAAAGTTATGTTTGAAAAAAAAGGGAGGGCAGACCCTCCCTGCCTCCCCCCCCCCCCCCCCCCCCCGATGCTACGTGCCTGAATTTATACACTAATATTTAACATTTCACTCAAATTCTGAAGCAATTGCAAAGAAATGAAATTTTAGAAACAACCCTTGCCTTCTGCGACCTGTGACCCAAAAGCAATCCTAGCTAAGCTCTTCGTCAAGATAGCCCATATTGAAGATGCAAACACCCAACACAAACCTTCTCAGGTCCGAGGGTATTGCCCAGAAACCAGTTTCTATGCACAGCAGCAGAAGCAATTCTTGCAGAGTTGTACATTAGAAAAAGGCATGATTCAAAATATGTGCAGCCAAATTCAAAACACTTTTGAAATTCGTGTCCATTTATTTTCTTCTAGTTTTGAAATTCATGTCCATGTTTTTTTTTTTTCATTTATTTACACAAAGGATTAGTATATAAAGAAGCTAATCTGGGCTTTTTGCTTTGAAGTGACCTCTGTTGCTAAGATTGAACTTTGATTTCTGCTCATTAACTTACATTAGCTATATGTCTATGGAAATTGAACAAAAAACAACAAGTTTTTAAGTTTTAATATAAAACCTTATGATCATTTCATTCCCACTTTTGAGCATAGACACACAGATGGGATTATTTCAAATAGAGTTATTGATAATATTATTTTTCTGCAGGTAAATAAATACACTGCTTACCATTTCTTAGGTAATTTAGCCAGATTTTAAGAATGTGCTCGAAAAAAAAAAACACGTCACACATGAGTGATTTTGAATTAGTTAGAGGAATGCTATGTAATGGCTGCCACTGAGCTGTGTTCTCCCAGGATTTACATCCATGACCGTTTTATCCCCTATCGACCCCACCTAGATGTGGATGTGGCCCACGCCCGGTTGATGAGTCCACCCAGTGAAACCAAGAACCACTCGCTATGGGGCAACGACCACCAGCTGATTTATGGTGATGTTCTGAATGAAATTCTCGACTCTCCGGGTCAAAAACGAGTATTGCCTATAGCACCTTGTCAAAGTCCGGAATCACAGAGTAAGTTATTATTGTTATGCAAGAACACTGGTTTTTATTTTCATTTTTGCATGCTGTCCATGGCCCTTTGTAGAATAGGATCTGAACTGACATTTATGTGTACATGTATTTTCAGGGTCTTCTATGTCATCAATAGATAGCCCAAAAATTTGCTCCAGAAAGTCGAGAAGAAAGGTGGTAACATCACCTAAAAACATACTCGACATGCCAAAAATTCGAAATGACTTCTGTAAGTAGGAATTCTTTCCGATCTGTTCCGAAACCATATGGATAATGAAATTTCTTTCTTTTGGCAGTTCATATTTTTTTTCTGATCATAAACTTTTTAAAGTAACTGATATATCATCTTACAATTTTATGTTTATTTTCTTTTAGACACAAATGTCCTTGATTGGGGGCATTCCAACAAGATTGTGGTTGCCTTGGAACAAACAACATATATCTGGGATGTCGAATCAAAGGTTTGCAAGAAAGTCAATATTGTAACAGAGGATGAAGCATCCTCTAACTTTGTGTCTGCTGTCTGTTGGAACAACGAGGGCCGCCTGGTGGTAACTGGAGACAACCAAAGTCACTTGAAGGTACATACGGCATTGCATTAATCAGCATTACAAGGTTTGAACCAATTGCCTGTCCCAAATGGGACATAAATTTACAGTGCAAAAATGAGACAATTAGTTTATTTAAATTTAAATATTGTTAATCCACATAAAATAATCAATAATAAGCAGGGCCTTTTTTAGAAAATGTTTCCTGTATCCTTATGTCTAGAACGCTGATCCCACAGAAAATTAAAAACCTCTTGGGGGCCCATCTCACGAATTGTAGGGTTGTGGAAAAAAAGTCAATTAAAATTGCTACATAATCAATGTACTTTTTACGCGGATAACAAAAACAAAGAAAAAACAAATGTAATTTTTTCATCTTTTTGCAGCTAAACTTATATCCCATTTGGACAATTAGTCCCAATTTGTTTAAACGTTTATGTCGTTTTTGATAACTCTTGTAACTCATCCTAGGTTACTAGTATATTTTTGTCGATTAAATCATTTAAGATATAATTCAATTCAGCATTCAAAACTTGGCAAAATTATTTTCTGGAAGGTCTTCGATCCTGAAATGGAAAAGATTATACACGGCGTAAACGTAGACGGAAAGACTACAATTAGTGTGATAAGATGGAGGAACAACGAAATCTACACGCAAGTATAATAAATTGAAAAATGAACATTCTATTGAAAGAGGAAAAACTTGAAGATTCATGAGCGCTCTACGACTCAAATTTTTTGTCTTTCAGAGGAGATCGCAAAGGGAGAGTTTACCAGTATGATCTAAGGTGTCCTGTCTTAGCTGGTAGATTGGTTGGACAGGGATTAGACATTTGTGGCATGGCGCTGTCCAATAATTCTCATGACATGGTGACGGGTGGTAACGGTGGGGTTGTGCGGTTATGGGATCTACGAGCGCAGCATTGCTTTAGGACAATTAAAGCACACAATGGATGCGCTAAGGTTTGTTTCATTTTGTTTCAACAGTGAAGTTGTTTCAAAACCGAAAATTCCTTAAACTGAAAATATTTTGAAATAGAATTATTTTTACGAAATGCACAGGCACTGGCATGGTGTCCATGGCGAAGCAGTATCATAGCAACGGGAGGGGGAGCACAAGATGGGTACATCAAACTGTGGCAGATTCACACGGGCGAACTGAATGGCAAAATGTCAACCAAATCTCAGGTTTGATAAACTGTTGAAGCGGGGGTGCCTGAAATTGAACTAGGTACCTTGTGGTAAAAATAAGAAGGGGTGCCCCGTATACGAAACAAGTGCCTGTGCGTTGTATAGAAGTTTATTCGTTATCATTACAATGTTTTGCATACCTTTTAGGTATGTGGGTTATTATGGTCACAAGAGTACCAAGAACTTGCTTCCAGTCACGGTTCAGTAACCCCAGAAAACAACGACATTGTGTTGTGGAGGATGTCGAGATTTCAATTCGAACCCCTTGCAAAACTTCAACAGCACTTAGCACGCCCTCTACACATGACTCTAAGCCCCGATGGAACTACAATAGGTAATCATATTTGTTATACTTTGATATCTTATTTAAAAATAAGACAATACCTTTTAGATGTTCCCACTAGCATTTATATGTACTACTATGTATACCATGATTTTGCAACTTGTATGAGCGATAAAAAAAAATGTTGCACAATAAAGTACGGGAAAATTCTTCATTGTATGTAATTGTTTTAAAGCAATTATTGACAGAATCACAATTTTCTTTTGTCCGCATTTAGAAAGTTCTTCACTGCATGTGTGTACTTTTAAGTTGGTGGTATTTCAAACTACATGTGTGTACTTGTATGGATATCAAGTATCACTGTATTTGTAGTTACTCGTGCAGATCGGTTTGATCTGAGGGAAAATGCACTCGGATACAATTATGTAATTTCGTTTCCATAAATGAAAAGAGTTACGAATTTGCATGATTTTTTTTTCTAATAGAGGGACAAGAACTTGCGTCTTTCTCTCTTCTTTGCTATCACTTGTTTATTCCTGGGAAACAATTTGAATTTTATTTGATCACAATGTGGATGTGCATGCTTTCCTTTGTCATTATTTTATCATAAATGTAAATATTATTGCCATGTTATGACAATTAGGAGGTAATATGGATTTTTTCTGCAGCCTCCGCTGGAGTGGATGAAATGATGTGTATCTGGGAATGTTTTCCGGAAAATCGCGACCAATACCGGAAACAATCTTCGTCGCCACTCGCTCTGAACCAAGTGATCCGATGATAATGGTTACTTTGGATCATGAAAATGGAAATACTTGATTTGTTTTTCTTTCGTCAGAAAAGAAAGATCTACAAAAAGACATCACTTAGAACAGTTGTTTGAATTTGTAAATATTAAACGTTATCATGTTTGTTGTGTATTAAAAATTAGTGCATGTTGTTTTTTGTTGAATTATGTTAACCATAACCAAATTTAATTGTCTGATCAGCGTATCCTTCTATGTTTCTGTGTGTTACAGAAAATTTCTTAGCTTGGAGCAAAAATTATTGAACTATACGCCATTTGAGGTCACGAAAAACTACAAGAAATTTCATTCAGTGCTCTTAGAGTTGATTGAAATTTCATTATGGCTATTTTAAGTCGTTCGATCGTCAATCGTTTGGGCTTCTTCTCCAGGACAATAAGACCAAAATTGAATTTTGCAAAGACTCTATAACAGATTTTTATTCACATTAATTTGAAAAATTGTAATCTTTTTTTTTAAATTTTAACAATAGATTTAGTCAAGCAGTGGTTTTTAACAGAAGAAATTATTTGCAAGATTTTACAATCAGCTGAAATCGCAAGTTCTTCTATAGAAATAATATGGCTTGCAGTATTTCACAAAATTGATCATTTACTGATTGCAAGAAAGTGTCGTTTCTTCGCCAATGTTTTAAGAGCGTTGTAGCCCCCCCCCCCCGAAAAAACGTTCGTAATGAGTAACTGTAATATATTTTATCACAGTCTTTCTCATCAGGATGTTTGTTCATTTTCAAGTACATATATCAAGACATTATGGGAATATGTTGAGATTGAAAACCACGTGCTTTACGCTGGAAATGTAATTTCGTGAGTTCATCATTTACATTCTCTAGAAACGTCGGATATCTTTTTTTTTTTAAATTACATTTACTATACAACTTGTCAACATAATGTCAAAACCTATTGATTCTTGGTAAAAGCAATACTTTGCAAACATTTCAAAAAATGTACGATCGTCAGCCCACAGGAGTTCGCGTACCTATCAATTTAACCGAAATATTCAGTAAATAAAAAAAAATATGTAATACCTGTAATAATAACACTATTATAGGTATTACGTATTTTTTTATTTGCGGAAAATTTCGGTTAAATTGATAGGTATGCGAACTCTTGTGGTCAGCCACACAAAAATTGCATTCATTAGCTCACTTCAACGAAGGAAGGGTGGGGTGGGGGACTTATGTAACACGTTGGTGTTACATATACTGGTTCAAACCAATGTAACTTTAAGCCCTCCCTAGACCAAACTTGCAGGGATGATTCATGTAGGAATGAAAATACAAGACTTGCTTTAGAACCTAGATCTGGCCTACATTTTCTTAATGAATGACCAAATTGAAGATTCATTCCCAGGTTACTATAAGCCATATGCTAACCAAACTCGAATGAATGATACATCTAGGGATCACACTACCAGATTTGTTACAGATGCTAAATCTTACATTCTCAAGATGACTGAACAGAAAAAAAGTTTTGGAGGAAGTCCATTACCAAGTAACTAAAAATCCTACCCCGACCAATTTTGCATAAATGTTGCACCTACTCTAGGAATGCACACTACCAAAACATTTGTTTTGTGTGAGACTTTGCTTTATCTAAAGATAACAATCTTTTACTTCAGCTTTGTAATCTTTGATTACCTATGTTTTAATCATGATCTAATAACAAAGACTTTTCATAAATGACTGAAATTCACAAAATATGCTGGTTGTACTCACTACATGCTCTAGATGCGGATGACAAATCAACAAATAAACAATTTTTCTAAATGTTCCTCCCCCCGACCATTCCTTTACAAAAAAAAAAATGATTGAACTAGGAGCAATGTCAATTACAGCATTTTGAAGAATTTTATGACGTTTTGATGAATTCTACGCCACATACGCACGTGCTTGACACGGTTTGGTTGGTAGGTGTCAAGCAGTAATCGAAAATTTGATTTCATCATAAAGCATGCAAAAGGAGAATACAAAATATTCAGACGAGGGGTGCGACAAATGCTTGTGATGTTGAAGTGGGTAGAAAGGGGGCGGGGTTCATTGATCAGCTGTTTGGTATATTTAGGAGTGAACGAGAGGGAGGGATGTTAGAGATTGTCAAATGCTGGATCTACTCACGTTATACAGGTAAACAATTCTTTTGATTTCTATTTTCCCGCGAAAAGTTTTAAGTATTGCAAGACTTTAAATCAGATGGATTTGTAATAGCAAATGAAAATGTCATCATCTCGAAAAATAAAGACAAACATTGGCTTTTAATATTTCAGAAGAAATATTAAAGCAAGATAAATTGTTGAGATTAAAAAAAGAGCATATCTTTTTCTAATCAATTTTGATTCTGAACCTATATTTTGATATTTAAAAATTTGAGTAAACATATTAGAATATTTGATCACTTGTATGTTATGGTTACACACACTAATCAACTTATAAATGAGCATCTTCCTGAAATTCTTGCTTTAGTGTATATCACGTGTAAAAAGATTTACAGCTTTAAAAAAACGTTTTCAATTGTTTGTAAACTGAACGAAACTTTAAGTTCCAGCAAGAAAATCCCAGGATGGGATTCCCTTCTTTGACATCACGCACATGAAATGAAACAAAAAAGCTGAGAATATATAGGAATCACAGGCAAATATATGGAATACAACCTGTCCCATGCCCGAAAATTATTAGACTCGATTAAAAGTTATTTTGACCTTGAAACACGTATTTGGTTCCATTTCTCGAGAGAAGTTGCTTCAAGTTGCTTCTCAGAATTAATGAAAATTTCACCACTAAAATGTTATCGAATCTTATATATTGCATTCGTGTCGTAGACAAAATCTGAATATATGTATGATACCATGGATCTATAAAACTCTATTTTTTGATTATGATAAAACTATGAATATCATAGTGTTCGAAAATTGTCTACATGGACCAAGAAGGGGGAGGGTCCTTGTCTATCGAAGGCGTAGTAGAAAGCGAATCCCAGACCCCGTTGCTGCAAACGGATAAGCTACATCATTGTCACCCAGATAAAACACCATCGGAAGAGGAAATCTTGCGAATTGTACATGTATTATCTCCTACATGTATCTAAAAGAACTTTTTCTTGCATCCATATCCTTCAAGTATAATATATTCCTTCTTTATCTCTTCATACAATACCTTTTTCTTGAAAATATCAATGAACTCATTGCAAAACTTAAAATCTATTGAACGCATGAATGAAAATGACCTTCCCCCTTTTTGGTAATGGGTATAATCCACACCAAACAGTTGTAAAGAAAATGCTTTTATTATGTTATATCACTTTTTGACCCCCCTCCCCAGCCCCTTCCGCATTTGTCAATGGGTATATTCCACATCGAACAGTTGCCAACAGAAATAATTATTTATTATTAAGTTATATTACTTTCTATTATGATAATGTATATTTTCTGATTCAAAATGAAACTCCTTGTGTTGCAGGTGCTATCACAAAGCGATATGAAGGGTTTAACTTTGTTTGGAAGACTCCCCTGTGTACTGTTAATGACTATATTTGTTATAGGTAAGACTAATGCATGTTATGAGAGTTTGTCTCCCAATATAGCAGCAAAGAAGATTATAAACTCCATAAAAGTCACAAGAATATTGTATTTTTCATTTCTTAGGTTTAACCGAGTCACGAACGATATCAGAAGACAATTTTTATCCAGGGTCACTTGCTAAACGTAACTGTAAGTATAATTAATGCAAGTTTGTAATCGTTGGATCATTTACCTTAAATTCCTGATTATAACGACCACTCTACTACAGACAAAGCAAAGAAAAATTCAGAACTCGATGTTGAGAGGGGAAGGGGGGGGGGGTCTTCTGTAACTTGTCCATTCTATAACAAAATATTTTTTCCTGCAAGACCAATATTTTTTTTGTCACACTTTCTACAACAACAAGAAGAAAATTTAAATTCATCCAATGGGGTCGTAATTGTAAACTATTGTTTCGTCGATTTTAATCTTTATGAAAACTACGAACATAGCAGTGGTGAACATTTAATTTGATTGTGTCCTTCATTATTTGTTGATGTATGCTGTGTATTTTCTTTCCAGCCTGGTGGAGCAAGAAGTCATTAGATGACAATGCTGTGAAATTAAGAGGTATTCTTTGTTTCATTTTTGAAGGGGGGGGGGGTCTTTGTTGTAATGGTTATCTTTATTTCTATGACTTTACAATCATAATGTCCCTACTAAGAGAAAATGTGAACCTAGAGGGAAAGTAAAGTCCATACTGTTCCACTTTCGTGATCCAGTCCTATCCAAATGAAGTACATTTGCAAACTTTTGTTTTATTTGATTTGCTTCTGTGTGGTCATATACAAGTCTTGGAGTCTTGGACTCGACATCAGTCACCAAAAACTATCAATCATGTAATTAATAAAAGGTTCTTAATAACTTTAGATATATCTGCTATTTCAGATAATAGACTTTCTGAAGATGGTTGTGACTGTCATACTTCTCTAAGAATTCACAGTACGTACATTGTTATATACTTTAGGGGGTGCATGATGTTTCTCAGAAATTATCAGATATTGCTTCTACAAATAAGTCACAAATACGACAATCTTTACAAGTAATTTTAGTGTGTCATTTTTTTAAAATACAGAATGCTATGCTACACACTGTGTGACGGGCTTCCTCCACTGTTTACGTGAAGCTATCAGTGAACAACACTACTCCATATGTCATGAGGAACATAACCTGTGCCTGTCTAAATGTTACAGACTGGAAGAAGACAACTTCTAATCATTGAGTTCCTGACCGGCAGAAATCTCATTTCATTTGACATTAAATAACAGTGCTATAAAATTCATGATTTGAAAAATGTACTTCGTATTTTTTTCTTTGCTTATGTTGAAATATAACATTAAATCAGAGGACTGTAAATTAGTGACAAGTGTGGTTTTTAAAGGATCTTAATTAAAACTTCTTATTTTTCATAATACTGTAAAATCATTTATTTTTGTGCGGTCAATTTTGTGTGGTTTGCCAAAAAACGTAGGGTCATTGGGATTTGCTTTTGTGGTTGAAGGAATGTATCTAAACAATACCATGAAAACAATGAAAAATTAAACTCCCATGAAAATTAGTGATTTCACAGTATTCATTTTTCTTTTGGTCACGAACAGTGAGCATGCATTTTTTATGAGTTCAATTCAACTAAATAAGTTGAAAAGAAAGTTCCAACTGATTACCAACTGATTGGAATCTTATTTTAGCAAAATATTTTGTCAGATCTTCCATTGGTAGAATTGCACAAGTCTTGTAAGCTAGAATTGCAACATTGTATAACAGTTCAGTACATGTACTTCTAATTGAAGAAGAAAGATGACTTATTATTGCCCAACCTGATATCTACCTATCAACTGCAGAAAGCAACACTAGGTTATAACATGAATTTTCTACCACAACCAAGAAACTAGAAGTTTCTAGTTCCTGTGCTGGGACAAAGGTAGCTTTGCATCCATGTGGACATCTTATTTTCCATTATCTGAGGTTTTATCCATATTTTATCACATTGTCACTCTCCAAACAGCATACTGTGGACAGCGGTGTAGGTGTCTATGCCCATGCTTTGTTGTAGCTGATTAAAACACTTGTGGGCCAGATTGATTAATGCTTTCCTTCCACTTAACATCATCTCTCCATATAGATAAACACCCATACCCTATAGAAAAAAAACACTGATTTTTTTATTACATGTATAAACAGCTTACTGTGAAATAAAAAAAGGAAAACTCATTTGAAATTGTAATAAACTATCCCAGAAATTTGTGGGCAGTTACCTTGTCCTTTGTTATTGTGAATAAAAGATCATAGGATTAGGATGGAGGGAGGGGGGGGGGGGGGGAGTATATACATGTACTGGTAATTTTACCAGTACATGTATATACTTTACTACAGACAACAAAGCAAATTTACAGTTGTGCCCCTTAAGAATTTTTCCAGTATATACTAGTATACACTAAAAAAAAAGCTGATTTACAGTTGTGCCCTTCAAAAATAATGTCTGATGCTTTTTCTTTTTTACTTAATATTAAATTTTTTTTAGGCTGTGGCCCCCAAACTGAAATTGTTTCCTATGGGTCTATTACCTGATGATCTATGAGGAAGTCCTGGATATCTTTGTAAAAACTACTGCTTCGATGTCTGCACTTTATTATGAGTTCACACCATCTGTGTTTGATCTGAAAAGATACACATGGATAATGACATATTCAATGTACAGTGAAATGTGACGAGCTTTCAAAAATACAATTTGGGGCCTAAAAATAAACTCTGTCCATATTTGAAATGGCAGTTTTAGTTGAATTCAGCACAATCTTAATTTCATCATTAATGATCTTTAACTTTACACACCTCAGCATTGCAAGTTCCTATGTGATACTTTTTCTTCAGACTTGACAAACCAAACCATGGGATCTCATTTTCATCCAGAAGTAATTCTAAGAAAAGTATCAATTCATCTGGGCTATACTGTAAATATACGAAAATGTTGTTGTTAAAAGAATACCTCTTTAAACTCTACTGAGTGCATTGCAAAGTGGAAGTTTCCTTGAATTGCAAGGGCATGGAGATTAATTCAACAGTGTTCTATGTTTGCTTGCACTTAAAGCTAAAAATCTTACACCCTTTAATTCTGCAATTATCATAGGCTCGGACTTTTTTCTCCTACACCTTTCACAAAACAGATCAACCTATTGAAGAAATAAACTGTAAGGTACAGACAAATTAAAAGAAAACTTTACGTTTCTAACCAAAGTCTACAATGTGTTACCAAGTTTACCTGATTCTTCACATTTTGCACTATTTTGCTTCCTTTCTCTATCATGCCTGATACTGCCTGCAAACAAATAAGGATTTGTATTATTTATGTCCTTAATTGAACATTTCCTTCAATGTTTAAAAGATTACACATAATAATTTGTCACTGCTGCATGTACAATGTATGTATTATCCAGTATGTTTTCCATAATTTCATACCATGATGATGACACAAATGGTGTCTATCCATGCTTTCAAACATTTATTATTTTCAGTTAGAAAACACTTTAAAATTTTACACTTGACTTACAGATGGCAATCCTGAGCATTCCAACCAAATGGAAGACAATTCTGAAGCAGTCAGCCCAGCTGCACTAAAACCAAATATAAAAAGAAAATACATTCTAAGACAATAGAGAATTTAACATGTACTTTCAATTCTGCTTTCCTATCTTGTAAGTTTAAATAGTACTTACGAAATTTCTTCACACTCATGGATAAAAAATTGCAAGACCTCCTACAAACAAAATCTTTACTGTCAGTACTTGAAAGACTGCATACCAACACATAAAATATACACTGTTGTTTTTAACGGTATATCAATACACAGATGACAAATTAGGGTTTCTTCAGGGACAAAGAACTAAAGCAGTTACCTGAGAGGAAACCAGTTTCCCATGAAACTGCTGAACATATTTTCCAAGACATTCTAAAAATTTCATAGATCCAGCCAATTTTTCCAAATACCTAAGCAGGAAATATCCCTAAAAATAAGATAAACTTTATTAAATGTAACTTATTTATTTAAAAATATACAAGTAATACTTATAAAGTTTGGATAAAAAAATGTTTTTCTGGACATGCAGTTATAACAACAAAAAGGAAATAACAATGAAACTCAAAACACCAAACTTACTTTGAGGTAATGAACCTGTAAATATTTCTTCTCAGGGTTCATTCCATTTTTAACAAATGTTTTGTTGCTTCCTGACTCAGTACAATCTGGTCTGTAAAAAGAAATATTTATCTAAAACTTTGTAAATTAATTCGGTATTATGGCTTCCAATTTTGACTGAAATCAATAAAATCATCAAAGTTGAAGGTACCAATATTAAATTAAATGTAATGCTTGCATACTTGAGTGTTTGAAGAGTTTCTTCTGTATTCTGAATTTCTGCTGTCAGGATGCGGAATTTAACGAGGTCTCTGAGATCACGGACGTCACTCTCCTCCTCTTCTGACAATCTCCCTAATCTCTGTCCAATTTGAACAATTACCACTTTAATATTAATAAAAACAATTACTCCTATAATACTAATGTTTTCTACCTGTACTTATAAAAGGTCTCTCAATATACCCTTTTTTACTTACCCTTAGCACCCTGGTATGTATAATGTCCTCCAGATATGTACAGAATCCTTCTGTCAGCCATTCCTCTGTCCAGTCTGCTGGACCTATCACAATACCATACCACGTGTGACACACCTCATGAGCAAGGCGATAAAACATGGATAAGTCTGCATGCAGGAGAGACTGAGATAAGTACAAAATACTAGGGCTGAAACAAAATTTTATACATCAGTTCCTCATGCATAGAAACACTTAATATGTTAATAAAATATATCTAACTAGATTTAAACAAACAAAACTAAAGGAGATGTTTCTACCTTTATTCAAGCTCTAGTCTGGTGATGTCCATCAAGGACATGACAAACTTTTGAGCCTAGGGAAAAGTTTGGAATCATCATAGTCAAGACTTTCAAAAAACACAGTCATTTTTTGGTTACAGATTGGCAGACAGAAAGCCAAGATTGTCAAATCTAAGCTTTCCTTCACATTAGGATTGGACATTATTTCATAGTTAAATATATTTTTTTTTTGAATGAAAGTGCCAATGACTGTTTGAAATTGTATGCATTATCAGGTTTAATCATAATAAAATATGGTTTGTGAATTTTGCATTAAAATGCACAATGTACATAAATCGTAGAATTAATTCTTTACAGCCTACATGGATTAGTTAACGTCAATGTACAGAACATATTTTTGCATCATGGACTTAAATGCACTAGGTTTATACCTTGCCATTCCTAAACTGTCAAAAGATGCTGGTACTACCAGAATGTCTTGTCTTTTCATTGGATGTTGTCCCAGCACAGCAGTGACCTCCTCAAGACACAGAGGAATGTATTGATGGATAGCATTCATGGAAGTCATCAGAATCTTGGGACCAAACACACGGTAAGGGATCACGTCACTAAAAATCCCAAATATATAGTACATGTTAAAAGATTCTAAATACATGTACACAGTACAGGATAAGTTATAATTTCACTTGAAATCCTAAATACACAGTACATTTGTCCGTGGAAAGGGATTATGTCACTGGATATCCAGTGGATAGCACAATACATGATAAGGGATCACTTCACTGGAAATCCTAAATCTCCAGAACAGGATAAGGGATTGCTTCACTTGAAATCCTAAATAAAACACTGTATACCATGCATGATAAGGGATCTACATGTATATGTAAGAGTTTTATAGAAAATGTTATGCAAATTGACTTCAGAAATGAGTAAATCTAAACTGATGTATTTTCTGACACATAGTTTTGATTTCCACAAAATCTTGTCTTACTTCTCTTGTGTTTGGGGCTTTTTACACTCTTTCCAATATCCAACAGCAAGTGAAAGAGTTGAACTTGGCATGGGAAAGGAAGTCCAAAAGTAAAAACATTCCATTCCTATAGAAAATATATATACAGTTATACAAAGTGATATGAAGGTCATTCCACTCTTAAACAATACTTGATTATCATATTAGAAGTCATCGTCGGAAACCCATGGCCAATCTCGCATACACTTATCAATAAGTGTATGTGAGATTGGCCCTGGGTTTCCGACTCTGATGAGAAGGATGTCAATTTTATTTTTATGTTTAATTCAATTGAGTCTTCATTAACACTCAAAACATTCTTTAAAATGAAATGAAATATAAAAGCATACATTTAAAATTTCATGAAGATTCATTTATCTGACTTACTGTTTTCTAAATGTTTTCTCTGTGGATTGTGATCCCCACTCATAATGACGGTCAATCCCTGGGGTACCTTAACAAAGGCTTGCCATGTTGCAAGAGCCTCCGGAACATCTTGACTAGGAAATAGGGAGCGGTTGTTGATCCAGTGTCCATGTGTGTACACACAGTCACTACAAACATCAATTACACAGTCAATACAAAGTACAAACATTAGTGTGGGTTACTTAGTGCATATTTATTGATTATATACATTTGTGTACTGTTAATGTGATACTACTGAATTGGGCTGTCATGGTTCCAAAATTTTTCGGGTAGGGTCGGTTCTGTAAATTTTCGGTTCAGTTATTTTCATTTATTTTAAACCTTAATTTCATTAATTTAACTTGAAAAATCTTTATTTGTTACGTTAAGTTCACCTTGAAAACAAGTCCTAACCATGTTAACGTTTTGATATTGGTGTTTAAGACTTCTAGGCCGACTATTAGCTAAAACCTGACCATTCTTGCTCGTTTTGATAATTAACTAATCCTTCTGTGACAAGTGTTTTGTCACGGAATAAAGTAGATTTTAGTTGTGATGTTTATTTATCACTGTTATAGTCATCATTCTTTTGATTTTGACGCCATTTTTTGTATAAAACAGACTCTAATATATAAACCAGACCCGAACTGAAATCCGGAAAAATGGAACTGAAACCAAACCGAACAACTTGGACTGCGGTTTTCGGTTATTTCGGGGAACCGTGATAGCCCTACTACTGAATAATGTTCTCATGCAGTGTAAAAAACATCAAATTTTAAGAATCACATACATTCAGAACACCAAGCAAATGAAAGAATTAAAAAATAAAAAATTAAATTGCAAATCTTTCAACATCATCATAGAACTATCAGCTTTACTGGTACATGTACTTACTTGCCATCTTGATCCTTTGTCCATTTTAGAGAATGTCCATCTAATGTTTTATATGAAATATTTATTGCCCTCAGCTCATTTTTATCTTTTTTATGATCAGGCACCTGAATCTTCAAACACTGGTCCCCTAATTCATATTTGAGTGATGTACAAGTTGTCTGAGAGTTTTCTATTGAACAGTCTGGTGAAATAAATGTTTCTGAATCAATGCTTGATGTCACTTTTTCCTCTGAAACACTTTGTATTTCCAACTTATGACAGTCTAATATCAATGTGAAATCCTTAATTCTAGTGTTTCCTTCACTGACAAAATTTTTCCTGGGTATATTATTTGATATTTGTGTATTCTCAAATGACTGATCTGAACTTTTCATTTGTTTGACTGGAGATACATCATTTTCTGACCAAGAGAGGCTTCTTTTGAAAACAAAATGTGTTTTTCGAAGATCTATACTAGATCTCCCCAAATCTGTTGATCCTTTGCTCACAGGTTGATATGTCTCCTCAGAATTTTGAGATAAATGCATAAGTTGCTCATCACTTTTTACTGTCTGTATTTCAGCTGAACTGGGTTCCTGGACTACATAAGAACTCTCTGGGTAATATGAATTGGTACCTCTTTCACAAGCTTCATAACTTGGACTACTGGAGCGGATTACTTGACAAAGATCACTAAGCCGTTCAGTCTTTGGATTACTTTCAAGTCGCTGGGTGAAAAAGACAGTTGTACTGCCATGAAAGACCTGATTTTGAAGATCACACTGCAGATTTATTTTGTAATGATGCACCTGTATTTCTGATATGTTGGCTGACAATGGCAGGTCATATTCTCCTCTCTTCTCAATATTCTCATTCATCATCAACTTTGTGAATGAATTGAAAGTCTTTCAATGAATATATCACATTGTCAATTATTTTTACTTAATGATAGAAAAAAAAATAATTAATTATTTTTAATGCAGTGACAACTTGCTAATCCTGGTGCCAATTCGTCCTTTTCAGTTTTCTCTGGCAAAAAACACTGCAGGTTTCCATGAACTATATACTGGAAACAACTATTGCGTTATAAAAGAAAGAACTGATAATACACCACAGTAATCCGGATATGACAAAATGCATCCAAGTGCTCTTTTAACAAAGATACAGCAAAAGTCCTAAATGATATTGACAGTAAACAAGGGGATGTGGGAAGGTAATGACATACTTAGACAATACACTATAGATCATACAAATGTATGTAAAATTTTGAGGTGCCCGTTTTTTTGTACCGGCAAACAAATTTTAGAGGAAATTCGGACAAGGAAAAATGTATGTTTTGCATTCCTAAAGAAATGCATGCATAACTCTGTGGTGAGAGATTGAATTTATTGTTATATGTAAATTCAGTATTACATTAGCAATACACTCAGTTGTTAATTGTTTATAAATAGAATTGATACGTGTCTTTATTTTCCAGGGACTTGGGAATATTGCCTTGGTTACTGGGAGAGTTTCCAGGAGACACTGAGCGACTTGGACATCGATTACTGGCGCTGGGTGCTATGGGTTATATACCCAATCGTCATATCTTTTCTACTCCCTATATTTATTCTACTATTTCTTTATTGTTCAGCTTTCTTTCTTCATTTGTACAACTACCGACACAACTTTAGAGAAGCATACCATCATGATGTATGGGATGGAGCTAGGACGGCCATAGCTGCAGCATGGGATGCTCAAGGAAGAATCTGGCATGGTACATTTATTTTTTAATGATGCCTTAGAATGAATAATCATTGTCAATAATTAGACATGATATGGCTCATAATCATGATAATTAATGGTCTTTAAGCTTTTTGGATTTAGTTTTTATACTCCGAAATTTATCTATCTCACATTCCTACATTAGTATTATTATTATATTCATCAAGTTATATGAATTTCAAGGTTTTGAGATAAAGGGTTTGGAGAAGATCCCTGAAGTTGGTGCAGCCTTGATTGTTTACTATCATGGAACTCTCCCCGTGGACTTTTACTATCTAATTGCGAGATGTCTGCTGGAAAGGAAAAGACATATCAGAGCTGTCGGAGATAATTTCCTTTTTCATATACCAGGTAATGGATGTTTTTCATGCTCATTTCCAACATACTGTGCTGATGATCATATTTGTTTGAGCATTGTAATTAATTGTTTTTATGTTGACAGGATTTAGAAACATTTTGGAGGTTTTTAGAGTCACTCCTGGTACAGTCCAAGACTGTGTTAAGGTGCTGAATGATGGACACTTGTTAGCCATAGCACCAGGTAATGTCTTCTGATTATACATATACATGTATCAGAGTACATCTATAGCCCCACTTTATGTTAACACTCGCAAAATGTAACTGATACAAGATCAATATTATACCTCTTGTAAAACTAGTTTGTTCTCTTAGCAGGATATTTTTGCTACCTTGAAATAAAAGAATGTGATTCATCTTGATATTAATTGCGCTGGTTTTAATAACTACCCCCTCCCAAACAAGAATTGTTTTGAAATTTTTTGTAACGATAGTTTCTTCACATGATACAATTCAAATGAATGACAATTTAAGAATCTGATCTTTTCATTATAATCCTTTTCACAAAAAGGATGGCTCTTAAAATTTATGTTCTAAGCTAATGCTGAAGAGAAATTTAAACAGTAGTTGTATTACAGGTGGAGTAAGGGAGGCTCTGTTTGGAGATGAGAATTACCCAATTATGTGGGGGAAACGTCAGGGATTTGCCAAAACTGCTTTACAAGCAAATGTGGTGAGACATCTTCTATTAAAATTAAAATGATTAGAATTTTTTTTCTTTTTTTTCAGCCATATGATTTAAGGAATGTGAGTATATATAGTGAGAATCTTTTATCTGTTTTCCTATGTATCTTTTCTTTGGCCTTCTTCTCCTGAAAGACTAAGCTTTTTTTAAAATCAAAGGCATTATGCATGCCAAATAAAAAAAAAAACACAGAATGCATTTTTTAAAAAAGTATACTCCTCAGAAAGGGTAAAAAATGATTTGTGCTCAATGGATATATTATGAAAGGAATACTGTAGATCACTAAGTATTTGCGGCACCTTATTTGTGTGAGATTAGTTTTTGTCTTATAAGTGAGACAAAATTTTCATGAATTCTGTTTATTGTAGTACATGTATATAATGTTTACTTATAAAAATACATGTATACCGGTGCATGAGAATAAAATGAGAATGAGAGGACAGTGTTCGGTAATTAGGTGTAAATAAAGTTCTTACAAATAAAAAGTGATTTACAGTACCCCCTCCTATTAAAGCTAAGTCCATTTGATAACTATAAGTCCTATACAGTAAAACATGCAGAAAGCTAACTTGTGTAAAGCTAGTACCTGCTTAAAACAAACTTGAAAGCATTGTTTTTTCACTAACAAGTTCATGCAGTCTTATGAAAGATTAACTAGATGTAGTGAATAGTGGATATAAGGAAGTAATGTCAATCATCCCAGTTGATTAACTTGATTTGTTCTATCCATGTTTTATTGTACATTATAAAGGAAAATATATGACCTCCAGGTAAAGGTTTGGGGATATGAGGTACATAGGAATCGTTAGGTGATTTGTTCATCTGTCTGACTGTCCATCTGCCCTACCTTTTTAATGGAAAAACATTAGAACCTTGCACATGTACTGTAAACAAAAATTGCTTATGACTTGAGGGTGTTTCATGACCCTGATCTAAGGTCACTTGTACAAGGTCAATGTTGGAGGAACCAAAAGCATGGAATTCTTGTCTGGGCTTTGAAGAAAGAAATTTCATGATCTGAGGGTATATCACCTTAAGTCATTTTAACAAGAGAAGAAGTAGATTAAAAGGAATGAATTCTGGATCTGAAATTTAACTTTTTTGAATCTTTGGATTGAAGATTGGCTGAGGACAGAGAATATGTCATAACTTTAATCAAGTTACACTTTGTGAAGGTCAGTGCCACATGGCGTGCAATGTAAATTTCATGAAAATTGTGTTGTGATTGTATATTGTCCCTGTCCTGTTTTGAGATTACTCTGCTCTGACTATTCATTCTATTAGAGCTGCTTTTCCTTTGTCCATATTTATTATTATACCCTTGCTTGAAAAGCATGGGGGATATAGTGATGGGGATGTCCATCCTTCCTCCCATAAGACTTTCTGAACATCTGCAACACCCTGATGTGTGTGTGTGGGGGGGGGGGACCCATCTCTTATTCACAACTCCTCCTATACCACTGAATAAAATTCCATGAGACTTTCAAAGAATCTTTATTACAGGGTGCCATTGTGCACCTTCTATTTTACGTTTTGATTAGACAGCAAAACATGGACACTGCCATTCTTTCTAGAACACTGGGGATACCCATCTCTTATCCAAAACTCCTATACACTGAATCAAATTTAATGAGACTTTCACAGAGTCTTTATTATATAGTGCAATTATGCACCTCCTATTTTATGTTCTGATTGGTCAGATATTTGGAGTTTCCAATGTCAAGAAATGGACTTTGCCATTACACTCATATAGAGAGGGGGTGTATTATTTAGTGAGCTCAGTGCTCACAATGCCTCTAGTTATTATCTAAAATTTGTTTGTTTTCTTCATAAAATTTTGTTAAACTTTGTTTATTTTGTAGCCAATTATTCCAGTATTTACACAGAATGTGAGGGAAGCCTTCAGAACACCCAAGATAACCAAGTGTAAGTTATATCTATGGACAAGCATTTTGAGAGTACTGCATAAGCAATGCTGGTCCCCTACCAGTAAGTGTAGTGTAGTGTAATCTGGTTCCCCTGAAAAATTAAAATGCCTGCAATTCTGCCAAAAGTCATCAATGTGGAACAAAATGCAGACTTGATCTATTACTCATCATATGGATAGACTTGCATACTGAACATCAACTCAATATCTGCAAGCATAAAGAAAAAAGAAGTCTGGAAAACCAAGCAGGAAAGACAGACAAAGGAGGAAACCTATAGTCCCCTCTGGTTTCATCGGAATGGGACTAATAATGAGTAACATTAATAGAAAGAGTATATATAGGGACTGTAAACCTCCTTCAAGTCCTTAATTAAGGATGTATATGTATAAACAATCATATGATAAATGCTTCCAGACAGAGGTGAAATTTTATTGAAATTGCAATAGACATTTTTTTTTTTTTTTTTTATAATTTTATGGAAAATATATCTCAAAGTTTGATAAATAATACTGAACTTCAGAATTGCCTCTAGATATCTGTGACTTTCTTTATAATTTTCATTGAATAAAAATAGATTTTAAATATATTCTTCATTTTCAATCAACTTTTCCAGCATGCCTCCGAAGACTTTATGAAAAGACACGCCTTCCCATCGTACCAATTTATGGATTTTTTCCAGTTAAATTCAAGTATGTGTGTAATTAGAGTCATAAGATATGGAGGGTGAATCATTTGAACATATGAAAGAATTTTTTGATCAAGTATAGAACAATTCAATATTTTGAGATTGGATTACTCTTATTTATAATTTTAACTTACAGTATGTTTATTGGGGACCCTATTTATCCAAAAGAAGAGCAGACTTCTGAATCTTTAGCAAATGAGGTATGTGGTTTGTCTGGTCTCATAATTGAAACTAGCACAAATGGATATACATGTATTATGAATGTCTGTTCTTTGAGAAATTAAATGTTAAAAAAATGTAACAACGAAGAAAAACTTATACAGGAATCTTAGTGACATCACATTTAAGTAGATGTAGTAATGGCACTTACACAATTATATTTTGGGTAGGTAATCAATGCAATAGAGACCTTGATACACAAGCATCAGAGACTTCCAGGTAATATACTGTGTGCCCTGATGGACAGGTTTATGTAAACTCTAGAGGCAACCCGAACTTGGCTTTCATTAAAAAAAAACCTCAGGTGATATTGTAGAAATTACAGCTGATTGTGTTCTATTTGTAGATAAAAATTGTCTCATAATGTTAAATGTTTGATACTCAGATTCCCAACTGTAGAATGTGTTGTCCTCACCTATATGATATACATGTATTTATAATTAGGTCTTACTAAATGTAATTTGTGTTGTACTTACATTGTATGTACTTGAAAGGCAGCAC
Source organism: Saccostrea echinata (assembly GCF_033153115.1). Taxonomy (NCBI): domain Eukaryota; kingdom Metazoa; phylum Mollusca; class Bivalvia; order Ostreida; family Ostreidae; genus Saccostrea; species Saccostrea echinata. The sequence goes on along the minus strand of NW_026889759.1, from coordinate 10,642,390 downwards.
ATGTAGCACAGGCACTTGTTTCGGTAATAAATTTTTCAACCATATTTATACCCCACGCAACAAGTTGTGTGAGGTATAATGTTTTTGACCCGTCCGTCAGTCAGTCAGTCAGTCATTGTGTCAGTCAGTCAGTCCGTCAGTCCTGTTTTTTTTGTCAGCGCAACTCCTCATAAACCGCTGCACAGAATTTGGTCAAACTTTGCAGATATTTAGGACACAATGTGTAGATGTGCATATTACCAGGAAATTCCGATTCCTTTATTTTTTCTGGGAATTTCAGCACTTTTAAACTTAGATTTTTGGCCATATCTTGAATATAGAGATGAACAGTTTGTCAGTGCAACTCCTCTTAAACCGCTGCACAGAATTTGGTCAAACTTTGCAGATATTTAGTACACAGTGTGTAGATGTGCATATTACCAGGAAATTCCGATTCCCTTATTTTTCTGGGAATTTCGGCACTTTTCAACTTAGATTTTTGGCCATATCTTGAATATAGAGATGAACAGTTTGTCAGTGCAACTCCTCTTAAACCGCTGCACAGAATTTGGTCAAACTTTGCAGATATTTAGTACACAGTGTGTAGATGTGCATATTACCAGGAAATTCCGATTCCCTTATTTTTCTGGGAATTTCGGCACTTTTCAACTTAGATTTTTGGCCATATCTTGAATATAGAGATGAACAGTTTGTCAGTGCAACTCCTCTTAAACCGCTGTACAGAATTTGGTCAAACTTTGCAGATATTTAGTACACAGTGTGTAGATGTGCATATTACCAGGAAATTCCGATTCCCTTATTTTTCTGGGAATTTCGGCACTTTTAAACTTAGATTTTTGGCCATATCTTGAATATAGAGATGAACAGTTTGTCAGTGCAACTCCTCTTAAACCGCTGTACAGAATTTGGTCAAACTTTGCAGATATTTAGTACACAGCGTGTAGATGTGCATATTACCAGGAAATTCCGATTCCCTTATTTTTCTGGGAATTTCGGCACTTTTAAACTTAGATTTTTGGCCATATCTTGAATATAGAGATGAACAGTTTGTCAGTGCAACTCCTCTTAAACCACTGCACAGAATTTGGTCAAACTTTGCAGATATTTAGTACACAGTGTGTAGATGTGCATATTACCAGGAAATTCCGATTCCATTATTTTTGCCATAAGAGTTTTGCCTATTATTGAAGAAACTTTCCAGCCAATTAATAAGGAAATCCACTGGAATCAGCTTTTGTAACGAAATTTTGTGTGAAATATTTTATGACCTTAAAAGACCCCTATTGATTTTGAGATCAAAATATTAATGATTTAACACACACACACAAAATCTTGGATAGTTCTCACCCCCCCCCCCCACCCACCCCCCACCCCCACCCCCCCAAATTGATGCTTTGCCTTAAATAATTTCATGAGTACAGTATATAAACAAATTCATATGACTACATCATAATCTTGTTTCCATCAATTATTTAACTGTGTAAATCGTCATGTGTTGGACATGGACTTACACTCCTTAACAAATCGAAATCACTGAGGAATTTAAATAACAGTTTGTCAGCATAACTCCTGCACTGAATTTCCTGAAACTTTGTAGGTATTTCAGACATAATGTAAAGATTTGTATATTACCAAGAAATTTTGATTCCATTATTTATCTAGAAACTTCAGCCCAATTAGATTTGTAACGTACAAAGATTTGAATATTCTTATATGCAAGAAGTTTTGATGTGATGATTTTTTGCAAATAATGCCCCTTTTTGAATTATACTGTGTATTTAAAATGCACTGTGCCATTCATTATGTGTTGCATTGTTGAGTTTTGGGGGAGCGTGGGGTATGTGAGCTTGCTCACTTTTTCTTTCTTTATTATACTATGGGTTGAAAATTTATTACTGAAACGAGTGATTGTGTCCTTTAGTGGTAGATATTTTTTTTCAATCTGTATGTATTACTGTAGATATTTTAATTACCTTTTCAAAATAATGTGACATACATTGTAATGAATTTAGAAATTATTTTATAATACATGTAACTTTTTTCTAGTCCATGAAGTTTTTCAACCAGTGGAGGAATAAGTTGCAATACTTTTTGTTTAGTTATACTACTATGGATAAGTTTTCAGAATTTTATCAAATTCTTACAGCATGTTCATTCAAAAACAAGTTTCTTAATGTAAAGGTTCTTCGGATCAGTATATCTTTAGGATACTTACCATTTTTGTTTCTTTAACTATATTTCTCTGTCAGATTTGAGATAGATACATGTATGTGCATTGTAATCCAGAGGCTGGCCCACATTGACTTGAGTTGATATTTTATCCATGTCTTGTCCACACTGATTGGCTTACTTTGCCTTGTGATATTTTGATGTAAGAATGTCATAGTCAATTCTCTTTTAATAATGATATTTTGACATAGTGAAGTCACAATCAATTCTCCCACCATGGTTGTTGTAGGTTAACCAATTATAGATGTTACACTGTATACAGGGAAATGTTCACCCTCATTTTTTTTTTGACCCCTTTGCCCTCGTCCCAAGTTGGCAAATTTAAAACGGGGAATTCAAAGAAAACAGCAGTATCTCTTAAACGAAACTAAATTCTCGGCAAATTTAAAATGGGGCAAAATTGTTTGCAAGTGTGAAATGGTGAAAATAACATAGGGCTAAAATATCCCTGTATACAGTATTGGTTAACCCACATTTACCCCAAGAACTGTGATGTGTGGACTGACTAATGCAATTGATTTTGATATGTGCAATATACAAAGGGCCCAAAGTCACATAAGTTTATGTATTCCGCATCCAAGTCCTTCCATATTTTCATTCTCAAGAGGGATTCATAGCGTTCATTTTCTCGGTACATACATTTGATTTCAACAATGAACATCTATTTATTATCCATTTTTCATGCTGATGGGTTCAATTTTACCTCAATTTTTTTTTAATTGAATAACTGTTGTATTGATCTTATTTTGCATTTTTTGCTCTAGCCTTTTCTGTAAAGTTATGAACAAAACATAAAATATTTGAATATAAATTACATTGTATTTATCAAAATTATACATTACTACTGAAATACACTATCATACAATTTGGATATTAGTCATTGTCGGGAATATACATTGTATTTTCAATTTTCATGGTGCTGAAGAAAAGAACACTGCATTATTTATCCTAGATCTGTTAAATGAACACGATCACTCACTGACAAAAACTAGAATGTAGGGCTGCTGTTTTGAGTATAGAATATGTCTTTCACTGTGCTGTTCATGTAGGTTTATTTACATTCTTTAACTATTGTGATCAGAAACTTTACATATAGTCATTATTGGTGCACTTCTTTTCTTTATAGTTTAAACAAGTTGTGTATTATAGATATATATTTATGAATTGATATAATGATCAATATTTTGTTGCAAGTATAAAAAAGATTTGCATACATTGTCTTTGTTGTTAATATTAATAAATTTTTCTTTAAATCATTTTCTGTATTAATTTTGTTCACTGCCTTTACATTTAAGGTTTAAAAACTTTCAGAGGAGGTATAGGTTGTCCTGCAAGTCAATGATGTAAAACTGTAATCAAACTTCCTACAAACTCTCAATTTTGTGCAAAAAATATTACGGAAGTCTTTTGGCTTTACAATGGTAAATTCAATTATATCAGAAAATATAATGTGCATCTTTCTTTTCGATGGTTTAATACACAGGATTTTTGACCGTTTTTCTGAAGTTTTCCACATTGAAATAAAATAAACTCTAGTATCTGCACTTACACTTTATCCCGGCACTCGGAATAAGTTGGAAAAACTTATTTTCAAAATTAAATTAAAACTTTTATACCGATACTTTCTTTAAAAAAAACTTTGTATGCCCAAAAATTCTTTGATGACAAAGGGATGGGGGGGGGGGGGGGGGGGGTTGTAAGATCTTTATTTATTCTATCTGTGATTGATAATGTTGAAGTATGATGTCATTTACAAACTATGATGTATAGAGACGTGTCAAGACAAGTCAAGAAAATAAAAAGATCCATCATAGTAGCGGTAGGAAGATACCCAGTAGAATCTCTAAATTGCAAACCATTCAAACATGGACTTCAGGGATAGTGTCAAAAATCCAATATTATTTTTTTTTTTAATTCAAATGACAACGAAGTTTGTTTCAAACATCTTTGATATTTTACCGCAATCACGCATGGTCCAAGTATCCACATCTGAACCTTATTCCGAGTTTTTATTACCATTTAAGCCTTGTTTTTTGATTTTGAAAGTGATATACAATGTTCAATTTTCACATCACCGTTTACACTAGAGCTACTGTAAGCGAGCTCACAAAATAAACCCCCGCTGCATTTTTTTTAAAAGTGCCTATTTGTAATATTTTGAAAGTGACCTTGAACTTGACAAAATGACTTTGGTTATAAAAGTGACACTTCCTCTGGTCATAAGTAATCTTTCGGTGAAATATAGACATCCAATGTTTCTCACTTAGATAATTATAGACCTGTCATGAATTTTACAATTGTTCTGCCATTGACCTTAAACTTGTCACAATGACCTTGGGTCAAGGTTATGACACACCCTCAGGTCATACAAAATCTTTGTACCAAGTATGAGCTTCTACATCCTCACAACGTCAGGGGTCGTGAGTCAACACGTTGCCATTGGACCCCTGACTAATTTCATTCGGTTATTTGGGCTTGCTTCTCCCATTGAGAAGCACCAATCAACTTGAAGTAGACAGATAATGTAAACAGAAAGGAATGAGTTGAGACCTAAACTGCACGTGTTATGCATTGTTTATCACCGAAAGGCTTAGTGTGATTGGTTGAGAGATAAGAAAAACAATTAAGATTTGTTATTTTCCAGAAAGACGTTGCTGCAATCAGCCCGCAAGATATCGAATGAAATTTGTCAGGGGTCCAACGGCAATGTGTTGACTCAGGATCCCTGACGTTGTAAGGATGTGTTGACTCAGAACCCCCGACGTTGTAAGGATGTGTTGACTCAGGACCCCCGACGTTGTAAGGATGTGTTGACTCAGGACCCCCGACGTTGTTAGGATGGAGCTTCTAATGAATCTCCATTACAAAGTTATAGCCCAGACAAGAATTTTACATTTCTCTGTCTTTGACCTTAAACTTGTCACAATGACCTTGGGTCAAGGTTATGACACACCCTCAGGTCATAAACAATCTGTGTACCAAGTATGAGCTTCTAATGATTCTTCATTACAAAGTTATAGCCCGAACAAGAGTTTTAGACCTAATGCCAGTGACCTTAAACTTGCCAGAATGACCTTGGCTAAACGTCTGACACACCGGTACCCTCTGCCGAAATAACCTTGGTGCAAGATCAGGACACATTCTCATGTTACAATCTTTTTACTTAGACTGAGCTTTCAATGATTCTCTATTACCAAATTATAACCTAGCTGGACAAGAATTTTACACTTTATCTGCTAGTGACCTTGAACTTGCAGGAATTACCTTGGGTCAAAGTTGTAACAAACCCTCAGGTCATAATCAATTATTGTACAAAGTATGGGCTTCCAATAATTCCCCACTACAAAGTTAGAGCCCGGACATATTTGCATGGACATACGGACAGCTAGACAGACGACAAGGTGATTCCTGTATGCATACCCCCCTTCCCACTTCTTTTGCAGAAAGGCGGTAGAATGAAGATGGGAAATGATTACTAGTATGCACGAAAAAGATGAACATTTTTGCCGACAGATAACCTGTATAAGTACCGAGAAACAGTTGGTGTATTATATAATATACTTGTACAATGTTTCTTCGCTCACATCTTTGATTACCTTGATGATAATGTACATCCCAAGGTCGCTTGCCGTTCTATCTACGATTCCTAAACTGGGAACCTGTGCGAAGTATGTTCAGTTATACAACCAAGATTGTAAGGATTAGTAGTTATCAATGATTATCTTTACTCGTGAATACTGTAACATTTCTGCTTAACATCAACCAGTAACAGGTGCTGATCTAGACAGATGCAGATGAAATTTACATGAAAGTACTTATTACTGTATAAGTTGTTACAGTTTATGTCCACAGGTCACACAGACCTGCCTGTTTTCAAAAATATATTTCAGGTTAAGGTTTTGATTAATGGAATGATGTACAAAAATATCTAAATATTCGTTTTTTTTTTAATAATTCTTTAAGTTAGTGTTCCTCAATTTTTCCATTCACTAATGCCTCTATTGTACAAAGTCCAAATCTTTGAGGGCATCTAGATGTTGCCACGTCATTTCCTGTTAATTCTCCATTCACTAAATACTCTTTGCCAACTTTTTCCTGGCACCACCCGATCAGTTCATCTGTTTTGGGAGTAGGAACTTCCATTAGAAGTGCAATCCCCTTGATGACCACTAACCCTGCTTCTAAGTCCTCAACCAGACGTCCAAAGTCCGGCACTAGACCACCGTCTACTTCTTTCATTGTGTGCCTGACGTCAGCAAATTGCTTATTGGTGGTGATAGTAGTGTACAAATCGGCATTGTTGCTAATGTCTCCCTTGAATCTTTCAATGCACCACTGATACAAATCTTGAACACCAGTCAAGTCAACTCTGACCTTCTCAGATGTTGTAATTGCTCGCGCCACATCCAAACATTCTTGGCTGCATGTATTTAATATTTCAGCAGTTTCTTTGCTCATTCCATGATAAAAGAGTGGTGTTTCGGAGACCGGTTTCCCATCCCATTTTCCCCATTGTCCGTAAATAATTACTGGACAAAAGAACGTATTGGGCATTAGTGTAACCTCTAGAAAATGTTTGGATGGACGAAATAGCGGCTTACTACCATGTATCATTTGTAGGCACATAAGAGGTGGTCGTCTGCAAATGCCTCTTCCGCGAACAATTGAGCCAACCAAAACCTGCATCGCACTGAGAGCTTCTACGTGATTTCCGAATTCTACAATTTTAGATGACCATGACGGTTCTTCAAAAGACAAGAAAGTACACAGATCAGCTTTGCTGCCTAATATATTGTAACATAAGTATTCGAATCCAGGTTTACCCGGTAGTCCCACGATGACGGTGTTCTTGCTTGCAAATGGTTCTATTGCTTGTAGATATTTACCATGGTCCATCGCTGACGTTGTAAGGATGATGAGGTCACATCCGTTGAGGGCTTCCTTTGGATTACTCGTCACCAGTCTTGGTTTAGCCTTCACTTCTCTCTTAGTTCCATTGTCTTCGTTAATGCTTAAAACCATCTCTTTCTTGTCGATGAGATTTTCCCATTTTTTGGCCTCTTCTTCGTTTAGGTCCAGAATGCGTGTTTCTGCGTCAGGATTTGAAGCAGAGAAGGCAGCCACAAGGTGAGCGTTGCTCCCACCTCCACAGACACATATCTTTAACGGTCCAGAAGGCATGATTCCGTAAATCTGGAAAAACAAGAGATTGATAAGTTTCTACTTGTGGAACAGTTCTTAACCACGATAATACGTTTCCTTCTTCATAGCGGCTGTCCATGTAGAATAAAATATTAATAAATTTAAATAACAAAAAATAACAAAGTTGGAGGGAAAACATCCCATGAACCATTACAAAGTATTTTGTTGATCCGAGTTGAAAAAAAATATGAGAGAAATTGAAAACGATGTTAAAAATTTAAACAAATATCAGTAGCATCTAGCATGCATTTGAACATTAATTGTCCCCTGCCTTGGGGAAAGCGTGGGAACATTGAATTTCATTTCATCTCTCTGTCACAAAAACTTGAGCCTTGGTCATAAACTTTGAATGAGAGAAGATGGGACGTTCATGTTTTACATGAGCATTACCTATGACAAGAGATTTCAAAGTATTTTATGATTTTTGACCTCTTGACCTGAAAGTTTGACCCACTTTTGAATTTTTGTTTGTCACAAAAAAAAAAAAACTGTAACATTGGTCAAAACTTTTGAATGAGTGAAGATGGGGCTTTCCCAGTATACTTTGATTTTTGAAATTATGACCTTCACCTTGAAGTTTGAAGTTCTTTTCAAATATTTTAATCTTGACCGTATATTTTGCACCGAAGAGACAAGGCTTTCATATTTTACACGTGCATTACCTGAATACCTGTGACAAGACCTTTCCGAGTGTACAATGAGTTTTTTACCTCATAACATGACTTTGCTGCGAGACCTACTTTTCAAAAAATTTACCCTTGACCGTAACTTTTGCAACTGAAGAGAGTTTTCATAATTTACTTGTGTACTACCTCAGATAAAACCTATAATTTATAATTTTTAGGAATGTCAAATCGGCCAATATTTGATAATCGGTTACTCTGACGATTTTCCGATCGAGTACCCGGTTACTCCTAAAAATGTAAATGCAACTTTATTTTATTGAGACTAGTTAAACCCTATTAACTTCAAACTTCAAGGTCATATAAAAGTAAATCCACGAAGGATGACGAGTAAAGTTATTTATTCTTCACTTTTATATGACCTTGAAGTTTGAACTTTTCAAAACCTCTAACCTTGGCCATAGTTTTTACACCAGGCTTTCATAATCTACACGTGCGTTGCCTGGAACAAGACCTTGCCAAATGTACTATGATTTTTTGCTACCTTGTGACCTTGACCTTGAATTTTGACCTTATTTTCAAAATTTTAACCTTGGTCGTAGTTTTTGCACCTGAAGAGACAGGACTTTTATATTTCATATGTGAATTACTTGCGACTAGACCGTTCAAATGTACTTTTTGATTCTTATACTCCTTAACCTGAACTTGAAGTTTTACCTTTGTTTCAAAGACAGGTACAATATGCCAAAAATCATTGCACCCAAACCAATAAGACTTAAAGCGGGAGACCACAATTCTCTAAATTTGCTTCTTTTCATTTGAAATTAGCCTTTAGCAATAAAGAAATAGCAACCCGTGTACAGAAATGAAGTGTAAAACACTTGTATCCTTTCCCGTTGTTCGAAGTGAACAAACTGAGTATAAACATTTCTATAATCACCCCCATCTTTGCCCGAGCTTGTACATTGTTTTTTATATTTCTTTCAAATCACAATGTAAGATTACTGGCGCAGATATTTTGAAGCCGAAGTTGGCAACCACTTACTTCAGAAACAAAGCAATAATGTGTCTAAAGCATTGTATTTTTGTAACAATCACGAAGTTTAAGGATGTCTGAGGCCTTTGGTGGCACCCCCTCAAAGATAGTTCAATAAGTACGTTAGTCAGTATATGTATACATTTATTACAGTCAAAGGCTGGCCACTTCTGAAAGCTAGTATATATGTTTATAAAAGAACAGACATTTCCATCATATAATAGGAATGTTGATGCAAACGTTTTGCATGGCATCAGCAGATGCCAAGCAATGAAAAATGCTTCTCCCAATTTTCTCATTCTAATTTGATTATACGTCAACTGCTCTGACGTCAAATATAAGATCTACAAAACGCTAATTGCAACTCAGATACTGTAGGAGGCTATAATGACAGAAATATAGCTATAAGAAAGCAAGAGATTGGTTGTCTGTCAGTTGTGACGAAATTCTCGCTTCAATGTCATTTCTAATTTGGTCTCTAGAAGGTATAAAATTTCTAGATTAATTCCAATTTTAAGAATGATTGTAAATTTCTCTACATTTTTTCTCAAGCTGCCAAGGAAGCATGTATTACTTCCAAGAAAACTATAATCTTTAAAACTCTTAAAGGAAACAATTCGTATTGGTCAGATTAGTCCTTTTGGCTCAACTCATTATATGCTACTACATAATCAAAATATACTGGTCACTTACCTGTAAGGGAAAAAAAATATCCAACAAGAGTGGCACCCACACGGTGGCTACTGAAACAACACGGCGCGCGCACGTGCAGAAATTGGATCTCCACTGTAGATAGTAATATAATTTATCCTATTCAGTTCCCTGCATGACAATATAAGCGTGCCGTGGTTATTACATTTGTTTTCACTTTTCCAGGCTCATCATACAGCTACTTTGAATGCCTTGCTATATATACCAGAAGTCTGTCAATAATAATCAACTGTTGTTTTTTCCACAGTGTATGAGCCAACACATATGCTCTCCAATGAAACGCGATGTCTTTCAACTTTTGCATTCTTCTTTAACAAGGCTTGGTATTCTATACCACTTCAGGGTCAATGGTTATGAAATCATTGTTTTTTCTACCATTCGTTTTTGTTTCCTGTTTATTTTTGTAGTGTACCGGAGATGCCTTTTCGCTGCATATTGGAATTAACATAGCGAGAAGTTGAAATCTATTTGTTTGAATTTCAAGTACCTCAGATATATTAATTAAGAAAGTTAGACAGAAATATGCATTCGTATTTATAACAAACATTAAAGGAGGTAAAATACATGTGCATGCATGGCATTAGAAGAAAAATGCAAATGTGTACATATACCCCCCCCCCTTTTGAAAAATGATGTTAATTTTAGAAGCCTGACCCCCCCACCCCCCAGTCTGAACTCCTGTGTTAAGACTGGAAATCATATAATACGATAAAGTTTGTTAATATTTAAGTCCTTATTAACTTAAAGGGGCTATAATCAATAATGCTAGAATACATTCATAAAAAACTAAACGCTCATATAATTAAAATAAAAATGAAATCAATGTTAATGTACTATTTTACCATTACAATGCATACTGGTAAATAGTTGTATATATATGACAAGGGTGGGGCACAATGTTTCTTAGGGCATATCCATACCCCGAATCCTGTCAAGTGCTCCAAGGTGCATCGAATTCAAGTACCCCCCCCCCCTTTTATTGGAAGAGTTTAATCTATTTAGTTTGTTAAACTCCTTTATATTAAAATAACACGGAAAACAAAGCATTCAGATCGACGTGCATGGAATATGCATGTAAAGATACTGCTAGAGCATCATTTAGAAAAATAAGATGCGATTGCTATGCGTCATTAGGTAAATTTTTTAACGTAGATAAGATCGGTTCAAACGACCAAATTGGATTTTGTATCTCTGTGGTTTTGCCGGGTATGATGGTGCAGTCATATGTTTCACTTTTACTGCCCTTTGCCATTGATTTTGTGATAAGATAGCAATTTGATTGACACATTTTCGCTCAGAAGTGTCTAACTCCCTGATCTATTTTAAGTGACATACACAATATCGAAGTGTTTATAAATACAAAAAAACTTTCATCCTGTTTCAATTTGCTTAACATACTCTTGTCTGTGAAGGAGTTTTAAAAAATATGGATGACACCAATGATACTACTAAGTTACCACCAATTACGGATTTTTTCCATTCGAGGGCAACTCCTTGCCCATACCCCCTTTACTTGCCAAGCGCGCCCCAGAGCGCGCGGGGGGAAGAGCGCATACGACGCCCAATGAACGCCTTTATGGTCTGGGCAAAAACGGAGAGGAAGAAATTGGCTGCGGAAAACCCCGAAGTTCACAATGCTGATCTCAGTAAAATGCTGGGTAAGTGGCTGCATGAGTTCTAAATCATACAGGAAGAAAGGTAATCATTGAAAAACAGACTATTTCAGATGTCTGATCATTTTCTAATTGGGAGGCAGAGTTTAAATTCTTCTCTGAGTTTGTAGTAAATTCTGTTATCTTTTATTTTTGTTTTTGATGCGGTACAGCAATATACATGTATGTGTCAAGTAGACATCTCCATGTAGACCGGTTTCAAATCTATTTTTTCTTAATGTTCAATACTTTTTTATAATATCTACGTCTTTCCTCTTAGATTGAATTTGTTGTATTATTCAGAAATACACTGAAAATTACAAATTAGTTACTAATTAAAATTAAAGCAATAAAATGTTTTCTTCACGATAGTAAAAGTATACATGATTACATCATAGAAAAAGAGCTTTTATGAACATAGTTACGAGTAGATGTAATAAATTTTAATCAGTAAAGATCTACCTGCAACAATATTTATAATGGCAATACATTGCAATACACTTTGTCGTTGTGGCGTTCTTTCTAAACATTGAAATTTTTGATTTTTTTTTCCCTCTGAGTGAATCCTGTTATATATATAATATGTTCAGAGGCTTTAGATATTTACATGGTGTTTTTGTGTTTTTTGTGTGAGGTGGTTAAAATTTGCGTCATTATTTTAATTTGCCTCATATATGGTAATATGCTGATATATAATAAAAAGTTTAGTTACGTGTAGCATCAAAATAAATCAAAACAAGCGATATATATATATATATATATATATATATATATATATATATATATATATATATATATATATATATATATATATATATATATATATATATATATATAGGAATGGCAATCCAATACAGAATTAATTGCTAATCGGTTAACTGCAAGACGTTCCTACGGATTAACCAGTTAAAACTCTATTTATAGATACGATGACTAAAATCGTTTATAGGAATTTCTCAGTAGACATGATGAAATAAAGGAAACCATGAAACATGCCTGAGAAATCAGACATTGATAAGTTTCCATAGGTGATGACACAGGTGTTTATTCTGCACTGTCCCCATAATCTAGGTGCAATCTAATTTACATCTAGGTGCAAATTAACTTTTACATATGAGTAAATTAACTCCTGGTGTATTAATTTTCAGTCATGCAAACGCGTAGCAAAATTTTCACGAGGATAGTAATATTGAAATTGTCTAGAAAATAGAGCATCATCGATTTCATTAAAAAATGCCTCTTTTTACATAAGAGAGAACAGTGACCATCTGTTGTATTATTTAAAAGTCCAATAATTATTTTAAGTTGCATTTAAACAAGAAATGGCAACATTCTATTTTGTGCATGGGAGAAACACTGCGGTGAAGAGCGATTAGAAAGCTTTGAAATTGCAAACTTCGTACTGATATACATACAGTTTGAGAGTGTCTGTGAAAAATTACATTTACACAAGAGTTGAAAAATTACGTTTACAGACCAAGAGTAAAATTTGTATACATGTAAAATTTACATCTGTAAGTGAATGGGTTTAAATCTGAAGTATCACTTAATTTACAATGTTTGTCGACATGATGTTTAAACAGGGGGGAGGGGGCAACTTTGCAAAAAAGTATCCAAAAGTAAGGACCCCCTCCCACGAAATAGGATTCTCGAGTTTGGACATTTATTTTTTTTTTTATTTATTTATTTGTTATTTTTTTTGCTTGTCAGATTAATGGGAGTCCCCCCTCCCATTTTTTCATTTTTGAACTGATTGTTGTTGCTGTTGTTTTTTTTTTGGGGGGGGGGGGCTTGTCATATTTTTTGGGGAGGTTGCACCCCCCCCTTTTTAAACTCGTTGCTATGTGCTTGCATGCAAAGAACCTTGAATCATAGAAATCACAGGAATAATTTGCTTTTAACTATTATGTTGATTAATCGGTTATCAAAATTATAATCGATTGTCTATAATCGGTGTCATTTCGACTAGGAAATCGATTCAATCGATTAATCGGCGCACTACTGCTTATAAGTGAAAAATCCTTAATCCACCTAGTCAAATGCAATATTTCTTACGTCTTTTTTTCTTTCTGTTAAAGCAACTATAAATGTTTGTATGTTTTGCTTAATGTGAAACACAGCTATATTTTTCATCTTGCACATTTCTGTGTTAATTGCGTAACTTAGGTAAATACTTTCATAACGTAACAAACCTCATAATATTATTACAATTCAGATTACTAACATAAACATATATAGGTTGGTTTACTTTGTAGGTCAGAAATGGCGATCTCTAAGTCCATCACAAAAGAAATACTACAACGAACAAGCTGACAAATTACGGGAGCTACACATGAAAAAATATCCAAACTACAAGTATCGTCCGCGCCGGAAAAAGACCAAGTTCAGGGGTTCTCTAGACGATCTGTCTTTGTCTAATATACATGTAAGCAAACAAGTGGAAATTGAATGTGTGTCAAAATCTACCAACTTAACGCCACCTGCAAGTCCTGAAGTGTCACAAAGAGACGCACCGCCCTTTTTGATTTCTCAAATCAACTATGCTGCAGAGCAAGTGGGGTCCGGATTTGACCACACAAGCATACAACCATCCACGATTTGTCTTGGGTTTCCGGACACTCCGCCCTATCAGAACAATTTTCAAGGCTTTGTCTTCCCTATGGGGTCTCAAGACGCTCAGGCAGAAGTTCGCATGTACTCAGACGAACAATGTTTGACCTACTGGTCAGAAGCTGGAACTGTGTTGTCGGGGGTTCAGGAAACCGAGCCAAAAACCCAGCCTCCTCAGCTAAACGACTACGTATTATCATCTCAAGAGCTAAGGGACGTGTCCGAGATTGACAGTACTGAGTTCGATCAGTATCTAAAGACGGACCAAAACAAATGTAAGAATGGCTGAAACTCACAAAACAATGTAGACAAGTCCATGAGGTCTTTGCTAGACATTCAACTTCCTTTGCAATGTGACATTTTTCTTGTCTTTTTGTGCAAATCTTCTGTTTGCCAGCTCTTAAAACTAGAGATTACAAAATATTAATATTTGAATCACGATAATTACAGAGTATTAACTGCATAATATCTAATACATCTCATTAATCAGGTTGAAGAAATTGATAATTACTTCAAATAATGTTTATTGCTTGATACTGCTTTATTGTCGCGTAATAAAAGTTCACTTTTTCGGGTGTGGAAATGCATGCAGGATTTTTTTTTCATCTTGTATTACACTTATGAAGTTAACAAACGTGTTTTGATCATTTACTCAGTTGCATCATCAAATAAAATGCATATTTTTAATAACTTCCTGGATTTTTTAAAAAGTGACATAATGTTTAATAATAGTAAATTGGCATATAATGAATGACAAACACAAATTAAAGGGTCAATATCAATTAACACAGCAGTCAAACATTTATCGCTGGATCACAGATAAGCCTAGGTGTGAACTTCATCCACGTGGTCACTGTTTAGTGAGAGTGTTTAAATTGTTGTGTTATCATTCATCGTTGTCAAACTTCGGAAAGGGAAAATTTTTCTTGTCCCAGATAATATAAGCTTACAAGTAACAATTGTAATTTATAATGTTCAACTGTTTCGAAAATAATGCTAGTGTGTGTCCATGCAGCTGACATTTAACCGTTGAAAAAGCTACGGTCATTTCAAATGCGCATGCATTTTTTCCCCTTCCTTATCTTCTCCAATTGTTTAAATTTGATCTCTGATATAGGTACCAATTACAATGTAATTCAGTTGAACAGAAAGATTTTTTTCGTTAAACACTAATCTTTTCATGGTTAAGCTAGATCATGAAATTAAGTGATCATGGAACTACGAAGTTTAGTAATTGTAGAGTAGGGTGAGGTAAGTTGTCTCGATCGGTGGAATAGCACGAAATTTGATACCCACGAAATTTAATAACAACACCAGTAATGGTTCAAATCGGGAAATTATCAGTATTTTTATCCCCTCGCAACAGAGTTGGAGGGGATATAGTAACGCGCCTGTTCAATTTATTACTTCCCCGTCTTTTTTATAATATTATTTCAAATAACTGATTTTTATAATCACTTTAAAACAAAGAAGTTTGAAATGTAACTCCAACTCAAATTGAAAAATTGTAAACAAACTAAGTGCATGGCTCTGATAAGCAAGGATGGCTCTCCCAAAATTGTGAAATTCATGGCCCCAGGGTCGGGAGTTCTGGGAAAGGGGGAGGGGCTCTATTGATTATACAGTGAAAATGCAGAATTTCTTTGAAAATATTCTTCTCAGTTCCTACTTATAAAGCAAATAAACTAAGTGTATAGTTATGATTAACAAGGGTGCTTCTTCCAGTTTCGTGACCTCTGGTAAGATCTTCTGGTGTAATGGTGGGGCTCTATTGATAATATAATAAAAATGCACCAATTCTATTAAATAATCTTGTCTGCTTCTGGGTATTGAGCAGAGAAACAAAGTACATAGTTATGATGAGCAAGGGTGCTTCTTCCATAAATTTTAAAACTTGCAGCCCCAGGGTCAGAGATTCTGGTTGTTCCGGGAGGGGGTCGGGGTTGGGGGCTCTATTGATAATATAGGGAAAATGTGTTAATTCTTTGAAAATCTTCAAATTAATGCATAGTTATGATGAGTGAGAGTACCTCTCCGTGAATTTCATGACCCCGGTTCATGGGTTCTGGTGTTAGGGTCTGTATCTATATTGAAAATGTATTATTTCTTTGAAAATCTTCTTTGTTCCCGGGCATCTCGGAGGCAGAGTAAAAGTTTTAATGAGCAAGGGTATTTTTACCAGATTTTTGATATTCTGGACCATTTTGTCAAGTGTTCTGGTACCAGCCAGGGCTCTATTAATTTGCATTCTACTGAAATAAGTTATTCCCCTTTGCCATTCACCTTTGATAATTAATCAATGTAAATAATTGATAGATTAATAGAATAAGAAAATTATGCAAGAACTTTCATTGTATAATAAAAAAAAGTACATTCATTGTTTTAATGATCAGGAAGACTTGTAGATAATAGATAAATAAAAATGAGACAAAAATTATTCATCTCATTAAATGTTCTTTAAAGACCAAGAGAGGCCAATGTGAGAGATAAAAATATGAAGTTAAATATAGTATTGAAGCACTATTGTTTTGTTAATAGTCTGCTTGGTGATAGTGATAAATGGGGGCAAGTAGAACTCGTGAGTACAAGCCTAAGTATTTAGTTGATCCTGATCATCCTATTTCTCTCGCATTTGGGAAACAAAGCTGTATATATGGGTTTATTTTATACATCTATGAATTCCTATAAATTGTTGTATTATACTCAAGTGACCGTTAAGGCCCTTGGGCCTCTTGTTTTGCAGAGCTACAGTTCTGCAGTTAGGCCCCAAGGCTCAATTGGTTCATAGAGTAAAAATGCATTATTCTCTGCCCCTGGGTATTCAGCAGACAAACAGAGTGCATGGTTATGATGAGCAAGGTGCTTTTTCAAAATTGTGAAATTCACTGCCCCTGGGTCAGGGGTTCTGGTGTTTAGGTGGGGCTCTATTGATCATAGAGTGAAAATGCATTAATTGAATTCTGAGAAAAATCTTCTCTGCTCCTGGTTATTGAGCAAAGAAACTAAATGCATGATTAAAATGAGCAAGGTGCCTCTTCCAAAATCAGAAATTCGTTGCTCTTGGGTCAGGGGTAGGGTTGTATTGATCATAGAATGAATTTATTGAAATTCTTTGAAAATCATCTAATCTTCACAAAATTGTAATGAGCAAGAATGTTTTAATTAGATTTGTGAAATTCTGGACGACTAGGTTGAGGGTTTTAGTGCTGGTCAGTGCTCTGTTAATTTGTACTCTACTCTGAGAAAAGTTATTTCCCTTCGTTATTCACCTATGATAAATAATCACTATAAGTAATGTAATCGATATAATTGAACTATTGATAGGTCAATCGAATAAAAGAATCATAGAAGATTTTATTGCATGATCTAAAAAGTACTTTCATAGTTTTTAATGGTTAAGTACTCATGTCGACTTGTAAATAAATAAAAAAAATGAAACAAAAATACTTTTATTTTTACATTAAATGTTATTCAAAGACAAAGAGAAGCCAGTGTTATAGCGTTTTTATGTGTTATGTTGATAGTTCACCTGAGTCAAAGACTACAATTTAATCTTCTTCAGAACCACTCACAGGGACGGTAACATACTATTCCTGATTTTACGTGAACACTATGAGTGTATATACAAAAGTATGCCATTAAATGCTAAGTTTTTTGTTTTATTCCCTTAAAATGGAATAAAGGTGAAATCAGTATCCGCCTCGATCATGACTTGACCAAGTTTGAGAAATAAAGTACAACAAACTCATCTAGAGAGGATTTCCCTGAGACCAATATAAACAACATAATACATGTATATAGTTAAAAGTAGTATGGACACATTACTCATATCTGATTTAGGCTCCTTGGTTTCATTCTATTTTTTGATTTGTCCATTCAATGAAATGTATAAGTAAACAGCCTTCTTTAAAAATTAAACTATTTTCAATAGTTTTATGCAAAAGGTAAAAAAAAAACAGTTCTGTATTTAGATAATTTATACTTTTATTTCTTTGCAACAAAAAAAAAAATCCTGATCTGAAAAGTGGGACCTGCCCCAAAACAGTAATATCAAAACAATATTAAGCAATACTGTATACAGGGTGGTTTTTGCCCCATGTAATTTCTGCCCTGTCACACTTGGAAACAACTTTGCCCCATTTCAAATTATCCTACTTGTGACAAGGGCGAAAATAAAAGAGGGACAAAATTTCCCTGTATACAGTAAAAATAATAAGTAAAATCACAGACTGAAATAAAATAAGTATTATAAATAATTTGAAGGACAAGATAGGCTAAGACCCCTTCTTGGCCCCAGGTTTGGAGTGTCTCTAAGAATGATGCAATAGTTCATAATCAAAATACATGTACCTGTTGTCATCCCTGTTACAAAATGAACATTAATTCTAGTTTATGGGATGCACAATGGTCACAAAATATGTCAATTTTGGAATTTTCTCATTTTTATACAAATTTTTCAATTTTAAAGAACACTTTTTGTCAGAAAACATAGAGCACATGCTTGCCTATCTACCATATTTATATATTTCATATACTAGTATCAGATGCATCTTCTGTATAAAAATCACAGATAGGCAAGTTTTTGCTCTATGTTTCACAAAGTGAAAAGTATCTAAAATTTAACAAAATTCAATCAGAATTGAGGATATTCAGTAAAATGTCCTTCTTTGGGATTATTTTGTCATTTAGAGTTCTGAACTGTAAACTATCACAATCTCAACTGTGTTTTGATTTTTATATCAAAAAAGGGGCCAAATTTGACCGCTAACGTACCTTGTCCTTTGAATACAGATAACAACTTTCACACACACACACAAAAAACTCAATGCTTTTCTAATAAACAATCACGTTACTAAAGGATAAAAAAATTGTACATTCATTGACATAAACATTTACTGTTAATGGTATATAAATATAAAATATATGCTTTGAAAATACTTTGGTATGTGTAAGCAAAACATTTCAAATGTTGATACTCTAACATAGAGAAGCTCCAAGTGGAATTACAAATATTGAAATACAATAGTACAATCAATTACAAAAAAAATCTTTTGAGGAGAATATGTTAAAAAAGAGAGGTACTATATGCACATAGATAAAACAAAAATGTTCTGATTGCAAATTCTCCTGGACGGAATGCATAATCTTCACTTGATGGGTTCAACTATCTAACAAAATCTGAAAAAAATCCTCTAAAATTAACTTGTATGATAGACAAGAACAAAAAAGAAGAAAGTTTAAAAGTAAAACATTTCAAATTAAATTACTTTATGAAAAATATCTCTTTGCTTTTATGAATAAGCATTTTAATAATGTGGCATTTTCCTCTGTGTTGAGGCATCATGATCCATTTCTTTATAGAAAATTGTACCTTACATCTAATAATTCAACTAATTCATGATGCTCAATAAAACAAAATAACTCTGTAACTATTCAAGAAGATGTTTCAGTAATTACTTAGACAATAGCTGAAACTAACCCGCAGGTTTTCCTACAGAAGATGGTTGTGTAGTTGTATATCCGGTCTCCATAACCATCGGTTCCATTGCGACACCCACTGGTCATGTTTGACCACACACTGCAGGCAAAATCTGAGCTCAGATCATAACAAGCTGTTAAAAATCAATAAAATAATAATCAAGTTCTTATAACTCATTGCAAACATTACTGAGTATACAGTAAAACATGCTTATAATAAAGTGTCAGGGACAGACAATTTTGCTTTGTTATAAACGTAATTTGTTATATCCGGTAAGTTTAAAATGTATTTTAAAGTCACTGAGAATGAAAATCACTTCACTGTAAGCATCAATTCATTATAACCATGTTAGCTATAAGTGTGTTTTACTGTAAATTGATAAACTTTGTCTACAGAATACAGAAATACTGGAAGAGTCAAGGAAAGGCAAATAAAACAAATGACCCATGGCCCACAGTGCTCACCTAGGTCACCATACTCTTCCTGATGAATGAATATTTGCATATTAGATAAAAAAGGCCTCTTATAGTTGTTTCCAAATTGAAGTTCATGATTTTAACAATTTTTCATGTACATTATATATATAAGCTTGACACCAACTTTATTCAGTCCCTTGAGGTCATTATTTGAACAAGCATGGATCATGAACATGGATCTAAATTGCATGAAGATGCTTGCACTGATTTGTACAAACTTGAATCTACACTCATGGAAGACGCAGTCACATACATTTAGTCTTTTCTGGCACAGTGATTCTTGAAAAGATTTTTAAACAACCCATCCAATTTCCCTTATTTATTTTTTTATCTGTTATTGCAAATAGTTGTGCCCCTATTGGAATAATCTTAAATCCCCCCTCATCCTATGATGGTTTGTGGCAAGTTTGGTTGAAATTGGTTCTGCACTTTTGGAAAAAAAGACCAAAGCAATAAAAATTTACAAACATACAGCCTGACAATTGTCAATCACAAAAGCTCAGTAAGCCTATGCTCAGGTGAATTAAACATAACAATAATTCAGAATGAATGCTCCTAGTGATAAATTTTTGAATGAACCAAAGTGTATCTTCACCTGTTGGAGCCAGAGTTGTCAATGGTACAGAGGAATTACAACTAAGTGTTGGACAGCAGTCTGGGAAACTTAAAGCTGAATTGGATGTTTCAAAACAATTGTCACTATCTGGATTTTCTCCGGTCTTCAGGGAGGGGCAACTGAAATTTAAAAAATATAGGTATTGTTTTATATTGAAATGGCCACTGAACCTTATATAATATTGAATCAGAGAATCTATGTCTTATTATTTCCTTCCAGAGAAAGTACATTTGTTTCATAAAATATACCTGTATTTTATAACAAATTTCTTCAGTGTTCCATGCCAACATTTATTCTTATCACAGGAACCAGTTGAGGTAGGCCATGTTGCTTCATGACCAACAACTGCACCATTGTTATCAGTACAATCTACAAAAAAGAGAATAGTACATCAATTTCCCTGATAGTTCTGATTATAATACATAGAATACTAGGGATGCGCAATTTTATCAGTATACTGGTATATCACAATTTTCACTGCGTGATACGGAGACTAAAATACCGGTATTTGGTACATATCTATAAATTCCGGAAATTAATCATTTATTTGTTCAAACTATTGAATGACAATTATAAATAGTGTAAAAAAGGTTGAAAACAGTTAAACAACACCATCAAAATATGCTTTTTATTAAATAAATGAAAATTTAAAGAGTAAAGTTATGTTTTTATAGCATATTTTAAAGAAATGTTATGGAAATTCATTTGAAATTGTAGTAAAAATTGTGTGTAAAAATATCACGATTTATCGTGATATTTTTGGGAAAAAATCGTGATATATCACGATACGAAATTTTTGCCGATACCTATCCCTATAGAATACCCTTAAGTAAACACATGGCTGGGTTACCCACGGAAGTGTGTGTGTGGAGGGGGTTGAAGGAGACAAAAAAAATGAATTAATTATTTGTAAAAATATGAAACTTCGGGACAATGAATGGGCTGAAAAGATAAGGGTGGTAGTCTGAATAATATGTGTCTCAGGTCCGTAGAACAATATCATTTTAATGATAGAACGTTCTATCTGTAAGGGTGTACCACATGGCCTCATCTGTTTATCTGTTTTCCCATTTTTTAACCACCCATACACTATATTTTATAGTGATGGGGTGGTCTAAAAATAGACAAATATGCAGACCAAGACGAGCCCGGTCCTGTGGGTGGATGAAAGAGTTTAGATTAAGAAATTTCTCCTACCAGCCATCCTAAAAGAATAATACGATATATCATATACTATTTTATATGAAATACACAAACAATATGAAATTGCTGCCAATGTGTAGGTACAATAAAAAACATAGCAGCACGTACACGCACCACAGCACTCATATTCATAACATAGTGCATATAGTGATTATAAACATTCGGTATTAAACGGTCAATTTACAGCTGGTTTATACCTGATGTAAGAGGCATGGATTGTTTTATAGCAATCGTTGGTTTTGAAGTGCAGATAAAATCACAATGAAGAAGGAAAAAGAATAAAAGGGCAACAGAAACGCCACAAAAAAGTTGCAATTGGCCCCCGCTTGCCGCCATATTGTTTACCCCCAGTTATTTAACTGGTTCCCTATTACGTTTTCCGCTTACATAAAGAACCAGTTTATAGCCCAGAGCTTTCTGTTGATAGTAGACCGAGTAGTCTGAGTAGACAGACTCACAGAGTAGTGTCTGTGTCGTTGTTTACAAGGTATGCAATTGCTTATTATTATATATAATAATACATGAAAATCATATTTGAGAACGTCATCTAACACTTTTTTGCGAAAGTTAAGTTTGTGTCATTTCAATGATTGAGCTATTTTGTCCACCTCAGCAAGGTCTTCATTCCATAACAAAATATATCTTTGGTCTGAGAATTACTGTTGTCATTGCAGATTTATCACCAGCCATGAATAACAGCAGTCTTATACAAGAACTGGATTGTGTCCACAAAGACTTTCCTGTGTCATCTGCTTTGTTTTTAGGTAAGGTAGTATAAGAAGGAGGAGGTACGTATAAATGGTGACTATATTATTCATGCCAGCCATGGCTGCATGTATTTCTTGAGGTGAATGTCCAAAACTCATTGAAAAGATAAATTGCATTTCTTAAGTTCAAGCGGGGCCATTGCACTTATATCAAAAGCCTTATACTAGATAAGATTTATCTTTTTGTGATTTTATAGGGCTTATTTAGCTCACGAACAGTCAGAAATATAAATATTTAGATATACACTGTAACACATTTATTATATATTTGTTATATAATGCAGGATTTTTGCATCCCTGATATGAACACAGGCATGCACCCTGTATTATACACCCTTTATCTCACCCTTTGTTGTATCTTTCTGGAACATCTCTGTATTTTTCATTCGGAGTACCTCAAATCTTTTTCTTTTTGTTTATGAAGTTTAATATTTAAATTGTAATTTAAATTTATTTCATCAGACATTCTATCATGTTATTCTGATCAAAACTAGTTGTTTAGTTTATAACTATTTCATTTCTTATGGCTAAATGCACGACCTTTGGAAAAAAGTAATAATGAGAAATGGAAATTCAACAAAAACAGAACACATTCAATTATTAAAAATTCAGTACAAGTTTATGATATTAAATTAATTCAGTACCACCTTGGCTTCTTTGATATGTTGTTGAGTATGAACTATGAAGGAACACCATAAGGGATTTAATCTATCATGGTGAATATGAAAAAAATGTCTATGAACAGCATTTGATGATGTCTAAAACATTCCTTAAAGTGAAAACCATTCTTATTCATTTCTTTCTCATTATGACATTACATATGATAAGGTTGATTTCTATCTGACAAGGCTCATGTATTATTACAAAATTAAATGACTGCAAACAAAAATCCATGTTTTGTATGACTGCACAAAGAGTAAGCTTCACCTAAGGCCTTTTTTGGCCCTGATCAGAACTGCTCAATTTTAGTTGACAATGCATCAACTATCACTTGAACCCTTGGTGACTGCGTATCTAATTTTCTCACTAGCCAATGCATTATGATGTCATGAATTGCATCATTATACCCAAATTCCTTCAGAATTGGTAAAAAATTTAAGCTATTTTTCAGTATTTTGTATCCAGCACAGCCACAAATCCAAAATGTGCAGGTATATAATGATAGAACTGTTTCTGAAGATTATAAAACATATTTATTTTTTTGGATTGAGGGGTGTGCTCTTATTTTTGTTCTTTGCTGAAGGTATGCAAATATACATGTTTTCAGCAAAATGCAAGAACATTGCAATTTCACACAGCTCATTTTATAATATCTTTACTCTCAAAGGAAACTTTATTATAGGAAATAAAAGCACCAAGTCTCTATTTCATATTGATGATTGGAATAGGACATAGGATGTTAGTTAATGGACAGGGCTATTTTATGCATAAAGTGAACCTAGCTCTTTATTATTGTCAGTGACAATTTATAGACATTTATCCAAATATTAAGCATACAGTTTAGCATGGCCCATATCAAATAGATGGAAAACATGTTTGAATGGATATTGGAATTTAACCTTTAGCATGATTAGCTTTTGAGATACTCATAAATAGGACAGTTGATAATCCACTGTAATGCCTTTATTAATTTTAGAATGAATAATTTTCTGTAACTTTACAGTGGTTTGGTGATTGAAATGTGACTAGGCTGTTTCAATGTTCACAGAGTTAAAAATTATTTCTACAGAGTTGGAGAGGCAGCCTGCCATTTTAGGTCTAACCATCACTGCAGCAGTTGTATGTATAACAACAGTGATCCTGTACTTTGAGACATTCCACTTTATTCATGGTCATAACCATCTAGAAGGAATAAAAATCAACAAACACAAAACTCTCATCATGTTGGGACTCTACCCGGTAAGGAATGCTTTCCTTTTTGGAGAATAATTATATAGGCATATACAAGCTGATCTATCTATAGCTTTGTTTGCTTGCACTAGTTTCTGGAAAAACAACTATGCATTTGTGTATTGTAAAAACAGTCTTAACCAACATGCAGTGGAACACAAATTTTGTGGTGGAATACTCTGAATAGATGGGGTATTGGACTGCACAGTGTAAAGAACATGGAAAATAGTAAAAGAAAAGGTCAGAATTCACATTGAAACGGATTGCACAGGTGTTGGATTAAACTGTTTTTACTGTACAAATGCATAAATCCATTCTGTTGATGGGTGTTTAAACATAAAGTACCTATATTTACAACAGTATTAGAGCCTGAATGTTGATTCATCCATTGTAGAGACCTTTGTGACTTTGTTGTATTGAATACTTTTCAGTTGGTCTCTTGTGCTTGTATGCTGTCACTTGTATTGCCACGTACAACAATGATTGCAGAGCTTATGATTGCTATGTAAGTTTGTCAGGGAATGATTGGTTTAATTTTAATATTTAGCAGAACTTTCTTGTACATACAGATGAATTTTAAACAAAATATATTAATCAAGTTTCAAAAGTTTAAAATTTAAAAGTATTTCAAAATGATGTCATTAATTTTATTTCCTACAAACAAGCTTACAATATTCAGAGAAGTGTTTGTTTAAAATTATGATTTCAAAAGTCAATTATTCAAAATAATTAATACTAACAGTATATTTATATGTAAAGATATTATAGAGTGCAACATTGAACGCCAATCTACAACCAAAAATAGGCTGCTTTGCAAGCTTTGCTTATCTTAACTCTAATTGCAGGTGTTACTTTATAGAAATTCTAAAAAAAATTATACTTTAGCTACTAAATTTCTTTCTATCGTTTGCAAATAATTTTCAAATACAGTACATGTATAGTTAGTTGCATATTTACCCAGAAGCTTCATGATACCTGGCAGTAATTTCAAAACTCCCTAGGCTAGCAAGTAGAGTGTGGTATGAAACTACTGACCAGATATTGACCATAGCCACATATTCCTGCTTATATTAGTTTTGAGTATGTCACTCACACTCATGAGTGTTATACCATATATTACTTTGCATCACAAAAACAGCTAACAAGATGATTTTAACCTTGTGTTAGATATAGATGGTAACCTTGTATTAGATATATACACCATCTTCATGTTATTATTGGTAATCAATCACAATCAGTGAATTCACCTCAAACTAATTGGTGATGGGGTAGATGTTTTATTGTGCATGAGCATGTTCATATTCAACTACATTGTAAATTTGTATTGGTAAGTACCGTTTTAACCTTTCTACACAGGAATGATTTCATGTGGGTGGTTCAGCTGATTCAGTGTAGCCATTTTTAGTTCACATGTGTAGTTAACATAACACTCAGACATTGATAATCTTTGCATGTACATAATGGACCACAAACATTATGTAGCTAACATTTGATACATGAATGAAATGTGAGCTAGCTTAGCTGAGTTTGATTGTTAAGTCTATCTGAACCCCTGTTGTGGGCCCCTGTTGTAGGTACATGGCTCTGTGTATTGTGATGTTTGTGAGAATGGTAGTGGACTACATGGGAGGGTTTAAGGCTGTGTGTAAGGAGATGGAGGGGGAACAGATGTCCTTCAGAACTCCACCCTGCTGCTGCTGCTGTTGTTGTCCAGGGGTATACAAGCAGAAAGTAACCAGGTCAGAAAAAAAAATTATATCCAGGGGAGATAAGAAATAAAGATGAAATAGAATAAATATTATATAAAATCAGTGAATTCTCAATAGAAGCAATTCCAGCATAATTCACACTAAGTACTGTATGATATTTATATCAATGTGCATGAATTATGTGTGATTATTTGTGAATATAATTAAATACAGGAGCAACCTAAGGAAAGTGAACCTGATGACCTTGCAGGCAGCCATAATTCGACCAGTCATAACAGTTTTAGCAATAATTCTGTGGGCTGATGAACGCTACATTTTGGGAGAGGATGTAAGTTATGAAAATGCATTTGAAATTCAACCAGAAGTAGTTGTGTTATCAGGGTTGTACCTAAGAATTGAAATACATGTAGTAGAGGACATTAAAAATGTAGAAGGGAGTCTGGGGTTCCTCCTCTAATAGGGGTTGAGGGAGAATACCAGAATAACCAGGGGATCACATCATTATAGATGAGGAATTCCCTAGCCCCTGGGCCTTAGGGACAACCCTGTGTTATACTGTTATACCCAAGAAAACTTCCAGGTAAATTGAGAAATAAAGTTAAACTCTTATAATAGACTTCAGTATCTTGAAAATTGGACCCCCCCCCCCCCCCAAAAAAAAAAAAAGAAACAACAATAACAAGTAAACACATTGAAAAAAAGACAACAAGAGGCCCATGGGCCACATCGCTCACCTGAGCACATTGGCTAGGAATTAAAGCAAAAAACAGTACAGTATTGAAAAGTTTACAGGGAGGGGGGGGGGGGGGTGTTGAATTTTAAACTACCTGATGATGCTTTCATGTCAATATAACAAATGGCTTTGTTGTTCTTGAGCAGCAGATTTTTTTCCCATATATTCATTTGTAAAAAGTTGATCCCCCATTGTGGCCCCACCCTACCCCCGGGGGCCCTCATTTGAACAAATTTCATTCTACACTACTCAAAGATGCCTCCATATCAATTTTACTAATCATGGCTTTTCTATTCTTGAGAAAAAGACTTTTTCTTATATATTCCTCTGTAAACTTTGATCACCCATTCTGGCCCCAACCTATTCCCGGGGTAATGATTTGAACAAACTTGAATCTACACTACCTGAGGATGCTTCCAAAAAAAATATGACCAATCTTGGCTTTACTGTTCTTAAGAAGAAGATTTTTAAAGATATTTTCCTATATATTTCTATGTAAAACTTTGATCCCCCATTGTGGCCCCACCCTACCCCCGGGGGTCATGATTTGAACAAACTTGAATCTACACTACCTGAGGATGCTTCCATAAAAATATGACCAATCATGGCTTTGCTGTTCTTAAGAAGAAGATTTTTAAAGATATTTTCCTATATATTTCTATGTAAAACTTGGATCCCCCATTGTGGCCCCACCCTACCCCCAGGGGTCATGATTTGAACAAACTTGAATCTACACTACCTGAAAATGCTTCCATAAAAATATGACCAATCATGGCTTTGCTGTTCTTAAGAAGAAGATTTTTAAAGATATTTTCCTATATATTTCTATGTAAAACTTGGATCCCCCATTGTGGCCCCACCCTACCCCCGGGGGTCATGATTTGAACAAACTTGAATCTACACTACCTGAGGATGTTTCCACTTAAGTTTCATCTTTCCTGGCCCAGTGGTTCTTGAGAAGAAGATTTTTGAATGATGCCATTATTTTTTCACTAATTCCTAATTATCTCCCCTTGAAAGAGGGCGTGGCCCTTCATTTGAACAAACTTGAATCCCCTTTACCCAAGGATGCTTTGTGGCAAGTTTGGTTGAATTTGGCCCAGTGGTTCTTGAAAAGAAGATGAAAATGTGAAAAGTTTACGACAACGACGACGACGACAGACAACGGACAAATTTTGATCAGAAAAGCTCACTTGAGCCTTTGGCTCAGGTGAGCTAAAAAGCACAGATATTAACCCCCCCCCCCCCCTGGGCAATGAAAGCAATAAATGGGAGAAATAAATTTCAAGGATATGGTAAAGATTAATACGGAGTATTTGTGAATTAAAAATTTTGCAAATAAGGTCATAATACTATAATTATTACATACAAATCCATAAAATATTTTAAATGGGGTCCGAGTCTTAATTCTAATGTTACATTATGTATTGTGCAGTCATTTTGTTTAAATTATTTGTATTCATATGTTTTCAACGTATTATATTTTATATGACTATATAATTACACAGTATGCATGGTACTTGTAGATGAGTCCAACTGCTGCCTCTTTGTACCTGAATTTGATTGGTGCTGTGTCCAGTCTGGTTGCTATGTGGGCCATGATGGTCACATTTAGAGCCCTTAAAGATCGTCTTCAGGACTATAACATTGGCAAGAAATTTGCAGCCCTTCAGTTGACCATTGTGGTGGTCAACATTCAAGGCTTTGTCTTCCAGATTCTGGCCAAGTACAACATTCCAGAGTGTGTCAGAATACTGAACTCTACAGTCAGAGCATACAGTAAGTCTTTTAAAAAATCATAGAATGATTGATTACATAGGGCAATGATTCCCTCTTTTTGGCATTTATTTTGGGTTATTTTAAACTCCACTGAAATTATATTCACCGAACATTATGAAACTATTCTTCATTGTTTCAGATTTTGTAAGGAAATTAAATTCTGAAGATACTGAATCATATTTATGTTTGTCTTTTACAGGGTCTAACTACTTCCTTTTAATTGTGGAAATGCTACTTCTGATGATTTTTGCCCGATTTGCATTCAAGCGAAAGGAAGAGAGCTACAGGGCACAGAATGGGGAGGTAAATAAGACAGACAAACAGCTGGAGCCCCAAACCCAGCTCTAAACACAATACAATTGTCTTCCCAATACCAACTATATCGTCTTTGAAATTTTTTTTGTTATGAATCATTGTTGATTTTTTTTGATACCAATATTGATCATGTTGGTTTTAATAGAAATTAAAATTGTCTTTCTTTGAATCTGAGATTCATGTATGCATGGGATATTGTGATCTCTTCCAAAAAAATGTTCTTTTGAATTCCAGATAGACAAATTAAACAACATTGATATTGTATGACATAAGTGACACAATAAACTGACCAAACAGTATACTCACATTCATGTTAGTGACACCATCTATCAAAAAGTGTTGTACTATTTTATATTTTATTAATTAATATACTTATTTTACCCACTTTTACATACATGTATTTTACTTGCAGTAGGCATGTTTTACAGCAAGGTGCTTTTGGTGTTGTTTAGCAATGTATTATCCCTATTGATAACAAATTTATGTAGTATATTTTATTTTAACATGACATATAAAGAATTTATCATGTAGTTCACATTTTATTTTGGAAAATTAAATCATTATATTTTATAATCTGCCAGACATGTATTGATTTTATAACTTTCATTTTCTGCCCATAACACTGCTGTCTTTTTCTTATCACAGATGACAGACAAACTGCAGACTGCTTAGTGTAAGCTATTAACACAAGTAGTGCTAGCTTCTATAACTTTACATATAACTTTACATATATATCATATGTGTGACCTAGAGATCATTAGAGGTTGTGTAAATGGGAATTATAAAGTTTATTGATACCATATTCAATAATGTGTGAATTTTTAGTTGGTGTTTTCACCTGAAGATGCATGCAGCATATCTTAACTGCAAAAAGTTTATAAGCATGTTTGGTAAGGAAAAACAAAGTACACTCAATTTATATAAGAAAATGACAAAATGTTGTACCATAATAAGTTTGGGAATACAATTACTAACCTTTGCAATGGTTTGATATAATAAAATTACCTACAGAAACAAATTCAAAAAGAGAGAATGTTATTAAATTTTAACTGGATGTCTTTTGGAGAAATTATTTTGTAGGGCCCATAGACACTGAAAATCTGGAAAAATTGACATTAAAGAGTTACTTAAAATTTTGAGTTAATCCATTGGTTTCCCATCTTTATACTCAAGTTTTTCTAGGTGCCAAATGTTTATTTCGATGTATTGACCCAAAAATATAAGAGGGCATTAGTTTTTGGCAGAATAGGACGCATTTTTCAGTGATATTTTTATCAATTTGTTTTATTCAGGGTAGGCCTGCTGATTTTTCGAAAGATTAGCCAAGATTTAGATGAGAGCAGGTTTGTCCTAGGTGCAAAAATGAAAGTGACTTGAATAACTGTTCCTATTACACCATATCTGTAAACACAATTATGAGAGTGGCATCACCCTGGTTCAAATCCCTTGCCAAACATCTTTTTTTTTCATATTTTTAGGTCATCTGAGTCATTCAGGTGACCTATTTCTAGCTGTTTTTGTCCGTTGTCATGTGTTGTGCATTAACATTCGAACATTTCCAGCTTTTTCTCTGGAACCATCGAACCAATTTTGGCATATAACAACTATGGGTGAAGGGGAACAAAATTTATGAATTTCATGGTCCCTTATTCCCCCCATCCCTGGGCCTTAGGGGTGGGGCTAAAACCATAAAAATTATTGCAAACTTCAAAAATTTTCTTTACTTCTGGATATCAAGCACTCAAACTGTTGGCATGATTGTAATAAGCATTGAGCCCTCTACTAAAATTATAAAATTCAAATTCATGGCCCCAGGGTCAGGGATTCTGGTGTTAGGGTGGGTTTCTATAGTTCATATAGAGAAAGTGCATAAAAATCTTCTCCTCTACCCCAGTAAATGTATATTAAGCTGACAAACTACGTGCATAGATATGATGAGCAAGAGTGCCTTCTCCAAAATTATGAAATCTGTGGTCACTGGATCAGGAATTCTGATGTTAGGATGGACTTTATTGGTCATATAATGAAAAATGCATTAATTCTTTAAATATCTTCTTCTTTGCTTCTCGGTTTTTGGCAGACAAACAGAGTTCATTGTGATGATAAGCAAGGGTGCCTTTTCCAGAATTGTGAAATTCATGGCCCCTGCGTCTATGGTTTTGGCATTTAGGGCAGGACTTCTTTGATCATATAGTCAAAATGCATTAATTCTTTGAACATCTCCTTCTCTGCTCATGTGTATTAAGCAAACATACTAAGTGCATAGTTATGATGGGCAAGGGTGCCCATCATAACTTTCAAAATTGTGAAATTCATGGACCCTGGGTCGGGGTTCTGGAGTTAAGACAGAATGCTTAATAATCATACAGTGAAAATGCATTTAATTCTTTGAAAATCTTCTCTGCACTTGAGTATTTAGCAAACTTAGTGCATGGTTTTGATGAGAAAGAGTGCTTCCAGAATTGTGAAATTCATGGTCCCTGAGACAAGGGTTCTGGTGTTAGGGTGGTCCTCTATTATGATAATATATTGGAATAAGAGAAGTTATTCCCCCATTGTTATTCACTACATGTAATGGTAATTTTAATAAAAAAAATTTTACAAGAATTTGTTATGTATAATCCATATATTAAAAGTACTTTCAAAGTTTTTAGTAGTCAGGTGACTTGTAAAATAATAAATGAATAAAAAATTAATTAAATATTCAAAGACCAAGATATGGTAAAGGGATTGTGCTGGTTGTTCTCTCTGAATATTGTGTTTTGTGCTAAAAACACTATTGTGATAAAGTGTAGATTGCACTGGCCTTTTTCTCTTGCTTTTGAGTTTTGGGTTGTTTCGTGTTATTATATAATTATTTACCATTCCATGGATCCTTTACAGTACATGTATTATACTCAGATTTTGGTTAAGGCCCCTGGGCCTTTAATGTTAATTTCAAAATTTTCATAGGTGTGACAGAATCATGTGCTTCTTATAAATTTCTTTAATTAACAGCATGCACTGAAGTTATGCTTGTTACCAAGGTTGATATATCACTCCATGTGTATTTCATTGTTTGAAATGTACACCATGTCACAATCTTTCATTATTTATAAAAGAAATCAACCTCATTTTCTGTACTCCCAAGGTATTTAAGTGATTATGGGAACTTGTTTATGCTTGTGATTAAAATCATTTTATTTGTAAACAGCATTATGTTGCATTTCATATGTACATGTAAATGAAAATTCAGTTGAACATCAGTATCTTGAACACTGACATCTTGAATACAATGGATATGTTGAAGTGATTTGTAAGTCCCAAACACTTATTCTGTAAGTATTTTCCCTTGGATATCTTGAATCCTCAGATATCTCAATTTTTTCCTCAGCCCTATTGAGTTTGAGATGATGAGTTTTGAATGTATATTCAATTGAATTACATGCATTATTAAATTGAATTTTTGTAATTGTGTTAATATTTTAAAATCAGTTAATTGTATCATAGTATTATTTTTTGATAATCATTAATATGTCTTTTTAATTTTACATGAGATGTATTTTGTATATATTTGTTATTCGTTTCTTTGTACCAAGAAGGATATGAGGCATTATATTTTTAGTTAAATTAGTGTAGCATTTACTTCTCCCACTCCGGCATTTCCGACTTCAAGAAATAGTCTCATGGTGCTACTTAAAAGCTTATACTCTGTGCTGTGATGCAATATTATCAATTTAGAGGATAAATGTTTTTGCATTTTCTGAGCTAGCCTTTTCCCGTGTTTAACTAAATATTTTGTATAACTTTAGCTTGCACTAAAGAACAGTCATGATATTGTGTTCAAATTGAGAAGTTAGATTTTGACTGTGTTACATATATATATTTACATAACAATAGTCAATGAAACCTCTTTTGAAATACCCTGGTAATCCATGACATCTTGGCTAGCACCTTGTATATAATTAAAAAATATGCAAAACAATAAATTGTTGAAGAAAAGAAATGTTTTACTGGTTTGTAATTTGCCCTAATCTTGACAATTGCTATTGAGTTAATATTTTGTACCATATGGACAGCTACTACTTCCTTGAATGAGACCAATGCTTAGCAATGAAGGCCATACAGAAGTACAACTGGCAAATGATGTCCATGTATATCCATAATGAAATATTTCCAATTCTCCTTACATTGTTTACACTTGGTCGTCTTGCAAATTATGGAACAGAAGGAGATAGCAGAACTCCATGTTTAAGGCAACATCTTCATGTATTTACAATTTGATAATTAACTAATGAAACATATATTACAACAAATCAGCAAGATTTTGATTGCCCACAAACACTGACTCCCACAAATTAAAATGATTCCACAGTATTCTACCTTTAAATGAATAACAGAAACAGAAAAAGAGTTAATTTATTTATTTCACAAATAAATTCAGATAGATTTACATTCTTTATTACAGTTTATCTAATGTATAATGCAGATGAAGTACGCCTTACCCTCACATTGTTATCAACTCTCTCAGTGAAATAGATGTCACACAAATACACACAACCAAATTCTTACTCAAAATACTCTCTTTGCCCCAAATGATTCCACAGATATTGCCAACATCAAACCACAGGCTTAAACAGTGAACATGACAGCAAATTAATGTGTAAAAAATGAATCAAAATGATGATGAATATGAAACCAATCATTCTGTACAGAAAAGACAACAATACAAAAATGTAAATACGCCTTATTTTGTAAATTTGTATGATTTTTAAGTATGCATAAAGTTGCATAAAGAAAGCTCTATATTTACATTGTATATGTATGTACTAATGAGTACAATACTCCTCAAAACATTTTACAGATTTATATGTACTTAATGAAACACTCGGTAATACTGAACAACTTAAGCAGTGGTTATGAACCTCTTCATATTTTACTTCTATCAGGGACTTTGACAAATTTCTGTAATTCAGTGTATGGCACTTCACAATTAAAAAAAAAAAAGAGACTTGCTCAATGCAAATAGGCAACTTCAAATGTGTTCCACATATCTATTGTGTGTTCTTGTATTAAAAAAACAAGTATCTGACATATAAATGACTATAAAATCAATGTTAAATGATGTACATTGCACAAATAATGAAGTTGATACGAGTGATGATGTTATCTGCGGTCTCTGTGTCGATGATGGTCCCTCTCTCGGCTGCGATCACGATCCCCGCTGCTGTGTCGACGACGCCTACTTCCCTCTGTGGTCCTTCTGAGGAAATCGTCCACATCCCTCTCATACTACAATAAACAACAAATTAATAATAGTCTTTTAAAAGCAATTCTATCTTCAGACAAAGTACATCCAAATGGATGAGCAATAAATGGTCATTACAGCCTTGAAATATTAGCAATAAATACACATGGAATTAGTTAACTTACAGATCTTTTGTCTGCTCTGGATCTGGAGATTGAGGCCATGTTGTATTCCTGGGATGCCATCATGTATTCTCTTGGTCTCTGGTCATAGTGACCACTGTAAGGGTTCATGGGGTCCATGGCAAATCCTGGTGGCTGTAATTAGAACAAGTTTAATATCCATTACTAAATAAAACTGTTAAAAATCTTTTTCGTCTATTATGCAGAGTAAGGTAGTTACTTAATACAAACTGTACGCTTAATACACTGTACTAATAAATAAACTTATCTACAGATATATATACATATCACTTACCGGTGGTCCATATGGTGGCATGGGGGGTGGGGGTGCTCGACTGTGAGTGAATTCCCTGATGTAATCACTGTATGACTAAAATTCATGAATAAAAAATTTTAAGTAAAAGACAGTTAGACAATGATAAACTTTTACTCAATAAAAATGTAAGATACTTACCCCATTGATAAATGTTTCTCTCCTCACTCCATATCTTGGTGATCTGAAGAAAAATTTAAAACAAGTTTAAAACAAGTTAAAATTTCAAAAATGTACAAGTAGATTAAGAGGGCTGGGTGGTTGTGGCCATTTTCAGACTATATTGATCTCCTATAGAAGAAGAGCTCCATATAAAGATATACAAAAATGATCAAATTTTAAAACTAAAATGTATGAAATTTTTGTTTGCCAAATGATAGTTGACTGCTTAAGATATCATATCTAAAAAAATTAAGTTATATCTGATGGTTAATTTATTGACCCCCCAGCCTCCTTAAGATCCTATAGGACTCTACAATGCATGTCATTTTAATGGAATTGACTCTTGACATTGAAAATTTCTTTAAATGCCAAAAAAAAAACAAAAAACCCAAAAACCAAACCAAAACAAAACTTACCTGTCCATTCTTCTCTCTTTGTAGAAACCTAAAATTATCAATTGTTAAACTACATTACAAAACAAAAGAATGGAAACCTGTTTCCTTTTACATCTGTTTTATTTTTCATCATGGGTAGGAAATGGTTTTGTTAAATCTGATGGAAACTCTAGAGCTCATATTTAAAGTGTTGTTTGAATAATTTTCTATTTGTGTAAGGCCATCATTAAAAAAGGTTTTGTTTGATGTACTTCAACATTTTTATGGTGGGTAAGTAGGTATTGTTATATTTTTTTGTGTTTGGAATTTTTGACACACTGATAATTGTCATTAAAATCAAAGACTTAAAATTTATTGATGTTTTCATTACTGTAATAATGTACATGTATATGAGTCAAAACTTTTTAATCTAAAAAGCATCTTTGAGAAATATGAACCTTAATCTTAAAAATGATGTGGATACATGTAATTTGTTTTTCTTTGGAAAGAAAAAATAAAAGTACTGAAAAAAAATGATGGGGGTAGAGGTGAATTTCAAGGTTGGTCGGAATACATCAAACAAATCATTTTTTTTTATTGTTGGCCTTAAACTATATTTACAAAATAAGTTTACCTCTTCCATGTTGCATCTCATCACGACTTCTCTTTCTTCTATCTTGTTCATAGAAGTCCTCCCTGCTGTATGGTCTATGCCTATATTCAACATTACAACAACCATATTTGTTTCAGTGCTTGATCACAATAAGACAAGGTACATTTTGCTGTACAAGAATTTACAATGGTTGCTTACATCAAGTCCAACGTCTTTCATCCCACACGACTGCCAATCAGAATTTGTATCTGAACATGGTCATTCATAATGCACAGAAACCCTTAAATTCTATACAGTTTTTAACTTTACCTTTCTTGTAAACTTGAATATAAGTGAATTCCTTGTCAGATTATATTAAGAATGTTTTGCAAAAATTCTGTGTTTCAGAAAGAGATTAAAAACATGAATGAATACAGATTTACATTTTATGATATCTATGCAACTTTAGAAAAATATATATTAAAGCTAAAGTCTAGACTGTTGTTTTTCCATCAGTAAATTGAAATAAATGCTAAGTATGACATTTTAATGCAACTTTTTTTTAAATAAAGATTTACCATTCATATCTGTTCCCTGCAGTGTGCTATGTAACAAACTGTGTTTATTTGGGAAACTTTTGTACATTTGAAAATCAATGTAATTAATATAAACATAGCATCTACTGTTAGCTTCTATAATTTTTGCTCTGCTGAAATGTTTGTTAAAAGCAAGGACACACATTTACTTAATACTAAAATTATGTATTTAAAAAATTAATCTGCTACAAAAGTACATCTTCTATATATGTACAAATCCATTATGTTTTTCATATATTTGTCACATAACTCTTCAATTAAGAAAAATTATCCACGCTACAATATTTACTAAACTCAGATTAGTATTTTTGGAATAAAACTCAAACTGATATTTTTTTTATGTTGGATTCGGTTTCTTTAGTTGGGTGGACTTGATGTAAGTAAATGGATTAGATAACATACCGTACATTGCTCGGCCAGCATCTTCACATACTTATCACTGCAGTCATTAACACATCGTTTACAACATTGTCCATATAGGAATAGTTCATTCACACAATATTAAGCAACAACTGGCTGCATTATATTTTTAGTCCAAAGAAAAAGTTCATATCACACATAAATTTTAGAACACATGGCTGCAATAAATATTTAGTCCAAAGAAGAATGTTCATTCACATTTTTTTTTCTTATTTAAACACAATGGCCGATTTCTCTGGTCCATACAGAACTAAAGTGGTGAGTCCATTGAGATACATGTAGCTAGTATTGTGGTGGATTAGTCCAGATATAGAGAGGGGTCACAAAATGGGGAGTTAGTCCTTTAGAACTTTTTAAAGTGGCAGTCACATTTAGCATGCTAAGAGCCACTAAGAGTTGGCTATTGAGGCACATAGCCATGCTACAAAATAGTCCACATTTTGTTCCAGATTTTTAAACTGGGCCTCTAAACCTGAAAAATCTTCAAACAAAATAAATCAACTGTCATTTGTCCTCTGCATACTTACCGAACGCAAGTTTTTAATTTTTTTTTTTTAAATCTTAGGTACCTATTAAAATGTCCTACTAGTTTTACTACACAATTTTCCAAACGTCTCTAACCTAATGAATTCAGGACGCCCCCGATAACCCCCGCGATTTCTTCTCTCCGTTATTGCTTGGGGTCCTCCTCCACTGCGGGATGATTTACGAGCTTTTCTTGCAATGGATGAAAGATCCACATTTTCATCGGGCGGAAACATTTTACACAGAGCCTCTCCACATCTTGGTTCCACTTCCTACAATTCAAGGCAAGTATGCAATATTTAAAATAATCTAAATTTCCTTTTTAGTTATCATACTTAATACCAAACTTTTTTCTCAAAGTCACTGGTACTCGATTAGTCCTAGTTATTTTCAATAGTTAGTTTCCATATACAATCAAATACGTAATAACATTGATTTTCCTGTCTTTTGACTTGTAAAGGAAACTTGATTAGTTCTGAGTAATAAACATGAAACTTGCTCCATTTTGAACTTCGAATTGCCCAGCTTAAGGATTTTTTAAAAGACTTCTTGTTTTGACGAGTCATTAACCAAGTAACAGCAATGACCAATCGTCTGTAAAATATGGCAAATTATACAGACCATCTTATACAGAAGTGTGTCATAAAATATCAAATTTACCTGCCCATCTCTTCCAATTTTTACTGGCTTGTTGTCATTCCATGCATTATGGAGATGTTGTGTCTTTGTAAAGGCAAGCTCCTTCCTGATAACCAGGAGTAAAAATTGTTACATTGTTTTCTTTTAAATCTAGATAAACATGTATTCTGTAAATCAGTGCCCTTTATTCAATTGGAGATAATTTTCAATTTTTTGTTATGGTTTACCTGTTGATCCAGTCAAGTTTAAAAACGCCACTTAAAGCTCTTGCACTCAAACCAGGAGGCAGCACCCATCGAATTGGAGGATGGTCTTTGGTGGACTCGTCAGCTATTCTGGCAAAACCTAGCAGGGTACACCAACATGTAATTGTCACATTTCAAACAGTGTTGCAAATACATGTACTTAAGTTTAATTAATAGTTCACTTTATATGACATGTTACCTTGAAACTTTCCACTTTCTCTGACAGAAAATATCAGTATCACATTATCACAGCTCTGAAAAAAAAAATGTTTTCACTTATACACAAACATGGAATGGTATCAACTAACCATAACTCATATTACAAGATACATGTATGTGTATACAATAGTAACTAATTACATGACATATATACAATGGTAACTGACCTTGTAGGCATTGTTTAATCGGATTTCATTCTGAGGAGGTGTGGACCAAACACCTTTGGCTTTGGCCAGAGCCACATTTTCATGGTTGTTACTTTTAATCACGAAGTATCTTGCTCCACGATAGATGTACTTCATCCTTGAACTTATTTCTGTTATGAAGGAAATTTTTTTTTTTCAAATTACAAAATGCTAGAATAATTATTGATCTGAAATTCAATATAATTTGACACTGACAAAATCTTGTTCACTCACTCCTGGCAGTAGAGTCTTCGGATTTTTCACTTTTGTTATCATCACTTTTACCGTCTTCTTCTTCTCCTTCCTCTCCTTCACTTTTCCCTTCACTCTTTCTATCCCATTCTATAGGAGATATGTCTCTGGTCTTGCGTTTCTTTTTTTCTGGCACCGAATCCTCTCCCTCTAAGTCTAAATCTGTAATAAACAACATTTGACCCCTAACTATCCTGATCATTTTTCATCACTTATGTCGTACTAAACCATGATCTAACCAATAATAATAATCACATCTTGCTTTCTTGGGAGTGATTTCTTGACAGTGAAATTGTATTCAAAAATGAAATATAAACCTGATTCTCCAGACTCCTCATTGTTCAGACTTCCATCACTGGAGCCTGCTTCACTGCGAGTGTCATAATCCTGAGCATCCATTGGTTCTGGAATGGGGCGGGTCTCTGTTTCTCCCTCCTCCTGAGTCTTCTCACCTTCAGTTGACTCATTCTCTGCAACACAGATATCATATTAAAATTTAATTATGTTAATTAATGAACATGCAGGTGCACAATTTAATATGTGGACCATTACGGATAAATCTTTAAAAAATAAAAAAAAAACAACCCATAATTTACCTTCATCTTGCGAGATATTTTCTGTAGATATTTTCTTTTTGGGGGATTTGTTGACTTTTGGAGACTTCACTGCAAAATCATTGTAAAATTATATTTTCATTTATTTGTAGCAATAAATTGGTAACAAAAATCATTTTAATAACCTGTGCTGAAGCGAATTTATGTATAACAATTGGTAAAATTATAATTGTCTGTCACATGATCAGAACAAACATGTTCTTAAATAGTTGAAAGAATGCTCTACTAAATTGACTTTACTTGTGTACGATAGGGTTTGCAAGTAATGGTTTGTTTAAAATGCATTCAAACTTTGGGCAGCCTTAATAGAGCTGCATACATGATATGCTAATCTTTGAAGTAAATGAAGGAAAAAGTTACGTGACTCACATTTGGTCTTGCCTGACTCCTTGGCTTTTGTCTTGGTGATAATTTTCTTTTTGGGTGATTCCTGTTTTGGTGGATCCTTCACCACCTTCTCAGGACTTTCATCATCATTCTGACTTTCCTCCTCTTGTTCCTCTTTCTCAGTGGTCCCTTTTTCCTCCTCTTCTTTTGCAGCCTTTGCCTTTTTCTCGGCAGCGCGCTGGGCTGACAGGCGTTTAGCAGTGGCAGATTGAGCTTTCTTACTTTTTCTGGTAGCTGGTGTTCCAGTGCGCTTTTTCACTGCAAAATTCAGCACACTGCTCTTTGAACAGTATTACATTGATATACATGTAATTTAGATTAACACTGATAATGATTCTTTCTTAATATTTAAGATGATATTTGGTTTGCAGAATTGCTGCAGAATACCTGTGCTTATTTTCAATTTTCAGCAATATTCAGTGTAAGCAAAAATATGAAAACTGTTGTAAATAATGATGTAACAATTATAGGTAATGTATACTTTTTCTCCCTAGAATGAGATACCTTCTACAGGTAATGTATACTTTATCTCCCTAGAATGAGATACCTTCTACAGGTAATGTATACTTTATCTCCCTAGAATGAGATACCTTCTACAGGTAATGTATACTTTATCTCCCTAGAATGAGATACCTTCTACAGGTAATGTATACTTTATCTCCCTAGAATGAGATACCTTTTACAGGTTTTTCAGGCTCTGGTTTTTCTTCTTCTACAATTTCAGCACTCAGATCATCGTCTCCAGTATGTCCTTCCAGAATATCATCAAGTACATTAACTACTCCATCACCGCCTTCAAAAATAAAATGATGTTACATCATTTTGTTGAAATAATTGCCTCCATAATAGGAGTACAATGAAATTTGAATTTTTTGTTTAAAATAATCTGTTCATTTTCAAAATTCATATATTACCAAAGTGGATCAAATGGCAAAGGTTTCCAGTTTTGATAAGCTATGCAGCTATTTTGATGTATTTTTTCTTCCATGTGCATTTTATAGAAATCAGAATGTACAAAAAGTATTAGTTTGGTGATGTAAAATTTAGAAAGGAAATGTTGTAGTAAGAATGCAGATAATCTGTTTTGGTTTCGCAGTGGGTCAAAGTGATTTAGTTGACTTCTCAAAAACTTTATTACATTCCCGTTTGCTATTCTAATTAATTGCTTGAAGCTTGGTCAATCTTATTGACTTTATTGATAAAATTTCAAATCCCTGTGATATAATGGAGGTCAGGCAGTCATTCAATGAATTGTGAAGCAATCCTCTTGTAGCATTTTATCCATTCCCTTTTTGCACACAAAGTGGTTGTGCAGTTACCCAAAAAGAAGAAAGTAACATTTTTCTTGCTAGAAAGTGTTTTAAAGAATGTCTAAAATATCTGTGACCTGGATTTCTTTTTTAAAAAAAAAAAATATATATATATATATCAATGCAAAATACAAATTTACATACTCAAAGCAACTGCAACTTTTTGTCTAAAGTATACAGGAAGCAGATCGTTGAGGGAAATATTTCTAAAAAGGTTAATCGAGCTATTTCAATTATAGCTTCTTGGATTTATATTGCTTATTCAAATTACATGTCTTTACCAAAAGACTGTGCCATATTTACAGAAGCTTCTATTCACCTCATTACAAATTGCACCCTCTACGTGGTACTATATCTGTATCATCTTGTCACAGAAGGCAAAAGAAATACAAAAAGAAAATTAAAGAACACAATAAAAACTACTTCTGAAGATGCTACATTATTTAGCGATGTGGTCCTCAGGAGCCATTACATTGAGTGAGATAAACAAAGTATTTGTGCAAAAAAAATCCAATTTCAGCTTGTAACAATTTGCATAAATATGATATTATTTCATCAATGTTACCTGAAGTATCAATTTGATCAGCACTCATTGTGCTATCAGGATTATATTACACCAGAAATACGTTTTTTTAAACACAGATCAACGACAATCAACAAAATCAAATATGGCGTCGGGAATGAAACAAGTTAACTTGTTCCGAGGTTATTCGTGTCCTAATGAACATTTCCTCTATATACAATTTATACAAAAGAATAAAAAAGTAAACTACAAGATACAATTAGTTATAGAATATATTTCCATCATAATCATGTTAGTTTAGAATTATAGTTATTGTAACAAGATGCCCATGGGCCACAATACTCACCTGAGTCAGATTAGTCATGCTGTTTCTTGTCACCCGATCCCCAATTTTCTTAACATGAAAATTGTTGTGCCAATATTGTTAAGTCATGACTTTATTCAATTCAAAATGGAAATGCTTCAATATCAATATGACTAACAGGCCTTTTCTTCTGAGGACCCCCCCCCCCTTCCCTTGTAAGTAGCCATGCATTTAATAAAATTTGTCAAAACACCATGAGCCATAATTTCAATAAAAAAATCTTAAATCCATACAATGTGGAAATGTTTGTAAATTACTATGATTTAGTGGGATATGCTACTCTTGAAATTTTTTTTAATATTAATTAAAGTCCTTTTCACAAGGGGTTAACAACAAAATCTATTAATTTATTAATACATTACTGCCATAAAGTTATAATGAAGTTTAAAGTCTTAAAACTACATCAAACTTCAAGGTCATGAGGTCATATATCATAATACAATTTGAAAGGTCTTGTCACAAGTACATGTAATGTACATGAAGAAAAAATGAAAGCCCTGCTGTCTCTACTGGAACAAAAATACGGCAAAAAGTTAAAAATTTTTATATGTTGTTCAAAACTTCTGGGTCAAGGTCATAAGTCAAAATAGCTGCAGAACTGTAGCATTATGGTTTTATATTTT
The DNA here is from genome assembly GCF_033153115.1 of Saccostrea echinata. Taxonomy (NCBI): domain Eukaryota; kingdom Metazoa; phylum Mollusca; class Bivalvia; order Ostreida; family Ostreidae; genus Saccostrea; species Saccostrea echinata. Next base: position 10,599,608 of record NW_026889759.1, on the reverse strand, counting down.
AGTCTTTGACCATAACACTACAGATCCCATAATGTAAATAAAGTGCAATTTATGGCGCAAGATTTTATGCACACTTTGGGGATGTATTTCGACACTTTTCAGCATTGGTCAATCAACGACCTTTCATCCCCTAATTCTAGACATATTCTATAACCAAACTGTATATTTTATCCACCTCCTAACCCTTTATAGTTGTCTTTACAGACCAATAAACTTGTTATGCCATCTGACAACAAATTCACAAGCGAGTTTATTTGTCAAAATACTTGCATATGTAAATATTCCCTTATACAACTTTTTTTTTTATGTTCCCTTATTGTTGTCCCATATCATCCCCAGTTTGAAAATACTTGAATATGCTATCTGAAGATGCTCACATATATCATGTCTAATCATGGCCTTCCTGTTCACCGAAATAATTTTAAAAGCTTATTTCCTATATACCCCCATATAAAACTTTGGTCCCTTATTATAGCCCCTCCCTATCCCTGGGGGTCATGATTTGGAAACTTAAATTAATCTATGCTATGTCAGGAAGCTTTCACATCATTTCATATTTTCTCCAATTTTTTTCTTTTTATTTCATCCAGTTATTCTTGAGATTTCCAAATGACCCCACCCTAATTTGCCTTTTCTTAATTATCTTCCCCTAAAATGTGGAAAATTGGCCCTTCATCTGAATCTCCTTCACCCATGGATGCTCAGTGTCAAGTTTGGTTAAAACTGACCTAGTAGTTCTAGAGAAGAAAATGTAATTGTGAAAAGTTTACAATTACAACTGCCACAACAAAAATAATGATAAAAGATACTGGTATTAATGGACAATTTTGATCTCATGTGAGCCTTTGGCTCTTCGGTTTTCCTGTCTTTGGCTCAGGTGAGCTAATAATATATATTTAGTTATTTCTAGTCACAATATAATCTAAGCAAATGCAAATAGTTTACAAATCTCCACATTAACCAGTTTTTGAAGCAATAATAACCAGACAATGAAATTTAATTATTAATTAAATCAAAATTGATTAACCACCTAAAATATGGATTATGGTCCTGATCATGACACAGTTGTAATGGGGATGAAGTGAGCTAAAGACTTTGACTTTCTGCATTCCACCAACTACATAAACACCAACACAAGTATCAGAAATGTTCACAATTTTTATTAATGAAACTTTATTTCACATAACAGATATACAGTGAATGCTAAATACACAAAATAGATATTTTAAAAACATCAAAGTAATGCAATTACAGTGTAAACCAAAAGTTTTAATTAAACCAAATTTTAAATTCTCAACACAAATAAATGCTTTTATTGAAATTCCATTGAATAAAACTGATATTTTCACAGACATTTGTTATTTTCACACAGTGAAATTAATCTGAAAAACAATCAATAAAAAACAAATTTATATTCATCTGACCGCAAAAAATAAATGCCCAAAAATAATTCACTTTTGCAGTACAAAACAGATTTTTTACAAATAAAATTAGCATACAAATTCATAATGATTGAGATCATTAAATATATATATATATATATATATATATATATATATATATATATATATATATATATATATATATATATATATATATATATATATATATATATATATATATATTTTATCAGAGAACTGTTATATAATCAGAAAAAAAATCATTCATTTAAACATAACAATAAACAACACATAAAATCAAAACACAGCTAATTCAGACTTTCAAAAATCTTTTTGTCGGAGGAACATCAAAGTGATATAAAGGATTTGAATATACATGTAATTAAAATTCATATAAAAAAATACAAATATCGAATTTTTAAAAAAATCCTTTCAAATTATTATTTCCAACATTGATATATTTTAATTGAATTATTCGAGAGCTTCTGCCCCCCCCCCCCCCTTCTTCATCTTCAAAAATAAATATATATAAAATAAAAGATATGAAAAAATACTAAGGTAGTACTTTTGCTGTTTATAACCTTTTAAACTGGCATATATAGGTTTTTAACAATGAGAGAGAGAGAGAGAGAGAGAGAGAGAGAGAACAGTGCAGTGATAAGAAATGAACAAGTCCTGAGTTTTCAGGAAGGTCTTTACTCATACCAGAAAATCTGTAGAAACAAAACTACAATAGTGTCAGGCTTTGAATTAGTACAACATTTTACAAATGAAAAAGTCCAAAATTCAAAAAAGTATTTGTTAATTTTTTTTTAAACCTTATATTGAATATGATTGAAATGAGTTAGACCTTGGCAAGATAATTTTGCATGAGCATTGTTTTCTTTTTAATTCAAAATTCTTAAGCAGACAGGAGTTTAAGACTCCTCAACTGTGAAGTTCAGTCTAGTAATACTGGAATAAGTGCTTGCTTAAAATTGGGCAAGTACACGATGAGAAATCGATGACATTTTCCTCTCTTCTGAAAAATTTTCTCATAGTTCTTAGTTTATTATCAAATTAATCTTGAAAGCAATTAATAAACACCGTAGTAATTTTTATCTAGGTACATGTACTTGTATGTGATATCTTGGACCACAGAAAATTGACTGCAAATTAAAAAAACAACTTTAAATGTATTACATTTTGCTGTGTATCTATTTAGTGCCTTTTGCAGAAGACAGCCAATACTAAATCAAGTACTTCACTAAATATTGTGTACATACTCATGAAGCATATGGGCTAAATCAAACTGCTAACTTGTTGAGAAACAATTTCCGCCAAAATAATAATACTGATGTATAGCATAGGAAATTTACAGCAATTTATGATACAAACCAATGTTGAACTAGATACGACTTCTTATCACACTTTTCTTTATGAATACTCACTCCTTGACCATGCAGATCTTGGAAAAACAGTTCTGATTAGAAATATTTCTACACATATATACTTACCTTTCCTTAAGAATTCCGTTATTATAGTTATCTGGAGTACTATTTGTCTATCATCAAATGTAAGAAAAGATCTGGACATATGCATAAAACTAATATGTTTCTCTTGCAATATCTATATTGTTCAACTTGAAAAGCTGGCATTTCTTGCTTCTGAAATTTTGTTTAGACTAGGTTTTGACACAATTTAAAAACAAGACATCAATGGTGTTTAAACTGTAACTGAAATACTGATTTTTAAAAAAAAATGTTTTTAAGAACCCTCTCTACACTGCACACTAAAGTGTTCTGATTCTATGGTATTTTTCTGCAGTTGGAGTGATCTGCCCTTAGATCTAAATTCCAATAAATAGAAATTTACAGTATATTACTCAATTTGTTATCACCGTTCACGGTAGCTCAGTCGGTAGAGCGCTAGCTCCGTGATCGGGAGGTCGTGAGTTCGAATCTCGGCCGCGACAGACCTAAGTCGATTAAAAATAGGTAGCAACTGTTCCTTCGCCATGCGCTCGGCACTTTGAAGTGAAAGTTGCGGGTCCTTCGGATGAGACCTTAAAAACCGAGGCCCCGTGTCACGGCAGGCGTTGGCACGATAAAAGATCCCTCACTGCTCAATGGCCCTGAGTGCCGAGTAAAGGTCAAAATTTGAAGCCCTTCACCGGTATATGGTGACGTCTCTATATGAGTGAAAAATTCTCGAATAGGACGTAAAACAACATACAATCGATCAATCAATCAATTTGTTATCAATTCAAGTATTCTTAACATTTTAAAAGGCCAAGATAAATTAATTGAACATGTTACTTACTTGTATTTTCTCCACAGAAGTAAACAGCAGTGATTTCTGTTCACTGATACTGTGTTGTGTTTGAACATTTTTCCTGGGGGTAAATGCCACGTACCATATATTGAAAATTAAATATATAAGCTCAATATTTACATCTTTATTCAAAATATTTTTCTCAATGTCCAAAAAACATTTTGCACTGGTGTAGAGAGGGTCCTTAAGCAGTAAGAATCCTAGACTTATTATTTACCTGTTAATCAATTCTGTTACAATTAATGTTACCATTAGAGGTATGATACTTGCATACAATCATCATTGTTAATGACTGCATTTTCATGAGAATTTAATAGAATAAAGTATAACAATTATCATTATAAATTTGTATAGATGAATTGAATAATCACTTGCATCTAAAGTCTTTGTCAGAGCAGTTTTCTTTAACTGTGAAAAATTACATTTTTAATTCCACCTTTCAAGGCTACCTTAACATTGTTAGAAGTGAACATATCCTTTTACTAACAGCGTAACATTTTGCTTGATGGGGCATGCTAAAATTTTGTTTGCTGATTATCATATTACTTATCGATTGGATGTTTGATTTCAATGAAATCAATACTAATTGCATATGAAACTCAGAATACAATATCATCCCGATAACCTAAACCAGCCTAAGTGAACATTGATACAGACAACAATCAAGTTATCCTTATATATCAGAAAGTCTATTATTATTAATTAATCACTCTTATTAGATATTTTTACATTAACAATAAATTGTTAATTAGGCTAAAGTTTGTTTGTTTGTAAACCAAAAAAAAACAAAAAAAAAAAAACAATTTTCTGTCTCAAAAAATATGCATTGGGCAATTTGGGTGGTCGAAAAATAAAAATAATTTAGGATTCAGCTGATTTCGAAAAAAAATATCAGTAATGCTAATTTGAATGAAAATAAAAAGTACTTTTAGCTTTATTGTTCTTACTCCCTTTACTCTTTTTATTAAATTTTAATGCATTTCTATAACTTGAGACAAAATGTGATTTTCATCCATTTCTGAAATTTGTTTTTATACAGTGCTTGGTTCATGGATGTTCTACTTTTTTTTTATATGCACTTCAGTGAAATGTGATGTGTTACAAACCTCAGTGTCTCCACCAAGTTGACACACAAAATAAGGGTAAAAGTTTAAGATAAATTCACACTGCAGAAATACATATTTGTCCACAGCAATTATTAAAAGTAAAAATTGTTGAAATTAGGTCATATTAATTTGATCAGCTATCCAGTGAAATACCAGTCAGCTTCAACCTAAACACAATCGCTCAACACCAAAATAATTGTGTATCTGTGTCTTTTTGCACTCCGACTGTCTGGTTAGCTCAGGGTTGGTCACTCTCCAATATGCCAGTTTGAATTTCGCCAATCGAGACATTGCATTTAGAGAAATAGTTGTAAAGGGCATCATAAAACAAAGGTTTGAATCACTTTTTCATGCAGAAATTTTTTTTAAAAATATGTGTCAGAACAGCTAACAGAAATCCATTATCGTGTTTCATTACAGTACCTCCATTTTGGGTCATTAGCATGATTTTATTAGGGTGTGTTTGTGCATAAGTGCATAGGTGGAGGCTCAGTAAATTTTGTCATGATTTTAGCTCATATTGAACTGAGTATATTTTAACTTCTCTAGAAAATGAAGAGGATATGACCAATATTGCAACTAAAGCCTATGCAAAAATATTAAAGAAGAAAACTGGTGAACAAAATGCTGTGCCTGAGGAATTGTTTACATTTGACCATAAAAGTAAGACTTCAGGAAGAGGCAACATGTCCAAAATGAAAAACTAAAGGAAAGTGTGGAACAAGATGCTGAATGCAACCCAAGAAAAAAGAATTTAGCATCAAAAGTATCAGTGAAGCAACAGAATGATCACAAGGAACATCAGAATGACAAGCAACAAACTAAAAAAAAGGCTCAAAAGCAAAAGAAGGCAGCAGAGGCAAAGTCGCATATGCATACAAATCAGGAGATCCTAGACATAGCATAGATCTGCATCTAATGATTTAGTGGACCAATTTGATTTCCTGGAAAATGAACCAATTATTGATAAAGATTCAAACCCAATATCTGTGGGCAGTACCAACAATAACCAAACTACTACTTGGGGCAATACCACCAATACTAATCTCAGTGGAGATTCGGCTGGGCTAGATATTTGGTCTGATGCCCACCAAATCTCGGGACAGTCCCTCATAATTCATGTCTGGGAATTCAGCCCCAACTTTGGCAGGCTATATCAAGAATTATTCACCTAGGCGACACTGTCGTTCGCTTCAATTAAGTCATTTAGTTGTTTAATTAACTCTCTGTCACTATTACTTTCACATTGCTTACCGTCTAGGCATGTAAATCCCACCATAAAAACATTCACTAAAATCTCCGTTCAAAATATGGCTCCCCTGACGTAATTGTTTATCTCCTCACATTAAAGAGTTCCTCTATGGTCTGTTTTCATTTCTATGAAAAATACTTAAAAGCCACAGTAGAGGTTCAGTATCACATAAAAGAAAACAGACTGTAGAGAACATCGGGTTCAAGAAATTGCACGGGGAGAAAAAAGATGCCGATACAGATGCTGCCGACCGCTGGATCACGGAGTTTCTTCCGGAGATAATTCGAGACAGCACCCATGCATTCAAGAACGAGATTGCAAGTGGTTCAAAGAAATGCAAAGATCATGTGACAGCTTTAGTGTGTGCCAACATGAGTGGGGATGATGAAAACTTCTTATCATAGGGAAAAGTAAAGATCCAAGATGCTTCAGAGGAAAAAGTCTTCCTGTAGTGTATAGAGCCAACAAGAATTCTTGGATGACCAGTGAAATATTCAGTGAGTGGATTCGTGAGTTCAACCATGACATGTGCCGCAAGAAATGAAAAGTTATTCTACTGGTCGACAACTGCAGTGCCCACCCCAGAGAATCAGCGGAATGTCTCAGCAACGTGCGTCTGGAATTCCTACCACCAAATACAACGTCCATGATACAGCCGTGTGATCTGGGGATCATCAGGAATATGAAGTGTAAATACCGAAGTGAAGTTGTGAAGAAGATCATCAGCGATATCGACGACCAGAGTCTTTCCGCCAATGACCTTGCGAAACGCCTGACCCTGCTTGATGCCGTCCATCTGCTCAACAAAGCTTGGAAATCAGTCACCAATCAGTCACCAACAGCACTATCGTGAATTGTTTCAAGAAAGCCGGATTCTGCCAGGAAAAGAGTGAGGATAGCGAAGAAGAAGCCGACGTCCCAGCTGGGATGACAAGAGAGGTGTTTGAGGAATTCATCAACCACAACAACACCCTTCAGTGCCACCATGTGCCTACAGACGAAGAGATTTGTGCGGAATTCATGGAAAACAGGGGAGTGGAAGAAGAAGAATGTGAAGAAAGTGTAGAGGAAGATGAAGAATGCGAGTTTGAGTCACCGCTTACCGGCAATGAAATACGGAGTATGTTAAAAACATTCAGAAGATTCTATGAGGAAAACAAAGAGGAAGATTTTCAGCTGATCTACAACTTGGAAGATGAGTGTGAAGAAATCCTAAAAAGGGCCAAGAAACAGAGGAAGATCACGGAATTCATTGACTGGATCCCTTGAAGTGCGTAAGTGAAATACACAATAGTGAAGTGCATTCCGTAGTGAAGCGACTATGGTGAGTATGCTGTGAAATTCTGTTTTGAATTATGTTTACTTTGAACTTTTTATTTAAATAAATAAATAAAGAAAATGTTGTTGTTGTTTATGTAGTATCGATACAAAGACATTGAAAATTTTACGAATGCATTATCTAGACAGAAACGAAAGTAAAAGTAAAAGGAAATGGCGGCAGATATATGAAGATTGCCGAAGTTTTTATTAAAAATTTGCACATTTCTTTTAAAATGAAGGAAATAGAAGAAATAGCATCATGAAGATATCTATTCAAGATAAGTTATTAAGAAATTATATGTATACAGCGTTTTAATGAAGAATTTGAACAGAAGAGGGAAACAAAAGGAGAAAAATACAACTCCTTATACAACACACTTTCAAAACGAAGTTTTACTGGATTTTATTGGGAACTTTTATTACGTTGCCCTCGGTATTACTATATTTTACCGTGACAAAATGAACATCGTAATAACGAGTCCGCACTGTATTATAAAGATATTTTAATTAGTTATCAGAGATAGAGATAAATCTTGAACCAGTACAATGTACTAAGATTAAGTTCTTGCATTAGTTCAGGTAAGTATTATTATAGTTACAGTGTGGAGAAATTGCATGTGGTTTTGTTCTGAAGTGATTCTGACATATATTTTTTTTATCATCTACACATTCCAATTGACACATTACAAATATTTAAGACTTGATCAGAACATTATAAATATTACTTTTTAGCTTCGAGATCAGTGTCAAAGCCAGGTATTATTTAGCCAGCCGGAGAATGTCAATGAGAATCTTGAGGCTGCGGAGATACTTTCATGCATTCAATGCCTAAAAAATCTTGCTACACCCCTCAAATGATTTTACCAACCCAACCTCAAGCACAAAAGGATTACTTTGACTTAACAAACATTGAACCACAGCCTTCAGTTGAAACAGAAGAACAAAACACATATGCCATGCCCCAAGAACCATTGAATCACATATTTAGGTTTCCATTATGTATTGCAGATTATGTCAATATTTGGTGTAAAAAGAATAATAAGGACCCTCTGAAGGACCACAATTTTAATGATGCAGTTTCTGAGAAAGTCAGCTATGCCAGAAGAAAATTAAAGTCTGTAAAGAAAATGGACTAAATTGATCTGTCAATTAGCAGTCAGGTTTACCTGGAAAACGAAATGTGTGAAAATAATAGTGTAATTTGAATTTTTTTTTTTCATAATGCATGGAGTCGCAAGTAAGATAATTAAACATGTGAAATTTATGCCATTGTCTTTCAAGTACAGAATAAGGGTTCACCATGACTGTCACCAAAGGTGAAGTGCCCATCTAAGATGTAATACGTCTAGTGCTGTCCATGATCTTTTACTAGAAGGATAGCGGTTAAGAGTTTTAGACGGAAACAGGTTAATTGTTTAGGCATACCAACAGAATATACTGCTAAACTTAATCTGTCTAATACTCAGAGGCAAAGATGTCAACATGTGCGCTTTGCTAATTCCATCGTATGAAATGTCCAAAAAAGAAGAGAAAACAGATAAAAGATTAAGCAGGAACTTGAACATTAGCGAATTCATAACAGCTTTTAGTAGGTATAAAAGAATAATGTGTGCCACATACCCATGGAGACAAGAAGAGTTAGACATGTACCTGGCTCACATCATAGAGATTCACAATGTGTGGCCAATGAAATTTTTTGATTACCGTATTTGGCCGAATATAATACGCATTGGTGTAAAATACGCACCCCCCTTTTTGAGCCTGAAAATGGGGAAAAAACGCAGTTCAGTTGTATTATACGCAGCAAAAAAATTTACCAAGGGGTGTTCTGAACTTTTGAAAATCGCGATAATTTGCTATGAAAATCGGCGCGGAGATAAAGTGCCGAAAATTTACAGAACACGATATTTTATTTTAAATGCGTTTTTATTTCTTCATCTTGACTTTCCATATTGCGGCAATCTGGAGGAAATTATTTATTTTAACAAAGCACGAGATAATGTTGCATTAAAGTATTAACAGAGTTTATTATTAATTTTTTTTAGCATACGGTGATATTGAAATTATACTTCACCGTATTCTAACTATTCTTTGTGGAAATAATTTTATTTCAACAAAGCACGAGATATTGTTGCAAGTTTAACAGTTGTCATATTTATTTTTAGTTTAAGGTAATCCTGTTGAAAATTATGTAAATTTAACAGGGCAAGCGATAATGCAACATCAAAGTATTCATAGACTACGATGTTCCTCTTTTGAACTTGAAATTAATTAATTAAATGAATAGCTGATGTTATAAAAATAAAATCAAAATTTAACAAGTGAGTAAATTGTAGTTATCAACACACCTCCAAAGCTGTGAAAAATGGTGTACAAAGGTGGGATATATGTCTTCATACATCGAGGTAATCTTCGTGGATATCTTATTTTCTACAGAGCATGAGTAAATGATAAAACTTAGGTTTCAACATACTTCATGTTTCCTTTTTTAACTCTCAATCATTTTAACACGAGGCCGATATAAGATAAAGTAAAATTACATTTAACAAGCGTTTAACTGTTTAATGTGTTGTAATCAACACACGCTTATACATACGAAAGATCATAAACCAACCCCCGATTTTTAACAAAGAAAATAATCAAAACCATTAATAAGGGCAGTAAATAATCAGTGCTCTAACTGTAAAAACAATGCTTTGGAGTCGGTAAACAGTTTAATTGCCTGGAGGGGTGTTGAGGGGTAATTATCAAGTGACAAGTGCACGTGTTCACAACATTGGCTTCCATTCATTGGGACGTATAGAGGGGTGTTTATGTTGAAATGCATTTTTACTGAGTTATTTAAAACCTAAAATAAATTTTATTTTATTGTATTTCATTAAAAAATGACATTACTTATTTGACCGAGTGTCTGACTGATTAGGTACATGTGTACTATGATTACGGAAGCACGTGGCAAAGGAATGTGTGAACATCTATAAATAACATCGTTAATGGTGCGTATGATAGCCGTGTTTCACATGAAAGAAAAACCTATCAAAACCCCATTGTGGTGTAAAATACGCACCCCTTTCTCACAGAAAATTATTTTGGGAAAAAAGTGCGTATTATATTCAGCCAAATACGGTACCACAAACTCTTTGCTGCCAAATGTACTATTGCTCTAAAGCAGAACAATGTTCTTATAAATTGGAGCAAGGGAGATGAAGAAATACTGAAACGTGTCGTGGCAGGTGCGGAGGTTAGCAAGTGTAATTTCTGCTCCTCTACTACCCATACTTCCAGTATGTGTATTGAAAGTCATGATGACAAAGACAACAAGCATCAGCGGAATTATCACAAGAAAGACAAGTATGATCACAATATCGCATATCATGAAGGTAGACAGATTTGTAATAACTTCAATTTTAACAGATGTTTTGTGCCGTACTGCAGAAGAGCACACGTATGTGCTAATTGAATGTCAACATCACATGGTAAACAGAAGTGCCCTAGTTTAAATTCAGAAAAGAACAGCTCCACAAATGTGCAGCCAGATGATAAAACAAAGAAACAAAAGGCTCCGCAGTGACTAGGACAGCCAGAACTGGATGAATTCAAAGCTACAACACCAGTAAATATAGAAAGATTAGAGTTTGAATTACATCATCATCCAGATCAGCATTTTGTTACTTAATTGGTGGACTTTGTGAAGGATTCAATATTTTCAAGGGTGATGATATGAGTCTTGATTATTCATATGAGTGTCAGAACTTACAGTTGGCTCGGGAAAGCCTGGATATTGTTGAAGAACTTTTAAAGACAGAAGTTCAGAAAGGATTTGTGAAAGGACCTTTCAAAACACTCAATTTTCCAAAATACAGAGTAAGCCCATTAGGTTTGGCTACGGGTAAATATTCTAGGAAGAAACGTCTTATATTGGATTTACCTTCACCACATGACAGTGAGGAGATTGACAGTGTGAATAACTTGATTGACAAAGACAAATGTTCTTTGAAATATGTTAGAATAGATGATGCCATAGCAAGAATTAACTGGGCAAAAGCTCTATAATGTGCAAAACAGACATATGTGACACTTTTAAGTTGATACCAGTAGCTCCAAGATTCTGGCCCTTGTTATGTGTGAAGTGGAAAAATTTGTTTTACTATTTGGTTAGACTCCCTTTTGGAAGGAGAAGTTCACCGAAAATATTTGATCATTTATCACTAGCCGTATGCTGGATTGCAAAAAACAATTATGGAATTAAAAATATTTATCATTTATTAGATCATTTTCTTACTATTAATGAACCTGGCTTCGGGGCCACCAACGCTGAGATTTTCTCAAATCTGAGATTTCTCAGAAAATTTGAGTTTTTCTCACCAAACTGTGCCACCAATCAAATATTTTCTCAAACTCAGACTTATCTTTTGAGTTTTTTCTCAAATCTGAGATTTTTTCTCAAACGTGCGTGCCACCAACGTTTTTTCCGACTCAGCTGAGAAAAAAAGCTGAGATTTCTCAGAAAATCTTGAGATTGATGTATACCAGTCTCAGAGAAAATCTCAAAGAATTATTTTATGGTAAAATAATCACAATTGTTATGACAGTGAACATTTTAATCCATGAATACACGAAATTAACATACAGTCACAGAATAATGTTCATTTCTCCCAAAACTTGATCCTCCTGTGAAGAGGGGTGTCTTAATTATACACATGTAAACTATTCTATAATATTGTCCACATATGGAATCAAGCACTTTACTAAAAGCATAAAAAATAAAGAATAAAAGGAATATAATTATTCCAGTGGCACGCTATACGTAACATTTATATCTTCATTCATATAGGAATTAATATAATTAATTAAATTCATATTTTAATGTGCTATTTGTGGCATGACATTTTTTATTATATGTAATTCACAATGTTCTTGTATATCAAAAGGAAATATGACTAGATAAAATACAAAACCTCCTCGGCCCCCTCTTTGTTTTTTCCCGGTAGTTATATTTTACTGTTTATAAGTGTAAATTTTACGCAAATATTAAAAGAAATCTTTCTAACATTTCATGTACAAATATTTCTGTTCTTTGGAAATAAAATGTACATTTTGTAAATCACCATTTATTAATTACTGATGATAGCAGTCTGTCTAATTTGGTTCTTAACTAAATCTTTAAAATTCTTAATTGAGAATTTGGATCGAATTTATACTCTTAATGCATTGTGCATAAACTTAAATCCTTGACCGGTTATAGCATTTATAAGAATAATTTCGTCTTATGTCCATTCTGAGATACATAATTCACAACAAGAACTGCATCTATTCAAATGTACTTGCATGAATTTTTTTTTAAACAAACAGTATTTATTTTAAATTGACAACTTACATTTTGACCCCCCCCCCCCCCCAAAAAAGTATGATCCTTTGTTTTAAAAAAAATAACATCATTGCGCAGTGAAACTTTTATTTACGATATGATAATAGAAATTAATCAGTTTCGCACATGCGAGATTGACTTGGGTTTCCAATGTAATGGTGATTATTTGTCAAGTGGTGCTATATTCGTTGTTAATTATTTATCTAAAAATAACACAAAATAAAGATTTTCCAAGACATTTTGTCACAGGAGATCATAGAAAAATGCGATGTGTTAGTTTGCCTCTTCCCTATTCCTGCCCTTAGTTCAAATTTTAGCTGGTTTTTCTTCTGGGGGTGTGTGGGGGGGGGGGGGGGGGGGTGAACTGAAATTCCCCGACAATTAAACAGTTCCTCGAGAAATTTCCTTGATAAATGATCCTGTAAAACTAAGTATACGTATGTTACCCGCTCAAGTTCGCTGTTCATCTTATCACATTTATCCACACTTATGGAAAACTCACAAAATTTATTACAGCATGTGAGAAATTTAGCTATATATATCGACTATCGAACTTTTTTTCTTTTTATGGATCTGCTAGAAAAAAAAATCACTCAGGTTTATTCTAAATACAAATAGTCCTTATAACTCAAATAATTTTTTTTTTTTTTTTTTTTTGCTATGGAGAATTAAAAATAATACAGATGTACCATGTACCATGATATCTAACATAACAAAGGAAAGAAAAATGTGTTTCATCAAAATGATTTATTTTAATCGGTCTGGGAAATATAGTGATCCGCCTACCTGCTACACGTAACGTCACAATGGCGGAAGTGACGCCTCGGTGTATGTTTTTGTGTGTTTATGTTGACAGACGAACCAAGACAACAAAATTTGGATATTTTTTTGTGTTATTATTTTATAGGGTTAGATGAACATTTATTGTCGCAAATGTCGTAATGGAATACTTTCTGTTGAATGACTCGAAACAGCAAATAAAAGATGAAGGAAGTGGGGGATGTGTTTTTATCGCGATCTACACGAAAATATTGCATAAACAACTGAATAAAAGGCAAATTCAATCATTGAATCAACATATTAGTGCATTTTTTGAAAAAAGGTCGCATATAGCAACGAAAATAAGTCTAAGATTTTTCTCAAATCTCAGCTTACTTGAGACGAATCTCAGAAATGTTGGTGGCACGGTGTTTTAGGAAAATCTCACCTGAGGCAAAAATCTAAAATTTGAGGTTGAGATTTGAGCTGAGATTTTTATAAGTTAGTGGCCCCGAAGCCTGGTGTGGGGAGAAGACCATGGCCTTACTATATACTGTATAGGGGATTAATTTCACGGGTTGTAATTTTCACGTTTTTCTCTCCTCTGACATGATCGCGGTTTGTTGAATTCGCAGAATCGGTATACAATAAAATTTACCTCCCTTGTCTATATCCGTTTAATTCATAGCATAGCTAGAATGACATTAATCGGCGTTATGTATTCACTTGACGAACAACAAGGCATGTTTATATAAAATAGTTAGATTTAATAATTAATTGAAGACTAATTAAAACAAGTGCAGTTATTAAAAGTCCTTGACTATAAATGTCAAATGACTATCCTATATGCTATTACAATGAGTGCATGTACACACCAAAATCTTCTTTCCGAAGGGACAATACATCGCGGCGAAAAACCACTGGACGGTAATAAATGTGTTAATGTAGGTTGACGAAATAATGTCCTTCCACATCTTCAACAAGTTCGATAGTTATTTGAATGATTTTTTAAAACCAAAACCAAATTTCAAGATTTTGAGCATAATGCAACAACAATCAGTTGTGAAATTGTGTATTTCTTTCAAGAAATATGTGATAACATATAAACATCTGTAACTTTTGTTTTATTTCATCCATTTTTGTTCTGTAAACTGTATTTGGAAGATGAAATATAAATGTATAAATATACTGAAAAAAAACATGTGGTTTACATAGACTTTTATGAATGGAAAAAGAATGACAAGCAAAAAAAACAAAAAACAAAACAAAACAAAAAAACAAACAAAAACAAACAAACAAAAAAAACCCTCCAAAACTCAATTCATGGTTAGGGGGAAGTAGCACTTGTCAAGGACAGGTTATTTATTTTCTTGCCAGCTGAGTAAAGATTATTTATATTCACTTTTTTGAGGAGAGATTATTTATTTCCAAAATCTGCTCCCCCTCCCACTGATGGTGCATGGTCTCTTTAGAAACTTGTCAGATAGGCTTTCATGTTTTCAATACCGAGTAAGACAAGATATGTCTTTTTATAGAAAACTAAGATCTACTTGACGCAGAGGCTGTAAAGGCAGAGAAGAAGGTTTTGAGAGGCAAGAACTTGAGCTCAGAAGAAAGTGTACAGCAATTGATCAAAATTTTTCAAAAAGGCGAAAGAGAATGAAAATCAGAAAAGAGATGGGAAAAGGGAAAGGATTCAGACAGAAAGAGCCAAAGAGAGTCAAGAACAAGACAATGAAATGAGCCCTAAAAAGAAAAAGAAAAACATGGCAAATGAAAAGAAAGACGACAAAACTCAGAAAAGAAAGATGACAGAGAAAAAAAAATGATGAAGGAAAGAAAAAGGATGATGGAAAGAAAAACAAAGCTGAAAGAAAGAAAAGGACAAGAAAAAAGTAAAAAGAAAACACAAGAATTAGAAACACTAAAAAATAAAGAGAGGCAGGAAAAGAAGGCCGAGAGTAGTGTGTAGCTGACAACTGCAAAAGAAATGTTTTCATCTTTGAATGACCTGTTTGGGTCAGCAGCTGCAACAGAAAATATGTATATTGACAACACAACTCTAACATCAACTTGGGCCTTCTGCAATCCAGAGCTGGAAAGGCCATCTGTGACAATGTCACCAACAGGTAATTAATACACAGGAATAATGCACACCTACTTAAACACATACAAAAAAAGTTTTTTTAATATATTCCCTTATTTTCTTATTAAATAGTTCCATCTTCTGAAGCCATTCGACCACCTGCTGATGTCCTTGAATTATTTAAATTGCTGTTGAGACCACATGTACAAAGTTACATGAGAGGTGTGATCTCCCAGTTCCAAGAAACAGAGTCTCAGGTAAAGCCCTATATTTTTAATCAACAAATAAAACCATTTTTATTAATATATCTTAATGTAGCTTTAGAATTTAATATTTTTTCCCATAGGTTGATGAAACTTACACATGCATACCAACATACACACCAATGACACCTGCCACATGGACACAAGACTGCAACTACACACAGCCATCTCCTTAGACTCAGCAGATATCATCAGTGCCACCGTTTGAACAGCAGATGCAAACACAACCAACTCTCGACATTCACACTCAACAGATGCCAACACAACAGATTTCCCTTAATTCACAACCATCTCAAGACATTGAAACTCAACAGATGCCAACACACCATTTGATGCCACCTCAAATTTCTTTGGAACAAATGCCAATGCAACGCATGTTGCCACAACAAATGCCACCACATAATCCTGCAATTCCTTCCCGGCACACCACACTACAAAAGATGCCATCAACACCTTTACCTGTAGTAAGCCCACCGAGAACACCAAGGAGGTCACCTAGGAAGCATATCTCCTCTACACCCGAGGATTCTGATGGACTTGTAAGTGGTGATTTACAACTAGCAACTTTTTCAGATATCCCAAGTCAAAGTGAACTGCTTATTTTAGCAGTTTATAAACAGTTATTAGGCAGTCTGGCAATTTTTTGGCAGTTTTTAGGCAGTTCTTAACAGTCTTAGTCTTAGCATTCCTTAAAACTGCTTACAGACTGGTTAAAAAACTGCTAAGAATTTGTGTAAGCAGTTCAGTATTGAACAAACTTAAGCAGTCAAACAAGCAGTTTCTCAAAACTGCTAAAAGTGCAACTAATTCATTTCGACTTCTTATAAGAAGTAATTCAACACTTTTTCACTCTTGGTGGTCCTAACTTTCACTAGCCTTCATTACTGCCCATGTGTTACTGTTAATGCTTCCTGATGATAACGTCACAAATAATTGGGGGCCAGGCAGGAGTTTCTTATACAGAAAATAAAATTAGAAAGAAAAAAATATATACTAAAAATCTTACTAGAAATATGATACGATAGTTTATAATAAATTGAGGCTTCATATTATAAAAAGCATGAGCATATGAGCTTCTAATCTTTATCCCATCAACTTGCAAATCCAGTCCTCTAGTTACATTAACAACCTGCTGTGTCCCCCTTGGTTGCTTGAAACTAAAGGGTTGTATCCAATGAGGAAAGCCAGTCAAGATTTGTGCGCCTTTTCCACATCAGTTCAAAATTACAAATTGTGAAGATGTTTGTGATGGTCTGGAATATTATATATATTTATACCCATACAGTGAAGAAGTAAAATATATGCTTTGGAAAATACAATTATCTGTGATCACCACATCCAGGATTGGATGTGAACATAATATTTAGTGACAAGTGTATATCTGAATTAAATTCCATGAGATGGGAAATCATTATTATAAAAATCTGATCATACATGCATTCAGCAACAATGGAATTGAGTGATATAGGAAAATTTTTAAAAGATTTGTTGGCAGTAAAGTATTATGCTTCAGAAAATATGGTAAGTGTGTGGGCTTGTGATATAATAGTCATCCCCACTCTCATTTGGATAACTGTTAAACTATAAAACGTATAATCTAGTTTGTATTTTAATTATTAGTACTTAATATAAATTCAAAATGTTTGCAGATAAATTTAAGCTATACTGATAGAGGGATCTGTAGATTAGTCCACTGTATTAATTAACCAAGCTCTAAAGTTGCCACTCGTTTATGCAAGAAAATGGACTTAATGAAAGGACTTATTTAATACAATTCATACCTGATCTAAATCTCAATACTAAGTTAAATTCCCATATGTGATGTTATTTTTTCAATAGCATAAATTATATGCATTTTTGTATTCATATATCATGTATATGGGTGGTGTTATCTTCTTATAAGTAGACAAGAATAGTACTTATAGCATTCTTTTTACCAGTTTTTAAGCAGTTAATCAATTTTCAAATTTATATGTAGGTCACTCAGAGTCATTTCCATATAAGTAGAGCAAACAAAAGAAAACACCTTTAGCAGTTATTAAGCAGTTTTTAAGCAGTTCTCCTTAACCTTCCTATTGACTGCTAAGATACTGCTAAGGAAACTGCTAAGCAACTGCTAAGTTACTGCTAATGAACTGGCTAAGTACTGCTTAAATTGTGGACTGCTAAGAAAACTGCCTAATGATCAGTATGACAAAAACCTTCTGCCACCAACAGAGGAGAAGGCTAGTAAACTGTCTAAGAACTGCTAAAGCACTGAACTGTTAAGGTTAAAAAACTGCTAAAGAACTGCCTTCCACTTTGACTTGGGATATGTTAATGTTTATATATTAGAATTGAGTATTAGGTAGATATTTCATATTGTGATATACTACAATATTATTAAGTGTATTGCAATATATTTACATTTCCAAACATTTTTCCTTAAGATTCTTTGCAAATTAGAAGACTGTTCATTTTCTCATGAACTACCATGGATGAGCATGAATATATCCATTGTTATGTCATAATACCGTACTTGATGTCAAAACTATAGTGCAAACTGTTTTGCTTTAAAAATGACATTTGAATGATGTAATTTGTGGCAACTCATCAGAAAAATAATGTAAATATAAGAAATGAATTTAATTTTTTGAAGATTCATGAGGTACATGAACTACAACGCTTCACGCTGGCATATTTATCATGAAGTGCTAACGCGCTTTATGAAATATGCCGGCGTGAAGTGTTGTAGTTCATGTACCTCATGAATCTTCAAAAATTAAATTCATTTCTTATATGTATTGCAATATTTTCAACAAAACTGAAAGTGGTATTTTCTAATTTTATTAACTTCATTTACAATTACATTTACGCATTTAAATGCACCAACACAACAGCTTTTGCCTTAATGTTTTGCGCAATTGCAAATGCTTCTGACAATTTATACTTTATATTTTATTAATACAGAAACTCCAAGCATATTACATGTACCTGTATATCTGTACAGTACTACAAAAACTTATTGCAATATGATATTCTTTGACATCATACAGCAATACATTGGAATATCAATATTATTGCCCAGCTCTACTATAAATTATTACAGTCTGAAAGTTAATGAAGTCTGAATTTGTTAATTCTGTTTTCAGCATACATGTATGTAAGAAATATTTTAATAAAATTTGCATTCTCAGAAGAAAATCAGTGTCATTTAATAGATATATATTGTTTTGAAGAAGTTTAATTTTTCTTATGTGTAAATACATGTATATAGCAGAGTTAATCTCTAAAATTAAAATTTTGTTGTAATTTTAGATGACAAGGCTTCTTTCAAACCATCCTTTGACAGTTAAGAGGGAGGCACTGAGGAAAGCAAAAAGTGCAGCAAGGAAGGCTCATTCAAAAATGGCCTTCACTTTGACTGCGAAACTCCTTCCTGCAATTTTTTCATGTGAGGAGGTGGCCCTCAGTAGAGGACAAGGGATAAAATCAAAAGATGGAGACACAAGACCAACTCTTGATTCCACAAAGATGACTGTTTTAAAAGGTATTAAATAAGTGCTCATGCCACTATTTTATGGTTAACAGCAATTCAGTCAAAGATTTTGACACCAAATGAATATGAACAGTTGACTGAGGTACACAAATATTTAATTGGCAAATTAATGTATTGTGACGCTCTCCAGGGGTAGAGCTTATTATGAAAATTTACTAAAATAGGATGTCAGGATGTTTTCTTTATTTACTCTTGTCAGGATTTGTTTTAAGTCCAGAATAACCAGACTGACTTTCCAGCTTAAATAAACAGACTTTTCAGTTTACAGGTTTATTGTTCATATATAACCATCTCAATGACATAAATACACACCATATGTCAATACAACACACAAAGATTCACTTTGTTATACGTACACTACAACATCAATACAACCTTGGCTCTATTTTATAATTCCAAATTATAGGAATAGGGGGATCACTTTATCCGAAGTATATATCCTGGGAATAACCCTTGATATATATATATATATATATATATATATATATATATGTGAAATTAAACTCTTATGCCTGAAGAATTATATTAAGTCTCTTAAAATAATCAAGAGATCTCAATAATGATCAACGAAGTCCAGAATTCAGAGAAATAATCTCTAAATAATCTTAGATAATAATATTAGTTGACTTTTATGAAAATAAAGTTGTTCCTAGTTCTATTCCTATTAAAATTCAGATGGTAATTAATTAAGGGATTAACCCATTAATTAAATACGCTAATTCCTAGTCCTTTTTCTATAAAAACTGCGAAATTCGTTAATTTGCACTAATTAGGTGATTAATTAAGGGATTAACCCGTTAATTAGATTACCGTTTATCCAAAGGCAGAAGGAATAACCTTCTATTTCCTTACACTTACTTCCGTGATTTTGGTAACGTGTATATGCCAAAAGTAAAGCTGGAAAAAGTGCCGGAGAAAGTCTACCGGCTGTTTATATAGACTTCTCAATCCACCGGGGTAACACACGCGCAAGGTTGGAAACCACCAGAGACACTATCGGTGCTTCCATATAAAATAATTAATACAACTTTAATTATACATAAAGTAACATAACTGTAAACATTTTACTACAAAGAATCTTCGTCACTCAAATAAATGTCACAACCCGGAAGAAATGGCAATATACATTCAAAAAGACCGCCAGACGAAAATAGACAGTGACCTAAGGTCAAATGCATAAATTACAACTCTAGCGCGCCATACAATCAGTTCCGGTAAAATGGCAGTTCACATGTGACGAAGGTAAATAGAACATGAAAACTTTGTTATTTACATGACATGTCAGTAACGTTTAACAATATCCCTGTAACACTGTGATAAAAGAAGTTTATGCAATGTAAATATGTTATAAACAACAATGCATCAAGTCATGAACATTCATATATACCACGTTATTTACAAACATCGAGCACATGTTAATTTAGGGGTCGTATAACAACACAAAATATTACTAAATCAGCTGATCACAGAAAACGATCAACCGTTTGCATAAATGATTACTACAAGTATTATTATTTATATCAACATGACAATGCCATAACATAATGTATGCCTATCAGAGACACATGGCTCCACAGTATATATACCTTCTAATTCAGAATATGTAGCAATCTGGTGTGAGAAGAATGGTGGAAAATATGGAGAGAAGGAGACAAATTAAGGAATAACTATCTTCTCAATTGTTATTTGCGACCGTTAATGCTGATTTAACGGTCGCAAACTGAGTTTTACCAGCGACGCGTCAGTGGAGCTGGTAAAACGGATGTTTGCCACCGTTAAATCAGCATTAACAGTCGCAAATAACAATTGAGAAGATAGTTATTCCCCTTCTAATGCAATTTATGCCTTTTGTTTGATGTTAACGTCTTCTTTTGTTGAGTTTCGTTATATGAAATACGTCACGGAGTGTTGTGTTTTTTCGTCGCTCTATCATGACGTCATGATCAAAAGCTTTCACTCTTGTTAATGCTCGTTTAACTGCCTCAAACATCATTGCAATAGCCATTCAAAATTCATTTTACAAAACAATTGCATTAGAATGATGCTGTAACTGAGCAGATTTCATATGCCAGGAAAAAAATGAAAGAAAAAACCAGTAACATCAGACAAGTCGACAGCTGATTAAATGGATATTTATGTTTAACTTTGGAAATTTGATTATTATGAACTGGTATTATTTGATTGTTGGACATCACAAAATTTATTGCTAAGATTTGATAAAATCAAGACTGATGTACAATATAGTAATTGGACAACTTGTACATTTAAATGGAGGCTTATGGTATTATAAGCCAGGTTTATGTTGGAAAGACGGGTTTATTCGGATTTGACCTATCCGCCATTATTGTTTCTAATATTATGTTGCTACAATTTGATTGGTTGTTTTTTATAGTGGGGATTCAGCTACAAGCAGTGCGCTAAGTTTGTAAAGAAAATTGTATCGTAAATTATTTGGCCCGTTTCACGGACTTTCAATTATTATACCTAATAATCACCGTACGCTACCAAGATGTCGTGATATGTGTTTTTTGTGAATTTGTGATCGTGAAACAGTTACAAATCAATAAGATTGTGGACACTGTACATTTCGGACTCTGAGGATCAAGTTTCAAATCATGGCTGACCGTGCTCGAAGTCGTAGACGTCCTACCCCATCTAATCGCTGGGATGAGAGCAACACAAACAATTGGACAACCCAACGATATATCGAGGAACTGGCTAAGCTGGGTATTCGTGTCCCTGCCAACATTGGGAAAGTCGTAATGAAGAAACTATATCTGGAGAATCGAGGAATACCCCCCGCGAACGCAGATGCCCGGATAAGCGTTGAATCGAGGGAAGAGGACGTCGCAAATGCCGTGATTGTGCCTCCGAGTACGGAACCAACTCCAGAGAATACTAACAGAATTGAAACAACCAGAGCAACAATTTCAAGCGAAACACCATCGGGGGAAGGATCGAGATCTAGCGCATCAACCAATGTTGCATCGGGATCGAGAGCCAATTTATCCAATATGGCGGCCTCCTCGAACAGTGACATAGTCTGCAGCATGCTGAACACCATGCAGAGCATGCAACAGACAGTACTCGGGCTTCAAAACACAGTCATGAGTTTGGTGGCCGAAAAGAAGAACAGCAAAACAGATGACCACTCATTGGACACAGCAATGGCGGCAATTCGTCAACAACCGGCAACGCAGGGTCCAGCTACAGATTTCCAAATTCCGCAGCCTCGCTCCTCAAGCACAAGATCAACCATGCAGTGTTCCTCATCCAAGGGAAGTGTTATGGATCTCAACGACACCGTGAACATGTTATGGACCAATGCAGTGGCACCAAGCACTAGGTGCACATACCAAACAGCCTTTCATGTATATGTAAAATTCCTTTTGTTGTCAAATATTATTACAAATGCATGTATTTCTGAGGTTCCTGTATCTGAAGATTACTTAATTTCATTCGTAGCATACTGTGTTAGCAAACTTCAGATAAGCTACTCAACTTTCAAGTTGTATTTGTGTGGAGTTAAATTTATGTGTTTGCAAGATAACATTGCATATCCTGACAATACTCAGTTATGTAAACTTAAGGCTATTATGAATGGTGTTAAACGTGTACAATCACCATCTCGCAGTTTAAGGTATCCAGTCACGTTCGACATTTTGAAAAGGGCTTGTCTTTATTTAAGAAAGATAGACAATTTTTACAATTTGATGTTAGAAACTGTATGTACCGTTGCATTTTTTGGCTTTTTGAGATGTGGAGAATTTACATGTAAAGAAGTATTTGATCCTTCTATATATCTTTGTATAAGTGATTTATCTATCTTTGAGGATTATGTACATTTACAACTCAAAATTTCTAAAACTGACCCATTCAGGAAAGGAGTCATCATTAAACTGTTTTCTACAGACAATATTATTTGTCCTTTCGCTGTTTGTTGTAAATATTTAAAGGCAAGGTGCAAATTGTCATGTTCTCCACAAAGTCCATTGTTTGTAAATCAAAATGGTGCTCCTTTGACAAGAGTTGAATTTATTTCAGCTTTTAAGCATGTGTTAACTTGTATTGGTTGTGATGCGGATATGTATAATGGACATTCTTTCCGAATCGGTGCGGCTACGACTGCAGCTTCTGTCCATGTGGAGGACCATATTATTAAAACATTAGGAAGATGGGCCTCCGATGCCTATTGTAGATATATTAGAACTCCAGTATCTGTGTTACGAGATGCTCAGCGTTCCTTAGTACTGTAGATTCATAGGCTGATCACACTACTTCCCATCTCACTACAGACTTGTAAAAACAATTAAGCTTGTAACTTTACCTATAGATGTTATAATGTTAGCCTTATATATATTACTGGTTTATCATACACAATTTGGCATCATTTTGGGGCACTCAGTCTCATATCTATAATGTACATAAGTATTTACATTTATATCTATTCAACTGACTTTTGGCCACCATTTAATAAATTTTACGAATGCTGTAACAATTAATTAAATTTTCCCCCAAAATTCTGTTTTATTTTGACAATAATATCTTATTTTCCGGCTCTTGTGACTTCCCCATGTAGATATCCAACGCAACACGACGATTTCTTAATATGCTAATACTGCATAGGAAGTTACACCGAGTTAATAAGGTATCAACATCCTTCCATGGTTCTCTTCCGGCTCTTGTAGCCCGGAACTGGTTTCTCACAGCCTTCCACAGCTGCTACACCGAGTTGAGATCCACTGGAAGTAGGGCTAGTCTCAAGACTCACTAGTTACACCGAGTTGACTGGTACAATTGAGCTGTACCTTTCTTCCGGCTCCTGCGACTGGACTGCTGTCTTGAACTGGTTGTTAGCTATTGGAATTAATGGCCGAGTCTGCCCCTACTGATGCCAAAGTAACGTGTATTTTGTGTTACATTTTATTGTATATGTTTAATAGATGTGTTCTGGAATGTTGTAGTGTAGATTAATAAACTTTGTACATTTATTCAGACTTCTTCTGGTTTCTTTCCAACATAAAGTGTGTTAAATTTCAGATTTAATTTTTTAGAATTTAACTTTTTTAAATTAAATGTAATAATTTCTTTGCTACAATGAGTTTGTTTATGTCTTTATTTTGGGAAAATGTCAAAATTGAAAGACGGAGTTAATTTGCATATTCCGCTTAAAGGTGCACAGAGACAGATTTGAAGTTTATATTTTCTCAAATTTTCTGTATAATATCACAACTTATATGTTGCTATAGCATTTCACACGAAAATAAAATTAAAAACTTATCTAATCTGGAAATTATTGAAACTACGAATTTCGGGAGGCGTTTGATTAACACATCCTTGCACTTTCACAATTTTTAACTTTATCCTTAATACTTAAGAAAAGTAGCAATTTTGTTGTGTATTAATGAATAATATTGCATCTATAATCCAGAAAATTCAGAGTAAAAATGTGCAAAAGCAAAACCCACTCACTTAAGTATTGTCAGCCCGTGCTCAGTGTTGTGTAGTTGTGTACATTGAATACACCCGTGAAACGTAAACTGTTTTTGTAAACAGGGCACGAGCTCTGTTGTTAATGTTTACGTTTCACCGGATGTGTTCAGTTGTTAAACTCTGCAACACCATGCACTGAGCACGGACTGACAATACTGGTGAGAGGATTTTGCTTTCTACATTTCTACTCTGAAATTTCTGCATTATAGATGTAATATTATTCATTAATACACAACAAAATTGCTACTTTTCTAAAGTAATAAGGATAAAGTTAAAATTTGTGAAAGTGCAAGGACGTGTCTATCAAACGCGTCCAGAAATTCGAAGTTTCAATAACTTCCAGATAAAATAAGATTTTTTTCAAATTTTCCTATGAAATGCTATAGCAACATATAAGTCATGAAATTACAAAGAAAATTTGAGTAAATATTAACTTCAAATCTGTCTCTAAGCACCTTTAATGTACGCCTAAGCATTCCGCTTAATGTGCACCTAAGCATTATGCCGTATTCTGTCTAAAATTTAGCAGGATTTTTAGGCGGAATCTTTAAGCGGAATCCTTAGGCAGACTAATTTACATATTTCGCCTAAATTTCCGCTTAAATTCCAGCTGGACTCCATCTAAAGTCAACTTGTATTTTGCCTAGGTTAACTCTTCAAGGACTGCTGACTTCAGGCGAAATACACCTTAGTTGTCCACCTGAAGTCCACCTTTTCCTTGCCTGGAATATTTTGTAAGGGAATCTAGAAAAATATGCATTTGCAAGAATAAAAAGCCAGTTCTTGTGTTGTCAAATTTCTATGATCCACAACACACTAAGTGTCACACCAAGCAGCTACCAATACCATTGTTTATATCCCTTGACTTCTGTTTGACTATCAGGAATACATGAAAGGTGTGAACTTGTGTAATCAAATGACTGGATATTACAAGTGTAAAATTGTGTATTTTTTTCAAGACATAGGTGATAACATATGAACATCTGCAACTTTTGTTTTATTTCATCAATTTCTGTTCTGTAGACAGTGTGATCTGGAAGATGAAATACAAATGTATAAATATTCAGAGAAAAAAAATGAGGTGAATATTTACCTTGTTTCTCTTCATTATCATCAACTTTCAATGAGGATTTATTTGAGTAAATATTAAATTTTTTGGGAGAAACCATCTTCGCTAGCCAAGGGTTTCTGATACACTACTCTCCTCATAAACCCTTGGCCCCCGGTGCTGACAAAAGAAGGGATTGTTTTCGTCATGTGATCACGATTCTTACCAGGTGCGCACAGATTGCGTCACCGACAGAAATAAAAAGAGTATTTTAAAAAATAATGTTTAAAGAATAATTAACAAGAAGGTATTGAGATATGTTAATTTGTTACGAGTATATAAACATGTTAAAATGCAAATCTACATCTTTAGTATAGATTCTTAATCACATATTTTGCACGTAGCCTAAGATTTTGGATGACACCATATAGCTATTCATAGAATGGCATGTTATCTTACGGATCGTTGTTTACTTGCGTTTTTCATTCCTGATTTTAAAGAGTCAAGATATATCCCGAACGCAAAAATCGTCTTTACAAAAAACAATTGCTGATTGGTTGAACGATGTCAATCAACTCCAATCACAACTTGAGAAAAAAATCCCAACTTTTTTTAACACCGTATGCCAAGGGCTTATGAGGAGAGTAGCGTATCAGAAAGCCTTGGCTAGTGAAGATGGGGAGAAACTTGCATCATGGTGAAGGTAAATTAATTACCTGTCTGGAAATACACAAATTTATATGCATAGACAGTGTAAGATAGCTATTAGTCAAATTATCCTTTGTCCTCTTTCATACATTCAGTTAAATATGACCACTTATTCATAGAAACAATAAAAGTTTTCCCGCCACTAGCCATCAAAGTGTTCGCTCAGAAACACCACCCTTATAATGTATCAATTTCTTTTTTGATTCTCAATTATTTGTGGACATTTTTCCTCTTTTATATGTGTGTCACTGATTGACAATCAGAATATATTATTATTCAACACAGTTCAGATTCGCCAAGTT
The DNA here is from genome assembly GCF_033153115.1 of Saccostrea echinata. NCBI lineage: Eukaryota > Metazoa > Mollusca > Bivalvia > Ostreida > Ostreidae > Saccostrea > Saccostrea echinata. The sequence continues at coordinate 10,572,652 of NW_026889759.1, read as the reverse complement.
CATGTTCCATGAAGGAATTGATGGCGGAGGACCAAGTGATGCTGACGCCAAGTGGAATTTTTAGCGAGACACAAATTTAGAGATTTATTAAAAAGATTGGCATATGTATATAGTTTTAGTGAGATATAATTTTAGCAATTTCATAATGTCCAGAAAAATAGCTGTAATAATCAATACTGAATGAATTGTTAGAAATATTCAATTTAAGCGACATCAAATACCTTGCTAATAATGCAAAATTAAATCCTTGCTCTTAAAAAATTCTCCTTATACAGTTTTTAGCTCTGAATGTAGAGGAGGACTTGGATAATCCCAATAATACTACAGGATATCCTACCTTTCTCTTGTCTAATTGTAAATTATCAACATGCCCTAAACAAATGAGCTTATCAAAGCTGCTGACAGCAAATCTCTCCCCTATACTGAAAAGCTGATCTCAATTGGTTGCAGAGCAAAATGGGTTAAATCCCTGCAAAGACAATAGGAGCCACATCTTCTAGATCAGATTGAAAATATGTCAAAGGACCAGTCGAGGATAGTATTGGAGACAGTGTCTGCAGAGACCATTTCCATGTCAAAAATATGGGAAATATGCAATGATGCCATGGATGCTGTAGGACCCACAACAGATTAGACCAGTGAAAAAGCCACTCACCTAAAGGATATAGTAAAATACCAGATAAAACTGAAATGAAAATAACTTAAATAACAAACTTATAAAATATATTTTTTGATCCTATATGATGATGTTAAAATTTCAAGTTTGATTTTAGAGTATACATTCAATTATATACTTATAACTGAAATTTAAAAAAAGAAGTCTTTTTTTTAAATATTCAATTTTAGTTCCATCCTTAAAAGTTTTCGGGGTCTTGGAAAAATTCTTTAATCCAGATGTGCAGTCTTACTTAGAGAAGGCTGTCACAACAAAAAGAACAGGTCTGTCTGAAACAACAGGAAAGGGTGAAATTGTCATTATTCATTAGATTTAATTCCCTCTGTTATCAAGAAAGGATATGTAGTTACTCTGTATTTTTTACAAGACTGAAATTAATGTAAATTATCATTTTGAAAACATTTACTTGAACAGAACATCTTTGCAGAATTGGACACAGTAGTCCAACCAGACTGGGTGGCAGACAGACAAAACGACCATCAACTGTAGACTTCACAGCCCCATACCAAGAAACCTTTGACATGCCTTTGTCCACACTACAGATGAATGTACCCTACAGTGGAAGCTCACACACCAGTTCTTTGACCTGCCACATACAGTCACACACCAACCAAGTGAACCAACACTATAGCACATTTATCAAAACATGTATTATGTGGAAACATTCTTGGGAAATCCAACCACACTCGTTTCTCCATCTCCACTGCCAGAGCCAACCAGTGCATCACCACCATGGGCATCCACATTAATCATTTATGCCATCACCATTGTGGAGATCACCATGTAAACAAAAAGAATGAAGGAATGCAAAGGGTACATGCAAATATACAGTGCTCCCTCGGTATATTGCCAACTTTTGTCCAAGACAGATTTTGGCATTAAAGCGAGGGTGGCAATATAACGAGTTCTGTCATAAATTACAATGCAATAAGCCCAGTTCAAGATGAATACGTAATTCATTTTAGTTAAAATCAAATGTCATGCTTTTGCGCGTGTGTACATACATATACACTCAAGCGCAACTTTCATTTCTTCCGGAAAAAAAGTCATTAATGTATTTGTTTTTAAAATGAAATGAAAATGTCACAATATTACAACATTTTTCAATTTCCCGCTCATTCGCTCTTCTGTTGATCCTGGGTCGAAGAATTTAACAACCCGATGATAACGATGATAACGGTGTCAATAGCAGTTATAGTCTCTCGGTATACAAAAGTTTTTGAGGTTTATCGTCAATATCATCTGAATCAGAAGTAGATTATTTCACCATCTCAATAATACTAGATCAGTTAAAAAAGTTGGGTAACAGACAAATGGAAAGTCACGTGCCAGGGTACATGAATCTGTTGTAATATACACGTATTCTCATGTTTGCTAGTACCTGAGTACTTTCTCTTCCTATTCTGTTTTGATATTCATCAATCAATCCATTAGGTGTCCAACAATTGATGACTGTTTCAGGGGTAACGGAATCCCATGCTATTTTCACGTGCGGAATTATAGTAGTCTAAAAATAGAGATGGGATTTCCTTAGAATTTAGAATTTGTTTTTTTTTTTATATATGGGGAATAAAATGATTTTTTCATTTCTTATGGCCTGGTCCGGTGAAAGCAACAATCTGCGATTTACAGTTAAATAAAATGTACAATTATTTGTTTGGGTTTATTTTAAATTTTCGTTTGTAATCTAAATTTGTACGCTTTCTCTTCCCTGACTTTCCCATTATTGTGATGAAATAATACTTCTATCTTATAAAAACAACACAAAAGAAATTGCTAATTTTGAGTTTTATAAAACGATTATCTTTAATTTAGCTGAACTCCTTGTTCAGCCAGTCACGCTTCACTGTCAAAGCACGGGTGTGACGTCCAAATTACCGACGCGCGCTAGATAATTGGCATTGTTACCGAGGGTTTTCCTTATATAATTTGACCTTTTGTTTCCCCAAACAAGTGGCGGATGGCATTAAGCGGGGGTGGCAATATAACGGGTGTATTAACACAGGGGGAAATCCGTTCTTGGAGAATTCCTGGCATTAAGCGGGGGTGGCAATATAACGGAGGGCAATATACCGAGGTAGCACTGTATATGATATTGCTTGTCATTATTTAGTTCTTAGAAATAAGACAGAAACTGAAGTTTCTTTACACGTAAAACTATGTCATATAATACACTGTGGTTATTACAGTGATGGTTTAATAATATAGATTGCTTATTGTGTTTAATATTAAAGTTATTTAATTATTATTAATTTACATTGTATTCTCATGTCTTTGTCTATTGTTGGTTTATTTTTACGCTACAATGGGATCTTCCGCTGGAAGAGTCCATTTGTTAAGTTCAATATGGGTTCTGCCCGGAGGACGTTTCTATGACCTATCCAATCAAATTGAGGGGTTTTCTCTTCTCAAACTGGCGCCCCCTATCGGAGTTCTTCTAGCGCCATCTATTTACATCACTGCTATCCAATCACATTGCTTGACTTCTTATTTTCAAATTCTACAACTGTGCCATCCAATCAAGTTACATTAAAAAGCTATTTCAATCCATGTTTGGGCCAGTTAGCATTACTTTCTTAGAAAAACCTCTAAGGCTGAACTCATGTTGTTTGATTCCAAAATTTTGTTATTTACATCCTCACTTGGCGTGTAATTATTACATCCATATAAACCAAATGATTTAGTTGATCCTTGCCAACCTTAACCATGGAAACCATTTTCAACAGAGTCGTACTTTTTTCAGCTTCCCTTCATGGTATGTGCTGTATGACTTTGAAGCCACGCAAATTCACGCAATCTTAGTGGACTGTGATTTTGACTGCACCAGTGCTCTGTGGGACATTTCCCTTGACAGTGCTGCTATGTGCAAAGGATGTATTTTCTGTGCCCCGGAGGAGATTATCCCTATGCCAGCATGCATTCTTCGACTCCCTAGGAGTTCCTAAGCATACAACTTGTTCGAATGTTTCACATTCATTTCATTGACTTTCGTTATCATCGTTTTCAAAATGGCGTCGGATGGCGATGATGAAATCTCAGTAACCATCAGCGAGGAAGCTGTCAGGAAGTGGGCTGCGGCCAAAAAAAATCAAACCATAGACGTCCTTATTGACATTGGTTATGATAGTATGGAGGCTGCTTCCCTCCTCACAAAGCAGGATGTAGCTGACATTAACATCCCAATAGGTCAACGGAACCTATTATTACACAGCATCAAAAACACGTTTCCTCTAGGCCCCGAAGCTGGGACAGAATCCTGGAGTCCGTCACAGGAAACTTCGAGCTTTAACAGCCAAAGCAGACCAGGACCGTCCACAATGGATCAAAGCCCATCGATTCCAGTCAGTGACCATGCATAACGTTTTGGGACAGTTATCGTCTGCCAACAACCTGGACATCAGCCCCCTTCGTATGGTGGAAGTGGTATGTAAGCCAGCGACAGTACAGGTACGTTTTCTTGACAAGATCCACAAATTCAAGCAACAAATCTAGCCAGGTTTAGAGGAGAGATGGGAATTAAAGAAATGTTTTGTGAATTACAAAATTTAATGTAAGCCTGCAAGTATGATAGATATGTTTTCTTGGTAGATTCTGCTAATATGTTACTTCGAAACAATTGGATTCTGGCATCCAGTGAGGCTGAACCAGCTAGAGGTGTGCCTGTGAAAGAAAATGGAATGTGTGGTGAGATATATGAGATAACCAGCCCACAGGGTGGTGAGAAATGAGAGACAATTGGTTAACAAATTTCTGCTTTTCGTGGAGTCTTGAGGTAAAGTCTGCCTTGACATCTTTTCCTGGTATGTGCTGTCAGGTGTTTAGTGACCCTTGACTACTCACACTTTGAAATCATGTTAAAGCCACTGATAAACAATTAACCTGTTTTTATTTATAAATGTAGTCTCTGGTTTATCTATCTCTGTAAAGTTTATTTTATTTTTTACACTTTGGATAATAAATGAAATTAATTTCAATCTATAATTAAGGTTGTATTTAATCATGTGGATGTATTTTAAACACATATTGTGTAATCTCGTTTGTAATTAAACTGCAGGAATGGAGATATTTACAACGCCAACAAGAATGGAAGAACAAGTTAGCAAGTGGTTTCAAGAAATGTAAAGATGTTACAGCATTAGTGTGTGCCAGTATAAGTGGGAACGACAAAAGAAAACTTCTCATCATATGGAAGAGCAAAGATTCCAGATGTTTCAGAGGAAAAAGTCTACCAGTAGAGTACAAAGCCAACAAGAATTTCTGGATGACAGGTGAAATATTTAGCAAGTGGATTTGGGAATTCAACCGTGATGAGTGCAGTAAGAATTACAAAGTTATTCTCCTGGTAGACTTCATCCAAAAGAATAAGCTGAATGTCTTAGCAATTTGAAATTCTGCCACAAAATACGTCCATCATACAGCCATGTAACCAGGGGATCATCAGAAATATGAAGAGTAAACACCGCAGTGAAGTAGTGAAAAAGATCATCAATGATCTCGACGGCCAGAGCCTAACTGCCAATGACCTTGCAAAACGCCTGACCCTGCTTGATGCAGTTCATCTCCTCAACAAAGCTAGGAAATCAGTCACCAGCAGCACCATTGTGAATTGCTTCAACAAAGCCAGATTCAGCAAGGAAAAAAGTGAGGAATGCGAAGAAGAAACCAACGTTCCAGACATCACCTCAAAGCACCACATTTCCCATGATTTCACCAAAAAGTACCCTGCTAGCTACACCAAGGAGGTCTCAGAGAAAGCATGCCTCAACACCAGAAGATTCTGATAGCTATGTGAATTCATTTTTTTTTTTAAACAAAATGCTAATTCTTATAACCAAAAAAGATTTCTTTAAATTTAAAATGCTTCCCATTTTCTGAGTTTGATATATTTCCCATTAAATATAATTTACAATAAGAAATTTCCTTTGATTGTAGATGACAAAGCTCCAGGCTCATCACAGTTTGAAAGTCAGAAGAGAATCCCTGAGAAAGGCCAAAGATGCTGCTTAAAATGCTCATCCTACAAAAGTGGCCTTTACTATGATGGTCAAACTTCTACTGGCCATATTCTCCTGGAAGAAGTAAGCAATAAGGGGACCTAAGACCTTTTCCTTTTGTAGAGATACATTGCCAACTAGTCGAAGGAACAGTATCATTCAAGGTCAAAACATCAACCTAGCACAGTTATTATTGCCACACGAGATAGAAGGAAATAAGTTTCAAGATAACGATAGTATCCTAAAAAACTCCAGCCATAACAGCGAGAAGCCAGCAAATTGTTTTACAAAAGAACTTACAACTAAGACCAAAATTTAATTCTGCTTGTAACTTTTTAATATACTGTAAAACCCCAAAAATTGCGTTAAGTATTTTAGCGCAAATGCAAGTGGGAATGAATTGGTACAAATAAATTTTAGCACTTGCGCTTGTCATTAAAAAAAAATAAATGTGCTATTTTTTCCTTTAATCCACACCCGTATCTGATTTTGTGGTCACTCAGGCATGCAAACACAATAGCATTGATTTCTAACTTGCATACACAGGTAAACATTCGTTCACTTTTCTGTGGTGTTGCAAGCACATGGACATGGCACAATGTCAATTTTACACTTTTTTAATAAAAGAAAATGTGACGAGCTTCTTTCTGACCCAGAAAAGGAAAACAGTAAAGAAGCAGCAGACCTTTGTGAATATATCAATAATTCTTCTGAACTGCCTAAAACATCAAAGCGAGAAAAATGTGGTACATACAATGTGTATTTACCATTAGGGCAAAAATCGGAAAATATGCATTAGAGAATGGAGTAATGAATGCATCCAGATGATTCTTTTTCTTGTGCCTTTTATTTTGATTTTATTTGACAATAATTTTAAAATTCTATAATTGAGATTTTTCATCAACACAAAACACTTTTATAACTTGTGAATGTACTTCAATAAATGATTGTGGGGTGTTCAAGCATTTTATTCATATTAAAACCATGCACATATTAAAACCTTTCACTAGCGTTTTTTTCTCTATGTGCTTCAAGATGACATATACACCTGCAGCACACTAAATTCAAACCATAAGGACATCCCAAACCAATTGTGGCAAAAAGAAGTCTGTGATAAAGAGACAAATTCCACAGTGTGGTGACTCTGTGTCATACCAGAGGGAATCACTCTCTATCACAGCGTAGAATGACAACAACATCGATCTTGTAAAGCACAACAACAGCTCCAGCGACCCCGTAAAATGTGAGAGACAAATCGACCATGCACGTCCACAACCAAAGGCGATAGCAGACTATATTAGCTACATGAATGGAGTAGATCTTCATGATCAAATGAGATAGATGTATGTGTGTGGCAGACCAAGTAAGAAGTATTGGAAGTATCTACTGTGGTTATCATGGACTGTGCCCATGTTAATGCTTACATACTATTCAAGGAATCCTCTACCAGAGTTCTCTGGTGGAAGAGATTCTGCATTATGACTTTGTTATGGAACTTGCAGAATTTCTGTGGATGCAAGAAACTGTGCATCAGAGAGATTTTTAACCCCCTTGATGTGAATGACAATCAGATGCCTCATGTGCATGTTCACATGGACAGTCCCCATTGACGCTGCAAGGTCTGCTATTCCAAGGGTATCTGCAAGGAAGTTGTTAAAGGATGTGATGTGTGCAACATTCACGTGTGAACAATATTTTTTGGATAATCACTAAGTGTTTCTATTGTGATCACAGAAATCCATTTGTATTAGATGTGTATTAGTATTGTCTGTGAACATGTGATTTGTTTATTAAACATGTAAATATTAGTATGTTCAAGTTTTACTTATAATTCATTATCATAATTTATTTTCTAATGCAAAACCATAACAAGTGCCCATGTTTTTAGTGCAAATTTAAATAATATCAATCTTCAGGGAGAAATTCTACAAAACATGTATTGATTAATTGATGTGGCAAAGTATGAGAGTACATTTATATATTATGGATATCTTGGAATGGTAGAACTTTCAAATGGAAAGGCTGAAACAATAACAGTGCACTGTACAAGTTCTTGGCTGAGACAGGAAAATCTATAAATAACCTCATAGGACTTGGTGTTGATGATGCTTCAGTGATGGTCGGAGGAAAGTCTGGAGTATGTATACAAGTAATAAAATTATATTTTGTTTTTGTAAAGACAGTACCATGCTCATGATGCTTCTAAAATGTAATTTTATACAATTCATTTCTAATATTACATTCATGAAATTGATTCTATGTAGCTGCAAGACTTCAAGTCCATTGTCCTGAAGTTGTAAACATACAAGTTGCATTACTCATCACCTAGCACTTGCTGCTGCACAGGCAACAGACAACATCCCATACCTGAAGAAATTGAAGGATATATTGCAGCAGTTAGTTCAATTCTACCAAAACTCAGCAGTAAGAATGGCAGGACTTGAAGAAATTGAGGTACTTAAAAAATTGGATATGGTATTTGAATATATTACTGAGGAGTAACATTGAGTCATAATGAATAACATGTAAACAGAAGAAAACAGATGTTGACTTTACACTCGTGGACATGCTGGTTGCAGCAACCTAGTTGACCTTAAGCAGACTTCAGGAAAATTATGGACAACATATGAATACCATATCCCAAATTCTGGAGGAGCTTAAGGAATATGGTGTCAAAGGAGGACCTGAATACTTAGCCACATTTCATGACCTGGTGCATCTTCCCTACATCCACAATGTCATTGAAAACCTCAATGACAGATTCCCTGATAATCCAGTCTTGAATTGAATTGAACATGTTTTATTGACAAAGTCAAAAGGATCGGACACAAGTTCAGAAACTTAGATAGTCTTCTCCTAAGATTAAGAATCCAGTCTTAAAGGCCCTCACCTTACTGGATCCAGATCTACTGGGTGAGAATCCATCAGAACATGACTGGATTCATCAAACAAAAGTGCAGGTATCAAAAAGATAGAATAATATGAATGATTGTTTGTTGTATACAGAAAGGTTATGTTTAAAACTGTTATAATACTTAAAAATTTAAAACTTAATATGAATCATGTTTAAAATTTTATATGTATTAATTGTAGAAAGTAGTTAAAGCCAAAGTTATTTTCAAACTCATAACCACTTGTTTACTTTCTTATACAATGTACTTACAGACAGTGGTTGAGAAATTTCCATCCATTGACATGAAAGAAGATGTTTATTTTTAGTGGGAGGGGATAAAGCAACCTCTTTACAAGCAATGTCAGGACATGGGATTTAGACAACCCTTCATAAGATTCTAAAGTTGGGTCATCTATTTCCCTGTATGGCCAAATTTGCTGCCATTAGACTTGTGCTACCTGTCTCTGCAGCAAACTGTGAGAGGTGTTTTTCCTATTTGAAAAGACCCAAGACTCCATGTTTTGAATTTCATGTAAAGGACAGCCTCTTGAAAAGTTGGATTTTGAGAAAAGTGCAATTAGTTTTGCTAAGAGGAAAACCAGAAAAATCTCTGAATAAATATTAATCACATTTAAAATGTATTAAGACTTTTTTTGTATATTTCATGAGAGTGCATCAATTATATAACTTACAATACATAACATCAAATGATTAAATGCTCTACCTTATCTTCCTACCCAGCCTCCATTTAAATATATATCTAACCATGTTCCATCTCTCCCTCCTATCCCTTCCCTACTAACTGTAACCATAATCCACCTTTCCGCATTAGCAGTTCATCAAAGCAGCAAAAAATTCCAGATCACAATACCAAAACAAAAATCTTTCTTATCAACTTCCACTGATGAGGGTAAAACTTACCAGAATAAGAAAACTGCAAATTGCACTTGTTTGAAATTGGTAAAATATATATTAAAATCAATTATAACATAAATTTAAATGAATGTAACAGACATGAGGGAGAATGCAGATAAATGAGTTTTATTATTCAAGCATTGAACAAACTACAACATGTTTATGGTTTATATTTTTTCAAGTACATTACGTTGATCTTGGACAAAATAATTTCCATTTCAGGGGTGTTGAAACAGAATTTTTGTTTTCAAATTTCATTGTTCATCCCCTTGTTGTTGCAGACCATTGCAATGCCATACCTCAAGAAAATGACTTTCCAAAGTAAGAAGAGGAGTTTCTGAATTTCAGTTTTTCTTCTGACTGTGACCTTTCTAACTTTGAGAAGGGACAGACAAAAATAGACATATAGGGGAGAAATGGAAAAAAGTCACCAATAAAGTCAATGGAACACCAAGATTCCCATCTCTAAGTAAAATTACCCAGTCCAAGTGCTGCATCCAAAACTGCAATGCAGATCATGAGAGGGTGTTCTCCCTCATGAGAAAAATCCAGACAGAGCAAAGAGCATCCATGGACAATCAGACCTTATGCAGTTTTCACTGTACAAATATAAACTGTAAATAGTAAATGAAATGTACTTTATTTATCATCCCCCATGTTCCTTTTATATTTTAATAAGTGTTATGTTGTTTAAATGGACAATTTTTTTTCCAAGTCTGAAACTCTATGATCAGGTATTAATGGAGGATGTATATTGTTGTGGCATCATTCAAGAAAAACTGTTGTGGCATGCCACAAACCATAAAGACTGTGAAACAGAAAAACGGGTCACACCCTTGCTATGCAAAAAAAGGAAATCTTGGTCACCACATGAAGGGACAAGAAGGTTGTCACATACCTCAGTACCAACTGTGATCTGACTCAGAGAAATCATAAGATTGTGTATCAGACTTGTACAACAAGTACACATTTGAAGTTGATCTTGCTGATCAAGAAAGGATGCTATAATCTATCTGCAGAAAGGTAAAAAAAGAGGTACAAGTTTGCTTGGACTTTGTATCTAGGAAACCCCCAACCATAAACTGGCATTTTTTACTCTTTTAAAATTGTCTATGAGCAATATTTTCATTATAATGCAAGTTAATAATACAGTGATTTCAATGTATGTGGCTTTTTTAATTTTAAGATTTAATTATGTTATAGCAGTGAAGATGTTTCACCTTAAACATCTTTTTTTTTCTTAAAAAGACTGCCAACGTTCTTCCTCAGCTACTCAAGAACTATGTGTCACAAAACTCAAACAACATGGAGGAGGTCACCAGCTCTGCCAACCCTCAAGACACTGCAGACAGATGACCAAGTATTAGAAAACTGTTTCTCCCTGCCAAGACAACTGTTTCTCCCTGCCAAGACAACTGTTTCTACCTGCCAAGACTAATTCCCTTAGCAAGTATTAGCTTTCTTAAAAAGCTTGTCTGACGTGAGCAAATTTATTATTATACGAAAAATCAAGAAATGTTAAACCCAAGGTAATCAACATAACTCTGAGTCCAGAAATAAATTATTTTTCTAAGAAACAAGACGAATCAATCCAGTAGCATCAACATCAAATGAAACTCAGACATGAATTCATTCTATATACACTGAATTACTTGTATTTTTTCATGGCCATTGGAACTGGGGAGAGGATGGTGACGACTCGGGAGCCCCCCCCCCCCCCCCCAAAAAAATGCCGATAAATAATATGCTACAGAAAACATAGCTACATTTTACTTCTCCCCTAAATCATATAAATAGTAAAGTATTATAACTTCTTTTTGCTTGATAAGGAATTTTTTTCTTGATAGTGCCCCCAACTGAAAATTTTTGGTTGTACACCTCCTCCCCGTGAAATTTCTTCCACCTGGCCTGTTCCTATATACAAAGATACATGTATAACCATTGCTTTTGAAAGAAAAACTTACAACACATAAAAATCTAAACATCATTTGGTGAACAGTTTTGATAATTATGATTTTTTTTACAAAAATAAAAGACTTGTTATAAATGAGCTAAAGGCTCATTTTCAGCCGTAATTTTTAAATAATCCTTAGATAGGACAAATCCAGAAGATAGGACGAGGCTTTGTTTATCGATTTTCTAGAGATTCTTACGTAGATACTAAGTATCAGAACATATAAACCTCTTTAAAGTAAACCGTGATATTAACGTATCGAGAAAATAAAATGTTATTTAACTTATTAAATATTGTTTATATAAAATCATGTAGATTGTATCATATTTCAACATGCTTGTTATCACGTGATTCTATAAGCCAATCAGATTCTTAGCATCTTGTCTAGTTCCTGCAACTGTAGTGTTACATCTCAAAGATTTTCTCTAGATTCCTTTGGAATATATTCGTCTCCTAGCCAACTTGGATTTTTGTAGCGTATTCATAATATGTGGACTATTTACAAGTGGTAAATGCATATACAGTATGTGACTACCGACCCAGGATACACGTGTGTTTGTTTCGTTTCAATGTTTACATGTTATGGCCGAATGACTTGAACTTTAGCCCGAGGCTCTTATTATTGTGACTATAGAAAATAAAAATGACGGGAAGGAAAGGAAAGACAAGTGAGATTCCAGGTAGGAATGTGCGTACTCGCAGTGAAAATCAAAGCACATCTAGATGGGACGCTAATATACCCGAAAATTGGTCGTCATCAGACTTAATACAAAAACTGAAAGACTCAAATATAGTAGTGCCAGCTACTTTAAAGAAATCTCAATTACTTCAAATTTATAAAGACAATGTACAAAACAGTCGTAAAGAGCTTAGCAGTTCTCTGTCAGACGAAAGAACAATTGACATTAGTGAGAATCAAAATGGCGATGAAGTTCATGAACTTCCGGCATCTTCGGAGAGAGCAATTCATAACGAGGCTGGGCGGAAGTCAACAAATGAAACCAAAATAGACTCGCTGAGCCAAGCAATTGATACAATACAACAATCTCTTCTGTCACTTACAAATGTTGTCAGCAAGTTACAACAGCAAAATCCCAACCAGAGTACACCGACATCGTAACCGGACCGTGTTAATTTACCATCGGGCTCTCGTGTTCCATCGGATTCGGTCCTGTATGTCGAGACTGTGTCCACAAACCTCAGGAACAACATTATCCAAGGTAAGGATGTCAATCTTGCCGCTTTACTTCTGCCTCGTGAAAATGAGGAACATAAAATTCAAGATAAGGAAGGCCGTTATATCTTACTGAAACAAAATACTGATGCCAGATTACAAAGAAGCGAGTTTATACTGGCATTCTCAAAATTCAAAAACATCATTTGTGAAACATATCCGGAAAGAAGAATAGAATTGGATGCATATGAACGTGATATCGTGGAGATGGCGTCCATGACACGTGGCTCTGCATTTTACAAATATCACAAGGCATTTTCAGCGAGAGCCAGTGCCCTTCTTCATCAAAGAAATATCAGAGTTGACTGGTCAATTAGGGACATGAAACTGTTTACCACTATTTTTGCTGGCCAGATGGTAATAAGATGTGAGAATTGCAACAGTACTACACACACTTCACATTTCTGCCCAAGAGCAAAATTCAGTGCAGTTTCAAATAGTTCACTTCCAGGACAAAACAGGAACAGAGGACAACAAAACCAACTGGATGTGCAAGGAGGGCCCAGAATCACGCATAGGGGCAGAGAAATCTGTAACAATTTTAACAGTGAGACAGGATGCAACAGACCCTCGTGTAACTTGGTACATATATGTTCAACTTGTAAGATGGGAAAACATACTTCCACGCAATGTAAAACAACCACGAAACAAAAGGAGGGCAACCAAAGTGAGAAGCAATGACTACCTGATTTTACCTTACAGTCAGATTCCGAAAAACAAGAAATTTTAACTACGATCAACGTCGAAGCATTTAAGTCAGAATTGCACCATCATCCAGACAAAAACTTTGTAGATACTTTCATTAATGGATTGGAGAATGGATTTGATACAGGAATTTCTAAGCTGCCATTGACTTCATTTGAATGCAAAATTTTAAGTACAGCTAGGAAGAAACCTGAAGTAGTAGACACTTTACTCAAGTATGAAATTGACAAAGGTTATGTAGATGGACCATATGATGAACCACCGTTTGAAGTCTATCATATTAGCCCTATTGGTGTTGCCAAAGGAAAATACTCAAAGAAATACAGATTGATAGTAGACCTCTCATCGCCTCACGACTCGGCATCCGAAGTTAGCATCAATAGCCTCATCGATAAGGAAGATTACTCGTTACAGTATGTGCGTATTGATGATGCCATAAGTATTTTGAAATCATTAGGTGTTAATTCATTGATGTGCAAGACTGACATTGTGGACGCATTCAAGCTATTACCTTTGTCAAAAACAGTGCAACCTTTTTATGGCATAAAATGGAGAAACAAATATTACTTTTATAAACGCTTAGTGTTTGGGTGCAGAAGTAGCCCCAAAATATTTTATATGCTTTCACAGGCCGTCTGCTGGATTTTAACCAATAATTACAAAATCAAGCAGGTGTTACATTTGTTAGATGATTTCTTGACATTGGATCCTACAGAGGAAGAAGGATTCAGAAGTATGGCAATACTAACAATGGTGTTTGGCAATTTAGGAATTCCCATTTCGGAGAAGAAAACAAAAGGACCTTGTACAGAAATGGAATACTTGGGAATTATATTGGACTCTGTTAAAATGGAAGCACGAATCCCACCAGAAAAAATAGAGCGCATATTTTTTCTCATTGGCAATTTAAAGTCAAAACGTTCCTGCACAAAAAGAGAACTACTCAGCATATTAGGGTATTTCAATTTCGCAGCACGAATTATTCCAGCAGGCAGATCATTTATTTCATATCTTTTAACTCTGGCCCATTCAGTTACTAAATTACATCATCACGTAAATTTAACTAAAGAATGCAGAATGGACTTGGCTATGTGGGAAACATTTCTAAAGCAGTGGAATGGACATTCGTTCTTTCTGGAGGAAAATGTGACTTGTGCCTCAGACATATCCTTGTATACAGATGCTTCTTCTACCATTGGTTACGGGGGTTACTATTACGGAGAATGGTTCCAAGGAAAATGGCCTCCAGAAATTCAAGACCTCGGCGATGACACATTATCTATGGCATTGTTAGAATTGTATCCCATAGTTGTTGCCGCTGTGATATGGGGGCATAAATGGTCAGGAAAGAGAATTAAATTTTGGTGTGATAATCTGGTGGCCACTGTTCAGATAATTAAAAAACGCAGATCAAAATCCTCTATGATTATGAAGCTACTAAGAAAACTAACTTGGATATCAGCTAATAATAATTTCCTTGTATTATGTGATCATGTTCCAGGAAAGATAAACATTATTGCTGACTCTCTTTCTCGTTTCCAGATGACAAAATTCAGAGAAGTAGCTCCAGCAGCAGCAGCAATGCCAGTACCAGTACCATCCTTGAAAGAATTAATCCTGTATTAGAGAAAGAGTCTAGGGACTTATGCGAATCTTCAATCAGCAACAATACAAGGAGGGCATACAGAACAGGACTTACAGTATATTGCCAGTTCCTTTCATCGATTGGAATAGAAGCGCCTAATTATAATCCACCTAAGATCTCAGAACAAACCCTTATTTACTTTGTTATACACTGCTGCAATTCCCTAAAACTAACGTACAATAACATCAAATTGTATCTTGCAGCTGTGAGATTCCATTATGTGAAGGCTGGTATTTCTAATCCTCTATCATCAGATGAATCGTGTGCAAGGTTGCAAACAGTGTTGAGGGGAATTCAAAAACAACAAAGTTCTAAACAGAAAAGGAGGCCCACTACATACAGTGTTTTGATCCAAATTCAAAATGTCTTACAGCGGGGTATGTTCGGTTATTTCCTAGATACCATGCTGCAAGCTGCTTGTTCTCTAGCATTTTTCGCATTCCTTCGATGCGGGGAATTCACTGTGAACGATATAAATCAAGACAACCTATTGTGTGTGGAAGATGTCATCATGGATCGAAACTACAAAGCTTATACTATCACGCTTAAACGATCTAAAACTGACCCTTTTCGTAAAGGAATTCAGATCTGTTTATTTCAGTCAGACCAAACCGTGTGTCCAGTGAAATCCATGTTAAAATATTTAAACCTTCGAAGAAAGTGGTACAACTGTGTCATGTCTTCAGCCTTATTTACAGATGAAAGTGGAAATCCATTATCAAGACACTTTTTCATTACCAAACTAAAGCAGATACTCAAATTGCTGGGTTTGGATGACGAGAATTTCAATGGCCACTCTTTCAGAATAGGAGCTGCTACCTCTGCTGCCGGTGGCCAAGTAGAAGATCACTTGATCAAAACCTTGGGTAGATGGAGCTCAGACTGTTACACCAGGTACATTCGTTCCGATGATCAAACTTTGTCACGTGCACAAAAGGCAATGTGTTGTCAAAAAACTGTGTAAAAAAGACTAGCTGTATGTTTAAGGCAGTTGTGTATGTAAATGTAATAGATCAGTTAAGCATGCAATTCAACATTTTATGTTCACATCATGTTGTGTATTTGGTTTGTTTTCACAAAACTTGGAGCGGATTGTTAAACAATGAACAGTTATGTACATATGTAGTTTTATAAGCGAATGTAACTTTACATTTTATTTTATCTCATGTTCATAATACGGGTTAAGTTGGAATTCAAGAAGATGAATTTGCTTTGTATCTATGTTCATTGGATTTTATAATTTTTGGTATCAGATCAAGAGTGGTGGTGTTTGATAACTCCTTTTGGGGCTCTCAGCTATTATATTGACATTATAATAACTTCATTTGGGCATTTCACACTTGGTCAAGTGTGTTATTTAACCCCAAAAGAAATTTTGTTTATTGTAAATCCATGTTAGATGCACTTTTACACACGCACACAGGCCATCGGCCACATTCATTTCACTGTCTCAAGGCCATCGGCCATTTACATGCATGCAAGGCCATCGGCCTAACTCACTCATGGCCATCGGCCTCACACTGTCACTAGGCCATCGGCCTCACATACATGGGGGCCTGCAGCCCACCACACATACAAGCCATCGGCTACCATATTCGGCCATCGGCCTAATACACATTGCATTTACTCATTAACAATGCCTGGTTGTATCAGGCATGTTGGCTGATAATTAGTGTAAATATCTAGAGTACTGTAAATACATTGTTTTGCGTGTGTAATTTTTCATTATAGTTTGTTGCAATTTTATAATAGCTGAGTAGTTACCAGAAGGCAATTTGAATAAATTTGTAAATGTCATTTGTGTTGGTTTTATATAAACTGGTATTTTTATGAGTACAGCATTTAAATAGTGTTTTTATTTAAATATAGTTAAAACTTTCTTGAATTGTGATACAACGTATTTTCTCCAACTTGTCTGTTCAATGCCGCCATAGTTTGACTCTGTCGTTACACACATAAATACGGTAGTATACAACAGCTACAATTAGGGAAATACCCGTTGTAAAAAATAAATTGAATTGAGAATACATTCACAATTTAACAGTCATCATGAATTTCACAGCTTTGTTTGTTCAATGATGTGTAGCACTAATACCCTTATAACGGCATGTGGATCTGTTAATCATGCCCGCAGGTGTTTAAACCAACACAGGTGTTAACACCTTTGTGTACACAGTGTATATCCCTTTATCTGTCAGACAATTAAAATTTCATTTCATAACCTTCGATAAGATACTTAGTGTTCTCTCCGCTTGACTCGCCGCTAGGTGACGCTATAAATAGCCATATAAAAAGTCTCCCTATAGAAATTTACTCATTCTTCGATTTGGCTCGTGAGTGACACTTACCTGGAATTGTTACGGTCCACTACACTTTGTGGTGTCCGTGTTCATTTGTTTTTTTTACGTTTTTCCCTTGACCTTGGTTTTATGAGGAAACATTCGGATGTATTGAGCATACCAGACAGTTCCATGTCCTTCTCAAACTGGTCGAGAGAGCAGACTAGGCGTTCTACGTCGAGTTCGCCGGCGAATTCAAGTGAACACGTTTCTCGACATGGTCGCCATTTTGATAAAGGTGAAACCCCTAGTAGTGGGCACACCAAAGCTCAAACTCACAGTAAGAGTAGAGCGAAGAAAAGGAAACACTCTAGTTCGAGTTCTGACTCCAGTTCAGATTCTTCAAGTTCTGACGGTTCTAGGAGTAGCAGTGATTCTGGAGCTTCTTCTCGTAAGTCACAGAAGTCGGGTTCGGAATCCATTAATTCCAACACCAGAAATAGAGAAAACGAAAGTAGCACCTCAAAACCAAAAAGAAGTGTAACGTCAGAAACGATTGAAGTTTACGAAAGATTTGACATTAATAACGATGTAAAAGGAAAAAAATTTGACAATGAGTTGAAACAGTTTTGTCAGCCTTTCTTTACTAAATATTTCAGTGACGAAACCCTGAAAACTAAGATCTTGGACAAGTATCCAATACCCGATGCAGGTGATCTTTTCAAAGTGAAAAAATTAGATTCTTTTATCAGTCCTTTACTGGAAAAGAAAAACAAACACTATGATAAAGGAGCTGACAAAGGGGCACAAAATATTCAGTCGAGAATTTACAAAACCTTGGGGCCTCTTTCTAAGTTGTGGGGCATTCTAGAAGATCTGCGTGCTGCCTCTGGGGAGTCTCATGAAGTTGATAACGTTGACGTGACCCACATGTGTTCTTTGCTAGAACAGTCTGTTTGTTTGATTGGCCAAGCAAGTGTAGCAGTTGATCACCATCACAGAGTCAATGCGACGGTGAAAATTACAGGAGATTACAAGAAGGCTAAGGCCATTTTGGATGAAAATGCTGAAGCTTTAGAAACAAGCGGGAGTAAACTGTTTGGTGATAAATTTATAATTTATATATCTTAAAAAAGACAGGGAAAAGAAGAAAAGAGGCTAACGAGGTAGTTGATGCTTTTCAGCCAGAGAAAAAGAAAAGAAAGAAGTCAACTTTTTACAATCGACCTTCTACTTCCTATACCAGTTACGGGAATAAGCAAAGGTTCAGACAGGCCTTTCAAGATGGGCCCTCCGCCAGATTTTCGGAGGGCCAAAGATACAGGTTCAACAGACCTAACCAGAGTTACAGAAAGAAGTCGGACAGGTATGGACAATATACCTCAAAATTTAGAAAGGGAAAGAACTCTTACTTATGCAGAAGAAGCGTTAAGCTCATTTTCTGTAGTAGTTCTAAAAAAATCGGAAATTTTTCCAGAAATTCTGGGTTTAAATCTACAGTTGGTAGATCAAGAAAATGTAATCCCTGTTGGGGGGAGGCTAAAGTATTTCATAAACAATTGGCAAAGAATAACAAAAGATCTAACAATTCTAAGAACAGTTCAGGGAGTTTCTTTAGATTGGATAAGTCATCCAGTTCAAGAAAAAATTCCTCATCCCCCCATTTTAAGTTCAGAACAAGAAAACATTCTTCAAGAAGAAATAACAAGTTTGCTACAGAAAGATGCAGTAGTAAGAGTTACTTCCCATCAATATCAATTTGTCAGCAACATGTTTACAGTCCCAAAGAAAGACGGGGGACATCGACCCATAATAAATCTAAAACCATTAAACAGATTCCTTCTTTATCAACATTTCAAGATGGAAGGTCTGTTCATGGTTCAAGATTTAATGGAAAGGGGTTTTTACATGTGCAAAATAGATCTGAAAGATGCATATCTGACAGTCCCAATCAATCAAAGGGATCAAAAGTTTTTGAGATTTCTATGGAGAGGGGAGATGTTTCAGTTCCAGACACTTCCATTCGGTCTGGCCTCTGCTCCAAGAATATTCACAAAACTTTTAAAACCAATAGAAGGTCTTCTAAGAAGGTTAGGAATAAAACTCATAATCTACTTAGATGACATACTTATTCTAGCCAGAAACAGAGAGAAATTGGTTCAAAGTCGAAATACAACACTGTATCTCTTACAGATGCTTGGTTTCATGATAAACTGGAAAAAATCTATGTTAGACGCAGTCCAAGAAATTTCTTTTTTGGGGTTCGATATAAGCTCCGTAAATATGCTCTTCAGATTACCAGAAGAAAAAGTGCAAAAAATAAAAGAAAACTGTACACAAGTTCTGAAAAAAGAAAGTCTGTCTGTCAGGGAAATGTCCCAGTTGATAGGAAAATTAATTTCAACAATGCAGGCAATAATTCCAGCAAAATTACAATGTCGATGCATGCAAATGACTCAGATCAAGGGGTTACTAGAAAACAAACATTACGAAGCAATGATTCCTATATCAAGTGGGGTAAAAACAGAACTAAGATGGTGGATAGATCAGTTAGAAATTTCAAATGGGAAATCAATCATTGCTTCAAATCCCTCAATGATTCTCACATCAGATGCCTCAGACCTAGGATGGGGGGCCACATACGAAACTCAAAGCACAGGAGGGTTTTGGTCCCCTGTAGAGAAATCCTATCACATAAATGCAAAAGAACTCCTGGCAGCTTTTTTGGCAGTTCAATCATTTGCAAAATCAAAAAGAAATATTCAAATTTTAATAAAAATAGACAATATAACAGCTGTAGCACACATAAACAGATTGGGCGGAACAAAATCTGCATTACTAAATCATCTGGTAAAACAAATATGGGATTGGTGTCAAGTAAATCAAATCTCCCTAGTAGCAGAATTTATTCCCGGATCTCTGAACACAAAAGCAGACTGGGAGTCAAGAAATCAGCAAGATTCAGGGGATTGGATGTTAGACAAACCAATTTTCAATCAAATTATGAATCTTCTAGGGTGGTGCAAAGTAGACCTTTTTGCCTCTCGTCTAAACCATCAACTTCCTCAATATTACAGTTGGAAAGCAGACCCAGGGGCCAGGGGGATCAATGCTTTTCTACATTCTTGGAAGGGAATGAAAGCTTACATATTTCCCCCCTTCAGTCAGATAAGCAAATGTTTAGGGAAGATAAGGGAGGAACAGATAGAATCAGTAGTACTGATAGCACCAGTTTGGCAAGCTCAACCCTGGTATCCTCTTCTGTTAGAAATGTTGATTCACAACCCAGTCCTTCTTCCACCATATCCCAAACTGTTAACATCTCCAACAGGCTTACCTCATCCTCCCACATTAGACAAATCCCTTCATCTAGCTGCATGGATGGTTTCGGGGAACACATACAAACAAGGTCTCTTTCTAGAGAAGCTGCCTCTTTACACTCCCAAGCATGGAGACCAGGAACTAGAGCAGCTTACAAAAGTGCCTGGGGAAAGTGGGTTGGCTGGTGTGGTTCAAAATCATTTGATCCAATTCACTCCCCTCGGGAACCTATTCTAGAGTTTTTAACTGTTTTGTACAATGAGAACAAACAGTACAGGACAATTAATACCTACAGATCTGCAATTTCCAAAAACCATGCCCTTGTAGAGGGTCAACGTGTAGGACAACATCCTTTAATTGTTACTCATATGAGAGCTATTTTCAGTATGAGAACCCCAAAACCAAGATATCAAGAATCTTGGGATGTAGACATTTTACTCAAGTTTATTGATAACTTAGGTGATAACAGAAGCCTTTGTCTGAAAAAGTTATCGTGTAAATTAGTGGCATTACTTGCTCTGACCTCGGCTGGCAGAGCCTCAGAACTTAACCAGTTGAATGTGAATTTCATGATAGATTCTGGTGATTGCATTTCATTTAAATTGTCTAAACCTACAAAGACTTGCAAGCCAGGGAATCCTTTACATTCTATTGTATTCACTGCTTTTGAGACAAACACTTTATGTGTGGTAGAATGTATTAGATCTTATATAGAAAGAACAGTTGATTTTAGACGTGTTTCAGACAACATAGACAGATCCTGGTTGTTACTGAGTTATGTAAAACCACATCACCCAGTGACAACTAGTTCTATTTCTAGATGGTTAAAAACCATAATGGCTGAAGCTGGTATTAACACTGACCAGTTTAAAGCTCATTCCACTAGGTCAGCTTCAGTATCAAAAGCTTATTTGGCAGGAGTTTCTGTTTCTGAAATTATGCAACAAGCTCATTGGGCTAAGGAGAGTACCTTTGCCAGGTTTTATTGTAAACCAGTACACAAGTCGAGCTTTCAAAATTCAGTATTGAAAAGGTAATAATAAGGGCTTTAAAAGAACACTAAGTATCTTATCGAAGGTTATGAAATGAAATTGTAGATTTCATAAGCACACGTAGTGTGTGCAATGGAATCCTAATTTCATGAATAACCTGAGATAAGATATGAGAGTGTTCCCACCCACCCTTCCCGTTACCTTTTGATTTTGTATTGCATTGGTTATATCACTGTCTGATATTAACTCATCACTGTCTGATATTTTTCAGATCATAAGAAGACTGGACAATTATAAAGAAAGAAGAGATTTCTTTGTTGAATATAATTGTGATTTGAATAAATCAATCTAAGAGTTTACTTCATTTTAGTTTTTCCTTACAATGTAAGGTTTACGTTGTACTCCCTCACCAATTCGAAGAATGAGTAAATTTCTATAGGGAGACTTTTTATATGGCTATTTATAGCGTCACCTAGCGGCGAGTCAAGCGGAGAGAACACTTTCATATCTTATCTCAGGTTATTCATGAAATTAGGATTCCATTGCACACACTACGTGTGCTTATGAAATCTACAATTCTATTAGAAGCCAGTCTTTGTATAATTCAATGTACCTCTTGGGTACAAGGAAGCTTTCAATTCTACCATTTAAAAAATATTTATTTTGTAACGATTTCTATGTCAACCTCATACTATCAGTTAAAATTATATTTCTTTCACCCGCATTTATTACTCATTTGTTGCTTGTAAAACTCCTTATCAATAAAATTAAAATTTTTCTCATCTGCATATATATTTCATTAAGTGCTTGTAAAACTTCATACTATCTCCCAAAACGATATTTTTGTCACCCGCATTTATAACTGAATTGTTGCTTGTAAAACCTCAAATACTTGTTCACAGAAAAAAATCAAGTTTTAAACGTATTTATTACGATACATAAAATATGGCAATGGTAATAAATAAACATAGAGAATATATGCAGCACTAGTAACAAAAATGCACTAATGTCAAACAGTCATATTAAAACATGCACTGGTAAACGAGCACAAAGTTTGCAACACAAGTTTAATTTGCACAGTCCAATATCGGCACTAAGAATTCCTCTCTTCGTCTGACGAAAACCCGTCAAAGTCTGACTCTTCACTATCACTATGAAACAGAGCAGCTAAGGCCAACGGCAGGTCATCAGTTGTTTCAGCTAACGGGAGTTCTTCTTCTTCATCAGGAAGGGGGGCGTGAACAATTTCAGCCTTGACAAACCCGCTGATGATAACTCTCTCTGGAACAGCTGCCCAAGCGTCCTTCACCCACTGACACACGGTTGAATACGATGCGCGCCTCATTCTTCCAGTGTTGGTAAAGCTTTTCTCCCCATTCGTCATCCAGTCCTCCCAGATTTTGCGGAGTTCTGTCTTAAAACATTTGTTGACGGAAATGTCTAGGGGCTGTAATATCTTCGTCAGGCCGCCGGGGATAACTGCGGGAATGGTCCCTGTTGATTTGATTCTGTCCTTGGTGACGTCGCTGATGTGGGCTCTCATCGAGTCGAGGACAAGCAGGCTCTTGGTTTGTCGGAAAAACCCCCCTGGTCGCTTAACGTAGCAGGAAGTCAGCCACAGGTCCATAACATCGTTGTCCATCCACCCCTTCTCGTTCTGGTGAACCACAATACCAGACGGCATCTTTTCTTTAATAGCGGTTTTTCTCTTGAAGACAACCATGGGCGGAAGCTTTTTGCTGGTAGCAGTGCAGCTCAGGACAAATGTGAAGGATGATTTCTCGTGGCCGGTGGTCCGGATGGTGATGGACTTTGCGCCCTGGTTCTCGATGGTCCGGTTCATCGGAATGTCGAATGTCAGGGGAACTTCATCCATGTTGATGATGTTGTTGCTGCTTAAGTTGTGTCGCTGGATCTGCTCCATAACAAACTGCCGGAATGATGCGATTTTCTGGACGTGGTCTTCTGGAAGCTGCTGGGCTAGGGTAGTGCGCTGACGTATACATAGAGATTTTCGTTTCATGAAACGGTAGCACCAGGACGCTGTACCCTTGAAGTCGTTGATATTCATGGTTTGCACCAAGTCTACAGCCTTCAGTCTTAATTGGACGGTGCTGACTGCTCTACAGATGGCTCTCTGCTCCATGACGAATTCCTCAAGCTGGTTCTCGAGTTCAGGCCAGTATGCAGTGTGGCCGCGGAAGGCTTTCTTGGTCTTCTTCGTCTGCCGGAGAACATCTTTCTGCTTTCGCCAGCCTCTGATGACCTTCTCGCTGACTCCGTAATGTCGTTGTGCTGCCATGTTTCCACCATTTTCCTCAGCATACTGGACTACTTCAAGCTTAAACCCTGCGGTGAAGGACCGGCGCGACTGTACTGGAGGCATCGTGACTTTGATACCCAGAAAACACAGAGCCCCCTTTTAAACGCTTCGGCGGATCGAAATGTTCTGCTATCAAAACATCCTCAATTGTAAAACGTTTTCTGATTGACGGTTTTGTTTTTTTAATCACCTATCTGATTGGTTTTCTAAAGACAATAGATTTGTTTTTACAAGTTTAGTATTCTGATTAAATTATTGACTAAAAATCAGGGCAAATTATTGGATAAAAAATTAATTATGCAAAAAAAAAAATCCAGTGAATAAAAAATAACGTATCGTGAATATACCGGTACTTTAGATTAACAATAAATGAATTTATAACTTCCAAAAACGTATAATAGTATATTCAAGATAAGTTCGTTTTATTATAATTAATTAAGATTAAAAAAAAATAGTTATGACTAGCGGTATATTTGGTAAATAAATTTAGGAATTTACTGGCAACAATTTATTTCACGCATTTTACATTTACATAAATATCACAAGACAATGAAAAAATATTTAGGTAAACTATTTCAATTAATCATTACAAATAAATGGTAAAAAAAAGACTACGACTGCAATTGTGAAAACTTTTCCGTATTTTAAATTTTGATACGGTTGCGGTTTTACTTTTAGTAAACGATTGCGACTTCCAACTTCACAAGATGGACACAGCAAGTTGTAAATATACGATTAGACATTATTTACTAGATGATAATAATGTTTTTTTACATCGACGGATATTTAATGGAACTTATTTTGTAAGAAATCAATGGAAGATATTTAATTCTTTATAACTTTTTTCTCGGTAAAATAATTTAAAAAGTTACGAAAATGGCACAGATTTGTTTTGAAATTGACGTAAATTTCACTGATTTTGGGGCATTTTTCATAAACTTGAGCCTTAGAAAGGTCGATTCGTTAAATTGGGCGACCCCAACGGTTCTGAGAAAAAAAGTATCGACCTATACCCCAAAAACTACGGTAGGTGACCAAGATGACTGGATTTTAAATTTATTTGAGGAGGATTCGGACGACGACGCAGATTTCCTTGGCTTTCAAAATACGTGGATGAAGGAAGATTTTCAGCCACGTATCCAACAACGCTACAAAAAGGTAGGGGGTGCCACAGTTGAACACCCAGAGGAAGCAGGGGCCAGCCAATATTTTGGACTCATTTGGGACAACGAAATGTGGACCACTCTTGTGCACGAGACCAACTTATATGCCGAACAGGAGAGAGAGAAAAACCCATCCCCACCATATGCTGCAAAGTGGACCCCTGTCGATGTATTTGATTTGAAGGCCTTTATAGGCCTGTGCTTTGCCATGGGAATTATGCGTTTGCCCTACAAAAATGACTATTGGAGACAGACAAAGTGGCTGTTGACAACATCATTTGGGAGAATTATGCCCAGAAACCGCTTTACGCAAATATGGAGATACCTCCATTTACAAAACAACGAGAATCGACCAAATCAACCAGACAAACTGTGGAAGGTACGATGGTTTATTACTTTCTTGAATAATAAATTCCAAGAACTGTATATTCCCTATGGAAATGTCACCATAGATGAAAGTATGATAAAGTACAAGGGGCGTCTGGGATTCCGTCAGTACCTGCCAGCCAAGCCGATAAAATGGGGCATAAAGCTGTGGACCATGGCCGAAAGCGATACTGGATATATGAATGCCTTTCAAGTCTATACTGGCAAAGAATGTGGACAACAAGAGAAAGGACTGGCATACAGAGTTGTAATGGACTTATGTAGACCAATGTTTGGAAGCAATTTATGTGTTTACATGGACAATTTCTACACAAGTGCTGACCTTTTACGGGATCTTCATATTAGAGGTATATATGCTTGTGGAACTGTACGGTCAAATCGGAAAAGCCTACCCAAAGACTTGCTGCCAAAGCAAGTTAAATTACAAAAACACCAATATAAAGTGGCTCAAAATGATGAACTAACATTCTGTATTTGGCAGGACACAAAGGCTGTGCTTGTTCTCTCCAACTTCCATGACCCACTTCATGTCGGCCAAGTAAACCGCAGGACAGGAGCTGATCAAAATGCTGTGGAAGTTCCCAAGCAGCTTGCAGATAACCAAAGGTACATGAAAGGGGTAGATACCTGCGACCAAATGATTGGCTACTATCTGCTACACCACCGGTCAAGGAAATGGTGGAGACGGCTGTTCTTCTACCTGATGATGGTGTCAGCCCACAATTCTTATATCATCGTGAAGGACATACATCCTGAAGTAGCCAAGGAACGCTGGCCAAAATTCCAGGACTACATAGAGGATCTGTTGGAGGATCTAATTGGAGACACGTGCGCAAACAGAGAACCTCCCAAAGTTGATTGCGGTGGACGAGCAACAGAGCATTCACTTGAACAGTTGTATGTAAAAAACAAAGTGTGCCATGAGTGCTCCCTTTCTGGAGTTCCTGGACAAAGGAAAGGTGTCACAAAAATGGGATGCAGACAGTGCAATATACCTGTTCATTTGGCTTGTCAGTCAAAACACATAATGAGAATGTTGCAGCAGTAATGACATGAAAGTGTGAAATTCGATGAACTCCCATATATGGGAAATTTCTGCAGACATTTTAAAGTTTAAAAGTTTTCAAATTATGAAATGTGTTGAGTATTTCTTCAATATTCAAGTTTGTTCTTCTCAAAATGTTTTCATCATGGACTGTGTATCAAAAAAACTCTGGAAACTCCATAACTATCAGGTATGAAGCAGTTGATAATGTTGAATTATTTTGTCAGTTTACCTGGTAATATTCAAACACAAATATCTTTTGTTCTAGTTGGAATATTTTTATTATGTAAAGTGCATCTGAAAGAAAAAGAATTATTGTTAAATATGCTATAAAGATTTTATATGGTTTACATTACAATTTCATGAGAAAAAATGGAATGAATTAAAACATAGATGTTTTCTCAAGTTTTGTTTATTTATTTTGTGAAGATTTATCTACTATTAAATAAATGGGTGTTAAATTCCACTTAGCTGTTTGAAAATTATATTGCTGCAAAGAAAAAAGTATAAGCTTTCAGAAAATGTATACTTTTATCTACATTGCTTTAGTAATTAAAGAGCCATTAGCATAATTATCTACTGGCATCTGTTTGCCCAGCTTATCTGGTCAGCAGGAGACTGACCACTCGATATACTGATAAGAGCAGCTGAGTTGGATGCCGTGCACAATGGGTTAATGAAATTTTTCTGAAATGTATTTTAATATTTTTAACCATTTTTAAAAAACTGTAATGTGTTTTATGTATTTTAATGTGAATATTTTTATGAGATGTAATATTTTAAATTGCTTTGGTTTGTTCAATAAAAAATAAAAATAGACTTTATTGTTTAAATGTCTAGTCATAAAATTCAATAAAAATAGACTTTATTGTCAAAGTGAAATCGCAAAAATTAAAATCGCAAAAAATAAATATACCTATTTCAGGATCAAATCGCAAAAATTTGCACCCGCATTAAAAACCAGTTATACGGTATATATATATATATATATATATATATATATATATATATATATATATATATATATATTATATATATATATATATATATATATATATATATATATATATATAAAAATCCTTCTTTTTCAGCATATGTAGTAATCTGGTGTGAGAGGAATGGTGGCAAATTTGGAGGAGAAAGAGATCAATGAAGCTGTAACTGAGCAGATTTCATATGCCGGGGAAAAAATTGAAGGGGAAGAAAAAATCAGACAAGTCGGCAGCTGAGTGAATGCAAATTTATGTACAACTTTGTAAATTTGATGATTGAACTGTTGTCATTTGACTGTCAGGTGTACAATCTAGTAATTTGGAAACCTCTATTTAAATTGTACAGTGTAGTCTCGTTATTACGATGTTCATTTTGTCACGGGGAAATATCGTAATACCGACGGCAACGTAATAAAGGTTCCCAATAAAAGACATCGTAATAAACAGTCCTATTTTGTATAGATTTGTTAAGAAATGGTTTTGTGCTTTGAATTTACAATGTAATAAGCATTCTATCTTATAAAACCGTCACCGTAATAACGAGACTCCACTATATTACATTCAAGACTTTTTTAAAATCAAATGTAATTATTTCATGGCTACAATGAGTTTAATTATCTAAATCTTTGGGGTTTTTTTTTGAGAAAATGTCAAATTGAAAGATGGATTTATTTATTCTGCTTAATGTAAGCCTAAACATTATACTATATTCTGTCTAAAATTTAGCAGGATTTTTAGGTGGAATCTTTTGACAGGCCAATTGCATGGTAAGTGTTATATGACTAAAATTTTCCAGAATTCACACCATCTTAGTTGACAGCGATTTTGACTGTACTAAAGCTTTGTGGGACATTTCTCTTTACCAAGTCGCAATGTGCGAGGGATTTCTTTTCTGTACTTCGGAGGAAATTATGCCCATGCCAGCATGCATTCCTGGCTAGGAGTGATTAGGTAAAAGCAACTTTGTTCCGAATGTTTCACTTTCTTTCCCATAAACCTATTTCAAAATGGTGTCGGATGGCAAAGATGAAATTTCAGTGACAATCTAACATGCATACGTAACAGGGCAGTTTCCCTTATTCCTAACAGAAACATATCACGTATGCTCTAAGTTTCAGTAATTTACCTTCCTACTCCTAGGTATATCTCAAAGTTGCATGCTATATGCATAAAATCTGAGAATACCCACGGAGACAATATTTTTTCATAATAAAAATGACAATATACCGCTGTTGAGAGGTCACTGAAACCATAGACCTAAACTTGCAAAATGTCTTTATAGCTTTCAGGAATTACGTGTGCCTCACGAATAAATTGCATGTTGTAAACATTCACCTGTGGAAATTTGGTAATGAAACCGCGACGTTCATCAAATTATTTCAATTACTCAGCATCCGAGATGAAACTTAATTCATACAGACTGTCTCAAGATACGCACAATAATATGACAATACGCAAAAATTTAATACAGTTGGGTGAACTTACTGAAGTGAGTCGAAGCGACCCCAAATTTTCCAAGGTTGATTAAGCGGAAGCGAGTATTGTCAAGTCGTACATAAAATTTCAGGGTTTGAAGGTAGTAAAAATGCAATATTTTGAGAAATATTTCACCGATTTATTTGAAAATGAATAGGGTTCGTCCTTTTACGATGCTACATAAGTATGTGGAAGCTGAGAATTGATAGTCTAAAGGTTCTCTTTAAATCTTGCCCACAATCTGTAACGGACACACTAACACACACACATACGCACAGTAGCGATGCTATATCCCCTCCGCAACTAGTTGCGCGAGGGGATAAAAACTAAGATTGGTTACACTGTAGATCATTGCACCAGACTTGTCGAAATCCGTCGGTCCTGTCGGCAAGGCCGGTAAAAATTTGTCTGGACTGATAAATTTTAAGAAAACGTCGGTCCAAATGACCCTTTGAAAAAATTGAGCGTGACGCAAATTTAAAAAAGGTCGGGATCGGGATCCGCAACTGAAGGTCGCAAACAAAGAAGAGAAGACCGTGTGCGCGGCGTAGTGACGATGGTCAATTTAAAATGTTACAGGAAAGACATAATATATGTTATTTATGTCTCTTATTAAAGACTCTCTATCCTAAGAAAAGAAACTTGTGAGATTGAAGGCTGTTGAAAATAATAAAGGGCATTTTGGTGCTGCTATTTATTTTCCTTTCTCAGCGTCAAAATAAGGTACATGTATCTGGTCTGACAAAACTTCGTCCGGTCCGACAGAACATTTGACTTTGTCAGACCAAATGTCTGACAGTGATTTCAAAATTTCGACAAGTCTGTTGCACTTTGTCGAAACTGTGCCGCCTTCAATACAAAAGGCCATAATTGAAGGAAAAGATGTAAATTTAGCCCAGCTTTTAATCCCGACAACCAACGCAATCACAGTCAGGGAAAAAGAAATGAAACACATTGAAGAGAAACTGGAAAAAGACCCCTGACTTCATAAAAGCCTTTCAGTATTGGAATTTATATATGCCTCTGGCTTTTACAAAAACATAATGTGCCAAACTTACCCCCAAAGAAGAGAAGAGCTAGACTTGTATGAGAGAGGCATCATGGACATGTCCTATCATTTCGGTGGTAAAGAATTTTAACCCTTATCATGCTTTATAATATTTGTATGTTATTATAACAGGGTGCTGTATAAAACAATAAAATCATTTTTTAAATATTGGTGTCTTTAAAGTACAGAAGAATTTTTATTTTTAAAGATACATAATAATCCTTATGTAATTTTTATAGTTTAAATCAGCACCAATTTCACTCCAATATCAGATTCATTCTAGAAACCCACCTATCTAAGTTACAGGTGAGAAAAGGTAATGCAAGTGCATTCTACACAAAACTATACTTAATTTCATTCTTTCAAAACAAATACGACTTTTTTAAATTTTAACAATTTTGATGCGATGATATTTCATCGCCATTTACTAGATGTATTCATACTGTGATACAGGTACGCTCAGGTAAGACAGGTATGTCAGGTAAACCTCATTAACCATTAAACTATAGAAAATATTCAGGGAGTTATGTTTATTTATTATACCTCTACTGATTTTTTCCCTATATAACATTAGATCATTAGATGTGACTAATTCCCTAGAAATCGTTATGAATGGACTAATCCCCGTGCGTTAGTCAAGTGAGCTAATCCCTGCATCAAAAGCTTATTCCCGGTTATCCGTAATCCTCTAGATTTTACTTTTATACTGGTATGATATGTGAATGGACTAATCCCCATGTGTTAGTTCAGTGAGCTAATCCCTGCTATAAAATCACGCTACCTGAATCCTCTAAATTCGTATCGGTATAATAAAACAGTTAAAAGTATATCATTATGGGAGTTAGCAAGATTTCAGTTCCCCTTGACCAGAACTATTTCCCTCAGCTTCGCCTCAGGAAATAGTCCTGGCCTTGGGGAACTGGAATCTTGCTAACTCCCTCAATGATATACTTTAATTGTATATTATTTCAATGACGTGAATAATTTTATAAAATACATAAAACAGGAACAAAGGACTGATTTACATGGTTTTATTTCGGAGGCATATCAGCGACGTCCCAGTTATCGCCTTCTAGGTAACTTATTGATTATGTTATAATCAAAGTTTATTATCAAAATAACATTTCCACACTTTGTATTGTTTCCCTTGCTGTACCTCCATACATTTTCCCTTGCTGTACCTCCATACACAAGTCATGTGGGTGTATAGACCAATCATATTCAGTTCAGCCATTCTCTAAGCATTCGTCATCATCACTGTTTGTTTACTTTTTACAGTTCAGTAACTTTATTACACTCATCTTTATTTATAATTTACTATGGATTTACTATGACTTTCTAACGTTGTAATACATGTAAATTATCCAATGCTTTGAAGTTTCATTTCGTTTGGATATTTAACGTAGGTCGCGGGTTTGCAGGCCTTTTAAAAGTGTCCGAAAACATACCATGAAAATTAGTTATATGATTCCTCTACCTTTGTTTTACATTCTATGAAAATTTTATAAAATTCGTCTGCATCATTTTTATGTAATTAAATCCCAAAGATATCATTGTTGTAGTTACATTTTCGACGTTATTGTATTGAATTATATAGGAAAAACATCGATTTCGGCTCGTTTTCAGGCAAGATTTTTTTTTAAAAAATATCATTAACTTTTAAATGGTGCAGACGAAATTGTTCCCCCTTTGGTGTCTTAAAATAGAATTGATTTGAAATAAATCTATGTGAAAAAATTAATATGTCTTCGGGTTTGTTTTCTCGTAATTTAAATGTAGAAAATTGCTTTTATATCGCAAAATTTAGCATTTTTAAGAGCTACGTCATAAAATATCGCGACGTCACGCTTGACGTCGTTAATACAGAGCAGAAAAACAAATTAAAATATTTTTAATTCACGTCTATCTGCTTTCATATGACCCAAGAATCGTATCATAATAATTCAATAGCAATGAAATGATTATTAGACATGTTTCTCTTCCAATATTTTTTGTACGTCTCATATTATTGAAAATCATCTCAAGGGACGTAAAACGACAATCAGTCCTTTAGTTTCTTTCTTTCAATGTATTTTCTTTATGTGTTGTTTTCTTACCGTTTCTTTTTGTTTTCTTTCCTTTTTCGTAGATAAGTATCCTACATTTGGCTGTGTATTATTTCAGCGTGCTGGGGGAAAACGGTTATCCTCTTATTCAAGGATACATATGAAATATTTGTTTATTTAGCACATTCAGCAATGCGCTCATAGCTCCGAAAACTTCTTAATGAAAGAATTTCTGCCAAATATCGCCCCGGCTAAATACATTGTGTTTTCAGTATATATTTAAAAAAAATGTTTTTATTAATTTTTCATACAGACAGGGGATAACTCAAAAACATCTGAACTTGATTTTATGATTATACTTATAAGAACAGAAAAAACAAGAGGCCCATGGGCCTTGAATCGCTCTTCTGATAAACTGTACAACCTATCACTTCTATTTGAAGCCTCGAAATATCCTGTATATTTAGATAAACCCTTGAAATTCCAATTCACACTCTGAGAACCCAAGATGATTCTAAGCCAATTAGTACCTGAGAGTTGGTCATGGTGACCTACTTATCACTTGTCATTCTCTGAGGACCCATCAACTAAGTTTCATGATTCTAAGCCAATTAATACCTAAAATATTTTTTAAAATTATAACCATAAAATTTTATAAGTAGGTCAAAGTGACTTACTCCAAGGACCCAAGATGCATCAACTGACAAAGTTTGATGATTCTAAGCCAATTAGTACCTGTAATATTTAATTAAAGCCATAAATTTTCAAAAGTAGGTCACCATGACCTACCTTTCAGTTGCTGTACTCCGAGGACCAAAGATACATCGACTGACAAAGTTTGATGATTCTAGCCAATAAGTACCCAAAATATTTAATTAACGCCATAAATTTTCAAAAGTAGGTCACGGTGGCCTACTTTTCAGTCAACCTACTCCGAGGACCAAAGATGCATCAACTGACAAATTTTGACGATTCTAAGCCAAATAATTCCTGAAAAATATTAAATACAGCCATAAAATTTCAAAAATAGGTCACCTTGACCTATTTTTCAGTTGTTGTACTCCGAGGACCCAAGACGCATCAACTGACAAAGTTTAATGATTCTAAGCCAATTAGTACCCGAAATATTCATAAATTTTCAAAAGTAGGTCACTGTGACCTACTTTTCAGTTGTTGTACTCCGAGGACCCATGACGCATAAACTGACAAAGTTTTATGATTCTAAGCCAATTAGTACCCGAAATATTTTATTAACGCCATAAATTTTCCGAAAGTAGGTCACAGTGACCTACTTTTTAGTCGACCTACTCCGAAGTCCCATGACACATCAACTGACAAAGTTTGATGATTCTAAGCCAATTAGTACCCGAAATATTTAATTAACGCCATAAATTTTTAAAAGTAGGTCACTTTGACCTACTTTTTAGTCGACCTACTCCGAAGACCCAAGATGCATCAACGACAAAGTTTGATGATTCTAAGCCAATTAGTACCTGAAATATTAAATTATAGTCATATAAATTGAAAAGTAGGTCACGGTGACCTACTTTTTAGTTGACCTTTTTTGAGGACCCAAGATGCATCAACTTACAAAGTTTTATGATCATAGGACTTAAAATGTCCAAATTATGCCTCTAAAACGCTTTGAAATCGAATGTCTGCAAAGTTCAAAAAGTAGGTCACTGTGACCTACTTTTTAATAAATATGTTTTATGGCCCCAAGATGCATCATCTTACAAGATTTAATGATTCTAAGCCTCCCCGTATTCGAATTAATGACCTTAATTGTTTTAAAAAAGATTAGCCATAAAATTCAAAAAGTAGGTCAAGGTGACCTACTTTTTAGTTGACGTACTTTGAGGACCCAAGATGAATCAACTGACAAAGTTTGATGATCATAGGCCTTAAATTGTTCAAAATATGCCTCTAAATCATTTTGAAAAAGAATGGCCGCAAAATTTAAAAAGTAGGTCACCGTGACCTACTTTTGAGTCAACATGATATGAGGTCCTTAGATGCACCAACTGACAAGATTTGATGATCCTAGTCCTTATAGTCAGCAAAATATCAACATTTTAATAAAATGTAATTTTTGGTCAACTTTGAAGTGACCTTGAGACCACGCCCTTTGCCCCAGGGTAAATCCCCGTGCAAATTTTAATCTACAACATATCCTCATCCTTTTGTGTAAGTTTGGTGATAATCTGCCCAGTGGTTCTTGAGAAGAAGATTTTTTAGCAACCAGTACTTTTGTTTCTATTTTCCTAATTATCTCCCCTTGTTAAAGGGTCACAACCCCAGTTTTAGTATAAAAGGGAGCCCTTGGGCCAAGGATACCCTGTGACAAATTTGACAATAATTGGCCAAGGGGTTCTTCAGTTATGGCCCATATTCTAAAAAGTTTACGCACACCGCACACCACACAAATGGCCATAGCATTAGCTCTTTGAGCCTTTGGCTCAGAAGAGCTAAAAACCAAACGAACAAGACATTTTTAGAGTGGTAAATGGGATGAGAATCTAAAAATTAATTTTATCTGACGTAATCAACAGGCAGATTTTTTTTGTTCAAAAGACTTTCAATGTATATAACATTAATTCGACTGGTTGGACATGGAAAGCAAAGTAGCGAATAAAATCTGTAGACAACAGCATTGTAAACCGTTACCTACACAGGCACCTGGGGTAATGACCCCCCCCTTTCCATTTTTTCTTTTTAAATCTGGGGTCGAGTCAACTTTTTCTTATGTTTGAATTCTAATATGTACTACATGTATATGTTATCAATAATGTAACCCTTTTGTCTCTTTAAGCTGTTTTTAAATATATCGTTTTTAAATATATCGACCTTTCCGACAAGCCGAAAATTCCGAGCTCTCCGGGATGCGACTGATAACACATAATGAAACGCTTTCTAATACTTCCAGTGTTGGATTCGAATCGTAATAAGCCTTCATTATATTTGATAACTTCAGTTTGTTCTATAAAATATATTATACAGTGGCTTCCATTTTATCGGATAGCGGTTTAACGAATATTTCGGCTATTTCAATATAATATCAGAGCACAAAACCATTTCTTATATATTTATTAATAATTTCGCCTGATATTCTAATGAGAAAATATTGGATTTTCGTTTTATCTGATACAAAAATTTCGCCAGTCATAATAATTTTCATAATCATTGACTTGTTCACACCTCTAACTTCGGTGTGTAAACCCTTCGTTTATTCAGTCTGTTTATTCAGTCTGACACCTTCAACCAGGAGAACGACAATAGGGGATTAGTTACGGCTGAACGCACACAGGAATCTTACCTGTGTTAACAATGGGCACGGTAGATCGATAAGTTTTGAATACAATTGTGATGATCAGCTTGGGATTCAGTGCTGCACTTGCTAATTTTGATAATTGGCTTGTGTGCAATTTAGTTCGGCGTGAAATTTTAATTGAACTGTTCAGCATGTGTATGACACTTCGCTTGGACATTAAAATGCACCATAATTAGACTATCTATTAAATCATTTCGCTTGGTCATTTATCTGAATATGTGTTCACTTTTAAGTGCAAATTTCAGGGTTAAAATCACAAGCACCCCATATAAATATACGTCTCCCAAATTTTATTCATCATTCTCAATATGGCTCTGAAGAGGAAAAGGACAGATCTCTTCTTGGCAGACAAGTATGAAGCGGTTAAACTCCTTGACCAAAAAGTCCCCCAAACAGAAATTGCCAAGAAGTTAGGTTGTTCACAACCTCAGATTAGCGCTATCTCAAAAAATAGAGACACAATACGAAAAGATTATGAAACTAGCGCTAATCCAGAAAGAAAAAGGCACAGATCTGGGAAGGCACCGACAGTCGAGGGGGCCCTTACAGAATGGTTTACAAAGGCCCGCAGCAAAGATCTCCCCGTCTCCAGCGCAGTGCTAACAGAAAAGGCAGAAGACTTGGCAGCACGAATGAACATCGAATTCACCGCAACAAATGGCTGGTTGTCCCGCTGGAAGCAAAGAAACAACATAAGTTATAAGAAGATGCATGGAGAGAAGAAAGACGCTAACACAGATGCAGCCGACCACTGGATCACAGATGTTCTACCACAGCTTATGAAAGATTACGAGCCGCAGGACATCTATAACGCCGACGAAACGGGACTTTACTACAGAGCTCTCCCTGATGGAACATTGACGTTCAAGAAAGATAAATTGGCTGGTTCAAAAAAGGCAAAGGACAGAGTGACAGTGCTAGTGACAGTGAACATGACTGGAACAGACAAGCGTCGGCTGCTGGTTATCGGGAAAAGTAAAGACCCAAGATGTTTCCGTGGGAAGAAAAGTATACCCGTGATCTACAAGAGTTCCGGAAATGCCTGGATGACTGGTGATTTGTTCAAACAGTGGCTCACAGACTTCAACAGAGACATGGTTCGTCAGAATCGAAAAATTCTCCTACTTGTGGATAACTGCTCAGCTCACCCTAAAGACGCTGCCGACCGACTTACCAACATCAGACTACAGTTCCTGCCAGCAAACACAACATCCATAATTCAACCATGCGATCAAGGCATCATTAGGAATTTGAAAGCCCTGTACAGATCTCAACTGATAAAAAAAATGGTGAGCGAGATCGACAGCGGCAGCATCTCAACAACGACGGACCTTGCTAAAAGACTTACACTACTTGACGCAGTGCATCTTTTGAGTAAAGCATGGCGGGGAGTCAAAGAAACTACAGTGGTGAATTGTTACCGGAAGGCAGGTTTCCAGACTGAATGCACAGAAGAAATGCCAGAAGAAGAACCAACTATTCCCGAGTGTATGGAGAGAGAAGAGTTCTTCGACTTTGTTAATCACGACGACGATACCGATTGTCACAGAGAAATAACAGACGACGAGATCTGCACTAAATTCTTAGAGGAAGAGACAACAAGAAAGCCAGAAGAAGAAGTAAGTGATGAAGAAACAAGCTTCACTCTACCAGTGAGTTCAGCAGAGAACAAGGAATCCCTTTCCAACGTTCAATGTTTCTTGGAGGAAAATGGTTGTGAGGACTTTAGTGCTTTTTATGCACTGGAAGAACTATGTTAGCGTTTGGGTGAAAAACTGAAGAAACAGACAAAGATCACAGAGTTCATAGACTGGATACCCTAGGGACTAAATGAAACAGTGACTAAATAGTGTCTACGCTGTGCTCAAAATGTTTGACATTTAGTTTATCGTTTGACGTTTATCATGTTTATCACATTTTTTTTTCTTGTATGTATTTTACCTTTTTGTGCTCTTGTAGTGCTTTCTCATGTGCTTGATAATATGTTGATGCTTTCTTATGTGCTTGATAATATTAAACATTCAAATAAAGATCAAACACTTAAAATAATTTTTTTTGTTTATTTATTTATCAGCAATCTGGAAAAAAAAAGTTTACGAAATATAGTCATGAATTCAATCAACTTCCGCTTTCCAACATGGAGACCATCAACGAATGGGATGAATGTTAACAGGTGCCAGGTTCTGACTAAATATATAAAGATGACAATAAGTTTTATAATTCAATTAAATAAATTATTATACATACGAAATCATATTGAACTTTTAATAAGTGAAATAATTCATTCTACTGACTTAGTACATTTATCAATCGAAAACGAAAGTGCAAGTAAGAAAAACAAGCGTGTTTTATTGCTACATGTGTACTGTAAATCTAGTATTTGCACTACAAATGGTGCAATCGGCTATTCTAATATTCGGCTATTCGGATAAAACTAGGCTGACAACTTGACTATCCGATAAAACGGTATCCACTGTACTAAACTACCATTTCCACAAAAGTTATATCTAAATATTGTATCGACTATTCAAATTGTAAAAAGCCTCCATTATTTGTGATAAGTTGTGCCTTAAATAGTATAATAATAAAATACCAATTCCAACAAAAGTTATAGCTAGATAATGATGTACTGAAATCTCTTTTTCGTGACGTCATAATCAAATGTGCACAAGAAAGTCGCCCAAACCATATAAATTGCGTACCCAGTTTTAATGATGTCAGCAAACCCGCGACCTACGTTAAGTGCAATGTGTTTACATTCTCACAAAGTGACTGACTGTACTTGGATTAATCAGACTGTACTTGAATTGATCAGCGAGTAACTATTTATGTGTTCTGTTTTCCTTATGTAATTTATGTGTTTATTTCATCATGCCTAGAAATTGAAGAACTGTAAATAGATTGAGATCAGCAAGAGACGAACACCAACCGATGTCAGAGCAGATTCTAGGAGAAAGTGATTCCATTATAACAGCTAATATGTTGTGTAACTTAAACAGGAACAGTCCCTTAAATTGGACGATAGCAGAGTTATGGGAAAAGTTGAATGAATTAGGAATTGCTGTTCCAAAGCGATTGTTCATGGCAGTATTACGACAGCTGTACAACGAAAACAAGAGAGATCACTTGATGGACAGACCACGGGAAATACAGCGCGAGGCAGAGTTGGGCAGAAATGACATCAATCAAAACACCAATGGAGGACAACAAGCATGGTTTTCTTCACTACAGATGAAATTCAGCAATGTACTCCTAACATTACCTTGCATCACAAAAACATAGGGGTTTCGTCAAAGGACGTTGGTCATGTAGATTTGGTTTCACCAGATCTGCGCAAGAAAATCTTAACCCTTATCATGCTTATCGTGGCAAATGGCGATTGACAACTTTGCGTGTCAGTGCTGATTGCGGCAAAATTTTTTTTTTTTGAATATCAGAAATACCAATTTCCTATTTTAAGAATAAAAAATCCTCGTACAAACTAATTTTTTGTTGGTATTTCATCATATCTGATTTACACACTGAAACACTGTTTATAAACCCTGATTTCATTGGTTGACAGTTCAAAAGCTCATCAAAAAGACGCAGGTTGTGTTCCTTGCATACATGCCAACTTTTGAAAATTTCCTTGGGGGAGATTGCGCTTAACGACATTTTTCAAAGTTCTAAATCCATGGCATTTTGTCGTGAAAATAAGTGTTGGTTTTTTTCAAATATCAGTCTAATACTAGGGGTGGGAAGATATACCAATACATATCGATATTTTCTGCTAAGATACGGTTTACGATACATACAATAAAATATCGGTACGAAACGATACACGAACAACCTATCCAGACATTGAAAAAATAAGTACATATCCTTTTGAAAATGGCGGCTTGTACGAAGGAATAGATGATATTGATAACACGCTTTAGAACTTAGTCGAAGATAAAGGGGTAAAACATTTTCACTTTTAAGCATCCTCGGAAGATGAGCCAAGAAAAGTTCCGTAGGTAAAGCCGCTAAAGCG
This sequence comes from Saccostrea echinata, assembly GCF_033153115.1. Classification (NCBI taxonomy): domain Eukaryota; kingdom Metazoa; phylum Mollusca; class Bivalvia; order Ostreida; family Ostreidae; genus Saccostrea; species Saccostrea echinata. Next base: position 10,533,222 of record NW_026889759.1, on the reverse strand, counting down.
TGTGATATACAGAAAGTCTCATTTCCACAACAGTTGATAATATTAATTGTTAGTCCATCTGGCAGTAACAGCTCATAACAAAGCATGGATTCTCTAATTTCAAGAATGTGAAATTTTGAAACAAATTGTGGATTAATTTTTTTTGTAAACTCGACTTGGTTACAGACTTTCAGCAATTAATAATTATGTACATGTGATGGTTTTCAAAATGAATTTTTAGTCAGTGTTCTTGATGAACTACACAACTATTTGTAAACAACTTGTTTATAGACATTTGGCAATACGTACAAGTAAAGTTGTTTTTGTAAATATTTAGTCAATGAAATTGATGAACTTCAAGTGTTAATTTCAAATATCACATATGATTTGATCTAGAATAATTTGTTGATTTATTGTCAAGACAAAAAATGAAAACAAATACTAAGTTTTTTTAATAGTTTTATAATTTATCATAATATCGAGATACGTATCGTATCGTGCTATATGTATCGAGATCGTATCGTATCGTAACATCTGTGTATCGTCCCACCCCCATCTAATACCTTGTATCATACATTATCACTACTTCATAGGGTTTTCTTCTTTATCAACTTCAACAAAAACACAATATTATTTGAAATTTAAAAAAGAAAATTTTAACCAAAACTATTTAATATGTTAATATAAAGATAAACATTACCCCTCTGCCATATGCAATGTCATACACATACAGATTATTACATGGATAAAGGATGTTAAACTTAATTACAAACTAGATGCTGTCATGAGACAGTAATACCCGCACTAAGGTGTTTGCCTCTAAATGCACACTCCTTCATATTGGGCTTACCAAGGAAAAAGTCCAAATAATTCTACAATTTACACAGTACATGTATTCGTCAAATCGAGCATAAAATGCTCAGGTGACCATGTGACCCATGAACCTCTTATACGCATTTCATATACTTAATTCATTACCAGTCTGAAATATCAGAATTTAATTAATGTTGTAAATTAGGTTTTAATAAAAAGGGGGGGATATAAATTTTTGGCCCATAATTGGAACTTTTTAAATTAAATTTATCTTCTCAACAACAAATAATATTATTTTAGTACAAAGCGTTTTTGATGAATTTATCAAAATGTGCAAACTTTTTTTAGTATTTGATTAGGCAAAAACCTCCTTGAAAAGCCATACCCAATCAATTTATATGTGTCCCCCCCCCCCCCCAAATACACACAATTTGCCTGTTTTTGGAAATAGGCCTAGATGGCAAAGTTATGTTAAAACATCGTTTGTTATGATAATTTAAAATTTGTTCTTGTACTGTACATGTATGTGAACACCTTTTTGAAAATTTCTACATCACATTGGGCTTGCGTCACCCTACCAGTACTAGTACTAGTTTTACCATTATCATTTTTAGATTGCACATGCCATGTGACATAGTGCAGTGTTACATGTATATCAGTGGAAATTAATTCATTTTGTGTTTTAATTGGATTATATTTCATGAAGTTGACAGGACCTATGACAGTCGGTAAGTACAAGTTTAAGTATAGATTGGGGTAAAATAAACCAAAATGCAAATGGTTAGGTTAAAGTTTAAAAAGGATCAAAGATCATCGGCAATCTCCTATGCAGAGTTGTCATGCGTTTCTCTCTCAGACACTGAATGTATGAGCCGATCGTAGAGAGTGGATCATCGATGCCACAATAGACGAATTTCACATTCTGAAGAGTTATCTCCCGTTGTCGACATTATATTCAGTTACAGGCATAGATCCGGGAATATTTTTCCGGGGGGGGGGGAGGGGGGTCCACACCTCGGTCCAAAAAAATTCCAGCCCAGAATTTCCTGAGGAGCAAAATAAAAAAAAAACAAACAAACAAAATAAAAACAATGATGGTGGGGTCCATGTTTTTAAAGGGGGAGGGCATCCAAAGTCATTTTTTATTTGCTTCTGTAAATCAGTATATAGTCCTATTTAAATAACTCTGCAAATTCCAGGGGGGGGGGGGGGGGGTTCCAATCTCCCTAGCCGCTCCCTGTCCCTGAAATGACAAATGATCATGCGACTCCTAAATAGTAGAAAATTTTTCCATTTGACTAGACATAATTTTGTTTCTTGTGTTATTATGTTATGTACATCTAATGGTTTAAGGTTATGAACCCTTGAGGTCATCCCCACTCTCTTGTTCATAATATGACTACATCAAATTAAATAGAAGTGCATCAATGATTAGATTACTTGACATTTCATTCATGAATTTGGGTCAACCTAGAATTAGGAATGAAAATCATTCAAAGAGATGGACCATTAAACTATTTGTATGTATTCACATTTTTTTTATGTCAAACCAAAGTATTAGACTAGTTTGCATACATGAACAAACTGGGGTCTGGGAAGGGGAAGGGGCAAGGGGAAGGAGTTATCTCTTTACGTCTTAATTAATTGTTGAAAATTCCTAAAATGAATGTTAACCTTAAATCCGACTTGTACGTCTTCATTATTTTTAAGTGGTGGTGTCTCCGTATGAGTGAAAAATTCCCAAGAGGGACATTTAACAACAAACAAACATTAATGACTTAAAAAACACAATATACATGTACATGTTTATTAGTCAATGGATATACTTCTGATCATATCTCTAGTTCTCCCTTGAATCAGAAATGATGATATAAATATTTTAAGAATGATTAAGAGTTGAAAAGGTTGTGCATTTTAAAATTCACTAAGCTCTGTGGTTGAATTAGCTATACCAGTTTAGCTTATTTTGCTACTCAAAGCACCTTGATTAACTATTTTTAATCATACTGTTTTCTGAAATGTGAAGTTTTTTCAACATGGATACAAGTCATACCTTTTCAGCTTCTGAAAACAATTAATGCATGAAAAAAAAAACTGCTTTTCAAATACTGTAACTCTTTCCAAGTACTTGTGATCATCAGTTTTTAGCTCACTTGAGTTTTTCTGGTTTTCTGATCACATTTTGTTTGTCATTCATCTGTCCGCCTGTAAACTTTTCACATTTTTGTCTTCTTCACTAGAACCGCCGGGCCAATTTCAACCAACCCAGCCACAAAGCATCTTTGGGTAAAGGGGATTCAAGTTTGTTCAAGTGAAGGGTCACACCCTCTTTCAAGGGGGGATAATCAAGAATTAGTGAAAATTTGGTGGTATCATTTTAAAAAAGTCTTATCAAGAACCACTGACTGGGCCCAAAAAGTTGAAACTTTCTTTACATAGACAGTGTAGCTTCAAATTTGTTAAAATTATGACCCACTGGGGTAAGATGGGGCCACATATGGGGATCCAATGATTTACATAGAAAAATGCAGGGGATTTTTTCCATCATAAATCTTCTTCTCATGAATAGCAAGGGCATTATTGTCGTCCGTTTTCACAAAAGGGACCTAGGGGACATTAAATCTCATTTGTCTGTCAGTCTGTCCGTTTGTCAGTCTGTCCGTCTGTCACAATAAATTTAACCTTGGTCATAACTTCTGAATAATAAGAGATAGGGATTTCATATTTCACATGTACATTACCTACAAGAACTTTCTAAACATACCATGATTTTTGAACCCATGACCTTGACCTTGAAGTTTGACCTACTTTTCAAAAAATTTAACATTATTTCAAATGATCATTTTGAAAGAGAAAAGATAGGGCGTTCATATTATACATGTATATTACCTGTGACAAGACCTTTCTAAATATATCATGACTTTTGACTCTGTGACATTGACCTTGAAGTTTAACCTACTTTTCAAAAATGTTATATTTCCTTATAACTTTTGATTGAGAAGAGATAGGACTTTTATATTTGACATGTACATTACCTGTAACAAGATGTTTCCAAGCATGCTATGATTTTTTACCCCTTGACCTTGATGTTTTACCTAATTTTCAAAAATTTTAACTTTGGTGATTACTTTTGAATGACATATGATAGGGCGTGCATATTTGAAACAATATGTCATAAATAATGGCATCCCATCCACTAGGACACAGAAAGCAGGGGACCACAATTCTTTGAATTTGCTTGTTAGTCATTTTGATATGGAAACATCCTCATATAGTGTAGATTCAAGTTTTTTATGCCCTGCCATGAATATGGCCGAGGCATATAGTGTTTGTCATGTCCGACTTCAATAAAACGTCATATGCTGATACATACTGATGTAAGCTTTTCAACTGCATCAAAATTTTTGACCTTGAATTTTCCTTTGACCTTGACCTTACTTTTCTTAAATTAGTGTCTAGATCAGTTTTGAATAAACAATTCAAGATATATTTATCAAACTTCATATGCTGATATAATTATACTGCTGAGAGATATCAATTGCATCAACTTTTTTGACCTTGACTTTTCCTTTGACCTTGACCTCACTTTTTTAAATTAGTGTTTAGGCCAAACAAAAAAATATGTGTGGTTCCGGTTACACTTCCAAAAAAATTAGGGTAGGTAGGTAGGGATTTTTATTTTTTTTTTTATTTTTTTTTATTTTTTTTTTTTTAACAAAATGATTTTCTTAATTTTTTTTTCTAAATAGTACCTATCACTGCTTTGCAAATGGCATTTAGATGTGGTGTGATAATATACTAGTCAATATTGGTAGGGGACACCTACATGCTAGCTTGCTTTGGATTTAACACTATTAAACACTTGCACTATGTTTTGCAAGGAGGCCGTCATTGCTGAAACTAAAACTTAAACTGGAGCCATTGATGGAAATTGGGGGAAATTCCGGAAAAATATGAAAATTGCCAAAAAAAAGTTTAGGGTCGGGGGTATAAAATAGGGAAGGTCGGGTAACCCGAACCACACATACTTTTTTATTTGGCCTTATCTACATTTTAAATAAACCATTTCTGATATTTTTGTTGAACTTCTATGCTAATAGTACATACATATTGATATAAGTTTTTCAACTGCATCAACATTTTGACCTCAACCTTTCCGTTGACCTTGACCTCTCTTTTCTCAAATAAGTGTTAAGCTCAGTTTTAAATAAATCATTCAAGATATTTTTATCAAACCTAATAGTAATATGCTGATATGTATTAGTGAGAGCTCTTCCACTGCATCAAAAACTTGAAAATGAAAATTCCGAAACCTTACTGCACATCAACATGACACCACCAACCATCTCCCAAAAGACGATTAGGCTACTGTGTAAAATGTAAGAGGAGTTCTGGGAACCAGGGGTTTTTTGCATAAAAAACATCATATTTTGACCCTCATTTGACCCCCAGGGTGAAAATGAAAATTCCAAAACCTTACTGCACATCTATAGGACACCACCAACCACCTCCCAGAAGACGATTAGGCTACTGTGTAAAATGTAAGAGGAGTTCTGGGAACCAGGGGCTTTTTGCATAAAAAACGTCATTTTGACCCTCATTTGACCCCCAGGGTGAAAATGAAAATTCCAAAACCTTACTGCACATCTATAGGACACCACCAACCACCTCCCAGAAGACGATTAGGCTACTGTGTAAAATGTAAGAGGAGTTCTGGGAACCAGGGGCTTTTTGCTTAAAAAACGTCATTTTTTTGACCCCCATTTGACCCCCAGGGTGAAAATGAAAATTCCGAAACCTTACTGCACATCTGCAGGACACCACTAACCATCCCCCAAAAGATGATTAGGCTACTGTGTAAAATGTAAGAGGAGTTCAGGGAACCAGGGGCTTTTTGCATAAAAAACGTCATTTTTCGACCCCCATTTGACCCCCAGGGTGAAAATGAAAATTCCGAAACCTTACTGCACATCTGCAGGACACCACCAACCATCTCCCAAAAGATGATTAGGCTACTGTGTAAAATGTAAGAGGAGTTCAGGGAACCAGGGGCTTTTTGCATAAAAAACGTCATTTTTCGACCCCCATTTGACCCCCAGGGTGAACATGAAAATTCCGAAACCTTACTGCACATCTACAGGACACCACCAACCATCTCCCAAAAGATGATTAGGCTACTGTGTAAAATGTAAGAGGAGTTCAGGGAACCAGGGGCTTTTTGCATAAAAAACGTCATTTTTTGACCCCCATTTGACCCCCAGGGTGAAAATGAAAATTCCAAAACCTTACTGCACATCTACAGGACACCACCAACCATCTCCCAAAAGACGATTAGGCTACTGTGTAAAATGTAAGAGGAGTTCAGGGAACCAGGGGCTTTTTGCATAAAAAACGTCATTTTTTGACCCCCATTTGACCCCCAGGGTGAAAATGAAAATTCCAAAACCTAACTGCACATCTACAGGACACCACCAACCATCTCCCAAAAGACGATTAGGCTACTGTGTAAAATGTAAGAGGAGTTCAGGGAACCAGGGGCTTTTTGCATAAAAAACGTCATTTTTTGACCCCCATTTGACCCCCAGGGTGAAAATGAAAATTCCAAAACCTTACTGCACATCTACAGGACACCACCAACCATCTCCCAAAAGATGATTAGGCTACTGTGTAAAATGTAAGAGGAGTTCAGGGAACCAGGGGCTTTTTGCATAAAAAACGTCATTTTTCGACCCCCATTTGACCCCCAGGGTGAACATGAAAATTCCGAAACTTTACTGCACATCTACATGACACCACCAAACACCTCCCAAAAGATGATTAGGCTACTGTGTAAAATGTAAGAGGAGTTTGAGAAATAAGAGTGTGACAGACGGACGGACGGACGGACGGACAGACATGAGTAACAACAATATACCCGAACTTTCTTTAGAAAGTGCGGGTATAATAAGCTAAAGCATGTTACTAAAAGAGTTCATGCAGTTACTGTTTTTGTCTATTGGTAAATTACACATTTTATAAAGCTACTAAGTCAAAGGGAATACTAAGAAGTCACTTTTAATGTTTTCATACAAAGTCTGTAAAAGGCATGGTAACGTCTTCTCCTTTTGAACTTTTTGTGAACCACTCATGGAATTCTGCTAAAAAAACCTAACGATTTGTACTTGCAGACCATAGTGCCTATGTTCGTTGCAGACGCATCTTTTCAAGTTGGATTTTGGCAGTGTTTTTTCCATAATCAATGACGTAGCTCGTAATTATAGAGAAAAATGCCATATCTCCTAAACTTGAAAACCTTTTATTAACAGCTTATACCTATATTGTCAAATTTTGCTGTAAAGTGTGAACTCGTCACGAGTTTGTATCCTGTCATGTGTATTTCTAAAATTTCCACATCTGGCATGATTGTCTAGGTTAATATACACTGTTAATGAGAATCCAGAGCAATTAAAACCACAGTAATGACTGGTAGCACAGCTGACACCTTGTTGATTACCTGTTATCAGCGGCAATAAACAGATACAGGTAAACTTCGATATCTTGAACTTGGCGGGACTGAGGAAAAACTTCGAGATATCCGAGTGTTCGAGATATCGAAGTTGATGAATTTGGTACCAATGTTGCAATGTTTCATGTTCAGTTGACAGGGGATTGCCCCCCCCCCCCCCCCCCCCCCCGTGCATAATTTAAGCAGTAAAAGTTTCAGTTCATACTTAGTAATTATCTTTTTAAAAATACATTTGCATATACACTTATAATGCATATATTATTTTATTTTATACTGCAACACTTACATTTTACAAATTTCGATCGCTTTCATAGTGATAATCACGCTTGTTTCAGGATTTCTGATACTCGGATGTGTGTTACGATTTGTAAATGATAAACCAATCACTGTAATAAGGGTTAAGACGGAAACAGGAATTATCTTTCTACAATAATATATTGAAATTGCCAATAAGCACAAACAAAAGCACTACAATTTATAATATTTATCAACAGATAAAAGCGTGTTTATAATTCTGTACCTTTTTCGACTTCTGTAATAGCCTGATACTTTGTTTCGATTGTATGAATTTTGGCTACCGAGTCCTTCGTTAGATTGCTTATCAGACATGACGTGTAATGAAGTTTTAGATTTTTGGTAATGACTTTTATACTCAAAATAATATCTTTGTTTAATTTCTTGATTTCAATATCACTTTGATGTGTTCAGTGTTTACTTTGATATGTAATTATATGTATAAGCGTGTATTTTCGATAAATTTAAAGTCTTATAACAGTAATCGTCCCCAAGCCGCTGTTTCATTATCGTGTCATCCTATGTCTGAGTGTGCAGTTTATTAACACCTCCAAATCACCTAACCTGCGTAATTAAATGTAACTACCAAAAACAACAGCTAAAACAACAGCTTAAGGCTAATATGGTGTGATTATCAGCAATGGTCCAATGAAGCCTGTGCTAGTCCTAACGGAAACGATCAACAGACCGTAAAATTAGCATAATGGGATCATTGTGTACTAAGGTGTGAATTCAGTGGAGCGAGAAATCAATTGGACTTCGAGATAACACATGTGTTTATAGCACTTGGGACAGTAACTCTACTTTGAGATATGCGAGGTATTCGAGATTTCCGTGTTCAAGACACCGGGGTTTTTTAAAATCATAAATATAGAAAAAAGGGCCGGGACTGTTGAATCACTTCGAGATATCCGTGGTATTCGACATATCAGTGTTCGAGATACCGAAGTTTACCCGTATTTACTGATAAACATTCTAACTGCCATCTTTTTCACACAGAAATGCTGTACTATTTAAAGCAGATCGGTACAAAAATCCGGAATTCCTAAAAATTGGTAGAAATGGGATTAAAAAAATATATCGGTAGACAAGCAGTAGGTAGGGTTAAAAATCGGTAGACTCCCGAAAAAATCGGGAAAGTTGGCATGCATGTCCTTGTTTACCTCAGTTACAAAAATGGCGGAAAGTATCGACACTGACGATTGATTCCTAAACAACGCCAATATAACCGCATTAAATTTAAATTATCTTGATCATTTGAAAAAGAAATTGATTGTGATGGATTTCAATATGTTGGTTTTATTAATATCAACGAATTTTTACCGGAGATATAGATATATTTGTTGGATATACAGTTCATGTTATGTAGAAGACGATAACTGGGACGTCGCTGATATGCCTCAGAAATAAAACCGTGTAAATCAGAGCGTACCTGTATCACAGTATGAATACGTCTAGTAAATGGTGATGAAATATCATAGCATCAAATTTTTTTTATTAATTTAAAAAAGTCATATTTGTTTTGAAAGAATGAAATTTTAGTATTGTTTTGTGTAGAATGCACTTGCATTACCTTTTCTCACCTGTAACTTACACCGGTGGGTTTATAAAATGAATCTGATATTGGAGTAATATTGGTGCTGATTTAAACTAAAAAAATTATATAAGGATTATTGATGTATCTTAAAAAATAACAAGAGGCCCAAGGGCCTTAACGGTCACCTTAGTATCATACAACAATTTAGAGAATCCATAGAGTATAAAATGAACTAAAAGGTGAACCTTTGTTGCCCAAAAGCAAGAAAAATAGGGTGATCAGGATCAACAAAATAATTAGTCTAGTATTCATTAACAGTTCATAAATTAGGTTCTAATCTCTTCCCCATTTATCACTCTCACCATAAGTATATTAACAAACTATCAGTGCTTCTGTAATATTTTAATTCCTTGTTGAAATCTCTTACATTGGCCTCTCTTGGTCTTTGATGAACATTTCATAAGACAAGTTATTTTTGTCTTATTTTTATTTATCTACTACTTACAAGTCTATCTGATCATTAAAACTATGAAAGTACTTTTTGTATTATACAATAACAATTCTTGCATAATTCTCCTATTCTATTAACCTTTCAAGTACATTATTTACAGTGATTAATTATCAAAAGTAAATGGCAAAGGGGAGTAACTCCTCTCAGTAGAATACAAATTAATAGAGCCCTGGCCAGGACCAGAACACTTGAACAAATGGTCCAGACGTTCAAAAATCTGGTGAAGATACCCTTCCTTATTAAAACTTTTACTCTTTTTGCCTGTGATATGTCCAGGTGCAGAGAAGATTTTTAAAGAAATAATGCATTTTTACTACAGATTCACTATATTCACTATATTATCAATAGAGCCCCCCCCCCCCCCCCCCATAGAGAAACACCAGAGCCTCTCACCCTGGGACCAGAAGTTTGTTCATCATAAGTAATCACTTTGTTTGTCTGCTTAACACTAAGAGCAGACAGGATTATTTAATAGAATTAATGCATTTTCACTATATTATCAAGAGCCCCACCCTTACACCAGCACATCTGACCCAGGGGGTCATGAAATTCACTACTCTGGAAGAAGCACTCTTGCTCATCATAACTATACACTTAGCTTCTTTGCTTTTTAACCAGAATATTTTCAAAGAAACTTTGCTTTTTCACTATATAATCAATAGAGCCCCCCCCCCCTTTTCACCAGAACCCTTGATCCTGGGAGCCTGAAATTCACAATTTTGGAAGAGGCATCCTTGCATATCATAACAATGTATTTAGTTTATTTAAATAATACCCAGGGGCAGAGAAGAAGATTCTCAAAGAAATAATTCACCTTCACTATAGGATCTATATAGCCCTACCCTAGCACCAGAACCCCTGTCCCTGGGGCAATGAATTTAACAATTTTGGAAGAGGCATCCTTGCTTATCATAACAATGTATTCAATTTGTTTAAATAATAACCAGGAGTAGAGAAGAAGATTTTCAAAGAAATTTTGCTTTTTCACTACATAATCAATAGAGCCTCCCCCCCCCCCCTTTTTCACCAGAACCCTTGACCCTGGGGCCATAAATTTCACAAATTTGGTAGAGTCAGTCTATCATAACTATGTATTTAACTTGTTTAAATAATACCCAGGAGTAGAGAAGAAGATTTTCAAAGAAATTTTGCTTTCTCAATATATAATTAATAGAGCCCCCCCCCCCCTTTTCACCAGAACCCTTGATCCTGAAATGGCCATGAAATTAATAATTTTGGAAGAGGCTTCCTTGCGTATCATAACTATGTATTTAATTTGTTGAAATAATACCCAGGGGCAGAGAAGAGGATTTTCAAAGAAATAATGCACTTTCACAATATGATCTATATAGCCCTGCCCTAGCACCAGAACCCCTTTCCCTGGGGCAATGAATTTCACAATTTTGGTACAGTCACTCTTGCTAATCATAACTATGTATTCAACTTGTTTAAATAATAACCAGGAGTAAAGAAGAAGATTTTCAAAGAAATTTTGCTTTCTCACCATATAATCAATAGAGCCCCCCCTCCCCCCCCCTTTCACCAGAACCCTTGACCCTGGGGCCATGAATTTCACAATTTTTGTAGAGTCACCGTTGCTTATCATAACTATGTGTTCAATTTGTTTCAATAATACCCAGGAGTAGAGAAGAAGATTTTCAAAGAAATAATGCACTTTCACTATATGATCTATATAGCCCTGCCCTAGCACCAGAACCCCTGACCCTGGGGCCATGAATTTCACAATTTTGGTAGAGTCACCCTTGCTTATCATAACTATGTATTCAATATGTTTCAATAATACCCAGGAGTAGAGAAGAAGATTTTCAAAGAAATAATGCACTTTCACTATATGATCTATATAGCCCTGCCCTAGCACCAGAACCCCTGACCCTGGGGCCATGAATTTCACAATTTTGGTAGAGTCACCCTTGCTTATCATAACTATGTATTCAATTTGTTTCAATAATACCCAGGAGTAGAGAAGAAGATTTTCAAAGAAATAATGCACTTTCACTATATGATCTATATAGCCCCGCCCTAGCACCAGAACCCCTCACCCTGGGGCCATGAATTTCACAATTTTGGTAGAGGGCTCAATGCTTATTACAATCATGCCAACAGTTTGACCCCTTGTTGTCCAGGAGTAAAGAAGAAGATTTTTAAAGATTGCATTAATTTTGGTGGTTTTAGCCCCACCCCTCAGGCCCCAGGGGGGCAGGGACCGTGAAATTCACAAATTTTGTTCCCCTTCACACATAAATGCTATATGCCAAAATTGGCTGAAATTGGTTCAGTGGTTTCAGAGAAGAAGCTGAAAATGTTCAAATGTTAACACACGACGCACGACGGACGACGACGGACGAAAACGGATAGCAATAGGTCACCTGAGTGACTCAGGTGACCTAAAAATTCTACTGTAATTTAAAGACACCAATATTTAAAAAATGATTTTATTGTTTTATACAGCACCCTGCTATAATAACATACAAATATTATAAAGCATGATAAGGGTTAACTCTTTACCTACCACTGACGGATATATCAGCTTATTTTATCTCGCTTATATTCGCAGTGACAGATAAACCTGTCAGATTTTACTACACGCTAATCCGCATTGGCGGATATAACCGCTGTAAACAAATACCTGCGCATTCGTACTGACTGAAATATCTACATTTTTACATATGTTACAGTAAGTCTGATTGGTTAGTTTGAGGGAGGACCCCATCTCAGAAGCAATGAAAATCAGTTTAAAGAAAGGCTAATCTGTAAATTGATATGTAATGTTACCATATTAGGCAGTGTTATCAATATATAGAAAGCAGATTCCCAGCGCACTGTTTATAGTTCTAGAAGCAGTTCAAAATGGTGGAAAACATACTTGACATATTTCTATCGAACAGCAATTCTGATGAATTTGAGGGATTTACAGAAGCAGATATTGAAGCAATAGAGAGAAGAAGTATCGGTAGTGATATTTCTCTATCTGATTTTGAGGATTCATCTTCGGAAGAAGAGTCAGAGGAGGAAATAGACGACGCAACCTGGTCACGACAGTTACACAAACCAAACGTGACTGAATTTACAGAGGAAGTTGGCCCATCTTTTGTGCTGGACGAGGACAAGAAAGAATTGGATTTTTTCTTGAAATTCTTTCCTACAACCTTGATTGAAAAAATTGTGGAAGAAACCAACGGTTATGCCGCGAGATCAATTGTCACACGACCCGACAAAATTTGGGTGCCTACCACGATTCCCGAGAAGATGGCGTTCTTAGGAATCCACATCATTTTTTCAGTCCTCGGAGTGCCGTCATATACACTGGCGTGGAAATCAACATGGCCATTTGAAATACCCAGTATTCCAACCATCATGACCAGGACTCGTTTTGAAAGAATCTCAAAATATTTCCATATGAATGACACCACACAAAACCCAGCCCGAGGACAACCAAGACATGACAAACTGTGTCACATCAGGCCAGTTATTGACAAACTCTCTGAAACTTGTCATGAAAACTATCATCCCCACAAAGAACAATCAGTTAATGAAGGTATGATAGCTTTTAAAGGAAGACTGTCCTTTAAACAGTACTTGCCAGCCAAGCCAACTAAATTTGAGATTAAAGTGTGGGAACGAGCCTCACCAAAAAATGGATACGTGCACGAGTTTCAAATGTATATGGTACGTGAAGCTGGCGGTTGTACAGAAGAAGGATTAGGATCTCGTGTTGTGAAAGACTTGACTCGGAAACTTGTTCACAAGTCTCATGTTGTTTACATGGACAATTTCTTCTCAAGTCCCGAACTATACGAACAGCTGTTACGTGAAGGTGTTTACTGTTGTGGAACCATTCGAGTGAACCGTCGTGGTATGCCAGAGGCCATAAAGAGTGCGAAATTAAAGAATAGGGGTGACAGTCTAACAATGCAGAAAGGAAATCTTGTAGCCACTGCTTGGAAGGGCAAAAAAGTTGTTACTTATCTAAGTACAAACTGTGACCCTACTCATGAAAGGATCATGCAAAGGCATCAGAAAGATGGAACTAGAAAAGATGTGTCAGCTCCTAGTGTCTCAGAACTGTACATGTTTGGAGTTGACTTAGCGGATCAGAAGAGGATGCAGTACTCTACCTGCAGAAAGGCCAAAAAATGGTACAAATACTTGTTTTGGTTTTGCTTCGACTTGGCCGTAAATGCACTCATCTGTATGCAGGAATCGCCCAACCACAAACTGAGAACCAAAACAAACAAAGAAAAAAAAAAGGACCCAACTGGACTTCAGAAAGGCTTTGGCCCAGCAAATGATTGGAGACTTCAGGGGTAGCATAAAACGAAAGGCCCCAGCAGTAACTGGAAATTGTGGCCTTGCCCACTGGCCCATTCAGTTTGAAAAGCCAGAATGCTGCAAGGGCTGTGCAAAACAGCAGAAAAGGCATGAAGTGTCAACTGGATGCAGGCAGTGCAACATCAGACTTTGTATTAAAAATGACTGTTTCTTCAAGTGGCATCAGGAACTTTTGAGATGACATATATGCAGAAACTGTATATTATTCTTGGAAAATGAGTGTTTCTGTTGTAAATAATTGAGAACTGTGAAGTAACTAATTGGTCATATTGGACAATATTCAGAAAATGTGAAATTTAAACTTTTAAGATTGTAAAACACTTTTGATTTTTAAAATATTCCAATTAATAAATGAGATAATAAGCTTTACACATGTGTTCTAGTTATTCCAGCTGCAAATTCTTGTAGCTGCAAAATCTGTCTGGTAATTAAGCCTCACACTGCTCCTGCGGTGAAAGATAAGAGCTGTGTGTAGTAGTGAACTACAGCAGCAGCACTGGTAGAGAAGAAGTTAAGAGGGGAAGATGTAAATCTATGTGCATTATTGATTCCCTCGTTTGAGATTCAAACAGACAAAAAAGATGACAAACCAGATTAACGTTTGGCGAGGAATCTGAGCATAAGCGAATTTGTGACAGCTTTCTGTCGTTATAAGAGAATTATGTGTGCCCCAACAGTGTACCCCTGGAGGCAAAATGAACTTGATGGCTACTTGGCCAGTATTATTGAAATTAACAACATCTGGTCCACCAAGTTCTTCGAATACCATAAGCTGTTCTCAGTTAAATGTGCTATCACTCTAAAACAAAAACATTTTAATTGACTGGTCAAAGGGAGATGACAAATTGCTAAAACAAGTTGTTGCTGGGGCAGATGTGAATTCATGTGATGTTTGTAATTCTACAGCTCATGTCACCTCAATGTATTTGGAGAACGTAAGCAAGAATACAGATGATGTCAAGCAAGGAGGAAAGAGACTGTACCAGAGAAAAGACAAATATGATCGACAAATTTTGTACCATGAGGGCGTTATACCACTGATCTTTCCCAAGCATGGGAAACTTTTTGAATTGAACCATGCTTATTGGTTATGGAATACTCATTGAACTAGTGTTATTACATACTGTAGATTCCTAAATATACGCGAGGAATAAATTATCGCGTAATTATGCAAGAAGCACCACTAGCGAAATAAAATTACTCGCTTTTATTTTTATGGTGCTTTAATGTATGTAAAATCTCTAGATAAATCACCGATTCGCGAATTATTGTTCTCGCGATTTGACGCCCTTGGGCCATTTCGTGATATTAAGTACTCGCGTAAAATAAGGAATCTACAGTATTCATTATTGATAACATTAAAATTACTCTGATTTCTCAGGCGCTAGTGTTCATGTTCATATAGGCAAATATTTGCCCTCAGCCTGCATCTTACTCAGGTACCCAACCTGCAAACATACTTCGCATCAGGTGCTAATGAACATGGCGACACATAGACAAGTCTACTTGTCCTCAGCCTGCATTCATATTTATTTCACAGAGTAATACAAAGTTTTATAGATTGTTTTTTATGTCAACTTATTCCATTTCCATCTATAGTACTTTATCTTTTATTCTTGGTTTGTTGCATGAGCCCTCAAGGCAAACATGTTATTTTTTTAATAAATGTAGTTACAGTTCAACTTCTTATCTTGTTATTTTTGAGAATGAAATGAACTGTATCCAACGAATATATCTGTATCTCCGGTAAAAATTCGCTGATATTAATAAAACCAACATATTGAAATCCATCACAATCAATTTCTTTATCAAAAGATCAAGATAATTTAAAATAAATGCGGTTATATTGGCATTGTTTAGGAATAAATTGTCAGTGTTGATACATTCCACCATTTTGTAACTGGGGTAAACAAGGAACACAACCTGTGTCTTTTTGATGAGCTTTTGAACTTTCAACCAATGAAATCAGGGTTTATAAACAGTGTTTTGGTGTGTAAATAGGATATGACGAAATACCAACAAAAAATTAGTTTGGCCGCGATAAGCATGATCATAAGGGTTATGAATACCATAAAACTTTCCAGCCCGGGCAGCTGCTCATTTGAGATATTCTAACATTCCAGTAGACTGGTTTGTGAGAGATAATAACATTTTCTGCAATATATTTGCAAAGGTGCGACCCTTCCCATGTTACATCTGTAGCAGCATCAACCATACTGCTTCATTTTGCCCAATGTCTTCAGTCAAAAACTATTCTGCAGGATCCACTCAAAGGGATGGGAGTCTGACAACCAAGGTTGTCCTTGAATAGTTTTTAATGACAGGGAAATTTGTAATAATTTTAACTCTGTGAAAGACTGTCAATGCAAGATGTGGAAACTTCCTTTCCTTCCAAGTCAATTTGGAGAGATGAGCCTCCAAATCAGAGAAAATTATCCATTTTCTGTTGATTGAACAGTGTGTTGATGACTGACAGACATATCAACATTTAGGAAAATCATCACTGTAGGGAATAGAACCATGACAACGAAATAAAGTAATGTTTTAGAGTCCAAAAATAGGTGCTGAGGAGGGTGGGGGTATTTTTTCCAAGATGACAGCTTTCATCCCTTGTAGAGTTTATGAATATAGGCATGGTATGTTTTTTTTAACATGGTATTTCTTTCTGAAAGTGGAAAAATCTTTATTTAACAACTATTTAAGTATATTTAAAGTAGATTCAAAATTTTATTAATTTATTTTACATTTAACAATTTGGAAGACAAGCCCTATGTTACTAATGCCATTGTTGGGGATCTCACAATAGTTTGTACTGTTGCCTGTTTACTTCCAATTCAGATAAATTTTTTCTGCATTATGTAATTAATTAAATATAGCTACCAGCTGGTGTAAACTCAGGTCCCTTCATTTAAACCTTATGGTGTCAACCCTAGTACCCTTACCTACAACCTGATGGTGTCAACCCAGGTTTCTATGGTTACAGTGTAATAATTTCCTAATGGTGTCAACCCAGGAGGTTGGTTTTTTTTTTTTTTTTTTTTTAGTGATTAGCCCCCAAGAAGCACAAAGATATGTTTTATAAAACAAGATGTATGACAGATTTGTTTATTTTTAGCTTGTTGAATCATGATTGTGAACATTGTAGTTTCATGTTTTTTTTTTTTCAATAAATGTTAAAATTTCAATTGCTCTTACTATATGTATAAACTATTGGTCAAAAGGAAACTCAGTAACAAACAATAACTAGTCAATAACCTTAACATATGGGCAGCCACCACTGAGCAGTTCCAACAACATGACTGGAATAGAGTTCTCAGACTAGCAAAGCAGTGCTTCATAGTTATACAACAGCAACAGATGAAAAAAGAGGTATGATGTGGCATGTTTTAAGTGAAATATTAATATATTAATCTTTATCTGATGTCAAGTTAAAATTTTGTGCATGTTATAAAGTTAGTAAAATTTTTTTAGCAATACCAACTGCATTATTTTTTAATTTTTTGTTACTTTTAGAGAAAAATATATGAATTTCATTTATTTTACTATGTACAAAAGATAATTACTGATGTAAGATATGAGGGCATTTATTGGGCTGTGTTTCGCCATACGCATTTTAACCCTAGTCCATTATGGTTCAAGAAACCAACAAATATGCTGCCGATTTCTTGGCATCTCCACTAGGACAAAATTTGAAATGACAGTTGAGATTCAGAAAATGGAATGACACATTGTGGGATGATATGATGAGATTTTTGGCCATAATAATTGGTATAGAACTTGTCCAGCTCCAAGATATTCATGATTATAATGGTCAAAAGATGAATTACTGGAGACTCCAGGCTTAAGGAAAATAATGCCAAACTAGAACTGTCCAAAAGGGACAAATACCCCCCACTGGGTTTTTCAGAGGTGATAATCACTAACATTTTATGGATCTAAGAGGTGTTCACATTTAGAGTGAAAAAATAATTGCTCATTATATTTTTTTTCATGAATGAAACCAAGGAACAACCTAATAAAACATCAATACCAATACATTGTATTTACATTGTTTTTTTTTTAAACATTGAAAAAATAAATTGCAACTATCTGTCATCTTTTTGAGACATGACACTCTGCAAATTGATTGTTGAAAAAACATCAATTAATTACAAAATCAAATTAATCTTGATAACTTTATATCAAATTCACTTTAAAAATAAAAGGCTGGTCATCCAGTAACTGCCGTAAAGTCGCGTGTATTGGCCGCAATGGTGTAAAAGACGAACCCCCAAAGTTGGGGGTGAAAATCCTGAAAAAAACACCGCAGTTCCTATGTAAAATGCGCACCCAAATGTGACTTTAATTTTTCTAGTACAGTAACTTAAAATAAAATGATGAAAAATTTACGAAATCTAAATGAAAGTAGCGCGTCAGCTTTTTTACTCTACATATTTTAAGTGTGCATGTGTGAACATTTAAAATTAATCTTTTTAATAATTATCTAACCAAAGATAATAAAAGAGATACCTGAATATTTTCTTTTCAAATTAATTCCAAGCGTGTTATGAAGTTATGCTTACCGGTATAATGCATACCAAGCGTGTGTCCATATTTACATAAACAAAACTCATCCCCAAGCGATATTAGTGTCTCAGATTTGGCTTTGGGTAATTAAACAGTTCTTGGTAGCCTTTGATAATTATTTTTTTAATTAATGAACAGTGTTTGATAATTATATTTCCTACCATTAGAGAAGGGGCGGAGCTTGAAAAATAAGCATTGTTTTTCTTGCTCTAAATTTTACATAAAAAGGGATGATTTTACGATGCAGTTATCAATCATCATTCAGACTTACAGAGTACAAGATGCGTAAAGAGAAACAGAGCTACACTGCATCAGAAAAACTCAAAGTCATCAAATATGCAGAGATACACGGTAACCATGTTGCTGGAAGAGAGTTAAACGTGAATGAATCCAGCGTCAGAGCATGGAGACTGAAAAAAGAAAGACTACAGGCACTTCCAAAGAAGAAAATGGCAGAGCGAGGAAAAGAAAGACAGCATCCAGAACTGGAAGAGGAACTAATCACCTGGGTCAACGACATACGGCAGCAAGGAGTCGGCATGTCCATGGCAGAACTAAAGTTAAAGGCAAAGACGATAGCCAAAAGCAGGAAGATCCAAGGATTCGGCGCATCCCAGGGGTGGATCTACAGATTTTTCAAAAGGCACAATTTATCCATAAGGCAGCGGACCCACATAGAAAGTCACAGACTTCCAGAGATTCATCATAATGCAGCGGAAGAGACGCGACTTCACCCTAAACCAGATAGGAAATGCTGACCAAACGCCGCTGACATTCGACATACCTTACACTACGACGATCAACACCAAAGGATCAAAGACTGTGAACATAAAAACAACAGGAAATGAAAAGAACTGCTTCACAGTGATGCTAGCATGTACTGCAGAAGGGGGAAAACTACCGCCCTTCATTATCTTCAAGAGGACGACTATGCCTAAAGAAAACTTCCCGAGGAGTAATCGTTAGGAATCACGAGAAAGGATGGATGGATGAAGATCTAAGGCTAGATTGGGTGAAGACTGTTTGGGGGAAACGGCCAGGCTCCAGTAACTGAAGTCTTCTGGTGTTGGATGCCTTTCGGTGCCATAAGACAGAAAAGACCAAGAGGACACTAAAAGAAAAGAAAACGACATTAGTGATCATCCCCGGTGGCATGACGAGCATGCTTCAACCATTAGACGTCAGGATTAATAAACCGAGGAAGGCCAGCCTGCGAAGACAATGGAATGAGTGGATGGTCAGTGGAGAACACACCTAAACCAAGGGTGGTCTTAGAAGAAAACCCGAATTGTGTACCATTTGCCAATGGATTCTGGATGTGTGGACGGAACTACCTCGAGGGATTATTGTGAAAGCCTTCAAGAAATGTGGCATTTCAAATGCAATGGATGGTACAGAAGATGACCTTCTATGGGAAGATAGAGTGAAGAAGAAAAAGAACAGGACGAGGATGAGCCCTACTATGCTGACACTGACTTCCCGTGGACAGAGGAAGAGTATGCTAATCTATTTAATAGTGACAGTGATGCGGAAGAATTCCATGATTTTGAGGAAGATGATGTTAATTTGAACATACATCGCGAGCGAATTAAAGTAAAGCTAGTGCAGTGAACAATCAGTGCTGTGACCATGATGACGTGCTAAATGACCATTTTAATATTTATGTCTTATGAATATTTTCTTGAATGTGCTTGTTTGTATTTTACAAATACGTTTTTATATGTGCTTGTGACTGAAATATAATGTTGCTAATAAAGTTCTTAAAAAAAAATAATGTTGCTTTCATTACAAGTGTTGAGGCGATAATGGTTAAATAAACAATGGCCATATCCTACGTGACAAGATAATAGACTGAAGTTAAATATAGCAATGACACAACAATACAATCCCTGATGATTTTACCTCTAATATTGCATATCCGAAATTTTAAAAAATAAAAATAAGATATAAAATTATGAATAATTCAAATCTATCACAAAGATTATAGGTGTTGACTCATTTATAGGTATTAATATATCTATGTCTTAAGCGACATGCAGTTCGTGTTATGATATAAGCGACGGTAGTTCAAAATGGTGGAATACGCAATGGAAATTTCAAACAAAAACAAAGATCGTTTTTCATCATGATTTTATTTATGAAACGATTATCTTTCTTTCAACAACCAGGTAGGGTAGATGTATATGACTACAACAGGTAGGGCTGACGTTTATGACTCTCTGAATTAAGAGTAATAATAATAAACTTTGATGTAACTGGTTACAAAGAGTAATCAATTCAAATGGATCGGGAAAATGGTCCTCGGCACCGAGAAAGTGACCTGAAAAAAAAGAGGGGTTGTATTTTGTTCCTACGTATTAAGCGCACCCCTACTTTTGAACAATTTTCTGACGAAAAAAAGTGTGTCCAATACACGTGACTTTACGGTATGTACAAGACAGACAATAAATTACAATTAAGAGAATTAATGAACAGAGATCTTTAAATTCCCAGGAGATATAGATAACACATGCCTGATCAGAGATGCCCTAACAACTTCCCACACTGAACTCATTAATTTATCTTTAACTTTATGATGTCCACCCATTACTCCCAAGGGACAAATGGATTTACACTATCTGCTGTGTAATGTAAAAATTGTTTTTAATACTTGGCAATTTTTTTTTTTTTTAATGAATAGTTTTAAGCTGTAGTTCATATTTTTGTACAGATATTCTAGATTCTATGTCTCAAACCTTAGAAATAAACCCAAAATGACTAAGTCAATAGAAATGAAAAAAAACCCTGTAAAATGCAGAAAAATTATCAAATAATGTTGAAAATACCAGGTGCACATCTTCATATGATAAATAATGAGTGTACAAATTTTCATACAATTCTATGAAATGGTCTTTGAGAAAAGGTCAGGACAAAAACACAAAACAAAAATTTAAAAAAAAAAAACACCTGTAAAATGCAGAAAAATTATTCAATCATGATGAAAATACCAGGTGCACACCTTCATATGGTGAATAATACGTGTACAAATTTTCAGACAAATCTATGTAATAGTTTCCGAAAAACGCTCTGGACAAAATCTCGTCTACAGACGGACAGACAGACGGACATGGTGATTCCAATATACCCTCCCTAAACTTCATTTGCGGGGGGTATAAAAAATAAATTTCTGCTGATTTTGTCTTTGTTACACATTTGCAACAATGACAATAACATTCCATGAGGACAAGAAGGACATGATACTATCTTCAAAATAAAAATGTTTGACCATCTGAAGCAGAAATTTGCAGATGTATACTCTCCAGGGGAAAATGTAGCAATAGATGAAGGAATGGTTGCATGGAGAGGTAATCTTTCTGTTAGAGTCTATATGCCAGACAAGCCAGACAAGTTTGGGATTAAATTCTTTATAGTGTGCGATTCGTCAAATGGCTACTGTTCACAGATTGAAATTTACACCGGTTCCTCAGAAGACGCATCACCTAAAGGAAAAATCTATGGTCATGAGACTTATGAGATCATACCTCAACAAAGGACACAAACTGTATGTGAAACAATAAATTTCAAATAGTAAAAATACTTTATTTCTACATAAATCTACTGGTTCATCGATAGGCGTGGTGAAAAAAAAAATCACGTGCTGGGCGGGACAAATAGAGACAGAAGCGGGACTTGTAGCACGTGAATTTGCAGAATCAGGAGCATGTAAATATAAGGAATAACTGTCAGATTTTTTGGTTTCATGACGATGATCAATCGATTGGCTTGCGTGATAATTTTATGCATAAATGCCTTCTGCGTTTATGCAAATTATCATGGAAGCCAATCGATTGATGACATCATGAAACAAAAAAATTAGACAGTTATTCCTTAAATAACATCGTCAATGGCGGCCTACATGGAAACAATGACTATATATGCAGCTCAAATTAATTGTAACTTGTTTTTAATATCATTTAACAACAGATTATCATTATCGACAGATTATAAATATAACATTTTCAACAAGCCTACATTCCAACAATAATTTTCCGAAGTTTTAAATACAGCGATAGAGCAAATAAATGTTGATTTATTGTATTTCATTATAAAATTGATCAATTATTTTTTTTTTCCCAACTGAGATTAGGTACATGTGTACTATGATTATGCAAGCACATGGCAAAGGAATGTGTGAATGTCTATAAATAACATTGTCAATGGCGGCCTACATGGAAACGATGACTATGCAGCTCAAATTAATTGTAACTTGTTTTTAATATCATTTAACAACAGATTATCATTATCAACAGATTATAAAAATAACATTTTCAACAAGCCTACGTTCCAACAATAATTTTCAGAAGTTTTAAATACAGCGATAAACAACAAGAAATTGCCCATGTCTCTAGGTAATACATGTACCCCAACTTTCAGGATTTTCTAGAGGAGATTGTAGAGGATTTAGTTGATGATTGATGACAATCATCAATAGAACCACCAAAAGTTGATGTTGTAGTCAGAGTAACCAAGCAAACAATTGTGAAACTTCAAAAAAAAATTCTTAAAAAGTGTGCTATGAATGTTCTTTGTCAGGAGCTGAAGTAAATTATGTTGCAAATCTTTTAGCATTAGATATACACTGGAAGCAGGTTCGGATGTGGATTTATCTGATTTATCCGAGGATTCAGATGTGGAATCACCAGAAAGTGAAAGTGATAGTAGTGACGATGATGTTGTGTTGGCTGATCACAATTGCTGAACTAATAATTTGTGGGAAACAAATATACCAGCGTTCACTGGACATCAACCTGGTCCCGTAAACATTCTTGAGACCGAGAAGAAGGAAACAGACTTCTTTAATTTGGTTTTCACAGAGGAATTTTATGTTAAAATGGAAGAGGAAACAAACTGTTATGAAGAACTGAACATATTGAGAAAACCAAAATCTGGTTGGTATGAGACGACCCCTGAGGAAATGAAAGCATTTATGGGATGTTTGATCGTCATGGGGATTGTTTGTGCCCCAGCCAAAGACCTATACCGGACTAAAGATAAACTGTTTTACCTCTCATGCCTTGAGGAAAGGTTTACAAGAACACATTTTGAAAATATACAGAGATATTTTCATGTAGCTGACACTACACAGAACCCACCCAGTGACCAGAAAGGACATGACAAATTGGCACATGTTCGGCCAAGTATGGAAGAAATTTAGAATGAATTTTAAGAGAGAATATCATCCACACATGGAGGTGTCAATTGATGAGGCCATGATAGGATTTTCTGGATGTCTGGGCTTCAAACAATACGTGTCTTCTGTGACCTCTATCATATTTGGATATTTATCACTGATAAACATCATCAGAAATTCATATTTTTCATGAAATTTTATTGATTTCATTTACCATTTCATAATTATGCAAGTTAAAATAACTTGTCAAGATTTAAAACATTTCTACCATGGAATGCAAACATTTTGAAAGGCATGGAAATTTGTAAATAATTGAAATTTTCAACAAAATATGCAGGGATATTGAATCTTAAATATCTTTTGTTTTAAATGTTGTATTTTCTTTCTGAAAAGTCCATATAGATGATGACAATTCTTGCAATTTTTTATATGAGAAAAAAACAGCATTTAATTAAAACTGTATGTTAAATTGTTTTGTACATCCTTCAACAGAGTGATGTCAAGAGAAAGGTTTCATCAAATCTGGCATTATCTTCACATCCAAAACAATAAGGAACAACCAGACACCTCAGTTAAACTTTGGAAAGTATGCTGGGTTTTCGAGTACCTAGATAAAAAGTTTGGAGAAATTCATGTTCCGTATGAAAATGTCACAGAAGACAAATCTATGATAAAGTTCAAAGGCAGGTTATCATTTCAACAATACTTGCCCGCACAACCTTTAGAGTGGGGAGTGAAAATCTGAAGGTTGACTGTGGGGAAGGAGCTACAGCTCACAACATTACGAAGATGTACCCCAAAAATAGTGTGTGGAGTATGTGCCCTTTCAAGACAGCCTGGACAGAGAAAAGGGGTTAAAAAATCTGGATGCCAACAATGTAAAGTATCTGTTCACTTAGAATGTAGTTCCAAACACATCATGAGGAGGATGAATGCTTAAAAAGAAATATTTGTGCTTTGGACTTGTAAATATGATTTCATTTATATTTGATTCTGTTCTCTTTGAACTAAGCAAAATATATGTTTTTTTCCTTAATTTTACAATGTAAATATTGCACTCATGTATTGTGCTTATAACAAGTATAACAAGTATCATTTGTTTTAAATTTTATATAAACATTTAAAAAAATTCATGCCTTTTCCCAAACATAGGTAATCAAAGATTATGAAGCTCACCTCGACGAATGTTATCTTTAAGTAAGGCAAATTTCACATCATATTCTTTTTTTTTTTAGTTATTGTACATCCCAAGATCAATATCCATGCAAGTTTGGTTTAAGTACGACTCATAGTTACTTCGAAATAGACCTGTTCAAAAAACGTTTATCCTGTTCATCAAGAAAATTTTGCTCAGTTCCAATATCCAAAGTAAGTCTGGAAGTTTTCATCCTTAGATGCACTATCTAGTTTAATCATAACAGGCCATAATGATATATAGCCTGGTCACTCATCTCGAATATTGAGGTCAGATCCAGCATCCAAAGCAAGTGTGGTAGTGTCCATCCCTAGATGCATCATCCATGCAAGTTTGGTCAAGGTAGGGCTTATAGTTACTTGGGAATGGACTTCTTCCTAAAACTTTAACCATGACGCTGACGCAATGGGTATAGCGACTTCGTCGAGGTGAGCTAAAAATTAAAGACCTTCAATCTTTAATCGAAGAGCTGAAAGAGAGTAGTAAGAATCTATTCTGGCTACTTTGGAGACTTTTACAACTAAAGTATTTTAGTTTAGTTATTATCAATACTGATATATATATATTTTTAGCTTCACCATCTTGTGTGGAAGATTCCAGTACGAAGAAAAGACGGTATCAACCTAAAACGAGACCACAGACTTTGTAAGGATGGGTATAAAAAGAATTCTTAATGGAGACTAGATATTCTTTTTACTTCGAACATTCATTTTAACTACTGAGTGAGAGCATTGTATCTGAATTTTGAACTTTACAGATTGTAGTTAAAAAAGATGAGAAAATTCCAGATGGCTACAGCTCCTTTGCTCCTGGGTGTCATGTAGCAGTTCGTTCCTTATGGCTTCATGACCTTCTATCTACAATTGGAAAATCCAGGGCAAAGAAAGGAAAAAAAGGCTCAGCTAAAAGGTTCCTTAGTACGAGAAAACAGGGAATCAGAAATTATAAAAGGCCTCACTGATGGTTTTTTTTATCCCTGGGAGTTGGCAGTGGAAGGAGGTACAAACTCTTTCAAAGACAATCAATTGTATGCTGCCCTGATGTACAAGTTTATAATGTCTACATATATTTCAAAAAGTCATATAATACTTCAATGTACTACCACTTCTTGTAACCACTTTTAAGTTTAGGGGTTGTTAATTAAGGGTTTGGATTTTGAAAAGAAAAAAAATTAAAATACATTTTAAAATCAGTCAAAATGTTGTGATTTTTATTTTGCAGCCTACAGCTCCCATAGTCTTAAAATGAGTGTCCCTGATTTCAAAAAATGTTGGAATAGCAAAATGGCCACCGCCAGACAAACCATCAAACGAATAAACACTCCGTCTGCAAACCTAGACAAGAATCCCTCAACCCAATGAAACTACTTGACTTTTCCCCCCATTTTAATGTGAAATTCTACACTTGTTATCTGATTAATATGTTTATAAATTTATTATCTTTTTTTCAGCAGATTTTTTTCAATTTGTTCGAGGTTGTATATCTGGCTTTTCTAAATACATTTAATATATATTAATGTATGTAATTTTATTGTTGAAAGGAACTAGTAATTTATAAGACTCTATCTCATTTGTATTCTGCAAAAAAAATGTTTTCAGCTTTTTTTTTTAAATTTAAATCTAATTGTTTTATATAGACATTTTTTTTTACTTATCCCTTTTGTTCATTTTATTTTATTGAATTTAATTAGCTAATTGTCATGTTTGTTTATAAGCAATACACTCGCTCGTTATTATTAGAAATTCAGAGTTGTGAAGAAGTAGTTCTGAGAATTTTCATGAAGTGTTAAAAATATTGTAAAAACATTGGACTTTTTCAGGATGTGTTTAAAAAATTTTATGCAAAGGAAAAAATTAGCTTAGCCATTACAGCAGTAGCCATGTTATCCTCAGTGATGTCATGTGATTGAGCGCTGCAGGCGGGGTTCTTTTCATGCCAGATTTCGGCAAGTGAAGATGCATTTTTACTGTGATCAGAAACAAAGAAGTGAAGGAGAGGTAAATATATGTACTCTTTAAATAATGTGGAACCAAGCCTTGGTGGTTATTGTTAAAGCCTTGGTGGCTCATAAAAATAGTATTTCATAGGTATGAAAATTAAGTGTTGGTGGCTATAAAAGCCTTGGTGGCAATGGGGCCGGATTGGCCATTGTTTAATTGGTTTAAGCTAGCCTTGGTGGCTTTGGATAGAGTTTAGAAGTATTGAAATACAGGTCTTTTGTATGTTTGAAGTACGCATGAGGTGATCATGAAGTCAATGGAAAAAATTCAGTAAAGATTAATTATTTCACATAGGATTGAATGGCCGTGAGTGAGTAGATAATGCAATTTTCTGACCATTTCTTTGAAGTGTTGGGTTACAGTGAAGCAGCACACGTGTAATTACTTCGGTCAAGAAAAAATGGTTGGCTTTTCAATTGTAATTATTAAACGATCTTTACTATACATAATTATAACTAGACACGGTAATTGTTGGGGACAATTTGTTATTTATATTACAAGGACGAAACCTAATTTTAGTAATATAATTTCAGATACCGCCAGTTGTTTTTAACGACATAGCCTGAAAGGGAAAAATATAATTCTCATAGTCAGGAAAATGAGAACTACTTGGAAGGGAATGGATAACATCATTAGCAAGGATAAAAAGCATTATTTCCTATGTAGCTTGTAACACGAGCTTTGATTGGTTACAAATTCAGGTGTAAATTTTCGTACACTCAACTTGAGCCGGGGGTAAAAAAAAAAAGTGACATCACAATGCATAGTTTCTCTATCATAAAAAAGCAAATAACATGACGTCAGGATGCATTGTAGAACATAGTAAATCTTATCGGCAACTTGGAACACAGTTGATTAGACTTGTTTACAAAGAATTATTTGGGTACATAGGACATAAATTCGTTATCCAGGTCCAATCAAGGGTGTACAGGGATTTACCCCGGTTTTATTCCATGTACACCCTTGATTGGACCTGGATAATTAATAACATCTCCATGGAAGATATGCCTAGAGTGCAATTGATATCTGCATTTCCAGAGCTTACGTGGGAGGATGAAATATTTGAGATGGCACAGAAGGAGACTCCATTGCTAATCTCCGCCACCGATTGCATTATGCAATAATCCAGGCTAATGAGGTCCAACCAGCCCTCAAACTTTGCAGCGTTTAGTTAGTGATTGTAGAGATAAGATGATCATTGCTGCATGCACATGGCAGCTGACCTTGTAAGTCTATTGCTATACTCATTATCAGCATTCCAGAAACGACTTCTTGTTATTGGGTTTGATATTACACACAACCAGAAGCTATTTTAGAAAGTAGAAACATTCAGATAATGTTTACTTGTATTAGTGTTACAATTAGCCTACAAGGCCTATATTATACAATCAATTGAAATACTCTGTTTTGTTGACTAAGAACTGGAAGATACTGTCAATGAAGACCGTGAAGATGAGGTGCCCCCACCCAAAAGAGCAAAAGACTCACTGACAGCAACCACCACCCACACAACTGAAAAAGAGGTGGATGTGATTAAAGAAAAGGTGAGACTTTTGGCTAACCAAAATGACCCAAGTGAAGCCCTTATCCTCTTAGCATTGGATGAGTTAGCTAAGACATCCAGATCTGCTAGGGTTGATGATGCCGACATATATGAAGAACTTTACAGGCAGGCATCGAGAAACCAGGGAAATATCAATCTGGTGACTCTTGTTTTGAGCATGATGGGTGGTAAAGCATCAGATATAGTGGGAAAAGCATTGATAAAACCCCAAAAAGAACAGGAGAAGACTAAGGAATCAGAAAAGGCAGAAAAATCGCCTTACTCTCCTCTTCACAATTTGTACTCATCATTTCCGCCCATGCCATTAATGATGCCTACCAACCCCAAGGGTATAATTATGGATACATGTTTAATCCTACTTATCAAGGTTATAGGCCAAGGCATAGAGGGCGACTCAACCAGGGTGGGTCAAAACTGATAGGACAATACCTTTATTAAAAGTCTATTCACTTTCTGATTGGACTAGTTAATATCCACACACACTTATCCAATTGGACAGGCCACTTTCAAAAATTCAATAGACACATTTTTTTTAATTCACTAACATCCACTTTGCAATATTAACCCTTTCAACACTGTAGGCCGCCACAGCGGTCGAAAAAGAATTCTCCTTTCAACATGGTAGGCCGTTGCAGCGGCTTCAGGTATAAACAGAATGTAAACATGTTTTTAAACGTCATAGGAAGTATATAATACGCAAAATCGGTCGCTATGAATTCTGGGATAGTTAACCTACATTTGTTTCCAAATATGGTGGACCACATGTTGAGAAAAGCGAGGAAAATGAGAAATTTGAGACGAATCTCAGAAATAAGAAAGAAGAAAGTAAAATGGCGAGCGACAGTGACAAGTCTGACATTTCTGGCATTGAAAACTTCGATAATATTGGAAATTTTGACATTATAAATGTACCTAGACGTCAACAAGATGCACTTGAATGACAATTTCGAGCCTTGGTCGGAGAAAGTGACGAAGATTCAGACTTTGAAGACTTAGCCCCGACTTTTGAAGGTTGGGACAAGACAGAGAATAACAGAAATATCCACCCATTTCGTGAATGCACGGGCCTGTTAGAGTTCTGAATGCTTCCTGCAAAGCCCTAGACTTTTTCCAGATATTTTATATGGATGCTTTGTTTGAAAAAAAATCGTAAAATCTACGAACAACTCCGCAGCCACAAAACCAGCAGCTGACCCAGAAAAACACAAAGGAGTTTGGACTGACGTTTCACTGGAGGAAATGAAGGCATACTATGGCATTTTACTCATAATGAAAGAGAGATGAACTTTACTGGTATAATAGCGAAAAGTACTGGGTAATTGGCTAAAAATTGGACAAGTGATGACAAGAGACCGCTTCATCCAAATAAAGCGCTATCTTCACTTTAGTGATGACCAAAATGTTCAAAACGATGACAAACTACATAAGGTACGATTGATTCTTGACCATTTGAGAACAACATTCCAAAATGAGTATGTACCACATCAACATGTTTCAGTTGACGAGGCAATGATTCCCTTCAAAGGCCGGTTGGGAATATAACAGTACATGAAGGACAAACCTGTGAAGTTTGGAATAAAAATGTGGGTCACTTCCGATGCAGTTACAGCATATTGCTACAACTTCGAGATCTATGTTGGCAAAAATAACAAGAAGTCTGTGAGCCAATGCTCACTAATAATACCCCCGCTCTGATGTGAATACACAAGTTCGGTTATGGACAAACACAGTGATAATCAGGAAATTGACATCGGATTTGTAAAAACTGAATCCCAACATATGGCATGCCTAAACAAAGACTGTGCTAAAATTTCAAGCATCTGCAATGAGTAGTTGCTGAGAAAACTACGACCAAAATTTGCTATGTATGGTACGGACAGACGCACGGATAAACAGGAAGTTGACTTCGGATTTGTTCCAAAAATGAATCCCATTATATGGCATGCCTAAACAAAGATTGTGCTAAAATTTCAAGCATCTGCAATGAGTAGTTGCTGAGAAAACTACGACCAAATTTTTTTTATGTATGGTACGGACAAACGCACGGATAAACAGGAAGTTGACATCGGATTAGTACAAAAATGAATCCCACCATATGGCATGCCTAAACAAAGATTGTGCTAAAATTTCAAGCACCTATGATGACTAGTTGCTGAGAAAACTGCGACCAAAGTTTGTTATGTGTGGTACGGACAGACGCACGGATAAACAGGAAGTTGACATCGGATTAGTACAAAAATGAATCCCACCATATGGCATGCCTAAACAAAGAGTGTGTTAAAATTTCAAGCATCTGCGATGAGTAGTTGCTGAGAAAACTACGACCAAATTTTTTTATGTATGGTACGGACAAACGCACGGATAAACAGGAAGTTGACATCGGATTAGTACAAAAATGAATCCCACCATATGGCATGCCTAAACAAAGATTGTGCTAAAATTTCAAGCATCTGCAATGAGTAGTTGCTGAGAAAACTGCAACCACAATTTGTTACGGACAGACAGACAGAGAGACGGACAGACAGACAGACGGACGGACATACAGACAGACACACTAGGGTAAAACAGTATACCCCCCTCTCCTTCGGAGCGGGGGCATAATGAAGTTGTAAACAGAAATTTGGGACTGGCATCAAGAGTTGTCATTGGAATGACTAAGCCTTTAGAAAACAAGAGGCCCATGGGCCTTGAATCGCTCTTCTGATAAACTGTACAACTTATCACTTCTATTTGAAGCCTCTACATATCCTGTATATTTAGATAAAGCCTTGAAATTCCAAAGGTAGGTCATCATGACCTACATTTTAGATGAAACACTCTGAGAACCCAAGATGATTTTAAGCCAATTAGTACCTGAGAGTAGGTCATGGTGACCTAATTATCACTTGTCATTCTCTGAGGACCCATGATGCATCAACTAAGTTTGATGATTCTAAGCCAATTAATACCCAAAATATTTTTAAAATTAAAACCATAAAATTTCAAAAGTAGGTCATGGTGACCTACTTTTCAGTTGTCGTACTCCAAGGACCCAAGATGCATCAACTGACAAAGTTTGATGATTCTAAGCCAATTAGTACCTGAAATATTTAATCAAAGCCATAAATTTTCAAAACTAGGTCACGATGACCTACTTTTCACTTGTACTCCGAGGACCCAAGATGCATCAACTGACAAAGTTTGATGATTCTAAGCCAATTAGTACCTGAAATATTTAATTAAAACCATAAATATTTAAAAGTAGGTCACGGTGACCTACTTTTCAGTTGTCCTACTCTGAAGACCCAAGATGCATCAACTGACAAAGTTTGATTATTCTAAGCCAATTAGTACCTGCAATATTTAATTAAAGTCATATAAATTGAAAAGTAGGTCACGTTGACCTACTTTTCAGTCGACCTACTCCGAAAACCCAAGATGCATCAACTGACAAAGTTTGATGATTCTAAGCCAATTAGTACCTGAAATATTTAATTATAGTCATATAAATTGAAAAGTAGGTCACGGTGACCTACTTTACAGTTGAACTACTCCGAGGACCCAAGATGCATCAACTGACAAATTTTGATGATTCTAAGCCAATTAGTACCTGAAATATTTAATTAAAGCCATAAATTTTGAAAAGTAGTCGACCTACTCCGAAGACCCAAGATGCATCAACTGACAAAGTTTGATTATTCTAAGCCAATTACTACCTGCAATGTTTAATTAAAGTCATATAAATTGAAAAGTAGGTCACAATGTCCTACTTTTTGGCTGACGTTTTTCAAGGACCCAAGATGCATCAACTTGCAAAGTTTTATGATCTTAGGCCTTAAAATGTCCTAATTATGCCCCTAAAATGCTTTGAAATCGAATGCCTGCAAAGTTAAAAAAATAGGTCACTGTGACCTACTTTTTAATAAATACGTTTTATGGCCCCAAGATGCATCATCTTACAAGATTTAATGATTCTAAACCTCTCAGTATTTGAATTAATGACCTTAATTGTTTTGAAAAAGATTAGCCATAAAATTCAAAAAAGTAGGTCAAGGTGACCTACTTCTTAGTTGACGTACTCCGAGGACCCAAGATACATCAACTGACAAAGTTTGATGATCATAGCCCTTAAATTGTTTAAAATATGCCTTTAAATCATTTTGAAAAAGAATGGCCGCAAAATTTAAAAAGTAGGTCACATGACCTACTTTTTAGTCAACATGATATGAGGTCCTTAGATGCATCAACTGACAAGATTGATGATCCTAGTCCTTATAGTAAACAAAATATCAACATTTTAATAAAATGTAATTTTTGGTCAACTTTGAAGTGACCTTGAGACCACGCCCTTTGCCCCAGGGTGATGCCTTGAACAATTTTTAATCTACAACATATCCTCATCCTTTTGTGTAAGTTTGGTGATAATCTGCCCAGTGGTTCTTGAGAAGAAGATTTTTTTAGCAACCAGTACTTTTGTTTCTATTTTCCTAATTATCTCCCCTTGTTTAAGGGTCACAACCCTAGTTTTAGTATAAACAGGAGCCCTTGGGCCAAGGATACCCTGTGACAAATTTGACAATAATTGGCCTAGGGGTTCTTGAGTTATGGCCCATATTCTAAAAAGTTTATGCACACCACACAAATGGCCATAGCATTAGCTCTTTGAGCCTTTGGCTCAGAAGAGCTAATAAGGGCTATATCGTATACACTGACAATTTCTACACAAGTCCAACCCTAGCCAATTATTTATACACGAGAAATATGTACATCTGTGGAACCGTCAGACCAAATAGAAAAGGTTATTGGAAGGAACTTGTACCAACAGCTAGGGATGCCAGAAGAATGCAGAGAGGAACTTCAGATTGGCTAATGTGTGGCCCACTATTAGCCCAGTTCTGGAAGGACAATCACATTGTTTATTACTTATCGTCTTACCATCGGCCAGAGGATGATAACCTTGCAACAACAAGGAGGAACAAGGATGGGACCGAGACCCAGGTTCCTGTCACTCCAGCTGTAAAAAGCTATGCATCCTACATGGGTGGAGTTGATCGACTTGACCAAATGTCGCGGATGAATAAATCTAAAAAATCCCTGAGATGGTACAGGAAGATCGAAATAAGGCTGCGAGAAATTGCGTTATACAACTCATACATTCTTGAGGGATCGGTAATTGAACACAATCCACAGAACAAGTGTAAGAGGGATCTACTCAGTTACTATCTTGACGTCGCCCATCAGTTGATTGGAGCCTATCGACAGGAGAGGAGGGGATTCAAGCGCCCAAGAACTGTTGATGTGGAACCAGAAATGTGACTTGATGAGAAATCTCACTGGCCTGGACCAACAGGAAGTACCAACACTGTGTGTGTTGTATGCAATAAAAAGCATACTGCTTATAGAAACAGCCACCCTGGATGCACACTTCCAGAAAACCCAAACAAGAGAACTAAAACGACAATGAAATACGAAAAGTGTAATGTCCCACTGTGTTGCAATTTGAGGAACACATGGCTCAAAGACTATCATACCAAACTTTACTTTTGGCAATAACCATGCTGAAAAGGGAAAAAAATGAGACTTTTGACAGTTTGAAGTCCAGTATTGAACACTTTCTGTAAAGCTGTGATTGGAGAAACAGGACTGATTTGTGAAAAAAAACACGTGATTTAATCTGGATTTTTGATAATATGTGTTGATATAACTATATTATGTTACATATCATTCTATTCAGGAAATATTCTTTAAAATTATGGTAAGAAATCTAATCAATTTGAAACTTTATAGCAGCAAATTTTTAAAAGTTTGTCAAAATTTTTGAAGTTTTAATTTTTTTTTAAATTATTCTTTTATATTATTGTACATAAAAAGTCTGTGAGCCAATGCTCACTAGTAATACCCCCGCTCTGATGTGAATATACACTCTAAGCATGGATAAACAGGAAGTTGACATCGGATTTATACAAAAATAAATTGCACCATATGGCATGCCTAAACAAAGAGTTTGTTAATTTCAAGCATCTGCGATGAGTAGTTGCTTAGAAAACCGTGATGAAAATTTGCTATGTATGGTACGGACAGATGCACAGATAAACAGGAAGTTGACATCGGATTCATACAAAAATGAATCCCACCATATGGCATGCCTTAACAAAGAGTGTGATAAAATTTCAAGCATCTGCGATGAGTAGTTGCTGAGAAAACTGTGACGAAAATTTGTTATGTATGGTACGGACAGATGCGCAGATAAACAGGAAGTTGACCACAGATTTGTACAAAAATAAATTCCACCATATGGCATGCCTAAACAAAGAGTGTGTTAAAATTTCAAGCACCTGCGAAGAGTAGTTGCTGAGAAAACTGTGACGAAAAATTTGTTATGGACAGACAGACAGACACACAAGGGTAAAACAGTATACCCCCCTCTCCTTCGGAGTGGGGGTATAATAAATGTTGATTATAACTGCATATTCTGAAAAGCAGAATGTCTGTCTGATCTTTACAATGATGTATCACTTAATAAAATTGTCAAAGAAATAAAGATGTTATGATGATTTTTATAATGGTGACCATTTTTGCTACTGATGGCCTAAGTTACTCAGTGTACCAGGGGTTAGTTGATAAAAGTTACTCAGTGTTGAAAGAGTTAAGGGCTCAGTCTCATTTCACCAGATATTGTGAAAGTACAAAGGCGATCAAGACTAAGCTTTAGACAGTTCTACTGAATAGATGATGGATATTATCATGATAAAACAAATCTTTATAAGTTGATGTTATTTCTAACTTCCTCATTCTTGAAAATAAAGCTCTGTAAATTTCTTTAATATATGTTCAGACTCGGACAAGTTCATAAGGAATTCAGACAATGTCATTTCTTGGCAACTTATCCAACAACAAATCCACTTAACTTGTCAGCAAGTGTGAAATTGACAACCCATTCCACTGTCAACAAAGACATTTCCACTTGACTTCAGAAACCATGACTGATGTTGCCATTGTGGTAGCCATCATCAAGAACACTGAAGTCAAGCAGCAGAGAATGAAGAGGAGAGGGAGGAAGAACATGAAGACCCCCAAACAGCACTAACACTGAAGATATAAGACTATGAAAGTTATTTATAACTGGCTTCAAATGAAAGAGAAAACAGAAGACCTTGTGCTGGACTGCCTTGTGATAACATTCGATCAACATTTAAGCACCACACTAGCATAACATGAGTGTTTTGCAAGACAGTGACCATGTGTCCCAGTGAAAAATTCCAGAGGGCTATATAGTGATCCTGTGTTGTTCTGTGCTACGACAGAAGTGCGTGTATTTTTCTATTCAGATTTAATTTTGTTTTAATAATTAAGTGTATAAACTGAGGTTAAATTAAATTGTACAAATTTCATTTTCATCATTCTTGCAACGACCACTTTTAAATTCACTCTGTATAAGCATATCCAGTTATGTATGAACGCTTGTCAATGCTCCTT
Organism: Saccostrea echinata; assembly: GCF_033153115.1. Lineage (NCBI taxonomy): Eukaryota > Metazoa > Mollusca > Bivalvia > Ostreida > Ostreidae > Saccostrea > Saccostrea echinata. The sequence continues at coordinate 10,497,283 of NW_026889759.1, read as the reverse complement.
ATGAGCAAAATATATGTACCGTTATAATGTGACGCAAGTTACAATGAAAAGGGGGAAGACACCTCTTAGAATCTTTTTTTTTTTTTTTTTTATAAATTATATATTGCTATATATTTAAAAGAAATGATGAAAAGTTCCTACAATTAACACTATGACATGTTAACATTTCTTTAGTATTAAGGATAAAGTTTACCTTGTGAAAGTGCCAGGATATGTGTCAATCAAACAAGTTCCTGTATTCTAGTTTTAGTAATCTCCAGATAAAAGAAATTCCTAAAAAGGCTTTTATAATATTTCAGCATGAAATGCTCTAGCAACACGAGTAATGATATTATACTAAAAATTACAGAAAATATTAACTTCAATTCTGTGTCCAAACCCCTTCAAAACCTGAGAGAAACTTATCCCTTAAGACCCCAAAGTAACAGCTGTGGATAATTTAAATTATCTTCACAAATTATCAATGTGTCTAGTGAAATGCCATCTTTCCATAAATCAGAGCAGTTAGAAGGTATGTCACTTGGTGACAAGAAAACTTCCTGAACAGGGGAAAGAACTTGTTTGGAATGATAACCTAAGAACTGAAATTGTCTTCCTTACAATATTTCTACTTGCAATACTTCTGTATTATTACTGATTTCTTTAAAATGCCATGCTTTTCAAGGACAAAATTAATGTAAATACTTGACTACTGACATCTGAATCTGTATCAAATGCCAAGAAAATGCAGTGGTTTGAGATTTAAAAAAAAAAAACTGCATTTCTCAATCTACAACATTCCAGATTAATCACCATCAAAACATGCTGTTTAATGAAAACATTAAACAAATTTTGATGCTGATTAATCAGTTTACATGCAAATCCTAGTTGTAAAATTTCACTTACCTTAGAAATAGATGAAGCTATATTGATCATTAAACTGACTTGAATTAAAACACAGAAACTGAATTTTTATGATGCATTGTTTGCAGAAAAAAATTGTGTGAGATTGAAAAATTTAGTCTGATTTCCCTCAAGATTACTATAAATCTAAAATAAATGATTTTGCATATTTTTGTCAGATAGTAAAACATAATGTTTGGTATTGTTTATTAATTTATTGCATGTTAGAGCAATTTTTGACCTAACATTTTGTACCTTATAGTAATATAAAGTGAACTAGAACTAGAACTAAGTAAACGTCATGATCAAGATGACAAGAAAGAACTACAATCTGTTTATTTTGCATTTTAGGGTACTTTTGTATTTCATATACAGATAGTTGTTCAGAACTGGGACTGACAGTTTTCCTGTTCTAAAACAAAAGTTCATGGAAATGAAGATATCATGTTGTGTCTCTAACCTGAGATAAATCCTTGTGTCCTTGGGAAATATCTGGATATACTTATTAGTTACCATTACAGAAAGAGATGAAATGTTTATAGTAGAAATATCTTCCAAGTGTTAAATACATATCTCTATTCTAAAATTTATCTTTTTAAAGTTAAAATAAATGTCTATGCAAGCCTAACACTTTGTGTTTGTTCCAATTATCATGAGAGAGAGAGAAAGAATGATTTACAAAATACATGCTTAAAAATTGAAGTCTGAAAATGTGTGTAGGCTTCTTGTAATGAGTAAAAATATAGCCCATTGTAAAAGATATATAAACATAATATTAAGATTCTACAGTTTGTCATTAAAAACCAAATATGCAAATGTAAACACTGATTTCTGTAGGTCAGACATCAACAACAAACACAGTAAAATAATTCAGTTTTGATTGGGAGTGTTCTTTGAGATAACTAAATTTGTTATTTCATCTGAATAAAAATTGATAAATTTGTTTTATCAAAAAAAATATTTACATTTGCATACATTTTCCCTTGAACATATATCACTACAAATAAAATTAACATGCATTTTGTCATATAACATTGCAAAGTCAATGGTGGTCAACAAAATTTTACCAACATTATAATCAAATACAGGATTTCACTTTAATGGCTACAATCACTGGTACATAGTTACCAATGATATTTGAAAACGAAAGAGATTTCAGACTTTCAAAATTACTATTGTGTATGTATCAGTCATTAATATACATAAAATATCATTTTCTGACATTTATTGAGTTGTAAAAATGTAATTAGTGCACGAGTAAATCTATGTTAATTAATGACTGAAGGGAATGAGGCAATAAAATCATGTAACCACTGTTTTTACATTTTGTAACCAGTTTTTACATTTCAGTAAGTGTTTCAAAAATGAAGTTTTTTTTTTCTCTATATTAGAAGATTATTGATTCATAATTAAAGAACTAGGGTAGTGAAACAGTCGAAACAAAAATTTAAAAAGAGACATTATGTATATAATGGTTTTATGATATACAATTTGTATAGCTCAGTCAAATTTCTGTATTTCAAAGACTTTAAACAACATTATTGTTCAATACTAACTACAAGAAAGGGTCCACTAAAGTAACCCAAGAATAACTAAATGTAGACATCAGACCTTAGTCTTTGTGTCATGTCTTCTGTAAATGGAAACAGCCATCAACTTTTTCTGTCAGGCTACATGCAATTCCAGATCTGAAGGTAAAATAAGTTAACAATTACTCTTAATTTCATCTGTAGATTGTTTGGTGTAGGAGGCAGAATAAGTTCAGTACAATTTCATTATCAAGTTAATTTTGTTGTTTGTATTTCTAAAATTATAAAATCTAAAACTTAAAAATTCACTTCACACTGCCAATTTTTTTGAACTATGAAAATGACCAGAATGCATTCCAAAGTAATTACAGTTGAACTTTGGTATCTTGAATAGCATGGTTATTTCGAAGTGATATTTAAGTCCCAATTACTTATTCTTTAAGAATTTTACCCTGGATATCTTGAATCATTGGATATCTCGAAGTTTTTTCTTGGCCCCGTCGAGTACGAGATAACTAGGTTTGACTGTACCATTGAGATCAGGATGTATAAATATTGTCTATGTTGCTCCATTGAAAGAGACAATAGCCAACACCACATGGTAACAGGAATCATTCTCCATACTCACAGAACTCTAAAACAGAGTGAATTATCATATACAATGAACAAAATTGTACCACTGATTTAATCATGAATATGAGTATATTGGTAAAACCGTAAAATAACTTACTTACATTTGAATCAAAGTGCTGGATTTCACTTATTTCCCCATAATTAAACTCTGCTTTCATTAGCACTATATTATAATTTGAACCCACATTTACAAATGAACATTTAGTCACTGTTTTGAAAGAAATTAGATTCATATTTCTGTTTACTAGAATCTATTTCATATTTCTGTCTACTAGACAAATGAAAACTGTGATGGGTGTCTACCTACAATAAATCATGTGCAATTTATTACAAAAAAAAAGCTATGAAGCTCAAATGATTTCTTCCAAGTTAAACTATATTCATCTTCGCTAGCCAAGGGTTTCTGATACGCTACTCTCCTCATAAGCCCTTGGCCTACGGTGTTAAAAAAAGTTGGGTTTTTTTTCTCAACTTGAGATTGGAGTTGATTGACATCATTCGACCAATCAGCAATTGTTTTTTGTAAATGATGATATCTCAACTCTTTAATCTTGGTAATGAAAAACGCAAGTAAACAACGATCCATAAGATAACATCCCATTCTATGAATAGCTATTGTGTCATCCTATATCTTAAGCTACGTGCAAAATATGTGACTAAAAATCTATACTGAAGATGTAGATTTGCATTTAACATGTTTAAATAACAAATTAACATAACTCAATACCTTCTTGTTAATTATTCTTTAAAAACATTAATTTTTTTAAATACGCTTTATATTTCTGTTGATGATGCAATCTGTGTGTACCTGGTAAGAATCGTGATCACGTGACGAAAACAATCCCTTCTTTTGTCAGCACCATAGTCAAGGTTTTATGAGGAGAGTAACGAATCAGAAACCCTTGGCTAGTGAAGATGGACTAAATTAAGGCTTTAAGCATTGTGCTATGATTACCTGGATACAAAACAATGTTGGATAACAAACACCTGTTGAAATTCTCTGTTTTCTCCTCTCTCTTGAACATCAGCAGTCAGAGGAACACTGTCAAAACAAAAATAAAACAGGTTCTTAAGTATCTAGTATGAGGATCAGTCCCTGCATTCTTGAAGTTAGGATACCAAATGTATTTTTCTTGTAAAACAATCTCCACAAAAGTATAATAGTTACACTGTACAGGTGGCTAAATGTTCAATAGTAAAAGGATGGGAGATATTAATTCAATCAAGTTTCAATTACATTTCTTCCCTTTAACTTGTACATTGAAACCTGAACCGTATTTCAGAGTTTTCCCTAAGACCCGGCTACCGGCCAAGTTGACCACTTCAGTTGAAATAAAAAATTTAAACAAGATGTGTTTGTGAAACACTGATGCCCCCGTATGGCAGCTTATGGCAAAGGTTAAAGTTTCTCAAATGCAAGTCAAAATCCAGGCCAAAAGATAAAAAAATGTTAAATTTGATAGCCCTAGCTGCAACTGTTCAAAAGTTATGGCCAAGGTTAAAGTTTTTCGAAAGTATGTCAAACTCCTATGTGAAGGTCAAAGGGTCAAAGTGGTTGATATCTAAAGGAAGGTCTTGTCACAAGGATTACATATGTGAAGTATGAAAGCCCTAGCATCAACCATTCAAAAGTTATGGCCAAGGTTAAAGTTTTTAAAAAGTAGGTTAAACTCCTAGGTCAAGGTCAAAAGGTCAAAGTTGTTGGTATTCAAAGGAAGGTCTTGTCACAAGGAATACATAAGTGAAGTATGAAAGCTCTAGCTCTAACCGTTCAAAAGTTATGGCCAAGGTTAAAGTTTTTCAAAAGTAGTTCAAACTCCTAGGTCAAGGTCAAAGGGTCAAAAAGGTTGATATCCAGATGAAGGTCTTGTCACAAGGAATACACACGTGAAGTTTGAAACCCCAAGCACCAATTGTTCAAAAGTTATGGCCAAGGTTAAAGTTTTTCAAAAGTAGTTCAAACTCCTAGGTCAAGGTCAAAGGGTCAAAAAGGTTGATATCCAGATGAAGGTCTTGTCACAAGGAATACACACGTGAAGTTTGAAACCCCAAGCACCAATTGTTCAAAAGTTATGGCCAAGGTTAAAGTTTTTCAAAAGTAGGTCAAACTCCAAGGTCAAGGTCAAAAGGTCAAAATTGTTGGTATCCGAAGGAAGGCCTTGTCACAAAGAATACACATGTGAAGTTTGAAACCCCAAGCACCAACTGTTCAGAAGTTATGGCCAAGGTTAAAGTCTCATAAAATTTTGCAAAAGTGGGTCAAACTCCAAGGTCAAGGTCAAAAGGTCAAATATGATGGTACCCAAAGAAAGGTCTTGTCACAAGGAATACACATGTGAAATATGAAAGTCATAGCTCCAACCAATCAAAAGTTATGGGCAAGGTTAAAGTTGACAACAGACAGACAGACAAACAGACAAACAGATAAAGAGACAAACAGATAAACAGACAAACAGTCTTGTCACAAGGAATACACATGTGAAATATGAAAGTCATAGCTCCAACCAATCAAAAGTTATGGGCAAGGTTAAAGTTGACAACAGACAGACAGACAAACAGACAAACAGATAAACAGACAAACAGATAAACAGACAAACAGACAGACAGGACAAAAACAATATACCCCCGGGATCTTTCGATCCGGGGGCATAAAAATAATTGTTGCAAGACAATAGACACAGAGATTGTTCATAAACCTCAACCCCAAGCATGTTACAATTGATCTTCAACCCTTTACTTTGACATAAAGGGAAAATGCTGTATTGGAGAATAACTCAATAATTACTTGTTTTTTTCTTCCCTCATACATTTAAGATCTCTCAGTAACTCGGAAAAATGCATCAAAAAGAAAAATAGCCATCAACTGCTTGAACGATTGCTCCATGTAACAAATGTTGAAAAAGGTAACTGAATTATTTGCAAGGGGGCAGGGTCAGTTTTTCTTCTTTTATTTGATTTTTTCTCCCCAAGGGGAGTGGGCCGATCCTGGAGGTACTGCAATACCAGGCCAACCCGTGGCGAGAGCGGAGCAAGCCCCTGACATCTCACCTCATGCCAAAAATCAGTTTAATATCGTAGTTCCCATGTAGGGAACGTATCAGATATTAAGCTGATAAGAACAGATACTACACTTTGATCTTAGCCAAAAGGCCGAGAAGCGATAAGGACTTCAGGTGCAGGAAGGTTTAAATATCCTGTAAACTTGTCGTAACTCTTATTTATATGTATTTGCATTCTTTCACATAAAATGCCAAGTTTTTAAAGTAATTTTCAAAAAAAAATGCCTTTTTTCCATGACTTAAAATAATTATCATATATCAAAAGTTCTTGTAAAATTTCATTAGTTTTTCAGTGTCAATTAATCAAATGTTAAATAAATTGAATGTGTTGGTCATTCACTTTTGTTAACCTAGTTCATTTTCCTTGATACTTAACAGAACTCAATAGAGGGCGCTGTTTACATAAACACTGCTTTTCAATGGCAAAGTGTAAACACCGATTTCTACAGGTAGCTAGACAATTCCTAAAAATGAATAATTAAGATATTGCTAGAGCTTGTTGCTTATTCTTAGAATTTAACATAAACCAAGAAAACTGCTATCTGGAATATAATATTTATTAATTACAATGATGAAGCTTAAAGCTTGTGTCTTGTACATATATTTAAAATAAATGTTAGGTACATAAAAATTCTTGACAGCAGGGCAATATCATGTCCAGAAATGGCATATTAGAAGAAGAATAGATAAAGAGTTCTTAAGAAACAAAGTTGAACAGGACTGCAAGGGTTATCTCTCATGCATTAATTAGCTCCCCACTGTTGATATGATGAATTTACACAACTATACACAGCATGAAAACAACACTGGAATAGACAGGGTATAATGTCAGAAGAAATATGAACATCTCAATCCAGAAAATTCAGCAGTGAACTAAGATAATCAAGATTATGCATATGAGCTGCCAACATTTATGCAATATCCCATGGCTGTAGGAACCGGGGGGGGGGGGGGGGGGGGGGGGGCATACCCCCCCAATAATTTTGCCGATATATAGGTTACTATGGAAAACATAGCTACTATATGATTGTGCCCCCTCAATAAGAACGTCTGATGACCTTTTTTGTTTTTTTTTTTTTTTTTGCTTGTCAAGGAATTTTTGGTTGATGGTGCCCCCTCAACTGAAAATGTATGGCTGTGCCCCCTCAAACTGAAATTGCTTCCTACTGGCCTGTATCCAGTGCTCCAAGTTACACTTACAATCAGGTTGCTAAATTGCAACCTTATATTATTTTTGGTGCCATTTAAAAATTTCTGATTGCCATCAACAAATACAGAACTTCGGTATCTTGAACACTGATATCTCGAATACCATGGATATGTTGAAGTGATTTGGGAGTCCCATCTACTTATTTTACCCTCAATATCTCGAATCCTCGGATATCTTGAAGTTTTTCTCGGTCCCATTGAGTTCAAGGTAATGAGGTTTGATTGTACATGTATTTTTACTCTTTATGGCAATTTCTTTAAATATACAGCATACACATGAAATGCAAGGAGATGAATTGATAGTTGATACAAGGTGGATCCCTATTGAGGCAGGACTCCACTACTTGACCAAATGCTTCACAAAGAGTGTCACTTTCAAATAAGTTTAAGACATGAAGTCATGATGCCTTTGTTCTACAACACTACAATCAAACTACATTAGCAATAACCCATGCTGTCATAACATTATGTAATCTAGATCCTAACAACACTTTATTAAAATTATTTAAGATTATGTCTATTCAAATATTTTCTCAATAGAGAAAAAACTAAAAAGTAGGATCATAAAGATGAACTATTTCTCAGTCATAAAAATGCTTTAACTTCTAACTGCAAAATCAATTTTCTGGTTGCAAATTTGACCATTTCAGTACGTTGCAACTTTGAGCACTGAATAAGTTAACATAAGAATCTATTTTTTAAAACATGATTTTCATCAATAGAGTACATACCATGGATACAAAACTATATACTACTTTTGATATTAATATTACAACATGCAGCCAGAAAAATTTATATGAACTAGTTTTAGTCGCAACTTTGGGCACTGAATAACATTTGAATCTATTTTAAACATGATTTTCATCAATAGAGTACACTCAGAGATAGTATACACATATGGATACAAAACTATAAATTACTTTTTAGGGATGCACGATTTTATCCGTATACCGGTATATCGCGATTTTTTATTGCGTGATACATATCGTGATACGGAGACTAAAATACCCGTATTTGGTACATAACTATAAATTGAGGTAATTATTTATTTATTTGTTCAAGTTATTGAATGACAATTACAGGAAAGGCAAAAAAATGTTGAAAACTGTTAACAGTTAAACAACGGCATACAAACATGCTTTATATTAAATAAATAAAAATATAAATGGTAAAGTTATGTTTCTATGGCATATATTTAAGAAATATTATGGAAATTCATTTGAAATTGTAGTAAAAATTGCGTGTGAAAATATCGTGATATATCACGATACAAAATTTGCCGATACCCATCTCTACTACTTTTGATATTAGTATTACAACAGCCAGAAAAATTTATATGAACTAGGGCTATAACACTGAACATATCACCTAAAATGTCATCTTCAATTATGCTTCTTTTTTTTTTGGGGGGGGGGGGGGGGGGTTACCCATGAATGTGAAATAAAAATACCTATTTAGAATTCAAGTTGAAGCACTTTACTCTTTAATAAGCTTGCATGTGAACCACACTTTCAAATAAAGAAATCAGGAATCTATATAGAGTTGGTCTGAATGGAACATTTCTGTCTTTTTGGTATATGCAACTTTCATAGTTCTTTCCCCCCATTTGTTAAACACAAAACATGGCATTTTTGAATATGGCAGATATTAAGTATTTTAAGTAGTATGGATTCAATATTTAAAAAAAAAAACTATTCCCATCAGTCCAAGTCAAATGATTTTGCTCCAAAGTAAGCCATGTAATATTTTATCCAACATTTCTATGTTGGAATTCTCCAGCAATATTTAAAAAACCTTTTCAGGTTTGAACAGATAGAAAAACAATTTCATTGCATTCAAAAACATTTAATATATTAGATTTTATATGCTAGACACGAGGAATTTTTCAAGACAAATTTGAACAAGGAATTTTTAAAGACAAATTTTGAACAACATACAAGTTTTTCAAACTCTGAATACACATCCCTTTCTTAATTTAATAAACAACTTACCTTGTACTTTTTGAAATAAATATCCATATATCACTCAAAATGCGTAATCTGATCATGGATTTCACCATGAAAATATTGCAAATTACACAAAAAATCAATGCTTTCTACAAATACACTCGGCAAAAATACCTGATACTAACTGTAACTTAAGCTCAATGAATTCAAAACACAGTCACCTTAAATTTTCTGGATAACAACCTGCTTGAAACTAATTTCTTGGTATGGCAACAACAATCATTATGACGTCTACACTATTATGACATCACAGTTATGCCAAGTGCATATGATAACATGAGTATCATCATCCTAAACAAAATTATCAAAATTATACCTTTTATAGTTTTCTTCAGTTCTGTCAGAGATATTTATATGTCTCTGGTTCTGTTGCATTGCTGTAAAGAGATATGTTAAGACCAATTCCAGATTTTCATGCTGCTGCCATAGTCTCTGATAACAAAAGCATCCATATCTGATGTACGCCTCCTCCAATCTCAATGTAAACACTAAAAACTGCGTGCTCTGCAAAATAATATTCCAATAGTAAATTATTACATCAGTAGATCTATAAAGAATTTTTTAAAATTGTCAGGAAAACAACTGTGTACCTCAAAACTGATCTCCAGACTTTTTACTGTATCCAGAGGTATGACTATGAGTATCGCATTTCATTTCGCGCCATGTGCCATACAGTATAAAATTTGCATGAGGAGAGGGCAGGTTTCCGGATATGTCTATATTACATGGGCGCGTTTCATTGTCAACAACTATACTGTAACTGCGTTTCCTTTTTATTTTTTTACGATTTTAATCATTCATTTTATTATAATGGTAAGAAAAATTCTATATTCTAAGAATGTAAACACAATTTTATACCGGAAATAAAAAAATTCCTTTGTGAATGTCTTTTTATCTTCCATTGATGGTTTCCGATTTGAGGAATTAACAACGTGATTGACCAAAACAGCTAATACTCAACACATTTTACACATCTATTGGAATTCACTTAATCAGTACCCTTGTATATTTATTGATTTTTGAAAGGTGAGCAAGGCATTTTCATCTTTATTGCTTATATAAAAATAATTTCATCCTACTTAAAAAAAATAATCATGTCCGACAAAATCTCTAGATTAAGCTGCAGAGCTTGAATTATCTATTCAGAGTAGCTTGATTTAGCTATTTTAAAGTTGCAGTTTACAAATGTGTTATCATTGAAACCCAAGGATTTTCTCTCCGCTACACAAGTCCCAACAGTTTTGCCCCATTACAGGGTAACAAATAACTTTTAAAACCTGAGGGGCCATGTGCAGGTCCAGGAAAATCACTATATTTAGCTATATAGTTTAATTTACCTATATAGCTTTATTTACCTATATAATATAGCTTTATTTAGCTATTTTAGAATAAGTTTCTGTTTTATGAAAAGCAAAAAAAAAGTCGCATGAAAATTATGGCTGATATTTTTTTTTAAAAGGTTTGATAAAAACAACCTAGGGCATAGATAGTAAAAACATTGCCTCTTTAAAACACTTTTTAACCAAAAAATGCATCTCTATTGTTTGGATAGCTGTCCATTACTGGAAGTGCGATGAGGCATGACTAAGTGTGATTGCCTTGCATTGTGCTGAATTATTACCAATCAATAATATCTTGTTGACCAAAAATGCTTTTCTTTGTTAAAGTAGCTGCTTATTCATAGATTAACTGTTATACATAGCCCCAAAACTTTTAGATCTTTGATTGCAATTGCACAAAAGGAGAAACATTTTTAAAAGTGGGTTTTTGGTGAATTGTATTCAGTCCATTTCAAAGTTGAAAACTAATACTGCCTCATTATGCGACTTTTTGTCTGCTTTTCATAAAACAGAAATTTACTCTGAAATAGCAAAATAAAGCTATATTATATAGGTAAATAAAGCTATATAGGTAGATTAGCTATATAGCTAAATATAGTGATTTTCCTAGACCTGATGTGGGCCCCCAACTTTACAATTTTTCAGTAGCCCACATTGATATTTTGGGGCTCACAATTTTTTTTTCCACTTTCAAAAAAATTTCTCAATCTTTTCTATCAAAGTCTCGGAGAAGCATGCTCTGCTTTCCACTGTCTTTTATTTTTCTGTGGATTTCAACACCATTTATATGAAATTCCATGTTTTCTTTCGCTTTGAGACATCAGATGGTCAAAATGTTTACACAATTCTAGAAAATCTTTTGTAAGTATGGAACAGTGAAAACGAAAGTGCATTTCATAGTAGAAATAGACTATGGTTGGGTTCTGGAAAAGTTTCAATAAAATTCTTACTCACCATGTGGGCAATATAAATGTCCTCAAGAGTTAGTTGCCTATATAAGGAAAAAATTAATACTTGCATTTGTGAGTGGGTGAGTGCTTTTTTGCAAACCTGCAATTCCCTGTTAGCCCTGAGTGGTTTTTTTCCCCATTTCTCTTTTCACCCTGAGAGGATTTGCCCTGCATGGTTTAACCATATGCACAGTGTTTATATGGATTTCTGTTAAGTATCAGTGGTTGAAAAGTCAGTTGATCAGTGCAGGCAATGTTTAGATTAACAAACACTTTAAATTACCAGTAAATTTAATAATAAGTGGTTGATCAATACCCAAATTATTTCCAATTTCTTTCGCAGAAATATGACTGAAATATTGCCGACTCGGTATTAAAAAACAATTTATCAATCAATCTTCTTCCAATAAAGTACTGATCAGGAAACCTGATATATATCGTATTGATGCATGGTGGTGTGAAGAAAACAAGGTGGGTTTAAATGACTATTTACAGCTTGTATAAAAATAAATGGGTGGTTGATGATGTTGCTAGATATTCACCTTGAAGCTTTCTATGGTGGTGGATGTGACCAAATACAATTAAACGTCATTATCTTGAACTCCAAAGACCGAGAAAATACTTCGAGATAACTGAGGATTGGAGATATCCAGGGTATAATACTTAAGGAACAAGCAAATGGGACTTCAAAATGACTTCGACATATCCATGGTATTCAAGATATCTGTGTTGGAGATACCAAAATTCAACTGTATGTTGATAGAGAATTCCACACTGTCACATCGTATACCATCTGGAACAAAAGGATTTTTGGTATCCTAAGCTTCTGGCATATGGAGCTAGGAACATCAAACCATTACCCATGGTTGTAGTGGCTGCAACCAGGAGGAGTGGAGGGATTCAGTAAACTGGTGCACAGTGCGGTACACCATAACAGCTTTTGCTTGACCATAGCAGCTTTTGTTTGACCATGTTGTGTCTGGAGAGAGATCCATTTCAGCTGATTAACCTTATTAGTTGTGCTGCTAGTTGTCAAATGGCCTGATGTTACCATTTAAGCAGCTCATCTTTGAACCATCTCCAGTTTGTCAGTACTGTCTTTGGTGTAGGGATCCCAGATGGTACTTCCATTATTCCAAGATGGGCCTGACTAGGGTCTTATAGCATATCATGTGTTGACTATTTCAAGTTTTAAGTGCTAGTATTTTGATGGTTTTCTGGTGGGATTTCAATGTATTACAATTTTGTTTCTTAATGTGAGCATGGGACATCTTTATTAGTATCTAACCTTTGTATTTTTTATAGAAGCAAATGAAAATGAGCTTCAATTGTCTTTCCCGCATTTCAGTAAATATTACCTCGTAGATTTACAGGAACCACATGTTTGTAGTAAAATGTAATGTAGTAGACCATCAAGCTCTGCTATTCATTTATCAGATTGGACAACTGTTCAAGGTAAGGTCCACTGTGTGTCATAAAAATTGCCATATAAGGTAGATTTCTCAACTGCACAAGGTACATTTAATCACCTTCCTTATTTTGGTAACGTAAAACATGACATTTCCCAGGATGGAATTCCATCATCCATTTTTTCTCCCATCTCCACATCTCATAAGATCTTTTTGGAACTTGATTGAATCTTCTTCATTTTGTCACAGTCATCTGCAAATAAGCAGACAGTTTATTTCTTGGGCACATACTCTGGCAGATCAGTAACAAATAAAAGGAACAGGAGTGGTCCTAGGACACTTCCTTGGGGAGTTTTAATAAAAACCTATCCCTAGAGTTAAATAATGGCAATTGGCCACTGTTCACAAATTAATAGTTCAACCATTTAGATTCAAATACTTAAATAATATTGATACATTTTTTTTTAATCATTTTGCATGACTTGCATTCCTTATACATTGAGGAGAGTAACTCCTAATGAGTCCATTGTCAATAATTTTAAGTGATCAAATCCAGAGACATAAATAATATAGTTATCTCCATTCACAGTAAGTGATCTCCATAATTTATCAAATTTTGAACAAAATCAGATTCACTTTTCAATGTAAAATCATTACATCAATGCCTATTATAGTGTTGGATTGCTTCGAATGTCACATCCAAAACCTTCACCATAGTCCACATATACACAAGCATTATTAGCAATTTTTTGAAACTGCCTAGATCCACAGATCCCATTCAAATTGACATTGACTAGTGTATGAAGGGGATCAACATAGCTAATGGGAGTGAAACAACACAAAGATGAAACCCCTCATAGTGAACATGTTATCAGGGCAAACCCATAAGACTACATTCAAGGTGTAGTGTAATAGAGAGGAAACCTGTCGGTTCCATAGATAGTGATGTGATAGTTGTTCTGAAAGCAAGGCATAAAAGAAGCTTTTTTTTTGTCTCCAGAGCATTTGAAATCAACCTCCAAATTGTCTGATTATGGGACAACACATAGGTTTTTTGTGACAGTATAAAATTTACATACAGTTCACAGTTTTCTGCTTAGTATGTATAAGGTAAAGAGATGAAAATTACATCAAAGTCTTTTTTTAAATTGAACTTTGATTGAACTGGAAAGGGGGGTTACCAATGAAAGTCTGAAAAAAAAAATGAATTGAGATAAAAGAAGGTTTAAGGTGAAAGCATAATTCTTCAAGATGAAATGGGGTGATATTTTTGAGTTAAAATATTCTTCTTAATCATAATAAAGATCATTATTGCATGTCATGAGTTTTTTTTTTTTTTGTCCATTCTATTTCCACTTAGAATGGGCACAAAAACCTGTGACTTGCAGTGATGAATAAAGAGTTCCCACCTGACATGATGTATGTGCGAAATAACAATAACAAAATTCAAATAAGAGGATGACTTGGTGGTTCCAGTACAAATTAACATGATTTTGAATTCAAATTTTTAAATAAAAATGAGCAATGGCTTTGTGGTGCAAACTCAAAACTTTTGCACCAAAAGTCATCAATAGAAATTTTTTTTTTCAATGATAATGAATGCATTCTTTTTTTTTTTTTTTTTTTAATTTTTATTAAGGTTTTTTTAAAAAAAAATGTCTGAAACCAAGGAGGAAAAAATCCGTAGGCTGAACCAGGAACTGGAGGATTTTATAGCAGCTGAAGCAGCCAAATGTCAAAACAAGAAAAAAGAGGAAAAAAGCTTTGAAGAAGTTCTACAGGTATATTGAATTCAGTCAAAGTTTTAAGCAGAAGAGATTATGTACATTTCTGTTCAAATAAATAATACCCAGGTACTGAATTACAAAGGTATCATTTATCAACAATAAATGGTAGCAAATGTCAATATTTGTCCAGTCTTGTTCAAATGTAAAGAAAACAAAAAAAAAAGAAAAAAAAAAACAACGAATGATAATATGCAGGTTGTACATGTATGTAAAAATTGAAAAAAATTGTCATTTTTCATTTCAGGAAATTGAAACCCACCCAGCATTTCTCAAAGATATTGACTACTCAAAACCTCTTAGTAAAGAAATGGAAGGACTAATGCGATTGAAGTACGAGCAACAAGACCCAACCAGTTAGTACTCCATTGTCAACATGTTTTACTTGGTCTAGCATTATTACAGTATCATTAATTATTGTAACATTACCTAAAGTATTAAACAAGCACTAGTACATTCATTTACTACTGATAGATATTATTAATCATCAACATAAAATAAAAGGGAAAACTGCCACTGTGACAAAACATTGACACGGTGAAGGAAAGACAAATATTGCTTAATATTCATATACCATAGAAGGAGAATAATAATATTCAATTTAAGGACAAGTTATCTTGTATTAGCAATCAATTTTCTTTTCTAATGATATAAAAAAAATTTATGTGCTACGCCTCTTTGGTCTTTACTTGTTGAGAAAAGATGAATTTGAGTAGAGTACTACAGTATATTATGTAATGTTTGGTTTTATATTAATACACAATAGGCAATGCTGAGGCTTTCAAAGAGGATGGGAATGTTGAATTTAAGAAGAAGAAATATGACATAGCTGTGGAAAACTACACAGAAGGCATCAAGATAAAGTGTCCTGACAAAACTTTGAATGCTGTCTTGCATACAAACAGAGCAGCTGCCCAGTTCCACAAACGTAAGTCTACTACAGTCTCATCAAAGACTTCTTGTTAGATAATTATTTATCAATTAATTACAATACATGGGAAGTCTGATGGAGTGAACTTCTGAGTTCTTTCATTTTTGTAGAAAATTACAGATCAGCCCTTCAAGATGCAATCATTGCTCGGAAGTTCAAACCAGACCACATGAAAGCTATTGTAAGAGGTAGAGATTGTTTATACAACCAGGGATACTTTTTTTGTCACCTACAGAGCAGAGTGTCGCTTAGGGATCACTTTATCTGGTGTTTGTCTGTCTGCATGTCCATCTGTCACACCTTATATCTCGAGAACTGTTAGAGATATGGATTTGATATTTTGCACATGTATTGTGTGGCACTATGGCTTTTGTAAAATACCATGGTTACCAACCTTAAACTTGACCTTTGATCTACTTTTCAAAATAGTTCATAGTGCCAATATACAGCATATTTTTGAAATTTTTAATAGGTACATAAGTAAGCTTTAAAGCATGTGCATTGTTTGCCATCAAACATAAAAAATACCAATGTTATAGTCTACTTGACTTGTCTTTTGAATTTGGAGAGGCAGCGTTCTGATAATTAGCATTTAAATCACATGTTTATGAGCTCATGACACTGTACTTAGATATACATACATACTGCATGATATACATTTTATATCACACAAACTGAAATTTAAATACAATGAAAATACATCAGGATTGGTATACCAAATTAGATCATTGTAGACTGACAATTGAAGTAAAGACAGATGAAATCTCTTTGGAGGATTGTTGAAAATTTCAAAACATGGATTAATAAATTTCTAATAATTTCAATTTCATTATTCATTTTAGCTTTAAGGTTTGGAGAATCATATTTCCTGTAGTCTTCACTGAATTTTGTAGGTGCTCAGTGTTGTATGGAGATGAAGAAATACACAGAAGCTAGCTTATGGAGTGATCTTGGACTAGCTGTATCCTTTGTAGATAGCAAAAAATAGAAATAAAAAAAGGGCCCACCCTTAAGATTATTTTTGGTCCATCATATGTAGATTTGTTCAATAGAAACTAAGAAATCTTTAACTGAATATAGATAGAAGATACAAACACAGTTCTTTTGGACATAAAACAAAAAGCAGAAAAATTCAAGGTTGTGTATTTTCAACATTTATATAAAAAATCTAAAATTTACTGAAAAAATGTGAAATATATACATGTAATATTTTTATACCCTTGCTCTGAAGGAGAAGGGGGTATACTGTTTTACCCTTGTGTGTCTGTCTGTGTGTGTGTCTGCTTTCTGTTTGTAAAAAATTTCTGTCACAGTTTTCTCAGCAAGTTTTCATTGCAGATGCTTGAAATTTTAGCACACTCTTTGTTAAGGCATGCCCTACGGTCAGATTCATTTTTGTACCAATTCAGTGTCAATTTCCTATTTATGTGTCTGTCAGTACCAAATCCGCTGCATTTTTCTCAGCAAATACTCAAAGCAGATGCTTGAAATTCTAGCACTCTTTGTTTAGGCATGCCATATTGTGAGATTCATTTTTGTTCAAATCCACTGTTAACTTCCTTTATAGGTTGCATCTGTCCATATCAAATTTCTGTCACAGTTTTCTCAGCAACTACTCAAGGCAGATGCTAGAAATTTTAGCACACTCTTTGTTTAGACATGCCATATGTTGGGATTAATTTTTGTTTGAATCTGATGTCAACTTCCTGTTTACCCATGTGTCTGTCCGTACCAAATTTCCGTCGGAACTGAACTTCAGTATATTCACATGAGAGCGTATATTTACATCAGAGTGGGGGCATTACTAGTGAGCATTGGCTCACACACTTTTAGTTTTAATTGTAAAAGCTCTAAATTTTTCTCCTATATAGAGCATACAAGAAAAAGAAAAAAGAAAAGAACAAGCAAAAGAAAGAAAAGAATTTGTAGAGCACAAGAAACTTATAGACGCAATAATGGTGAGTTAAGAATGCTCAGATGTGTATTAAG
This sequence comes from Saccostrea echinata, assembly GCF_033153115.1. NCBI lineage: Eukaryota > Metazoa > Mollusca > Bivalvia > Ostreida > Ostreidae > Saccostrea > Saccostrea echinata. The sequence goes on along the minus strand of NW_026889759.1, from coordinate 10,479,562 downwards.
TGAACAATTAGGAGTTTGCACATTCTTTGATATGTCAGGTTACTTGTAGTTACCCTTACAAATGGACAAGAGCTTCTAGCAACCACATTAAAAGCATACAATTATAAAAATTAGGAATAATTTTTCTTTAATGCATAATTTTAATTTTTTCATTCTAGAAAGTACATCAGGTATCAACTCACAAGTTTACCTAAATGATTTGATGGGAAAATCTATGAGTTTTGATTATGAAATTGTAGAGTCGTGGTATCAGGCTGGCTGGACTAGCTGAGAAGGGCTACGACCCTCTTCTCTTCACAAATGTTGAGCTACACAATCCTAGTGGAGCTATGGTTTACGTTGATGCTGACAGCACTGTTCACTGGCCTGTGTTGTTCATGTATCCAGAACACACACAGACAGATTACATAGAGGACTTTAATGAAAACCACACGTAAGTTTGCAGAGCAGCAATGGTTGATAAGTTTGTAGGGCAGCAATGGTTGATAAGTTTGTAGGGCATTAATGGTAAAGGTTGGTCCCACAGGGAATGCCTATTTTATGATGTCACCTGGGTCAATCAGTGATTGATTTTCACTTTTGTCAGTTGTGTAAAATTTTTTACATTTTCAAAATTCTTTTCCAGAATACAAAATCCCTTTTTCAAGCATTCTAATAACACAAAGCATCTTTGGATTGAGTGGGATTCAATTTTTTTTTTTTCAAATAAAAGCCTTGCTTTTTTCCAAGAGAACATTGTTAAGAAATAATAAATATAAGGTGAGGTCAGTTAAAAATCTTTTCTTTCAAGAAACACTTGAGTTGGAAATGACAAAACTATGTAGATTTCCTATAAAATGACAATTCAAGTTAAAATTGGCTGTAAAAAAGGATTCAGGTGAGCACTGTGGCCCATTGGCCTCAAGTCTATACTGTAGGTCACCAGAATTTTCACACCACCTTACTTTAAAATCACATATTAATGAGGGGTCAAAATTTTGAGGTTTAAGGAAAAAATATTGGTTCAAACGGATTCAATTTCATGGTTAAAGAAGTACAGCAAAATTACTCATTTTTGTGAGGGTTAATTTTTGTTGTTTTCATGGTATGAAGAAATCCATAAATTCAAGTCCTTTACAAAATTAAGAATTTCATATATATCATGAGGCAACATTTTTTCAACCACAAAATCAAATCTCTACAAACCAGTATTTTTTTTCAAACCTCAAAAAATTCACCCCACAATAATATGTGATTTTACAGAACACGAAAATCTCATAAATATAAAATGACTTACAGTATTACTGTTTGACTTACTAGTTGATTGATATCATCTGCAAAGATTGCATGAAAATTGATATATACATGTACTGATGTTTGGTATTACATTCTTTCCTTCCAGATTTCAAGATCACATCATACATATGTTTGGTCCAGAAGCTCCCCCTGCTTCTTGGGATCTTGACAAAAAATACAAACCAGAAAATTTATTGGTAAACTTTTTTTTTCTTTTATATACAACATGTATGCAAGTTGTATATTTTAAGTATTATGGATCAAAAAATAAAAGAATAAGATAAAATACTGTAGTTACTGTTACAAATTTGATGATAAATTTTTGATGTTATGAAAACTACAGCTTAAGGATATGGATCCCATATATGTATGCAACCGTAATCTATCTTGAATGTGTTTATATGTACTTCAGATATACTATGAAGACAAGGAGAAGACAACATTACACCAGATTCCACAATCTTGGACTTTATTGCAAGCTCTTAAAAATAAATGGCAAGTTATCATCTCCATATTGAAGATTTATTTCAAATTCACTACATCTGTATCGTTTGTGGACTGTTTTTTTATTCTACCCAAATAAACAATTTTTTCTACCACAAATCTTTATCTATTTCTGTATGTTAGATGAGAATATTATTACTTCATAACATAAAGAATTAGTTTTCCAGTATACATCAAAGTGAATCCACATTTTTATCTCCCTTTCTTTTGCAGGGTGTTGGTTGAAGCTGGTACTCCATGTTTTATTCTCCTCGTCAACAAATCACGATTCCAGGAACATTTTGTAAAAGAATACACAGTGATTTCTCATGAAAAATAAAAATCAAAACTTACTTTCAATATTGTTTTATTACATAATTTCATTTCAACCAACAAAAATATGTATCACTTTTCTGATAATTTGCTTATGTTTCAACTGTGAACTTGCTTTCTTTCTCTCTTTCTCAGCCTTTAACGGAAATTGTAAGGAAGATGTAAAAATGAATGATTGCTAGTTAAAAAAAAAAGTTTTCATATCAAATGCATGTAAATGATTTCATCTTTTTCCCTACAAATACTTGTTACTGAATGATAGGTAATATTCATCAGTTTTACACACAGTGTAACATCACAGAGTATATAACTTAATGCCTAGTTGTTTTGGTTCCACAATCTTCTGAGCACTGTTAAAAGACAGAAGATCTATTTTTCTGATGCAGAAATGAAAAGTGCACTGGAGTCATGTGATTCAACAATGAAAGACTTGGTGCTGCACATTTTTTTGTTTTGAAGATGGTCTCAAGAGAAATGAAATCCTTCTGTATTAAAACTATTTAGCAATCTGAAAAATAATGAAATAACTATTTGTGTAAATGGCAAAATCACCAAGAATTGATTTGATAAGTTATTTTGATGAATTGCTATTTTGATAAATTGCTCTTACGCCAGAAAGTCATCAATGTCCATTGACCGAGCTCGTTTCTTGTCAAAGTCTTCTTTCTCTAATATTTCTGAAACTTTTTCCTTTACATCAAAATCAGGGGCTACAGGCTACATGAATAAAAAATAATGAATTAAAAACCAATATATATTTTCAGGGATGGGGTCAATTACACAAAGTAATTAAATAAAATTGCAATTACTTTGCCAAATTCTTCAATCAGTCGTTATAATCTAAAATAGCACTACTTAGCTTTTTCCTATTTGACAATGTCTACAAATACTGCAGCTACTTACAATAGACTTCAGAGAACAGTGTGTCCTATAATTCTTCTCCAGTAATTCCAGCACTTTGGAAAACCTGTTGAATACAATATTTCCATGTCCTCAACACAACAGTAACTTTCACACTGCAGTATAATTCCTTTTGTATATTGTAATACATATGGTGAACTACATAATGCAATGTTGTAAAAATGTACATACTTGAAAGAAGCCCCCAAGGTTTTGTTTTTCCGCGAGAAACAGATCCTTACGAGTCCATCCCATTCCTACCAAAAAAAGACACATATACTTTTAAAGCAATGATAAAAAACGACTTACAAGGATCAGCTTTTACCAAATCTAACTGAAAACATTACAAAGATGCTAGAGAAAATTGTGTCATTTTATATATGTAATGAATATCATATTATTGTATTTATTCATGGTAAAATAAACAGAACTAAGACAGAAAACCTAGAAATTAAAATGGAGGGAAAAACAATTTTGGGCAAACAGACTGAAAATATAACATTATATTAAAAACATATATTCAGTATAATTATGCCTGTATTCAATGGAGTAAAAGAAAAGCAATTTAAATTTGAATATTAACAATCTTTGCATACAAAATTAATACGAGGGTTGTTAAAAAAGTTCGCGGACACATTGATTTACGGAAAATCTATTGTGTACTGTGAAGTATGACTTATGTCTGATTAAATTCCTATCTTTTGTTTAATAGTATGTAAAAAATCAGGTCCATTTACTAAAACGTTGAAAATTTACAACAATTTTTACTATGCGGTCATAGGATTCACGGAGCAATCACTCGACGTTAAGTGAAGTGACAAACAGATTTCAAACCCATTAAGCTTTTTCATAGTTCTAAATATCTTTCATTTCTTTCGACTTTTCTCGTCTTTTTTCTACTTAAAAATTAAATATCTATATCAAGACATGTTACTTTTCTTCTATAAAGTCTTTTGTGCTATTTCGGATATTAGTGAGATCGCAGTTAAGAGATCAGATATGGAAACAATGCAAAATCCATAGGCGATAAGTGGGGTATTGAGGTATCGATGGAGTTGATCATTAAAAATGTTAATCCTTCCATTCTGAAAAAGCTACTACCATTTGAATACTTTTGTCCTTTGTACATGTAGGCAATTTTCAGCAACATCTAGAAGCATTTTAGTCTATTTTTAGACATTTTCCTGTCTGCAAATATAATTTTTTAGTAGCTCGGTGCTCCATGACGTTCAATGACGTTCCCATTCTTGGCTTTGTTTTTACGCGTTGATTATTTGTAAATGGCTATAAAACAGTCATACAACCTCCAATTTAATTCAAAATTTCGGCAAGTGACGTTTTATTAATACTGTAGCGACAGGTAAAATATCATAATTCTTTCTGCGCTACAACTGTGCAATTTTTAATTTCAATAAAAAGTCTATGTAATGTATACGTGCGAAAAAGTAGCATGCTCCGTGAAGCATGTTTTATCAAAATAATATAGCTGTATATTTTTTAAGGATCACCGGAAAACAACAAATCTTTGTATATTTATTGGAAAATAGGTAAAGTTTTTATCTGGAGAGTTTAACCGGTTTCATGGAAATAGCGCGCTCACAATAGAACTTGTCCGCGAACTTTTCTAACAACCCTCGTACATTGCTTAAATTGGCTACCGATTATTGCCTATGACAACATATCTGAATAGACTTTTCCCAGTCTTGAAGAATTAAGTATACATTACTTATGTGTAGTATGGCTTTAAAATCTTAACAATAATATCAAATGATTTATGCAAATAAAATATTTCAAATGATTTTTTTGTGCCCTCCTGGAAAAGTGGGGCACATTGCTTTGCACCTGTCAGTTGGTCAGTAGACCAAATGTTGTCCTCTCAATATCTTGAGAACCCTTTACTTGACAGGCATCAAACTTGGTGCACTGGTAACCTCTTAAAAGTATATGACCCCTACTGATTTTGAGGTTACGAAGTTAGAGGTCAAACTATTCTAGACAAAAGAAGATCTTGTATGCTCAATATCGTAAGAACCCTTTGATAGAGACTGACAAACATCAATCTTGGTACCCTGGTTCCAATTGACTAGTAGATGAACACTGTAGATTTTAAGGTCACAGGGTCAAGGTTAAGGTCAATCTAGACATAGAAATATATTGACTGCTCAATATCTTTGGAACCCTATGCTTGACAGACATCAAACTTTTTAAAATACACTGGTTCCCTTTAAGGAGTAGATGACCCCAATTGTTTTTGAGGTCACAAGGTCAAAGTATAAGGGTCAGACTGGACATAGGAAGAGATCGACAGCTCAATATCTTGAGAACCCTTTGCCTGATACACATGAAACTTAGTTTCCCCTAAGAGTAATTGACCACTGTACCGGTAGATTTTGAGGTTACAAGGTCAAGAGTTAAACTACTCTAGTCTTGACCGCTCAATATCTTAAGAACCCTTTGCTTGACAGACACTAAGCTAGGTACACTGGTTCCCCCCTTAAGGACCCCTTTGATTTAGAGGTCACAAAATCAAAAGACAAGGATCAAACTGGACATAAGAATATATTGTATGCTCAATATCATGAGAACCCTTTGCTTGACAGACATCAAACTTGGTACACTGATTCTCCTTCAGGAGTAATTAACCCCTATTGTTTACGAGGTCTCAAGGTGAAAGGTTGGGGTCAAACTAGACATAGAATGGTATTGAATGCACCCTTTCCTTGAGTCAAGGATCCTGACAGACATCAAACTTGGTACACTGGTCCCTTGTTGATTTTGTGGTCACAAGCTCAAGTGTCAAACAGCTTAGACATTACACAAAGGAAGACATTGTCAGCTCAGTGTCTTGAGAATATCTGCTTTACAGAGATCAGTTTTGACACTGGTATCCTCTAAGAAGTAAATTACCCCTAATAATATTGAGGTCTGGTAGAGATCAACTTTAGTATTATCTTTGGCCCTAACCAGTAGATGACCAATTTTTTTCCCTATCATTAGGGAAATTCTAAATTTAAAGTTGTTCCCTTTTTATTATTGCCACATAGGAGATAACATTTCAATTAAATGCATTATGTACCTGAAAATTGATGGGAGGAGGTGGGTTCCTTGGCTCTATTCTGACAACACTAGATTCAACTTTTGGAGGTGGTCTAAAGTTGTTTTTGCTAACCTGTTTAATATTGTACATATGTGTAACTGTTATTTACAAGAACATGGAATATTTTTTAAAATTAATTTTAAATATACAGTTGAACTTCATTATCTTGAACATTAATATCTCAGATACCAGGGATATGTCAAAATGATTTGGTAGTCCCAACCACTTTTTCTATAAGTGTTTAAATTTTGTTATCTCAAAACCTCAGATACCGGTATCTCTGTTAAATCTTGGTTCTGTCAAGTTCAAGATAGTGAGATTTGACTGTACATGTAAATCTAATTTTCATAGCCATTGATTAAAAATGTACAAAACTGAAAAAAAAATGATGTCTTTTAGCTTTGAAGTCACTTTGAAATAAAAACTTGGTATGATTAATTTACACACCGGGTAACAATGTAAAACTTTCTATGCAAAATTTCAACAGACCTTCATTAAATGATCGACCCGTGCCAGCAGCTGTGTATTTACTGAAAGCCTACAATATAACTTATCACCAGGCCGTGCTACCAGTCTTTGGGCAAACTCCCTCTGAAACATCAATACAGCACACCTGCCAGAAAAAAACCCACAAAATTATGGTTAAAACTACCTTCTATGGTTTGCACTTTTTAAGCATTATTCATGGATGTCAGCAGTTTCCACAGTAATAGAAATAAAATCTTTGTGGCATTTTAAAGTGAATCTTTAAAAATTTCTAACACCCATTTATATCTGTTTTCTTTGTGGATTTACCTGAATGAAATATACAATATTGTATTCAATATAGAAGAGGAGAAGTCATCATTTCATACCTAAAGAATGGCCTGTGTAGCAACAACTTGAAAACAAACGGAGAGGATATCTGGAAATACAATAATAGTAAAATAAACCTTCAACAATCAATATTTCATTCTTATAAATCTTGTGCATTTAAAATTTTCTGACATTGTTGGATATGTTAATTTGATAATCTAGTACATTCAGATCCCTGATGTTTTAGAATAGATTTCCTTTCAGAAAATTTTTGTCAGGAAATTTATTGTTACCTGGTACGGCAGATTAGCTACACAGATGTCAAAGAACGGTAGTTCAGTTCGCAGGACATCACCGACTATCAGATGGAGTTTGGTCTGGTATGGCCTAAACAGCAGAAGAAAAAAATCATACTGAAAAATACTATGGTTTTGGGGGTGGTTATTTATGCCCCGCCATGAATATGGCCGGTGCAAATAGTGTTTGCCATGTCAATCTTCTGTCATTCCGTCTGTCTTTCCATCATTTGCATTTAGCTCAGTTTGTAGGAAAGTATTCAAAATATTTTTATCAAACTTTATATGCTGATACATATTGATGAGGACTATTCACATCACCATGAACATTTTATGACCTGGACCTTTCCTCTGACCTTACTTAACCTCACTTTTTTGTGTTTAACTACGTTTCAAAGAAACTATTCAAAATATTTATTATAAAACCTTATGTGCTGATACATATTAATGAGAGTTTTTCAAGTGCATCAACATTTTTTGACCTTGACCTTTCCTTTGACCCTGACCTCACTTTCCATAAAACTTGTGTTTAGATAATTTTCAAAGAATCTATTCAAGATATTTTTATTAAACCTCATATGCAGACACATTTTGGAGAGAGCAATTCAACTTCATCACCATTTTTTGACCTTGACCTTTTCAAAAAAAATTGTGTTTAGTTGCTTAATTATTTATTAAGCTATTATTATCAAACCTTACATGCTGATATACATATTGATGAGGGCTTTTCAAATTCATCAATTTTTATTACCTTTCCTCAGACTTGACCTCACTTCTCTTAAATTTTAGCTTAGCTAAGTTTCAAAGAATTTATTTGAGATATTTTTATCAAACTTCATATGCTATTGTATATCGATGAGTATTACTCAAACTGCATCAAAATTTTTTGACCTTGACCTTTCCTTTGACCTTGATCTTACTTTTTCTAAAATTATTGCTTGGCTTAGTTTCAAACAAAAGTATTAAAGATATTTTTATCAAACCTTTTATTTTGATACATATTGACAAGAACAATTCAACTTTATCAACATTTTTTAACCTTTACCTTATCTTTGAACCTGACCACATATTTCATAAAATTGTGTTTAGCTACATTTCAAAGAAACTATTCAAGATATTTATATCAAACTTCCTAATGTGACATATTGATGAGAGTTATTCCAATGCATGCATCAACATTTGTTGACCTTGTCCTTTCCTTTGATCTTGACTCACTTTTTGGCTCAGTTTCAAAGAAACTATTTAAGCTATTTTTATCAAACCGTTCATGTTGACAGATACACATTGTCAAGATCTATTTAACTTTATCAACATTTTTTTTTACTTCGACCTTTCCTTTGACCTTGACTTCCCTTTTTTTCAAATTTTTGTTTAGCTCAGTTATAAGAAACAAATCATGATATTTTTATCAAACTTTATTTGCTGATACATATTGATGAGTGCTTTTGAACTGCATCAACACATTTTTGACCTTGACCTTTCCTTACCTTGACCTAAATATTTTTAAATTTTGTACTTAGCTAACTTTCAGAAAAACTATTCAAGATATATTTATGTAAACTTATGCACTAATACATATTTTGGTGAGAATTCATCAACTGTGTCCAATTTTGTTTTTTACCTTGACCTTCCCAATGACCTTTGACTTTACTATTTATTTTGTATAAAACTCAGTTTTAAAGAAATTATTCAAGGTATTCTCATCAAACTTCATACCCTTATACAAATTTTCATGTTACATTTCTAATGAATTCTGGGCAGGGCATTAGTGTGCTATGGACATACTTCTAGTTTTTTTTTTCCTCCTTCAAATGGAAATTCCTTTTCAGCACACCTGAGCTGAGAGCTCAAATGAGCTTTTCTGATCACATTTTGTCTGTAGTCTGTCTGTCTGTCCTTCTGTAAACTATTCACATTTTCAACTTCTTCTCCAGAATCACTGGGCCAATTTCAACCAAACTTGCCACAAAACATTCTTGAGTGAAGGGGATTCAAGTTTGTTCAAATGAAGAGCCATGCCCACATTCGAGGGGAGATAATTCAGAATAGTGAACATTTGGTAGCATCCTTTAAAAATCTTCTTCTCAAGAACCACTGGGCCAAAAAAGTTGAAACTTACAGACAACCTTCTTTACATAGTGTAGATTCAAATGAGGGTAGGGTGGGCCACAATGGGGGACCAAAGTTTTACATAGGAACATATAGGGAAAAACTTTAAAAAATCTTCTCAAGAACAGCAGAGCCATGATAAGTCATTTTGAGTTGGAAGCATCCTCAGGTACTATAGATTCAAATTTGTTCAAATCATGACCGCTGGGGTAGGGTGGGGTCACAATGGGGGATCAAAGTTTAACACAGAAATATATAGGAATCATTTGAAAAAATCTTCAAGAACAGCAAAGCCATGATTGGTAATATTTATATAGAAGCATCCTCAGGCAGTGTAGATTCAAGTTTGTTCAAATGATGACCCCAGGGGTAGGGAGGGGCCACAATGGGGGATCAAAGTTTTACATAGGAATGTATAGGAAAAAATCTTTTTCTCAAGAAAAGAGGGATGTTTAGTAATATTAATATGGAAGCATCCTCCAGTAGTGTAGATTCAAGTTTGTTCAAATAATGACTCCCGGGGGTTGGATGGGGCCACAATGGGGGGTCAAATTTTTACAAAAATAAATAGGAAAAAATAACTTCTGCTCAAGAACAGCAAAGCCATTTGTTATACTGATATGGAAGTATCCTCAGGTAGTTTAAAATTCGAGCCCCCCCCCCCCCATGTAAACTTTTCAATACTGAACTGATTTATGCTTTTTCCTAGCCAATGTGCTCAGGTGAGCAATGTGGCCCATGGGCCCCTTGTTTAGAAAATATTATAAATGCTCAATGTCAGAAGTTACTAATATGTTCACTAGAAAGACATCATTATTTTATACACTGATTACCAGTGGTTACACATCCTTTCAGCAGTCAAACTCAAGCACAACTTAAATTGTTATTTATTGCAGATCAGATTAGATTAGATCAGATTTCAAATCAATTTTTAGTCTATTTGAATCTGCAACAAGTAACAATTAAGTCTTGAATAATTATATATAAATTGTACAAATCCCTATTCACAATTTTTCTTTTTTAAAATTTTAATGGAGACAAAATTGAGACAGAAAACAAAGGGAATCCTAAAACCATGCTATTTTCCTCCTGTTAAGTACTAGCATAAGACAAGGGTTTATACATTTTAAGTGCAGCTCTCTATACTCAAGAGGTGGGAGAAGTTCAAATTTTTAATTAAAATTCCCAATCTTTTTTTGTTTTGATTTAGTAATTTTAAAGCCCAAGAATATTTGAAAATTTCATAACTTTTAACATTCTCTATGGAATGTGTTATTCAATAACTGTGTGCAATTTATCAAACAGTATAACAACAAAGGAAGAAGTCAGTGTGAGTACTGGTGCTACTACATGAAAACTTACGTTCCTTGAACTCTTTTTTGTAACTCGGCTGCCAGTCGTGGGTCAATTTCACATGCTATTACCTATCAAAATATGAAAACTTTGGAAAACAAGAGCATTATAAAGTCTAGAATGTTTTAAGGGACAAGCATTGCTTGTAAAGGCTTGTGAAGGCTTTGCCATTAGGAGATATTAAACCCCTTTTTTTTAATTGAGATCAAACATTCATTGAATATAAAGGACAATTGTCTTTGAAATAGTGTATGATACAAAAAGTTCAATAGAAATCTAAAATTTAGAAAAATTGTATGCTCAGGAAACAGTAACTGTGGCCCTGAATAAGACCTTGTTCTACTCTATTATAGTCTGTACAACATGAGTGTTCCGCCAAGTATTAAATGACAGCAAATAAATTTTGACTTGTTTTCAAAGAAAACATCTTTAAACATTTAAGTTTCATCATTTCCAAACCAGTTTCAGACAAACTAGATACATACAACTTGAAACAAATGCATATGACATTTTTCAAAATCTACAGAAAATTAGAATGTAAATTCCTGTCAAATGTGCAAGAAAGTCATCATTATTTCCAGAGACTAACCGAGTGTGATGCATGATTAATTATGTTCATATTCTATATCATTACATTAATGATGGCAATTAAGCAACAAAAATGAGGAATTATGATGGATTCCTTTCCAAAAATGGAGGCCACTTTTCTAATGTTCAATGAATCAATCCCTGTAGACTTTGAAATTGTCAATACACTAGTTGAACTAGAGAGTTTCTATCAAAGCAGAAAGTTGGGGGAAAAATTGATCTTTTGCTCAAACCTAGTTTGAAATCTCAGGAATTCATTTATTTTCAGTTATAATGCAAAAAAGTGATGATGTTGGTACCCTGGGACAGATACACTTGTCTATACCTTTTTAGTCTTCTCCAGTAACTTCATTGTCATGTTACCTGTCCCTGGCCCTACCTCCAGGACAACATCTGTTGGACGAAGTGCAGACTACAAAAAAAAAATCATAGCAGTTCACAGCTTTTTTATAATTCTATTTACCATTACAGTTTATATATATTGCTATATTAATAAGTTGGTTTACTTAACCAAGATCTGCTGTCAAGTAACTACACACAAGTCTATATCTTTCCACGAAATATTGAACACACCTGTATCTAACAGTTTGACATGCTTTTGAGAGGCAGAAAAGATTTTCCAAACTACAAATTTTAACAAAGTATTTTCATCTACTTGAAACAAAGTAAGTAGAATTTTTTTATGCAAAATCTACAGAAGAACACAACTCTTCAATCTACATGGTATGATCCTATTCTTTACAACATAATTCTTGCAGTTATGTAGATGCAGTGATCGCAAGCTGCAAACTCTTAGCCATTGAAGGATGAAATATGTACAGCATATGTTGAACGAAGTGTTACAAAACTTCAATAAACTTCTAACACATGCACACTTAACGTCATGTTATGTATAAAATTTTGGCATGCTCTTTAGCACATTAAGGATTGAATACTTAAATTTCTCCTCTTCCCCAACACCAAGAAAAAAATTATTTAAATGATTAGGTAAAGAAGGCGAACAGACATTGAACCCAAATTCATAAAATGTGTCATATTCCATGTGTATCAAATATATCTATAATACTATACTTAGATGTCAGATTGATTATGTAATTCTTCAGAGATCATTGAGTTTGACATTGACAAAATACTGACCTTGGGAACACCCATTTTTAAATGAGATTTGACATTTCTTTGTATTACAAGTGCATCACAATATTTTACCTTGGGGTTGGCTACAAAAAGTGCTATGAATGCATTCAACACCGTGCACTCATCTATCACCATCAAATTACTGGTGCTTTAACTTTAGCAATTATACAATACTTATGATGACAATCTAGCAAGTATGTTTAAATTCTGTGTCTAAGCCAACCAGACTGTTTTATATGTGACTGATATCTCTATATATATAAATATTTATTATATGCCTTTTTTTAACCATGATTCTTAAATGAATTAGTTTGTATCTAGTTGGAACCAAATCCTTTTCAAGTTACATGTACGTAGCTAGTTTAAGTTTTCTTCATCTGCATACGTGTTTGCGTTTCTAAATTCTTTATTCTAGATAGACAATGAGGGCTTCCATTTAGAAGTGACACTTGTAATAAAAGGAAGATGGATGAAGATATAATACATTTATACTAGTTAACTAGCATATTTAATTAAGAGGAAAAACAAAGGGCTCTCCCTACAAAACATTGTGCATCTTCTACCAGTAAACTCTTGCTGTCACTTTTGTAAAAAACAATCCAGAACATGACATTGCAAAAATGTTAACTTAAATAAATCCATGTATGAAAATAAAGTAAAATTGGAAAAAATTCAACATGTGTTGACATCTTTTTTATAAAGGTTATTTTATCTGTAAGCCTACTATTCTTAGGAATTTTACATGTGGTTTATATTGTAACTAATATTGATGAAATGTCAGAAATCAAACTGATTTGTGGTTTGCTAATGATTATAGGAGGCCCTAATCTATCATCATCGTAATGAATCCAGCTCTCTCACAGCTGAGATTCTATTTTTTTTTCTTTCTTTCTTTTTTTTTTGTTTTTGTTTTTGTTTGTTTTGTTTTTTTTGTTTTTGGTGCAGAAGAGCAACATCACATATAAACTGATTAACTCTTTATCTTTCTTCTTGCATAAAACTGATGTGACATCACCATGATCACAGATTAATTGTTTCCTTTAATGACACACTGCATCTTTCCATATAATAAACTAGAAACAAACCAGTTTCTAAAATAGTCCATTAAGTATTTGAAAAATTGATAAACATTGAATTAATTGCCTTTAGTAATAGTCGCATAATGCTGCTATTCATGATATTACTTTGGAAATATGGAAAACTGTTGATGATGATGACCGTAAGCTCAATCAAAGCTCCATCAACTTCAGTCGGTGGAACAATATGCTCCTTATTTGAACCACATTCCTGGGACAAATGGGGTCTGGTCTCTTACATTAAATGCATTATCATTAGACTCTAACTTGGACGAAGGAGTCCCTTTGGGCTGTGACGCTATTGATCTTTTTGTTCACGAACAGAGCAGAATTCGTAATGAACCCATTTTATGGCATTTTTCTAGAATGGCATCTCTGTGTATAAGAAATCCAATCTTCATACATACAATTAACTTCAGCAAATATAGGCACAATTTGATATCCAGAGATGTTGTCATGGAAACCACAGGGTTTTGATTGATTTCCATGCTATGAGTGGCATGTCTCATTTTTTCCTTGAAAAATGATCAAAAATGAAAACCTATTTGACAATAAATTTGCTGAAAGATGTAGAATCTATCAATCACCATAAGAAAATGCGTAAGCTGATTGAAGAGACACTTAAAATAAAAATTTAATGCTATGAATTGAATGCTTTTGTTCTACTGGGATCAAAAATAGAGGTAGTATAAAAACAAACTAAGGCAATTGCTTATACATGTATGTGTATCTTTTTGACCTTAAGAAATTCATTCTTGGAACATGTACTAGTATTCACTCTTTTTGATGATCAGTAACTTTTTGTTGTACATTGTAATACATTCTTATGATGTAAAGCATGTTTCATTGCTATTCCACAGGATTTTACATAGCAAACCAATCACTATAGAAGTAAAGAATTTTTTTTTATTAGAATAAATCTGTCTATTTTTTGCATCAAAATTGACTAGAGCTAATTGTACCGGTAACTGTTAAAGATGTTCTCCAAATGGCTCCCTCACTCTTTTTTGGTACCCAATCCCCTACAAGCTTCATTAAACTAGGCAATACTTTTGTATTATAAATCTACACATTATTTTCCTAAGTATTTTATCTGAAAACAACAATGGTATAGTTGTATGAGTATTAGCCAATCAGTTTTCACCGCACAAGCATATGTATGGGTTTTTTTTCCCCTTTTTTCAGATTTCTCTAGAATATATCTTCTTATAGTGTCTCGCATTACATGTATATACTTTTGTGTTACATATCAAAGAATTTAATTGACAAATAAGAGAAAACCATCAAGTATTAGCTGATCAGAATTCAGCATATTTGCATTCTTGTCCTTGCATTCAAATGTCATAATAGGAACAATTATATTTATCTATATTCTAAATTTCTTGTTTTGTTGAAATTTAAGAAAGTTATAGCCATATATTCAAATCTCCGCTAATCAAATTGCAGCATACATTAAAAATGTGTATTTTCAAGAATTTTCATATATACCTTATGATAGAAGCTCATATTACCTGTTGATACCTTTATTGTAAATTTCAAGCATTTTGTCAAAAAGCAAAAAAGTTTGAGATTTTTGTGACAATCAGAACAAAGCATACATGCATGCACCTGCTTTCATAGTATTAATCCATATCAACTTGTCTACACTACTGGTACAATGTTATAAACCGATTTGCAAACATTTTAATTATATCTGTCATTTCACTCATCGCAAGCGCATGCATGTGCGGGCAAAATGACCTTAGTTTCGCACATCTACACAACATGCCTGTTAACACTAAAAAGGTTTCACCTCAATTGGATAAGTTATTTCCAATAAAACTTAGGGACAAAAAAATACTGGAGAAATTTTAAAGAGACTGTAAAAACAATTTGTTCCCAAATTTCTTCTGGGAAAATAAACTGTCTGAATTGTTACGTTTAAATCAAGTGACGAAGTTTCCTGTCTTAATACTGTGGTTTCATAAATTATCGTGAGAATTTGTTGTGGTTTTGACCTGAAGAATACAATTTTGTTGACCTTTAAATTCATGGACAGCATCATGATCTGAGTCAACAACCAAAAAAACCAAAAAATTGGTGTTCAAAAATAAATCACAGAATTGTTTCATAGTTAAAACTGCAGAGTTCTTTGCATGATGGACAGAAATATCTATCTATGGATTTTTTAAAAAAATCCCTTAAGTTTACTCAAAACCCCCATGTCAGCAATATATTCTGGGGGATTATTGTGTTTCTATCCAAACTAATACTAATCAATATGATAAGTCTTGTCAATCTTTATTTATGATGAAAAGCACCCAAAAGTATTACATCCTGTCACGAGTGAAATGCATTACAGTTCTGCTCCAAGAAGATAACAAAAGAGAGTGAAACATGAAATCCTACTCCATTCTAGTCAAACTTCTGAACAGTGCTTGAAGAAAATTTAACAACTGTATATTGACATCTTAAACAATTGCAGGTAAATCTTTCTTAATCAGTCTAATCCAAGGAGTGTGCCTCTATAAGGAAAAGTTCTCTCACACGATCTTTGATTTCAGATAAATCAATAATTATTACTTTTCTGGAACATAATGTGAAGAGGTCATTTTAACAGCATGCAAGATCTACAGAAATAAGAAGTTCAGACCTCTTTAAACAGAAACACTGCCAAAAGAGAAAGAAGGTCTTATTACTGCCAGAGACCCACTCAATAATACAATAGTTCATATCTTTAATCCAAAAGTGCCTTATAAGTACAAAGAGTACAAAGATATAACAGTTTCCTTTTCTCCAAGTGAGTAGAAAATGCAGACCACTACCCAATTTTTTGTTACGTGTACCAATTTCTTGGCACTACTACAAACATCAGTAACCACCCCCCCCCCCCCCCCAAATCATACTCACTATCTTGGTTTTTTTTCTTCTATTTTAACATTCATTCGAACCTGAGATTATATCCACTGCTAGGTTGCCAAAACAATATAGTTTGTAATATTTGTTTTAAAGAATGAAAATCGTTGCTTTTCATAGTTTGCATAATGTGATTGATTGAGCATGCATTTGAACTGAATTACATACATGTATTTCACTATGGACCACATTTCACTGTACATGTGTACTTGTAGGGGGAACACTTTCTTTGGGCATTCTGGTGTTCTCCTCAGGTTTTACTTGGCAAATCTCAAACATAAAAAGAGTGTCTAGCTCTCACACACTAATCATCTCTTCCTCAAGTTTATGTTCATTTCAAGTGCATATTCGCTTCTAGTCACTTCAAATACAGGCAGACTACATCAGGCATTGGCAAAAGGTATAACTTTATCCTTTTTTTTAATGAAGACTGCATCAGATATTCATTTTAATAGTCTACAACTATTCCTTAAAAAACCACTGATTTCTTTCTATATTTGTTAATATCTTCTTTTTTTTTTTGTTCTTTTTAATAACGAGTCTCTTTTGAGTTACTTTGGGTCTTTACATGTATTAACCAAACTGTACAGTTACCTTCTCTATCATACTATTCACCACCAAGGGATTTTTCAGGATATGTTGACCAAATTCTTTGTTAAAATTAATTCCTGAAAAGAAAAAAAAAACAAAAATTTAAAAAAATCTTTCATTGAAGAGTGGGTAACTAATATACAACTTATACTGATTCAAATCAGGTAGATTTCTCCTCACCCCCGAACTCCATCCCTTCTCCATCAATATTAAGAAATAAATCACAAAGTGTAAGCAAGGGCCAGTGTCATAATCAATTTTAATTTTAACTTTTGCATTTTGTATTATAACTGTGCTTTGTTTCTCATTATTCCTATCATCTGATGATCTCTTGTTGATCCTTTAAGTTTTGAAATAATGTGCTTCATCAATCAGTTTGATTTTAATGTTTGGCTAGACTTTATATAAGGTGCTGTTTGTTCTGTCTGAGTGGTACATGTTTTTCTAATACAAGTGACTGTAGCTCCACAGTAATCTCCATTGATGTGTAGTATAGTTTGTTCATAAGTTTGTTTGTGGTGACTGAATCTCCAGTCAGGTTTCCAGCATAATAATACCTTGCATTGCTATTGGACAGACAATATGGTGGCAATCTGTACTCTAAGCTGAGGTCAGATGTTATTTGGAAGATGGGTTTCCTGTGGTTCAGCATTAGCACTTTGGTCAATTATGGATGCAGGAATCAAAAACTTTGTGACATAGTGCAGTGTGCATGGTCCTAGTAAGCTGCATCATGTTGAAGTTTTATGGAGTGGATAGTATGAGTGCATCAGACATAAGTGGATCAGACGTGGATGCATCAAATGTGGCACTCAATTGGATTTTTATCATTACTTAAGACTTTTTTTTTCTTCTGTATATAATTTTTTAATATAATTTGTAAACAATAAAAATTAAAAAATGTTTTCATTGATCAAAGCCATGTGGAGAATTGACAGGATGTTAAATCTGATGTCAGTAGAATTTGATTCACAAAAGCATATGGTTTTTCAGAAGGCTCACCTGTTCATTGAAAGCATGTCACATGGGGTCATTTGAGGTCTGTTGATCATTAATGTTGGTCTTAGTTTAACAACATGTTTTGTGTAATGCTTGATCTCAATATATGTGTTAATGTGAATTTTCTAGAGAATGTTAGTTTAACTATATTTTCATCCTAAATCATATGGTCAAAATACACAAAATTACAAATACATAAAAATATAGAAATTATTTTTTCATGGCTTAGTAATAACAAGTGCAGTGAGTGGCACGAAGTGTAACCTGCACTGCGAGGTCTAACGACAACACCTTGGTGAAGAGATAATTCAAACTTAGCACATTATCCAAATGAATTTTTTTTCCACAGTAACCTCTGGACCCACAATCCTTTGCGAATTGCATCTCACCACTAGCTACGTTCTCGCAATAACAACAAAAGTTCAATAAAAAAATTAACTCACCTTGATTTAATGGATATTACAAATAAATAGAAGATTAAACATATTTTATTAAATTAGCACTGTTCAGACTTCATTTTGGTATTGCAACTTACATATGTAACGTCAGAGTCTAGACGTACCAGATGTCATGTGCAGTTTGAAGAGACCGATCTAAACTAAATTTAAACTGACTAGGTATCTGCGCTTGCCCTCATGGTCACACCGTCAACATAATACCAGTGCATTTATAAGACCTTGTCAGTGATAGTATACAGGAAAAGTAATTCCTAGAGGCTATTATATATATTAGGGCAAACCTGTTAAAACTGATCAAAATGCTTTGGAAAACTCTTATTACTGTATAATAATCAAAGACCTGAATTATTTACAACATAATGAAATAGATTCAGATAAAAAAAAAAAAACAAGATGTGTTTGTGAAACACTATGCCCCCGATGGTAACACAATTCTGGAGTGGGACGTAGACTACAGTGCAATAGTTATGGCCAATGTTTAAGTTTTTCAAATGTAGGTCAAAGGTCACAGTTGAGGTCACATGATCAAAAATTTCTGTACCAATGGAAAGGTCTTGTCATAATGAACACTCATGTAAAATATTAAAGCCTTATCCCTGACAGTGCAATAGTTATGGGCTAGGTTAAAGTTGACAACAGACAAACAGACAGACAGGACAAAAACAATATACCCCCAGGATCTTTCGATCTGGGGCCATAAAAAGGACACAAACAAAAGGACACAAACAAACAAAGTTCTAAAATGTAGGGGTGTGCAATATTACCAATATATCGGTATATTGCAATATTAAACCCAAAGATAATATATTGCAATTTTTTTTTTCAATACCAATATTGACGATATGCTAACCTGAAGTATTACATAAATATGGTGTATCGGAATTCAAAACTTAGTTACTCTGTGACTTTAAAGTTTTTACGAGTTGATGGTATCAACTCATGTTATGTGACTTGTAAGGGATTCCCCAATGTATCGAAACTAATCACATTTTTGTTTAAGTATTTTGCGTACGGGTTCTTGTATAATATTGGTTTATTTACATTTTTTAATAATCTACAGAACAAGAATATGTTTCCTGATATGCTTTGAAGTGTTTATAAACGTAAATACACATGTAGTTATTATTAATTTTATTGGAATTTGTGTCCATCCGCAAAAGAAAATAGTGTTAGGGACATGCGGTCAACAAAAGTTACATGTCGTGCAAACAAAATTTTGATTTATAAACCAATACATGTTTTATATAATAAGAAGTATTTTGAAAACAGATTTTTAAAGAAAATTCACAAAATTGAATATGGTACAAACCAGGTTATTTTTAATAGATTGACGTGCTGGTGGTTTATAAATAAACTTATTCTTGCGCTGTTATGCTAATGAACAGAGCAGTTTTCCCGCGTTAGTGATGAATCATTCAATACAGAGAACACTGCCTATGTTTGTAAACAAAGTGAGAAGTTTGCAGTAAAGAAGGTCGAAGTAAATCAATTACTAATCTCAAACGGAAGAAATGAGCTGTGCCAATAAAAACAATTTTGAAATTAAAGTTCCTATTTCTTGTGCAAGCAATAAAAGATTTCGATTGCTACAAGGGTTAGATTTTTTTAGCAGCAGACAATTTTGTGCTCTAATTTCTTTTTCCCTGTTAAAAACACTGTCTTCCACAATCTAGATCTGTTTCACAGGAAGCTTTAAATGCAGCAATGGTCACTTAACACGCCTGTGATTCTTATCTCATTAATTGTCGGCACTACACTGGAAAGTGGTTTCCTTTAATATGTCCAGCCGTGTTTTGCTATCAGATGCTGACCATGTTATAAAGTGAATTAATAGTACTGAAGGCAATAAATTTAAAAAAAAAAATAATAATAATTGGGGTGTTACAGATAAATTAAATGTGAAATGCATATTTATAAATGTGAAGAGATCAAGAAATCAAATTAATTCAAGAGTAGATAGATCATGTAAATAATCAATATCATGCCATTGTGATCAATTTAAAGTCTTCAGTTGAAAAGCCGAAAGAATTGAAATTTTTTAACGTGCATACTTGTATCAATGAAAGTCAAGTAGTTGAATTTCAAGAAAGGCTAAACCAAGAGAAATGATATATAAAATGTGCATATCAATTAAAGTCAAGTAGTTATATTTCAAGAGTGACTACATCAAACGAAATGACATATAAAATGACCATTTAAGTTAAAAATGTCAAGAAGTTCAATTTCAAGAGTATAGCGTAATCAAGAAAATTAAAAATATTTATTGTGCATATCAATGACCATAAAAGACAGGGGGTTGAATTTCAGGAGTGGCTAAATCAAGAGAATTGAAATATCATATGTGTGTAAATTTTGAAAGACAAGTAGTTGAATTTCAATAGTAACTAAATCATGAAAATTAAATTATGTGATATACATATATAAATGAAAGTAAAAGATAAGAATTTCAAGACTGGCCTAATCACGAGAATTGGAACATATTGGTGTGCATTGAAAATGTCGAATTGTTTGTCAATTTAAGAAAGCAGTGAAAATATTCAATGAGCATGTTAATGAAATAATTCAATCTGCGTGATTTGTAAATAATAATTCCCTACTTGTAATACTATTTGTAGGTTTTGCCTATTAGTTTGAGATACGTGTGTTTAAAACTTTTTTTTGTCTACTTAGTTAATTTAATTCTGTAATATGATTTTACAACAGTTGTGCCATTCTTTTTTCCCTATTTGAAATGTTCTAGTCACATGATATATAATATTTCTGTCAAATGATATCGATTCCCCAAAAACTATTCTCGGTAGTTTTAATGATGATAGTCTCTGCTCTGTGACCATTTCAATGATGGTATCCATTAATATTTTGTAAAAATACAAATTAGTTTAAATGTAAGCTACATTGTCATTTTACGAAAAATCCCAAAACTAACTTAGTATTATTTGTTTTCTGTGTTTAAAGGTTCGATCTGTGATAAATTATTATACATTCCAGTAGATATTAAAAAAAATAAATATACATGTTAAGAATACATGATGGAAAAGGTGTAAATAAAATATGATTTTATTTATCAAAGAAAACAAAAAGAAATGATTTTAATGTGATAGTTTTCATCAATGCACATAATATCATATAATCCATATATGGACTAGAGACCTAAACTCATTTAAACATTATATAATCAATACCATCAACTCGTAGTAGTACTTTCAGTACTTTGATTTTGTTTTTGTTTTTTGTTATAAACATTGCTACAGTGTTTAAAAATTAAGAATGGAATAAAAAGGATTAATATATATCATGAAGATAACATTGTAAATTTAAATCAACAACAATTTTTTAAATATTATTCCGGAATACTTATCCAGTTGACAGCTAACATTCTCTGACGTTAAACGATCAGAACCAAGCGTGGGTATTTTGGTTTAACTTGAGTGAATAAAATACATGTCTATCCAGTTAACTTCAAACTTTTTGACAAATGGACAGCTATGTAATATATCGCAACATATCATCAAATATTGCAATATATAGCAATATAATTTTTCTGACGATATCCACTCCTACTAAAATGGTTTCTCTACATAAAATGTACATCACTTCGGAGATGAAATGTACTAAATCCTTACAAAGTGACATACTGATACTAAAAAAAATAATGAAACATTCCTTTACCTTGTTTTTGAACATCTTGGTGTACTCTTGATTTCTTCGACACACGTTCTTTGGGCATTTTTAAGATTCTGAAGTGAAAATCATCAAAATATGTTTACGTCTGACATGTGTTTCCGGTTGCAATCAATAATATGAATTCTGATCCCGATTGATATTCAGTTACAACGTTAATAAAGTGGAATATACATGTATATTGTAAGGTATATATGTTTTTAGTTTGTCCATACTTTCAAGTTTTTAATCTTTTTTCTGTAGGCCTGCAATGCAATTCTACCAACATACGATTTATTTGTGTCGTATTGCAAAGAAATTATCAACTGTTGTGAAATTGAAAAAAATAAATTTATATTTAATACATATTCATCTTTAGACCTATATATACATACCTAATTTGTAAGAATCAATTCACCATCTTAAATAGGACAGATGGACATTATCAAAGTCATTTTTCAATGTCATGTCCTAAAAATTTCATTAATGATCATACGGAACTCGTAAAATTTCACATCATGTGAAATCTTCGGTAAAAATCATTCTAATTCTACACATAAGTACTCTAAAGTAAATATCCAAAAGATGCTGGAATGGTGTTAGAGTTTGGCGAAAGGTTTTTCAAATGTAGGTTAAACTCAAGAGGTCAAGAGATCATAAATGTTAGAATCCAAAGAATGGCCTTGTTAGAAGGAATGTGAAATATGAAAGCACTCACACCAAATATTCAAAGGTTATGGTCAATGTTAAAGTTTTCATAGATTTTAATATGGATACCTTCATCAATCATACACGAATCAAGACACACAATTTATGGCAAAATACTATATTATGTTGATACCAAACTGGAATTTCGGCCAGTGAAAGGGGGGTGCGTCCTACCAAATTCGGGATATGCATTCTTCATAGACTACGACAACGAAATCTAGCGATAATATATGTTAACAAGCATATATATGCAAGATATGTAGTTGACTATTCACCGAAGCATTTTGAAAATCTTTCATAATTGTAAAGAGAAAAGAATGAATACAGCAACAGATGGAAGTAGTCAATAAACGATTAGACGACATTCTTATAATTTATGTCAATACATCGCTGAGAAAAAAATATATAGACATATTTATAGTTACGACAGTGCATGCATGGATGATAAAATGTCTTAGACATTTATATAGACAGTCTATATAAATAACGACCAAAAAAAAAATCAATCATTGATTCTTAAAAGAAGATATACAGATGTATATATATAATAATAATATAATGAAAGTAACATATGGCAACTAATCGAAGGACTGCTACGGAGTAATGTAACGTGTCACATCGAATACAGTTCGACTCCTATATTTGAAAACATAACCATTGAATCAAGACAACTCACTCTTAGAAATATATTGAATTTAAATTGTGTTATTTCTTGAACTGTTTTTCCCATTATGCACTGATGAATTTTAGGTTCAGTGTCATGTAAATTTTGAATTTACCGGGTGGCAGTAAATAAAAAATTTACAACATGACAACTTGTAAATTTTAAATTTACTGCCACCTGGTAAATTCAAAATTTACAACTTGACATCGATTTGAAAACCAGCATAGCTTTTCTGATCAACCGTTGGCCAGTGTAAGCTGTTTGTCCGTCCGTCTATAAATTTCGTCTCTGCTTCTTCTTTGTCTATTCATTCGAACACGAGTATAAAATCAGTTTTCAAATAGTTACCAGGAAAAATCTTTAATAACTGTTATGAGTACTTTGAAGTGATGCTGAAAGTACTACACACAAGGGGCAATTACGAGTATTGCAGTCTTGCCACAACATTAAAACACTTCAAATATATATGGACAACAAATCGCTATTGTTGGACTTAATTTTTTCAATAGATTATCCTCTTTAACACAAACACCTGTATTAAATTCCCAAATTAAACATGCCAAATTTATTACCTCTCAGTTTAAGACGAAAATATAAATCTAAAAAGAAAAAGGTTGGTAAAAGGATGAAAATATGCCATTTAAATCATAAGCATATAGATAAACTTCAGAGAAGATATTAAAAACGGACCCAAAGTATATATATTGTCACCAAAGACCGCGATCTAAATTTTTATCATACCGTGACCCTTTGCCTGACTTGTACTGAAGTGAATGTTAATAAGGGCTGACGAACCTGGATTAGGCTTACGTTTTTCTGCAAGGTTTTAATTTTCCTATATATGATGTAACCTATTCACCTCATATTTTCTCTCTGAATATATGAATATACACGTGTATTTGATATATCCTAAGCCCCCAAGGTTAGTCGCAAATTTATTACATCTTATCAAAATTCACACAGTTTCTTAGAGCAAGAGGTAAAACGGTATATTGTCGTTGTTCTTGCAAACGCCAGATGTAATGAGTGCGTTCTTGTGTGAAGAAAATGATAAATCGTGTTGATAAGCTTGCACTACAATACTTTCAATGGAATTCCATGCTTATATAAATGTGTTGTGAAACAAACCTAGGGACTTGATGTTTCTCCGTTCATGTTTGGATTTATATAATTGGACAGCGATTTTTTTTTGGGGGGGGGGGGGGCTCTGAATTTGTACTATGATGGACTTACTACATTGTCTATTTGATTGTGATATTTGCTCACGAAATCATGAATTTCATTTTTGTAGCTGAAGAATTAAAATATATTTGCAAAAATAAGGTGAATTCAAAAATATATTTCTATCCCCACCAATTTTAATGCTTGCCAAAATACTATCGATTGAAACCATACGTTGAATACATGAAACGTGTGTGACTCACAAAGAAGTGGAACATTTGCTCTGAAATAGCGCAAAATTACCAAATAATTGTACTAATCAAATTTTGCTTAGCTGTCATCCTTTGGCCTGTGAGCAGTATATCGTGAAAAAGTAGCACTAACTCCTCTTTCATAGCTCTGCAGACGATACTTATCATAAAGATGTTTATTTTTGTTGTAGTAATGTAAATCGTTTGCATTTCGTACGTCTCGGAGTTCGCAGATGACCTTTGACCTCCCCCATCGTGTGATGAATCAGAGTGAAAATCAATAAGCAGTGGTGTGACTGAAATTAAGGCGCACGCTCTCCAAGGTAAGGCTTCCTCTACATGTTTCCTTTTTTTGCAAAGAAAAAAAAATATACATTAATATGTCGCTAGCAACTGCATTCTTTTTAAAAAAAAAAATCCTCTGGCACTGCGAGATGCTTTCTGAAGAGATGCCAAAAGAGATAAAACTCTATCAGTAAAGAGCTATTGCGCTTAGAACTTGCAATAATTTTTTATATAGAGTGGTCCGGTACGTACGAGTGAAAGACAATTTTTTCCCCTGAAATTTTTGTATCAGTCAGACGATATATGCATTGGTATACTGAATATGTACTTAAGAATGTGTAAAGACGTTATATAGGAAATGCTCAATGTCAAATAAAAGACTGGAACAAAATACATCAGTATAATACCGGCGTGTATTATCATGTTTGCATAGATGTGATAGAGCATGGTGGGGCATGTCATATTGAATGGGGACATATACTGAATATAGAGATAAAATTTTAGCAAGGGATGACCACTCGAGATCGTGGCGTTATATACTAGTATGTGCCAAAGCATTTAGCATTTGAACATCTTTACATACATGTATATTACACTGAAACTATCTCGGTCGTGGAGTCAATCTGGGTTAGGAGGCATGTGTCTTTAATTGTTCCATGAGAGGCATGATCTCCGTTTGTCAACATCCTCATTATTTCACAGTTGTCACTGCAAGTATAATTATTGGAATTAAGGATCGTTCCATACCCAATGGACACAATTAGCACCTCGTCTCCTTGCATCTGTGGTAGTCCCGGAAAATTGCCCTGGGCGTTTGCGTCTGACATTATATATATACAGTGATACATAAAATCTGATGTATGTATAAGTAATGTGTGTATGTATCTGCACGGAGCTGTGACAGTACAGTTTTTGTTTTACCCGTAAGTGCAAAACAAGACTTTTTATTAACAGTGAAAGTATAAAGTTGAGAGAGGATGTGCAAAATATTTTAAAGGAACTTTAATTCATTTTGCGGTATGACAGTTGATTTTTATTTTAATGTATACATATTTTTATTGGCAGAAGTATTGTTAAGAGCCATGGGTATTTATTAGGCTAATGGGTCACCGGCTAATGATATTAAATAATGAAATCCATCAAGTGAAATGTGTAGTGAACGAGCGTAGCCTGAAGTTAATATTGACAAAAAAGACAAGATTTCTAAAATATTGTATCTATCTTAATCGTAACCCTGTGTCCCGCTGTGACAGGTATGAACCTTTGTTGTCCACGGCTGTTGGCTCTCATGAAATCAGATGCTCGGTCGTCTGACAATTCAGCCGCGTGGACAATATACCTTGACATGTACTTAGAGTGCGAAAAACTTCCGTTTGGATTCTTGTTCTCCTGTTATGCCGTTTCCGTTTTGTGTTATGATTGTAACATCTTGACAAAGGCTTAGAATTGGACAAGAACACCATCCTTTTTGTTAATGTAACCATTCAGGAACGTTAGTATGGCTACCGTATAATTTAAATGGTTGTGAATTTATTCATGGTGATTTTTTTTTTCGGGGGGGGGGGGGGAGGGGGAGGGGGCTGATATGTAATTAGAATATTTTAAACAGGTTCTTATTTTCCATTTTATTAAAACGAGGCGGAGTGTAGAGGGAAAAAAATATAATAATGACGTCATTAACCGTGACGCAGTAAAACGATTCTCTTTTCTTTTCTTTGTAGGAATCAAGTTTAAAAAAGGAACTACGAAAATTCGAACAATCAGGTATGTTTAAATATCGATAGAGCTAGGAATACAAATGTATGAAAGATACAAAAAATAATTGAAAATTAGTCAAATTAGGCGGCCTTCACTTCTTTCAAATCGATTTGCAAAGTTGGACTGCATATAAATGTCATACTTCCTTGGTATTGTTATAATAGTTGATCTGTGTAAGTAGTTTAGACTATATAAATAAGTAATGACAATATATACATTGTATATAGAGGAAAATGTTGTTTACAGTTTTATATGAAATAGTGCATTAATGTGCGTTCTTGTTTGTTCATTTATAAATTGAAGGACTGTCCCTGAAACAAGCTAATCCCTCAAAAGAAATTTGTACGGTATATACCGAGTATCATTTTGTGGTCTTTTAAAAGTATCCGACAGTAGTAGTTACAAAATTTTAAAAACTATGCAAAACTGAATATTATTATCTAAAATATCGTCTATATAATGGTGCCAAGTTGGATCGACAAAATTTTTGTAACAACTTTATAGAACGGTAAAGAATTAACAATCTAGGCATCCTCTTAAAATACTGGAAATAATTTAGTGTAAAGTTTTTTTTATCTGCATACTGATATCTCCAATGAAACGATATAAAAAAAAATAAGCAATCATATATAGGAGCAAATTTAACCCCTTATTTCCAAGTAAATAGAAGTCAACAAACTTCCTATGCGATACTTTACCATTATCACTCGTGCATGCTGGATTATGCTAGGTTTCCACTCTGATTTTCTAGATATTTATAGCAGCCGGCAAAACTTTATACATCTTTAACTCCTATTTTTAGATTTCAGAGACGATGTCAACTGTTCGTGCTCGGAACGGAATGACCAAAGGGGAACAGTCTAACGGACAGGATGTGCTAGCGCATGGATTCCATGGATACAAAGAGGGCTATGAACAACTTGAGAAGATTGGGTTGATGAAGCGGGCCAAGAGATTATGGAATATGACCGTTTTCCCTTTATTTCTAATGCTCTTCACTCCAAACCTTGTGCTTATCATGTGGTACTGTGCAACCTACTGTGGAGGAAGCTATTCCGTTTTCTTCAGTCGATTTTCAGGAAAGCCGTTCTTTCCGTCTTTGATGGAAATCTGGGCCACAATGAGACTGCCGACCCAGTTCAGTGTTGGCGTGTTTTTGGGATTCCTGATTTGGTCTGCAATTATGATGAAGTTACTTCCGGGAAAAATAATCAAAGGTCCTTTGACCCCGAAAGGAAATACACCGGTATATGTTGATAATGGTTTCCTGAACTACGTCGTTACTATGACAACCTTTTTCATTATCACTGCTTTGCTGAAAATGCAGGGACTCTCGCCAACTGTGATATACGATCGATTTGATGAATTCATAGCTACACTTCAAATATTCAGCCCATTATTTTGTATGTTTCTTTATCTGAAGGGTCGATATTGGCCCTCTACTACGGATAATGGAGTCTCTGGAAATTTCATATTCGACTATTACTGGGGAACGGAATTGTATCCGCGAGTCTTTGGCATTGACGTTAAAGTCTTCACCAACTGTCGTTTTGGGATGACCGTATGGGCATTACTCGTGTGCATACATGGTTTGAAAAGTTTTGAATTGTATGGTTTTGTAGACAGTATGTTCGTATCAGTTACATTGCAATTAGTCTACATCACCAAATTCTTTTGGTGGGAGGGGGGATATATGAGCACCATCGATATAATGGTTGACAGGGCTGGCTATTATATATGTTGGGGCTGCCTCGTTTTCGTGCCAAACTTTTACGCGTCAGTAAGCATGTATCTCGTGAATCACCCCGTTCGTTTGGGATTCACGTGGTCCTTGCTTATTCTTGGGGCGGGAGTTTTATGTATAGCAGTTAATTATCTCGCCGACCTACAGAAACAGGAAGTCAGAGGCACTGGTGGAGAATGTCTAGTCTGGGGGAAAAAACCAAACATCATTCGTGCCAAATATCAGCTCGAAAACGGCAAAGAGAAAGAGAGCATTCTATTAGCGTCAGGCTGGTGGGGTCTAGCTAGACATTTTAACTATTTGGCAGAAATTATGCTTGCCTTTTGCTGGACCATTCCAGCCATGTTTGTGAACGTCATGCCCTATTCTTACGTCATATTTCTTACCTTCTTGTTGATTCATCGCAGTTACCGTGACGACGACAAATGCGGAGATAAATATGGAAGTTTCTGGGTAGAATACTGCCAAAAAGTCCCTCACAGAATCGTCCCACTTTTGTTTTGATGGTGTCTGTTTTGTACCGTGGATGCCAAATTTCGCATAATATGAAAATAGTACACGAGTTTTATATATATACTACAAATGAGATTGCATGTACATGTACAATGAATTGTTTGTATTCTTACGTGGTGTGTGTTATTTATTTAGTGCATTTTTGTATTAACATTTTTAATAAAATAATAGGTATTGCTCAAATATTCGTTTTCTTTTCTTTTCTTTTTCTCTAGCTAACCTGAGCCAATGGCTCAAGCGAGCTTTCTGATTTGTCCGCAGTCCATTCTGTATATATTCTAATAACTTTTCTTTTTTTTCAATTTTCGATCTCTTTAACTACAGGGTCAATTTCAGCGAAATTGACACCAAGCTTCTTTGGATGAAGGGAATTCAAGTTTCAGATAAACAGCCCCCACTGCGGAAGGTGAAGACCGGTCCTTCGAATGAGACATTATAAACCGAGGTCCCTTGTCGCAGTAGATGCGGGCACGACAAAAGATCTCCCACTACTAAATGCACATAAGTGCCGAGTATAGGTCTAAATGCAGTCCTCCACTGGCAATTGGTGGAGTCCTAAAACATGTATGAGTGAAAAATTCTCGAACATAAAGAAGAAGAAAAAAATCCAATAGAGAGCCAAGGCTCTTAGGAAAGATAATTAGCTGGCCTTTTTTTAATGGATGATAAGGTATATATTTCCCGCTGGAAATATTTAAATTATCAAAAAGAAAACGAAGATTGATATATGGGATTGCGCCTGTTGAATAATATTGGTAAAATCTCGGAATGCATAAGGGAATGTGACTTTTTTTTCCATTTGCCCATGGAAAGATCATTTCAACTGACCAATTCATCATATGAAACCGAAAAAAGATTGCAACTGAAAGAGGTTTGTTAGTACATCTGGCTCCTGATATATTGGACACGCTGATGAACAGGTACGTTGCATAAATCACGATGAGTATATCCACCGTAGGACACAGAGTAGCTCTCTGCTATCCCTCCCATCTCGCCCTTCCCGGACATTTGGTTTCATTATGACAATTCTCCATAGAAAGCTTAGTATACAGTGACATTTCTCCCTTAACAGGATTTCTCAGCTCCTCATTGCGTTTTGGTTTTGGAAAGACAAAGCAAGCTTAAATTTCAAACTATTCTGAAACTACGTAAGTGAAAATATGGTTATTCAAGAGCCTTTTTTCACTGAAAATTTCATAAAAATTAACATAAATTAAGATTGTGTTTTTATTTATCCTTACATTATTTGGTTTTGTCTTTCAGTACGACAAAATTTAATTGATCTTCAAAAAATGTTCACGAGCTTTTAACCACAGTAACATTTTGAGTGATAGAGAACAATGTGAAAATGTACCGCCCGGGGTTGTCGTCAGGGTGACCCCACTATCACCAAACTTGTTTTTGATTTGTGCTGAAATCCTTAATATCAAAAAAAGAAATAACAAGAATGTCAAAGGTATTCACTTGATGGGGGAAAATGAACATTTCTGTGCTTATTTCTCGCTGCTATACGAAAATGGATGAAAAATAAAAATATTGCTTCTCTGCCTAAAGTTCATATGCCATATGTTACACAAAAGTTAAGTTTTGTCACATAGTAAATTTTACAGAATTAATTTACAAAGTTACGAAATTTGATTTTATAAAAGAATTATTGTTAATGGCTATTTTTGACATATGTTTATAATTATTTATCTAACAATTAATGTTATAGACAGTAAAAAGGAAATTGTCACTCAAAATTTATTTAAGGAATTAGTGTTTCTTTGTCTCAAAGAGTGTCCAACTCGTATATGTGACAATTGCGTAAATGTGTTAATTGAAGTTTGAGTGAATGCCGTATGTCGTATGAGAGAGTCAGTTTTAGAACCGCCGTGGACAATCCCGGACGTGAATATTATGTACTGAACATTCCGTCATCAAGAAAATACAAAGTTTTACTCTGGACTATTCCGAGTTTTAAAACAACAACGTGTGTGTGTGTGAAGTTGTGTGGATTGAAGTTGCCTTTGTTATATGTGACTTTACTTGATTTATTTTCGGAAAAACAAATTTCTACGTTTATATTTCGTAAATTATATTTTAATAAATTTCATCACAAGTTCACTTGTGTTATCTTTACTAAATGCAAAGAAATCTTTATGAAATTTTGAATATTAATGCCATTAAGCCTATAGGTAGCCAGAACCGGTCAAGTCACTCACGTGATTCTGAATGGGATTTTTTTTTTTGTTTCCCATTCAAACATACCGAAAATACAAAACTTCATTGGCTTCAGTTTCGAATTAACCCTAAAAGACTAGGGGAAAAAATCCTTTTGACATAAATACATATAGCTGTTCACGCAGTGTGAATGAGACTGAAACTACACATTCTTAGTAAAAGTGAATTAATACATGCAGTACATGTGCAAGATTTATTAAACCGTATTGATAAGTATTGTTTTAGAAGGATTAATTCATACTAATGCTGATTATTCAGTCAAGAAATCCACACTGGGATCATTTGAAAATCAGACAAAATTACACATCTTATTGCTCTAAAAATAAAATATTTTATCTATATCGTGAGATATAATGTCAAAAACCCTCTTTGAATGGGTTGATTAATATCCTCCATAAAAATACATGTATGTACGACACAACAAGTATATGTCTATTGCTTATAAGAATAATAACCAAGTAAATTTGACGAAAGCTGGGGCACTGGAAGAATCTGTTCATGTAAACTCTCTCTCTCTCTCGCAATTACAGAAAATATTTGTTATCGATTATCTGTATCAGATCGAAACTGTGAATTAAAAGTTTTAAGAGAGAAATAAATAAAGAAAAGAAAATACATTTGGACACATAGAACTCGAAGATATAGATAAAATTCAAATACTAATCAAGAGGAAAAAATATAGTCACCATTTTTTCAATCTTGGAGAACTTTCAATACGAGTTAGCTATAGCATGCTGTTGGTTGTATTTTAGGAATAAGTATAATTTGATGTGTATGGGGTGATAAAAGAAATGAGATACGCGATAAATATGCAAGTATCATCACTTGCTTTAAAGTCGGTTATCCAGGAAAATGAAGCATTGGTGAACAGAAATCACTGTTGTTTATTTACATATTCAATTACTTTATCTTGGTCTTACATTATGATGAAATACTTTTATCTGTTTACAAATTCTGTCATTCACCGTATATTGTCATTTATTCAATCTTACATCTCAGGGCAGATCACCTTAACTGCATAAAATTACCATAAGATTAGAACTCTTTAGTGTGCAGTGTTTAGAACCTCCTTAAGCCATTAGCCATGGCAATAAACGGAGTTTATCAAGTGAAGAGTGTAATTAAACAAGTGTAACTTTAAATTAAAAGTAGAAAAGGACATGGCTATTAAGTTATTGCATATCTATTACTTGTAAACCCGTGTCACGCTGTGACAGGTAAAGACTATTTGTCCACGGCTGTTGCCTCCTATGAAATCAGATGCTCGATCTTCCGACAAGTTTGTCGCGTGGACACTCCGCTGGGTTTACTAAGAGTGCGAAAAACCTGCGTCTCTGTATCCATTATATTTTAACGCCTTTGAATAAATGTCGTTTTTTTCTTTTCTTTTTTTTTTTTTTTTTTTTTTTGGTTTTGTTTTTTATAGATTGTTTGTAACACATTGAGATAGAAATCACGAGAGGATTGGAAAAAAAAAATGCAGTTACATGTAGTTAGCTTTATATCTGCTCGTTTTTGCTTTCTTTTTATGCCCCCATATCGAAGATTCGGGGGTATATAGTTTTTGCACTGTCCGTCCGTCCGTCTGTCTGTCTGTTTATCTGTTTGTCTGTTTGTCCGCAAAAACTTTAACATTGCCCATAACTTTTGATTGCTTGGAGCTCTGGCTTTTATATTTCACATGTGTATTTCTTGTGACAAGACCATTCTTTGGGTACAACCATATTTGACCTTGACCTTGGAGTTTGACCTAGTTTTACAAAATTTTACCCAACTTTAACCTTGGCCATAACTTTTGAACAATTGAAGCTAGGGCTTTCATACTTTACATGTGTACTAATAGTAATTCTTGTGACAAGACCTCCCTTTGCATACCAACAACTTTGACTCTTGACCTTGACCTTGGAGATTGACCTACTTTTGAAAAACTTTAACCTTGGCCATATCTTTTGAACAATTGGTGCTAGGGCTTTCATTCTTCACATATGTAATCCTTGTGACAAGTCCTTCCTTTGGATACCAACAACTTTGACCCTTTGACCTTGAACCTGATGTTTGACCTACTTTTGAAAAACTTTAAGCTTGGCCATAACTTGTAAACCGTTGGAGCTAGGGCTTTCATACTTTACATGTGTAATCCTTGTGACAAGACCTTTCTTTGGATACCAACAACTTTGACCCTTTGACCTTGACCTTGGAGTTTGACCTACTTTTGAAAAACTTTAACATTGGCCATAACTTTTGAACAGTTGGTGCTAAGGCTTTCATACTTCACATATGTAATCCTTGTGACATGACCTTCCTTTGCATACCAACAACTTTGACCCTTTGACCTTGGAGATTGACCTACTTTTGAAAAACTTTAAAATTGGCCATAATTTTTGAACAATTGGTGCTAGGGCTTTCATACTTCACACATGAAATCCTTGTGACAAGTCCTTCCTTTGGATACCCGCAATTGTAATCCATTGACCTTGACCTTGGAGATTGACCTACATTTGAAAAACTTTAAGCTTGGCCATAACTTGTGAACCTTTAGAGCTAGGGCTTTCATACTTCACATATGTAATCCTTATGACAAGACCAACAACTTTGACCCTTTGACCTTGACCTTGGAGTTTGACTACTTTTGGAAAACTTTAACCTTGGTCATAACTTGTGAACCGTTGGTGCTAGGGATTTTATACTTCACATATGTAATCCTTGTGACAAGACCTTCCTTTGGATACCAACAATTGTAATCCATTGACCTTGACCTTGGAGTTTGACCTACTTTTGGAAAGCTTAAACCTTGGTCATAACTTTTGAACGATTGATGCTTCAGCTTTCATATTTCACCAGTATGTTTCTTGTGAGAAGGCCTTTCCTTAGGCACCATTTTTTTTACCATTTGACCTTAACATTGATGTTTGACTTACTTTTGAAAAACTTTAACCTTTTCCATATCTATTCAATTGTTGCTGCTAGGGCTCTCATATTTCACAGGTATATTCCTCGAGACAAGACCTTACTTTGGGTACCATCATATTTGATTTGCATTTGAGAAAGTTTAACCTTTGCTATAAGTTGTCATACGGGGGCATCAGTGTTTCACAAACACATCTTGTTTGTTTTGTTTTGTTTTGTTTGATTGTTTGTTTTTTTTTTTTGGGGGGGGGGATTTATTTTGTTTTTATTAATCATAAGTTGTGGTCGAAAAGGATGAATTCAATGACAATAAGATATAGAAAAATGATCCTTTTAAAATTTCTATTAATTAATGTTCATCCTATATCTGATTTGACGCATTAACCTAACCATACTTTTTGTGTCTAAAGAAAAAAATAAAGTTTAAGCACAACCTCCGATGTACAGCATAAAATATCTGGGTTAAGAATGATTTTATATCAATTTCACAAAATACATTTGTAAAGTTTGTATATGTAGATAGACGTGTGCTCTGCTACATAATTTATAGGTATTAACTATTAAAGTAATACCTCAAAAATTGGCGCGTAAAGCTTGTAAGAAATTCTTGAAATTCTGAAGACTGAAATAATGACACGATTCATGACTTCAGGCAGTAACCAAGGTACGTCTCTCTCTCTGTCTCAATATGTAGTCATCAAAACAATTCGTATCTTAGGAGTAATTCAATAAAATTAAACTGTAAAAATTGACCACTTTTACCACCTTTGCTCGTTGTATACCGAAATGACGTCATTATGACACAGTTTAACAATATTTCTATCAATGACCTTTAAAAAAGTTGTTGGGGATGGGAGTTCCCAAATTGCAGATACATAATAACATTAAGATAATCTACTTTATATAAGCAATATTTCCTGTCTTCATAAAGAATAAGTTTACTTATTATCGTGTTGTAAATTTTTGAATTTACTAGATAAAGGCATTTTTAATGCATAATTTACAACTTTTGTAAAGAAGATGGGTGAACAAGGCGAGCGAAATACCTCACATATATGATACGGCAAGTATGAAGGTGAAAAATTAAATTAAGCATTGAATCACTATTCTTTGAAAAATGTAGTCTCATGACTGTAACATAATGTGCAAATTGAGTAACGTGCGATAAGAAAATTTGTTTGCATACACCGTTGCAGTTATGAGACTACATCTTTCAAAAAATAATAATTCAATGCTTATAATATTAACAATTTTTTAACTCCTTGCCTTGACTACAAATATGATTTATGTTCCAAAATCCCTGTTTTATCCTTCGGGTAACTTACAATGAATGGAAGAGCCATTGCAACAGCCAATCGGAATATCACTCTGCCTTTTCCGTCAAGTCAAATTTTTTCTTGACTTGGCGGAAAAGGCCGAGTGATGTTCCGATTGTGCAACAGCGTTTGTTCAATGTGAGTGTGAATTTTGACTTCGGTTATGACGTTGCACTTGCAGGGCGTTCAACATTTGTGACGTCAAAATAAAATGCATACTCAAACCTTTACCCCCCCCCCCCCCCCGTCCGTGTTATGGTGTTTTGAATGCTGTAGCTTTCCACACACTTTATAAGCGAAATAAATGTGGAATGTAAATATTCGAATATACTCAATATATAGTCGAAAATATTCTCAGTTATAAGAAATTTTTTTGATATTTCATCTAACATTCAAGTATAGTTTATGTAAAATCTCAACAATTTGCAAAAATCTCACAAAGAATGAAATGATTTGTCTCTAAAATAGCATACACACACCAAACAGGGCAGAACTGACCAATTTCTCATATTATAACAAAGTTTTTCCCTATAAGTGGGTGTTCGCTCCATTTTTTTGAAAGTTTATCCTCAAAGTATGCGTAAAAATATACATTTTTTTGCTAACAAAAACATGGAGGAAAGAACCACTATACTTAAAAAATACACTTTTATAACGCAGCATTCGTATATTTCCGAGAAATACTTGAAGTCCATTTTGTCACAGGTCATATTACAAACATGATTTAATTGCCATGATTTGTCAGAAGTTGTGTAGCATAGTGGTTAGCGTGTTAGTCTCTATTGAAGATTTTTATTGCATGGGGTTCAAATCTCAAGAATACCACATATTTTTTTTAATGATAGAATATTTTTGCCGAGAAAATTTTCCTAAGAAAAGTTTTGTTTATCATAAATCATTCAATGGTAAGAACTTTAAAAACTAAATTCACAAATTGAATATAATTTTTATATATCTGAAGCTATAGGCATTCTGCACGCCTTGTTCGTCCATCTTCTTAGCATTTTCTAGTAAATTCAAAATTTACATAATATTACTTTTTTTTTTAATCTATCTATTTCACTATTTCCTGAAGTTTTTTTTCCCACTGCAAGTTCAGCCTTTCAGTTTGCAGTTCTATAATGTTCAAGATATTGTCTTCAATGCAAAAACATGAAGACCTTTGAAGCATGCCTATTTTGCATGCTTTATGATACATCCTCATGTTTTTGCTTTTGCCGGATCAGAGTTATATATAGAACAGTAAATCTGTGTATTAATTTTAAGTATAATGACAATATATTCTTTGTTCATAAAAGGAGTGTGATTCAATAGTATGAACAATATGCATATGACTTTTTGTTCTTTGTCAGTAACTGAAGGACTGGGCCCACCGATGATTTGAAAGGGTTAATCCACAGAGGAAATATAACATTCACGACCTACGTGTAATTCCGTATATCTGCAACTTCAAATAAATCCTTATATTTTCATTCTGTTTATCATTAGTACCAATAAAAGTTCTGTACGATAAGATAATTATTCATCCCATACTGGTATATTTGAGAAGTGTTTCATGCAAGACGATCACAAGTCAAGATGAAATAAAACAATTGAATGCCTTATTTAAAAATGCATAGTCGGAAGAATCTTAAATGCATCGGATCCGTAGGAAGCAATTTCATGGGGTGGGGGTGGGGGGGGTGAGGAGGCAACCGAACAAAAATAAAAAATAAACGATTTTGACATGCCAAAAAAAGAATTTTATCCGTTTCCTTACTTTACAAGCAAAAGAAAACGCAGACATAGGCAATCTAATTAATACTTATGAAGATAAAATATCACATTTTTAGTGCTTGTAATTTTGCATACTCTGAAGGAAATATCACTCGGGCTCGAACTTTCCAAAATAAGCTCCCCGAATCTAGGTGGCGCTGATTTACTCCAACCAATAATTTTTCAAACTACACTGGTGTGCGCCAAATTCAAAGGACAGGATGGAAAAGACGGGTAAATCGTCGGAATTTACAGCGGCATACAAATTAAAATCTGGATCAGTTCTTCAGAAAAGAGATGCCCGTCTTAGCCGACGTTCCATCGAATGGAAGAATCTGAGGGGAGAAGAAGTCAGTAAAAGACGAAACCTAAAAAACTTGTCCCCACTACAAGAGGCAAAAGAGAACAATTCCCAACGTTCTACATACAAAGACAAAACTCCAACCAAACCCAGTAAAGGTTCGTACAATTAAAAAGGGAAACAAAGTATGTAAAAATACAAATACCCCAGAACTAGGCCCGTCGTATAAAAGCCAGTATTGGTTACCACGACGTACTATATACATGTACAGATACAGAAGTTGTGATCTGACGTAAATATTTGCATATATATCATTATGTGATTTATATGCGAGGTTTGAGCAGTTAAGTGGACAAAGTTGTTTTTGAAATGGAATTTAAAGTAAAAGTGATGATTTTAGAAAAAAATTTACCCTTTGACCTACTTAGTTTTGCAACATCTAGGCAAGAAAGTTGAAGTATTCACAGTAATGCCTTTGATATATTCTCGTTAGAGAACTGGACAGGCTTTCGCCTACATCCACTTCTCTTCGCAAGCCTTCATGTTTTGATTCTGGAAAATGTATAAATTTAGAACCAGTGATGGCCTACACTTCAGGTGAAAGCCTGTCCACTTCTCTAAAGGGAATACCTTTGATATAGCTGTCTGGGAAAGACAGTTCAGACACATCTATCAGAGAGCCGTAGATCCACTCATTTAAAAAAAAAAAAACTTTGGCTTTAATGGTTTACAGCGACATTTTTTGGTTGCAAGCTTTGAGTACTATTATATCTCTCAAATTATAGCATAATATGGTATACATTTCCGACTGAAAGCGTGGTAACAATATCCTTTAATGAAACATGTACTTTACTCCTCTTCTTGTTACTTCATTAACCTTTCAAGGGTTACAAAAGGCAATTTTTGGAAAACTTTGTCAAGTGTTATCATAACTTATGCCCTTTTGTCATATTTAACATTCTAAGGCCACAGATTGCCATTTTGAACCCCAAAACCTGCATTACAAGCATGTCATTAAAGA
Organism: Saccostrea echinata; assembly: GCF_033153115.1. Lineage (NCBI taxonomy): Eukaryota > Metazoa > Mollusca > Bivalvia > Ostreida > Ostreidae > Saccostrea > Saccostrea echinata. The sequence goes on along the minus strand of NW_026889759.1, from coordinate 10,440,913 downwards.
TATTTATGAAAATAATTATCTGGAAAAAAAAAAGATACCTGACAACACAAATAGGTGAAATGTTAATCTTACATGTATTTATACATATGGAATGTTATCCTCATACTTGCACGTTGTTTTGCTTCCAGAAACGGTCTTAAGAGGTCACCAAACTGCATTTTAATAGCTTTAATTCCCTGCATTTCTCTGAGATATGGAATTATTTCACAATTTTCTGAATCAACATAATTTTTGCCAAGGAAAATAAAATACTCTTGTTGGACAAATATTTTCCTCCACTGAAATATATGTAATTAGGCTCGATGTCATGTTTGTCATCTTAATTCTGAAAATGATGACACAAAGAGGTCACTTTGATTCAGTGAGTTTTATTTTTAAGGATAGGTGCATCAAACTATGTTAGCTTCATTTATACTCATTATAACTGAGGTATCATGAAAGTCCAGAGCTGTGGAAAACTGCCGGTCATGCCGGCAAAACTGGCAAAAAATGCATGTGACCGGTAAAAATGCTATCGATGTCGGTCCAAATGACCAGCCCCTTTTTTGGTTAAAGTTTTTTTGTTTTTCCATTTATCATTGGCACACTTCCCAGCTTAATTACTGTACCTTATATGCGATTGCATAATACTTTTTCTTTACACGAGATCGAGGCTGTAAATGAAAGTGAAACCATCATGGTCTCATGACCTATTAAATTTACAACTGGGGCAGAATTAGCTAGAAAACATAAAGAAACAGATAAAGACAAGCTAAATATGAAAAATTTCGACAGAAAGAATTCAAACACAGTTGGGGAAAGCGGTAAATCAAGTACTTTCGACTGTCCCGGATTTCGTTTTTTCATCGATCGTGTTAATATCTTGATCGATGCACAGAATTTCTTCAATTTTTTAGACTCATTTTCTAGGTTAATATAATTCCCAAATGCATATATGTTTAAAAAAAATTACCTTTACTATGCTGAATTAGCATTGTCACCTGCCCAAAAGCGGTGAAATCTAGTATTGTTATAAATGCAAAAAAACGAAAATGGAGAGGACTTGGAAATAGAGACTGAATGTTTTTTTTTTTATTATTAAGTAAATAGATGTGTAATGAACTAAATAATTGTTATGCCTTTTTTTTAAATTTTTCGACTTACTATTTCAGACCGGCAAAAATCACTTCGGACCGGCTTATTTTGTCTTCTTGCCAGTTCGAATGACTGGCTTTCTGAAAAAGTTTTCCACAGCTCTGAAAGTTGAACTGTGGAGTACTTCATTTGATCTTTGTCAATGAGGATCAACATCTAACCTCATTTTAAGAATTAGAATAGATGTTGATCCTCATTGACAAAGATCAAATGAAGTACTGCACATTTGCCGTATCATACTGACAAGCCAAACAGATGAAAGATATCAAATTCCTCTGCATATTTGATAATTCCACAGACTTGAATATTAGAAGTTAAAACTAAGTGTATGGGCATCATACAAATCCTTTTGCCCACAGTCATCTTATTTCCAGACTGTGTTGAGTCAATATTGTATTCTCTTCTGACTTGAACTTAGTCCACAGAGTCCCTATTTGATCTGGAAATATCCTTTAAAATGTAACAGAGGATTTTTTAAAACTTTTAATAATTTTTTTTTTTTTTTTTTTTTTTGCAGTTGACAAGGTTACCAAGCAAAATGAAATGAAAGAAAAACTGAAGAAATGGAGAGAGGAAAAAGCATTGAAGAAGAAAATGGAAGCACATGAAAAAGCAAAGAAAAGACCATTCATCATAAAGCACATGGAGTACACTGATAATTTAGAAGTTTCTAAAGTTAAGAAGGGTGTTGCAGAATGTAGCAAGGTAACAAAATTGCTGCAAATTTTCAATACTTTGGACATACTTTTTTTCCGTGTGGGTTTAAATTCGCTAAGTACAGGATCACAAATTTTCTGCAGAAACTTTTCATAGCATATATTGAAGAAAAACATTGAACAGTGGCACTCCAAGAAATCTGCGTTATTGTTAACCTCTTGATTGAACAGAAATTGTGATTCCGCAGAAGTATGACCCGGTAGAAAAAAGTATGTTTACAGTATTTAAATTTGTTTATTTGTGATTTTATGCATGCAGGCCTGTTTCTGATTTATCAGTTTTTTAAAAAGACTCATATATATTTTAGACTAAATCAAGTACAATGCCTCTCCAACCTAAATCATTTAATAAAGAAACTAAGATGAACAAATTTGAAGTTGTTCAAAAGAAACATGGTAATTCATCAGTAACAAAACCAGATTCATCAATAAAGAAGGTAAGGGCTTTGAGTTTTATTATGTGCATGTCTTTTGACAGGCTGCATTGGGGGGGGGGGGGGGTGTTCACTGTTGCAACCAAAAAATAGGTCAATCTCTTTTGATTTTGTGGAACGCAAAACATTACATGCATAATATTTAGTCACAGGAGTTTAAATAGAAAAATCTTCACTGGAGTAATTATTCAAATCACAAAATTAAAATACATGTAATACAAATCTAGTTACTAATGACTTTTTGCTCTTTTCAATTTCTGCATAGGGATCAAATAAACCAGTGACTGAAAGAGTAACAAGGACAACCAATCAGAGAGCAGGTATACAAATGTTCCCACTACAAACTTCTAACATCAACTTGAAATTTATTGTGTATCTATTCAGTTGTTGAATCTTATTATTTAAATGAGTTTAATTGAAAATCCTTTGTATTTCCATTTATTAGACCAGAGAATATTGAGTACAATATTTCAAAACTCAGTTATAACAGGAAAAAAGTTTTCTTTTAAACACTTGTCTTTCCCAAATCAAGGTTTGCATAATACATGTATTTAACATTTTATTAAGTCACGGTAAATTGAAGAATTCAAATTTGAAAAGTTTACCAGCAAATAGGTCAGTACTATGCCATCGAGTTTTTATACCCCACGCAACAAGTTGTGGGGGGTATAATGTTTTTGACCTGTCCGTCAGTCAGTCAGTCCTGTTTTTTGTCAGCGCAACTCCTCATAAACCGCTGCACAGAATGTGGTCAAACTTTGCAGATATTTAGTACACAGTGTGTAGATGTGCATATTACCAGGAAATTCCGATTCCATTATTTTTGCCCTAAGAGTTTTGCCTATTATTGAAGAAACTTTCCAGCTAGGTAATAAGGAAATCCACTTGAATCAGCTTTTGTAATAAAATTTTATTATGCCCCGCCATGAATATGGCCGGGGCATATAGTGTTTGTCATGTCCGTCTTCCGTCCTTCCGTCCTTCTGTCTGTCCTTCCGTCACACTTTGCGTTTAGCTCTGTTCAAAGCTCAGTTTCAAAGAAACTATCCAAGATATTTTTATCAAACTTCATATGCTGATACATACTGATGAGAGCTATTCAACTGCATCAACATTTTTTGACCTTGACCTTTCTTTTGACCTTGACCTCACTTTTTAGGTCACCTGAGTCACTCAGGTGACCTATTGCTATCCGTTCTCGTCCGTCGTCGTGCGGTGTGCGTCGTATGTTAACATTTGAACATTTTTAGCTTCTTCTCTGAAACGGCTTAACCAATTTCAACCAAATTTGGCATATACCATCTATGAGTGAAGGGAAACAAAAATTGTGAATTTCATGGTCCCTGCCCCCCTGGGGCCTGAGGGGTGGGGCTAAAACCACCAAAATTAATGCAATCTTTAAAAATCTTCTTCTTTACTCCTGGACATCAAGCAGTCAAACTGTTGGCATGATTGTAATAAGCATTGAGCCCTTTACCAAAATTGTGAAATTCATGGCCCCAGGGTCAGGGGTTCTGGTGCTAGGGTGGGGCTATATAGATCATATAGTGAAAGTGCATTATTTCTTTGAAAATCTTCTTCTCTGCTCCTGGGTATTAAATAACTAACTAAGTACATAGTTATGATGAGCATGGCTGCCTCCTCAGAAATTATGAATTTCATTGCCCCTGGGTCAGGGGTTCTTGTGTTAGGGCGGGGCACTATCGATTATATAGGGAAAAGGCATGAATTCTTTCAAAATCATCTTCTCTGCTCCTGGGTATTTTTCAAACAAAGGAAGTGCATGGTTAGAATAAGGAAGAATGCCTCTTCCAAAATTGTGAAAATCATGGCCCCTGGGTCAGGGGTTCTGGTGAGGGGGGGGGGGGGGAGCTTTATTGATTATATAGTAAAATGCATAATTTCTTTCAAAATATTTTTTCTACTACTGGTTATAAAGTAAAGAAACAAGTGTATAGTTATGATGAGAAAGGGTGCTTCTTCCAGAATTGTGAGTTAGTGGCCAATGGGTCAGATGTTCTGGTGTAAGGATGGGGCTTTATTTAATAATATGGTGAAAATGCAATTCTTTGAAAATCTTCTATGCTTCTGGGGATGTTCAAGGCAAACAGAGTAATGTTTTAATATGCAAGGGTATTTTTACCAGAATTTTGAACACCTGGACCATTTAGTCAAGTGTTCTGGTCCTGGCCAGGGCTCTATTAACTTGTATTCTGCTGAGCAAAGCTATTCCCCTTTGCCATTCACCTTTGATAATTAATCAATGTAAATAATGTATTTGGAAGCTTAATAGAATAAGAGAATTATGCAAGAAAATTTATTGTATAATAAAAAAAGTACTCTCATAGTTTTAATGACTTGGAAATAATAGATGAATAAAAATGAGACAAAAATAACTGATCATTTTAAATGTTCTTCAAAGACCAAGAGAGGCCATTGTGAGAAGTAATAACATGGGGTTAAATAATAGACATTTTGTTAATAGTCTGCATGGGAATAGTGATAAATGGGGGGGGGGGGGGGGGGCATATAGATACTAGACCAATTTTTTTGTTGATGCTAATCAAACTATTTTTCTTGGTTTTGGGCAACAAAGCTTCACTTATCAGTTTATGGATCCTCTAAATTGTTGTATTGTACTCAGGTGACTGTTAAGGCCCTTGGGCCTCTTGTCTTAAATTAGTGTTTAGCTCAGTTTTAAAGATACCATTCAAGATAGTGTTATCAAACTTCATATGGTGATACATACTGATGAGAGCTATTCAACTGCATCAACATTTTTTGACCTTGACCTTTCTTTTGACCTTGACCTCACTTTTCTTAAATTAGTGTTTAGCTCAGTTTTAAAGATACCATTCAAGATAGTGTAATCAAACTTCATATGTTGATACATACTGATGTAAGTTATTCAACTGCATCAACATTTTTTGACCTTGACCTTTCTTTTGACCTTGACCTCACTTTTCTTTAATTAGTGTTTAGCTCAGTTTTAATGAAACCATTCAAGATATTTTCAACAAACTTCATATGCTGATACATACTGATGAAAGCTATTCAACTGCATCAATATTTTTTACCTTGACCTTTCCTTTGACCTTGACCTCACTTTTCTTAAATAAGTTTTTAGCTCAGTTTTAAAGATACCATTCAAGATAGTGTTATCAAACTTCATATGCTGATACATACTGATGAGAGCTATTCAACTGCATCAACATTTTTTGACCTTGACCTTTCTTTTGACCTTGACCTCACTTTTCTTAAATTAGTGTCAAACTTTATATGCTGATACATACTGATGAGAGCTATTCAACTGCATCAATATTTTTTTACTTTGACCTTTCCTTTGACCTTGACCTAACTTTTCTTTAATTAGTGTTTAGCTTAGTTTTAAAACCATTCATAATATTTTTATCAAACTTCATATGCTAATACATACCGATGTAACCTTTCAACTGCATAAACAATTTTTTTCTGACCTTGACTTTCATTTGACCTTGACCTCACTTTTCTTAAGTTTGTGTCAAACTTCATATGCTGATACATACTAATGTAAGCTATTCAACTGTATCAATATTTTTTCACCTTGACCTTTCCTTTGACCTTGACCTCACTTTTCTCAATTTGTGTTAAAATGTTGCATTACTAATATACCCTCGGCGGGGCATTCATGTCCTATGGACATATTTCTAGTTTGAAGTATTTTATGACCTTAAAAGACCCCTAATGATTTTGAGATCAAAATATTAATGATTTAACACACACACACACACAAAATCTTGGATAGTTCTCTCTCTCCCCCCCCCCCCCTTCCCCTCAAATTGGTGCTTTGCCTTAAATAATTTCATAAGTACAGTATATAAACAAATTCAAATGACTACATCATAATTTTGTTTCCATTATTTAAATGTGTAAATTGTCATATGTTGGACATGGACTTACACTCACTAACAAATCGAAATGACTGAGGAATTTCAATAACAGTTTGTCAGCATAACTCCTGCACTGAATTTCCTAGAAAACTTTGTAGGTACATGTATTTCAGACATAATGTATAGATTTGTATATTACCAAGAAATTTTGATTCCATTATTTAGGTAGAAACTTCAGCCCAATTAAATTTGTAACATACAAAGATATGAATCTCCTTATATGCAAGAAGTTTTGATGTGATGATTTCTTGCAAGTAAATGAAGTAATGCCCCTTTTTGAATTATGCTGTGTATTTAAAATGCACTGTGCCATTCATTACGTGTTGCATTGTCGAGTTTTGGGGGAGCGTGGGGTATGTGAGCTTGCTCACTTTTTCTTTAATTTTTTTCTGTCAAAGAGGGGAAAAAAAATCAGATACAATCATGAAATCGACCTTCCATTTATGGAACAGAGAAGAAACCTTTGTAAAATTATAAATATTGAAATAAGACGGTTCTTTTTGTACTTGAAATTTAATTACAGCTAAAATATCACAGCCTGCACAGAGCAGTGTTAAGAAAAGTAAAGATAAGAAAGCCTCTGTCAAGAAGAGTGCTCAAGGAGGAGTCAACAAAGCAACAGTTGACCTGGCAAAGGTGTCTACAGCTAGAGGAATGTCATTTGCTCCGGAGGAGTTTACTTTCACGGCTCCCAACAACTTGGCTTCTTTTGTCTTCAAGCCTCTCAGCCCCACAAGTTCAGAAAACTTTCTGTATTCCAATAATCCTGATGAGACAGCTGTATTTTCTGCTACGGATCCAGGAAGGTTTGCCTCATTTATGTTCATCTCGGAATAAATATGTCATTTTGTTTATTTCAGTGGTGTATTTCAAATTTTCAATGACATTAAGTCAAATGTTTTGCCATCAGGAAGATAACTGTTTTCTTTCCATTAAGATAAACCAAAACAAGTGAAAAAAAAAACAAAACAATGTTATCTGTTCCCATCCATTGTATGTGCATTATTCATTAACTTTTGAACATTTTCAGCCTCTCTGAAATAGCTAAAGCAGTTTTGGATAGGATATTTATGGACAAACAGGATCAAAATTATGAATTTCATGTTCTATTGGGAGCTGAGGAGTTGGGCTCCATCAAAATTTATGCAATCTTCAAAAATGTTTTTGACTCTTGGACGCTTCCAGGCAAACTGTTTGCATGAGTTTAATGAACTTCAGTTGAACCTGTTTACTATGAACACTGACAGCAAATTTACAGATACATGTACATGTATAGTGAAGTTTTTTGGGATCCCAGGCAAAATCTTATAATTCCTTGTAAAATTTTATGATTATAAAGAATTTATGGATATAGCGAACTGATTTTGTGTTCCATAGAGGTTAAAAATAACCAAACTGATATCTCTCGTAACAAATTTTTTAAGATTTCAAAATTTAAAATATTGAACTGACATTATTTTTCTTAAGTACATGTATTTATATTTGAAATTCAATACATCAGAAATATAAGTGCCCAAAGACAAGTTTTGTATTTAATACTTTCCTCATCATATTCTGTAGTCATACTTTAAATATGTACATGTATATTGCAAATTTGCTATATATACATGTACTTTAGGGAATTTGTAATATGGATATAATGAAATGCAGATAGAGCAAAGTAAATTCACAGGTCCCAAGGACTTTGCTTATAACTGAGTTTAACTGTATTATTCTTCTACCAAACTTGTAAAATCAATACCCCTGAGTCCAGGACACAGGCACTTTGGGGACCCCCTTTTTTCCATTTTTTATTTCTTTTTAAATCTGGGATTGACACGCCTTTTTCCTATTTTTGTATTCTGATATGCACTATAATCAATTATGTAACCCTTTTGTTTTAATGATATGTTTTTAAATATATCGATTTCGACTGATATGCTAAAAGAAAGAAGGCTTGCAACTCTTTTCCTGTCATCCGCCACACCTTGCTTTAAGTTTGCATGATTATTTATCGAAGGCCCAACAAAAAATGGAATATACATACATCAATAAAGAAGATGGGTGAACAAGGCGTGCAGAATGCCTATAGCTTCAGATATTAAAAAACATATTCAATTTGTGAATTAAGTATTTAAAGAAAAGTTCTCATTATTGAAATTTATGAAATTATGATCAACAAAACTTTTCTGAGAAAAAAAGATTTCAGAGAAAATTATTCTTATATTAAAAAAAATAAAATGGTATTTGTGGGATTCTAACCCCTAACAATAAAATGTCATATTGCTTTAGGACTAACACGCTAACCACTACGCTACACAGCTCCTGATGAATAGTGGCATTTAAATCATGTTTGTGATATGACCCTTGACTACATGGACTTCAAGTATTTCTTGGAAAGATGTGAATGCATTGTCATAAAAGTGTACTTTTAAGGTAAAGTGGGTCTTTGCTCCATGTTTTGTAAACCAAAAAATGTATATTTTTATGCAAACTTTTAGGATTAACTTTCAATAAAATGGAGCGAAGACCCACTCATATCTAAAAATTTTGTTGAAGTATGAGAAAATGATCCTTTTTGTCCTCTTTAGTGTGTGTATGCTATTTCGTAAGCAAATAATTTCAGTCTTTGTGAGATTTTTGTAAATTGTAGAGATTTTACATAAAGTATACTTTAATGTTAGATGAAATATCAAAGAAAATTTTGATGGATTGAGATTTTATTTTTCACTTCATGTTTGTCCCACTATAGGCACTATAGGCACTTCGCCCTCCTTGTTCACCCATCTTCTTTGTAATACATTCTTCTTCCTTTTCATATTTCCATTTCATCTTTAGTGTCATCAATTTGTAAGTATTTCGATTAAATCCCTTGCAACTAGGTAAATTTAAAAAATCTACCAAAAATAGTAATACAGTTCCTGGGGGATGATAGATTACATTTATTGAAAAATGAAAATTCATTGACCAAAATTGATGATAGATGGGTTCAAGTTCCAAGTGAGGCTATTGAATATGTTCATACTGAAAAACTTGTGATACTGAGATGACCATCTTGATCTATGGACATCTTATTCATGAAATCATACATGGGTCTTGCTTTTTCAGATGTTCAACACCAAAGAAAACACGAGCAGCAAGTGTGGCACTTTCTGATGAAGAGAAGACAGGTACATGTACATGTATTTTAGATCTATACCACAATTATAGAACTTGTCAAATTTATCAAGTTCTTACTTCTGTTGTATGATTGAATATTTTACTGTAATAATACAGTGAATTTTCTTTTCTTACAAAATAACTTGCTGATTAAATCCGTGTACTTGTATACAATGTTCATCTGACATAGAGAATTCATCTAGAAAAAAAAAACATTGTAATTTGTTTGAAAAATTTTTACAGAAAACAAAAGCAGACTGGGAGAGAAACATCAACAAAGCTTGAAGGATGATCCTGTTGTAGATACCTCCTCTGATTCATCCAGAAACAGAAGACAAACACGTTCTCAAACAAAATCTTTTTCACAGAGTAATGAATCTTCGATATCCATGAAAAAGTCATCTGCAGTTGAGACAAAACATAATGCAAGAAAGTCAATTGCCCAAGAGGTTGAAACTCCATCTAAGTCCAGAAAATCTGTCGGAAAAACTCCTTCTCGCTCAAGAAAGTCTGTAAGTAATGCACTGAGTGCTGGTCCTAAGTCAGAATCAAGGAAGAGGTCTTCAAGCAGAGAGCTTACCTCACGGTCTCGGTCTAGAAAAAGATCCCATAGTCAAGACGAAACAAGTACAACAAAAAGGAGAAAGTCACGAAGGTCTGTCAGTGTTAAACCTAGTGGAAATGTAAAGGTGGATGTGATTAATTCACCAGAGCAGCAGCAGAAAGAAACAGGTGATAAAACAGATCAGGTTATGGAAGACATAGAAATTGCCAAAGACAATCTGGTGGAATTGGCAGAAGCTGGTGATCAACAGGATAATGATGAAGTGGGTTCCACAAGGTCTGTTAAACTCACGAATCATAGTCTGACAGTTGAGGTGACAGAGGATATCAACAATAGTTTGAGTGAGTCCAAGCCATCCTCAGTGCCAAAAAGAAAATCAAGACGATCTATTAAAACACCAAATGTACTCTCTGAAGATGTCAAAGAGATTCCAAGTAAGGATATTGATAAGGAAATGGTTGAGAAAAAACTATCAGTGGAAGCAATGAGAAAATCTAAAGTTTCATCAAACCTAGAACATGGAATTTCGGATAATACAAAAGAACTGGCCTCTGAATTGGAAGAGAGCAATGAGGTGTTTGCTGATGAAAATTCATCTCCAGCACCAAAGAAAAAGTCCAGACGATCCATCAGAATGAGACCAGATTTTGCTGAAATCCCAGAAGACTTGGCAGCTGTGGATAAAGAAAACTCTAAACCAAAGCAGGTCACTCGCCGCTCTGTGGCTGTGGTGGATGGCTTCAAGCTCCCGTCAGAGTCAATGTCTGCAAAACGTACCAAGCCAAAGCAGAGAAGGCATACCCTCCATGTGCATAGGAGTCCTGAGGAATGGTCAGTAGTCACTGTATTTTGCAGATAGTTTTATAATTAAGATAAGTGGGAGATCTTGAATTTTAGTTTGAGCTGGTTACAAAGAAAGGAAGTGTAAAAATAATTTCTTTGTTATATAGGGTGGAGATTCTGAAGAGCAGTCCAATGGTAGAAATGACTAGAAAGACTCCTAAACAAAAGTCTCCAGTGTGTAAGTAAACAATGCTACCAAAAAAAAGTGATTAAAAAGTTAACACTAGGGCTGTCACGAGTACCCGAAATAACCGAGAACCGCGGTCCAAGTTGTTCGGTTCGGTTCCGGTTCCATTTTTCCGGATTTCGGTTCGGGTCTGGTTTATATATTAGAGTCTGTTCAATACAAAAAATGGTGTCGAAATCAAAGGAATGATGACGATAACAGTGATAAATAAACATCACAACTGAAATCTACTTTATTCCATGACAGAACACTTGTTACGGAAGTATTAGATAATTATCAAAACGAGCAGGAATGGTCAGGTTGTGGCTAATAGTAGGCCAAATCACCGATGTCTAGATGTTCGCATGGTTAAGACTTGCTTCCAATGTAAATTTAATGTAACAAATAAAGATTTTTCAAGTTAAATTCATGAAATAAAGGTTTAAAATAGATGTAAATACCCGACCCGAAAAACCCGAAACCGAACCGAAAATATAGAGAACCGACCTAACCCGAAAAATTTTGGAACCGTGACAGCCCTAGTTAACACTGTTTGGTTTAAGAAAATACAAGAAGTACATGTAACATTCATGGAATGAATTGCCTTGCAGCAAGAATTCCATCATTAGACTTGGAGCTTGACCTTGATGACCTTGACTTGCCACCAAAAGAGGAAGTCAAAAGTGACCTAGATATTTCTAAGGTAATCATGGCAAACCTGAATTCCTCTTTATTGACTGATGAAGATGTTGCAGCTGTTGAAGAGACCTTAGAATCAAGTGCCAAAGAACTGAATCATAATGAGACATCACTGGAGCAGAAGGGGGTAGTCTCAATGGACACTGATGGAATGGCTGCAGACAAAGTGGTGCCATTACAAGACCCTACTTCTGGATTAAATAGTACAGGTAAAATTTATCCTAATTCTTTATCCTGGTATGAATGGTATACCTGATACCTCAAGTATTGTACAATACTGGATACATTGTATTTTTGAGACTACTCCAGGAAAATTGTTGGGAGATCAAGGGTTGCACTATTATAACCTTTGATAAAAGTGTGGGCCTTAATTTTCACTTTTTCAGAATTCAAAAATCCTTTTGTTTTGTTTTTCAGAAGAAAGACATGATGTAAAATATTTCAGAAACCTTTTGTCATCGGAAACCAACAGGCTTAATGACATGTGTGAGAAATGGGAAGCAACCAACTCACCAGATCTCTCAGAAGAGGGTATTAACTTTATCAGAACAACTCAACTGTAGTACATATTACTGATGATGGAAGTTTATATGCTTTTTTCGCTCAAGAGAAATGATTTTGTGCTTATAACGCTCCACTTTTGTTTCAGTACAAGGACAGATCCGTACAGTGATAGGGCAAGCCCAACTGTTGATAGCTCAAAGATTCAAACAGTTCACAGGCTTAGTTGACAACTGTGAATTTAAAACCGGTGAGAAGGAGACTACTTGTACTGACCTTCAGGGTTTCTGGGATATGATTTACTTTCAGGTAGTTATTGCAGTGCTTTATTATAACCAGGCAAGAATTAAATGGTGCCCTTTAGTAATATTGATCTGTTTTCTATGTTTTTCAGCTTTAATTACAATTAAATGTTGCAAAACTTGTAGAATATGTGATTATTTGAGGTATAATTTATCTAAGTTGAAAATTGTTGCTACTTTTGATCACAGGTAGAAGATGTAGACAAGAAATTTGAAGATTTACAACAACAGAAGGAATCAGGATGGGTGAAGAAATCCCCAGAACTAGTCACAAAAGTGGTTAAAGTAGGTCATATACATGTAAAGCTAATAGAATACTGTAGAAGTACTTTTTATCTATATGGGATTAATTTATGCTATGTACATGTATGCTTCATAAATTTTCCACGGAAATATGTCACAGCATACTTAGGGTGCATTTAAGACATACAAAGACTATCAAAAAATTCCACGTAATTTTGTGATTCTGCGGAATTATGATCTCATGGAAAAAAGTTTGTTAACAGTTATTTATATTTGCAATCTACAAATACATGTAAGTGTCAACTACATTCTTCCTGCATTTATACATATACGTTTATAAGTATACTTATATATCAAACACTTATATTCAAGCAGAAGAAAGTTGTCAACAAACCAGTGATGAAGAAGCCTGTCAAATCTAAGTTTGCTGCCTTTAAAGCTAGCCTTAAAGCCTCTACTGCTCCTGCTCAAACCATTGAACATGACTGGGGTCTTTTCAAAGTGACTAGTCCTATCAGGAAACCCACCTACCACTGTGAAGGTATAGATATAGATATGTATAATATCTTAGCACCTTTATACAGCAAAGTGCCCTCATTTTATACATTTAATTTCATACAAAATTAAGAAAATTACTTCAATTACTAGACTGTGCTAGTCGCATTATTCTAGCATGCTGTTAAAGTAGAATTTTTAGTGAGATGCAAATCTGGCAATTTGTCCTTAAAAACTGAAATTTTTGTTTTAGCGAGAAGTCATATTAGCGATTTTATAATGTCCAGAACAATAACTGATATCTACAAAGCTGAGAAAATTATTAGCGATATTCAATTTTAGAGACCTCAACACTCTTGCTAATAATACCAAAACTGAATCCTTGCTAAAAATTCTGTTTATACAGTACTTTTTTCTTCTTTTTTTTTGAAAAGCTGGGTCACCCAAGTCAAAGCTAGTTGAGTCACCCAAGCCAAAGGTAATTGAGTCACCCATGCCCTTACAGCCAAGATCAGAAGAGAAAACTGAACCAGTGGAGGACAATACATCACAGCCAACAGTGGTTCAGGATAAGCCTCCAGCTATCATGGTGGAGGATGTAGCTGTAATTAGAACCCCCAAAAGACAGAGTTATGTCCCTGTTATACCCAGTCCTCTTCTGCAGGATTCTACCCCACAGCCTCGCTTCACACGGAGCCTTCTGAAAGCCACTCCCTCTGGAAACCAAACAGAAGAAAAAACAACAGAGACACCAAGACCAAGAAGACAATCACTTAGGTTCTTGTCTTTTATACTGTCTTTAGAGACCTGGGCTTGAAAAATAAGTATAGTAAAATAATTATTTTGAGTCAGTCAACAAATACCTTTAAATTTTTAGGAGATCCATCAACATGAAGAGGAAATCTGTGTCCTTTGTTGAAGAGCCAGTGAAGCCAGAGTCTCCCGCTGATGAAAGCTTCTCTAAGTACCTACAGCCCTCCCAACCCATCCCAGAAGAGACTGAGAGTCCTGTCAGTGTGATGGACAGCTATTTCAGTGTGGAGGAAACCGATACATCTCGTCTCAGCTCAGGTATATAATGCAATCAAGAGTTATTTCTGTTTTCTCTTCTTATTTCATTTTTTGTAAGTCACTAGAGTGAAACCATTCAATTTACAAGTGTTCACCAATAAAGGATGATATTCTGTAATGGCCAATAGCTGCCCCCCAAAATTGAACATCGATAGATAAATCCATAATTATGTTCTAAACCAGGGTGATATTTTGCAGACTTCAAAGACTTCAAAGGGCTAAATATTTTCAATATATTCAACTCTGACATCAAAAGTTAGATATGACATCAAGAAAATGACACAAATTCAAAAGTTCATTGATTTTGAAAGAATATATTGTATTTTACACATATATTTTGATTGGAAAATATAGAACCTAGATCTGCTCAGACATGATCTTTTGATATAATGTGTAGAATGATAATATCAGTGAAATGTGTGAATATAGTTCCTGAGCAAGTTTGCACTCTATAAATACTATAGTCAAAATTGGGGAAATTTTGTGCATTTTGTCCTCTTTCAAAAACTGTCACAGAGAGAAAAATGCCAATTACTAGTATTTGTTTCCAATCCATAATATATTTTTTTCATTCTGATTCCTTGTACAATCCCTACAATTATGCCTATTTCAGGAGATTTTCAAAATTTGTTTATCATGGGGGCAGGAATCCTTAACTATATTTAATTCTTTGATAAATTATGTGAATTTTGAATTGATTGTCTAAGATGACTAAAGATAAATAAAGTATGTAATTGAGGCTAACAATTGAAACTGTGACATCTTGGGTGTCGAGGGTTTTCTTGGAGTGACAGTTTCAACTGCTACCTTCAATTATATGCAAAATTTATTTTAATTACCGAATTCTAAGTGTTTAATGATTGTTATGCCTGTTTAATCGTTCACATTCACAAATTTGCATCATGGAACAATAAAACATTGAACGTTTTAAAGACTTGGATAAAGCCTTTCTAAACACTGATAAGCTGATGTAAGAGCATATTTTTTGAATATGACAGTTTTCATAATTCAACCTTTTTTCAAGTAATATTACCTGTTGAAAAGTAACACAAACCCCATGCACAGAGGTTTTTGTCAAACATTTTTTGACCAATCAGATTCAAGTTTTTCGTATGAAAATAAATTATTTTATCCTGCAGGTGGGAAAGCTCTGAAGACAACTTTGAAACAGACGAGGAGAAGGTCTGCCAGAAGAAGTGTGTCATTTTGTAGTCCACTACCAGAGAAAGACAAATCTAGTCTCCGACACCCTCCCACTCCTCACAGATCACTAGGTATGTACCATTTCTCTACAGAGTGTATCAGGGACTGGATTTTTTTCTGACTGATGGAAGATGTCTTACAGTAATTGTTCATTGTAGTTGATGACTCAGAGTCAGACTCGGACAGTCAGAGTGACACAGGATCAAAGTTCTCCAATCTTAATGTGGCCTTCACTCCAGTAACAAGATCTACAAGATCGGTGAGTGTCTCCTTATTTACAATGACTTTGTAATTACTACAACCTTTTGTGATTTCTTGCATATTTATATAAGAAAGTTCTTGTTGTAAAATGAAAGTAAAATTTGTAAATGCTATTGACTTGTATGATGTTAGAAATGAATTACCATATAGGAACAGGAAAATGAATTTCACCAGATGGGATCACTTTTCTTGTCCGAGAAAGGCTTAATGAGTCCAACTTGTGAATATGATCCAAATATTTCTATCCTAAATCTCATACAAGAATGAATGCTTATTTTTCCTCCATTACATTTTTATAGTACATGTACCTGTATTTGTCATGTATATGTAAGATAAAATTACTATTTTTTTTTCCTATGATATAGATATTATACTGTAAAATGTAAATTTATACATGTTGTAAAATAGTACACGCTGAAGCAGTTTCCATGATTCAAAAATTGTGCCCTGTACACAAATAGTGTGTGAATTTTGTTTGTCTTTGTATGCTGTTATATGCTAGTAATGGGAGAATATCCTCTTAAATAATACATGTCCATGTTCATAATACAGTTCAAACCTCGTTATCTAGAAGTTGATAAGACTGAGAAAAAATGAGAGATATCCAAGAATTCAAGATATTGTAGTAAACATACATTTATTAGAAAAAGTGGTAGGGACTTCCAACTGACTTGCACATTCATGTATCCATGGTGTTAGGGATACTGATGTTCAAGATACTGCAGTTCAACTTTAATTTACATGGAGCTGTGTTTTTATAGCTGCCGTTACTCTTAAATGCTTGAAATAAAAGTATAAATTATATGATTTCAGAGACCAAGCTTACTCTACACTCCCCCAGATCTGAACGAGACCCCGTCAAAAGGAACGTCAGCAGAAGTTGCCGTAGGTACACTGATTTCCTTCTCACCATGACAGAGTTGGTGAACACAAAGAGCTGAATGGATGATGACATGTAGATGGCGGTAGTGCTTGCAGACATTTTCTGTTTTTTCTCCTCTACTTCATTATCCTCACTTTTTATAGGACTGCGTGAATGATCAAGTATGACTTCTTTTTTTTTTTGTAATATGTATGCATGAAAGGTTTATTTTGATGTAAGATGAGAGGATAATTGTATTTTTTTGTTTTTAGTTATTAAACCCTTTTTTATGTTTAAATATGTACAAGAAAACATTTTTATTTCATTGCTTGTATCTTTAAGTCATTTGTTTATGTACTATAGGATATGTACTACAAAAGAAAGTCAATCACATGTACATGTATGTAGGTCAAAAGAGAATTTAAAAAAATTGTAAAATCCTGAACATTTAATACAGGAAATATTATTAGTTTTGTTGCCCCTTTTTTGCTGTACTGATTATAGAAGAGAGGTGTGGAAGTAAGGGGGTTTCTTCTCCTTTTTCTGAAATGTGTAGGATACATGTACATCTTTGTATAATTCTGTATTTTTTTTTTTTATTGGTTTTGTCAGATTTGCCTTTATTACTAAAAATATAATTATAATACTACTTAACAAATTGTTTGTTTCTAATTTGAATTAAGACTAAATCAAAGTTTTAAAAAAAACTGTCAACTAATTTTTATTTTTGATTGTGTTGAAATAGTATCCAAAATTTGGATTATCCTTTTTAGCTAAAATGCCACTCCTCCTTTTTGCCTGATTGAAAAAATTGTACAAAAGTAGACTACTTCAAAACTTTTAATCTCTGTTTTTGATTTTTAAACTATATTGGTAATTTATTTTCAATATACATGTACATGTAATTGTAGAGTTAAAACACACTTGGGAAAAAATTAAACACATGTGATATAGAAAAAAGAAGTATTAGAATTAGATAAATATGGTTATTTTCTTGTCCTATTGTATTAAAAACTTTGAAAAATTACATTAATTGAGCAAAAATAGCATTTTGTTTAATATCACTGAAATTGAAATGCTTGAATCATACACCTGATTTTTGAATTTTTTTTTTCTAAAGGGGGAAGGGGGTGTCATTTGGGAAAAAGTGAATATCATTTGAATATAACATTGAAAATACAAAGCTGACTTGTTTGATATGTAAGAGCCTAGTATGTTCATTTAATTGTATCCAATCAACATATTTTGTGATTGAAATCTGAATCCTTTGTTATATATATATCTGATTATGTCATCTATAATGTTTGCTGTTATATGTAAGATCCACTTATGACAGATAATAAAAATAATTTTGACATCTGCATGCATTTCTTGTTGCTTTCAAGGTCAGAGTCCTCAGTTTGTTAGTCACTTGATGTATTTCGAGTTGATTACTTCTACTACAAATAATGACGTCCGTGCCCTTAAGTACTGTGATATTGTATGTATGTATCTTGATATTGCATGGAGATATTTCTTGAAATGTGCTTAATAAAGGAGAAACACACACTGTCCAAAGTTTTCAGTTAAATTACTGTAGACGCACGTGGTATTTACGGTAAAAGTAAGCGGTTAACAGCGTACTTATCATTTACTAAGCATAAATTCATTTAATTTCTTACAAGCAGATTAAATTTCGGGGAGTTACGACCCCGTGGTCAAGTACGTTTACAGTATTGCACAATTGATTCAAGGCAGTCTTCATGAAAGATAAAAATGCAGATTTAATAATCCCTCCCCCCCCTTCAGAAATTTCTAGAGCTTTTCTAAAATATCAGGGTTACCCACCTCATGACCTTTAAATTTGATCTTTGACCTTCTTGACAAACTAATTTATAGAGCCGATATACGGCTTGTTTTGACATTTAAGAGGTAAATCTGTGAAATCTAGCATGCACACGGTTTTTAATAAGCTTTTATTAAAAAAAAAATATAATTATGAGCTCATGACACTAGTTTGAAACAATATAATATACAGTTACCATGAAAACGGAAATTTAAGGATACTTGCTCCTCTACCAGGAAAAATAACTTTCAAATTTATTATTTAATTTAAAAAAAAGTCTCAAAGCTTGAAATTCAAATACATGTATTTTTGTGCAACAATTTTCATTTTATACATTTCAATATGATTCAAGGTTCTTTGAAGTTTTAGAAACGGCCTTGTGAAAAGTTGACATTTGTACCCCATAAAAGTACATAACTAAATTTTTTTTTAGAGAAATCGAATTCCCTTTAATCTAGCATAAGATACCAATGCTTATTAGCATGAAATTGAAGTGACATGTGATGTCTTGCAATGAAAGCTCAGCCTTTTTACATTATGTATTTTTTTATCAATCGAAGTAAACGAGAACTAAAACATCATATAAGCATATAAAAAACATGAATTTTTCTCTGAATACCTGGATGCCTATAGTTTTTTTTTATCCTAAAATATATTTGTTGATCAATTTTCAATTAGAAATGCATAGCAGAATTTGTCAATAACAAGAGAAATTCCACTTGTACCATGGGTATAAAGTTGCTTCTGTCAAATTTAAGATTTAGTGTAAGGAGGTTCTAGTTGAACATCTCTGATCAACAGGTGTTATCTTTGTCTCCTGGGAACTGGGCAGAAGAATCTGGCCTCTTAATTGCAATTGATAGAAACTTTCATATTGAAATAGTTCTTAGTCAATATTGGCTAGCCATTACTTTCAAAAGTAATTATTTGGTATAAAGGTATTAAAATTAATTTGATATTGTTCAATATAACATTTTTTATTTTAATTTTTATATCTCCACAACAAATTACAGAGTGTCTTGTCTCACTAAAATGGAAGTTTTACAGTTTAAGAATAAAATCAATGATTAGTGTTTTGATGTTTTATAAGGCTGTAGTGCGCATTGTTCATTATTCTAAAAAATGCAATTTACAAAAAACTGCAGTAGGGCAATTGTACTCTAACTCAACCAGTCAAGAAATATTTGATGTACAACTCGTATTATTTGTTCTAATTAATTACTTCACCATAGCAGAAACACATCAAACATTAGCATGGAAAATCATTGTAATCATTGAAATCTTCGTATCAATGTTAACTTGATTTTCTTCCTTGCCCTAAAATCTGTTTATGATAATTGGACGATGTTTGACGGGCGTATTTGCACTTTATTTCCAAAAAGAATGGACACTTATAAGCATCTTTATGAATTGTTATAGGTGTTAAAACACAACTGTAAGCCATAGAATGGACAACACAAACAAAAGGTTTACGTACGTCACAATCTTTTTTTAAATGCATTTAGTGAAAAGTAATTTATCCTAAAAGTGAATATTAGAAGCTTGAAAGACAACTTAAAATTATTTATCACTATCCCAATTCACCCAAATTAAATCTCTGATAATTGAAAAAAGAAAAGAAAAGAAAACCTCACCGACTTAGTTAATACCTCATCCCATTAACTTTTCATTCAATATATTGGGGTAATAAAGTTTTTATTTAATTGAACACACATATAGAAGTAAAATTTCCTACCATCAGCGGTGAGAGAGGAAAGTAAAAGAGTCAAAAAGATCTTTAAATTTTGAGATAAATGGGTATAAAACATGGATGCCTTTGATCGGTTAGTAAACAAGACCTTCTCCAGCTAGATGTTTTCAATTACCAAAGATATTTTGCGTGCTCAGTTTGCTTGCAGCTGGTTAACTAAACATGATTCTCTGTAGCACTAACATGGCCGTAGGAACCGGGGGGGGGGGGGGCGTGCCCCCCCCCTAATTTTGCCGATATATAGATTACTATAGATGACATATACTATATGCTTGTGCCCCCTCAATAAAAACGTCTGATGACCTTTTTTTTGCTTGTCAAGAAATTTTTGGTAGTTGATAGTGTGATAGTGCCCCCTCAACTGAAAATGTATGTCCGTGCCCCCCCCCCCCCCAACTGAAATAGCTTCCTACGGGCCTGACTAATCATTCCATAACTTTTAGAATGTTTCAGTGACACTCGTCTGAAGAATTCAATTTCAAATCAAAACTCAGCCATCTGTTATGAGGTAAAATCGACTTTATTTATCAGACGACAGGCTGATCCAGAAACATATAAGCTTATTTATTACATTCAAAAATAACAAATCCGTAATACCCTGTATTCGCTGGAACAACGTAAATCGACTTTTAAAAAAAATCATTGTAATCCAATTTAAGACATTTCTAAAGAGCGTTTAAGGCGGCATTTCATTGTCTGTGGATTCTTTTGTGGTTTAAGATAACTTTCTCACGCTGTTACACAAACACAGTCGAACCATTAAACCAATTAAAACTACATATGTAAACTTTGTTACTTTATCGAATTTCCATGGTCTTCTTCTAAGTATCCATTTTTTAGTTTGTGGCAAGGAAAAGGGGTCGATCTCTCCGAATCTTCGAAGATTCCACTTAAATCCCAATGTTTGACGAAGAACACGATATTTTTCTTAAAATTTAGATTCCTTGCTCTCTGAGGTAGTCGCCCACTTTACATATCATGTTATAACACCCTCCAGGATGAACACCATCCTCATACACACCTATCACTAAAGCGTTCCTACATCGATACACGATACACCCCGACCCAGCGGCGCTTTCACGCCCCACCATCACCACACTGTCCATCCGCGTGCACGTGTAAGGCTTACCACACAGAAATATCCCATCCAATCGGAGACTGGCAGGTTCTACAAATCCCCGCGCGATAGCTTGGATCTCCGCAGAAGACAGTTCTAAAGTGGCCGATGTTGCCCAACGACGCCCATCAGCGCCCACAACAGCAGCCCGAGATACGTATCCACTTTCAGTTAAGACATTGGTGATATACTCCGACCAAGCGGGGGGCATCACGGTGTTCACTTTATCCAGAGTTTGAGACCATAGTTTGAATTCTAAAATGATTGAGTTAAATGGCTGTTAGTTAATGAATGCATTCACTCCGAAAGTAAAAGCTGTTTAAAACGCTTCAACGGAAAAATGCATTATAATGGACGCAGAAGTAAGGGATTTTACTTACCTGTTCAAAAAGGGATCGATGGAAGTATTTTCCACACGTAATTTAATGCACCAAAAACTATACTTTATCAATTGTTCAACTCATCTAGGTGACAAATCGAATGTATATTCAGATACTTATCGATTAACTGAATTAAATCAAAGCTTTGTAATATGGAAACAAGATATCATCGCTGAATTTTAGAACAACTTAAATCCCAAATTGTGGATCCAAAGCAAACACGACCCGAACCATGTACATTTATCTTGTTATTGGGTTCGATTTAAATCAATGCTTGAACAATATGACCCAATAAAATCAATACTTGAATTGATAGGAATTGTAGATGACCAAAACGTGATATAATCATAATTTTTATATATACTTACTATGAATTTCTTACGACTTCTCAGCAAGTGTAACTACACTAGTGTAGTTGGTGTGTATATAGGTTGTTGTAATGCAGTGTATTTCATGTATTTCATCAAATATAACAAGAGGCCCATGGGCCACATCGCTCACCTGAGCACATTGGCTTGAATTTTAAACTACCTGATGATGCTTCCATGTCAATATAACAAATGGCTTTGTTGTACTTGAGAAGATTTAAAAAAAAAATCCCATATATTCCTTTGTAAAAATTTGATCCCTCATTGTGGCTCCTCCCTATCCCTGGGGTCATCATTTGAACAAACTTGAATCTACACTACCTGAGGATGCTTCCATATCAATATGACTAAACATAGCTTTTCTGTTCTTGAGAAGAAATATTTTATCTATATGTTCTTATGTAAAACTTTCCATCCCCCATTGGGCCCCACCCTACCCCTGGGGGTCATCAATTGAACAAAATTGAATCTACACTACCTGAGGATGCTTCCATATCAAAATGACTAATCATGGTTTGCAGTTCTTCTTCAGAAGATATTTTCCTTTATATTTCTATGTAAAACTTTGATCCTCCATTGTGGCCCCGCCCTAGCCGCGGGGGTCATGGTTTGAACAAACTTGAATCTACACTACCTGAGGATGCTTCCATATAAATATGACTCATCATGGCTTTGCTGGTCTCGAGAAGAAGATTTTTAAAGATTTTTCCTATATATTTCTATGTAAAACTTTGATCCTCCATTGTGGCCCCGTCCTACCCCCGGGAATCATGATTTGAACAAACTTGAATCTACACTAACTGAGGATGCTTCCATATAAATATGACTCATCATGGCTTTGCTGTTCTTGAGAAGAAGATTTTTAAAGATTTTTCCTATATATTTCTATGTAAAACTTTGATCCTCCATTGTGGCCCCGCCCTACCCTCGGGGATCATGATTTGAACAAACTTGAATCTACACTACCTGAGGATGCTTCCATGTAAATATGACTCATCATGGCTTTGCCGTTCTTGAGAAGAAGATTTTTAAAGATTTTTCTTATATATTTCTATGTAAAACTTTGATCCTCCATTGTGGCCCCGCCCTACCCCCAGGGGTCATGATTTGAACAAACTTAAATGTACACTACCTGAGGATGCTTCCACATGAGTTTCATCTTTCCTGGCCCTATGGTTCTTGAGAAGAAGATTTTTAAATGATGCCATTATTTTTTCACTAATTCCTAATTATCTCCCCTTGAAAGAGGGCATGGCCCTTCATTTGAACAAACTTGAATCCCCTTCACCCAAGGATACTTTGTGGCAAGTTTGGTTGAAATTGGCCCAGTGATTCTTGAGAAGAAGTCGAAAATGTGAAAAGTTTACAGACAGACAGACGGACGGACAGACGGACGCCGGACAAAATGTGATCAGAAAAGCTCACTTGAACTTTCAGCTCAGGTGAGCTAAAAACGATTTTTCCCGTTGGAATCAAGAGATTCGGAAGGTATTTATATCAATCCTTTGATATCTTGCATCTTTTCTCAAAAAACCTCGGGTGAGGAGGAGGGGGGAGGGTTATGGCTGAACTCGTCAAAGCTACCTTAGCGACAAAGAGTTAATATTATGCTACTGTTATGGATTACTATATAAATCTTCTCAGAGCCTTTTTTTTTCCTTAAAAAAAACCTCAACTGTGAGTGCCGTGATAATTTCGGTGTACACATTGTACACTTTACTCAGTCAAGCAATGAGTAACCTGACAAAGCAAACTGACATACTGGAGAATGACATGACTGATATCGACCATGACTGCACCGTCCAATAGTACATTCGCATTTCAACTAAAACTAAACTAAAGTTTAAAGTTCTACCGTGTTATATTTTTCTGACCTGGACATTCCCCATGACTTTCAACTTCTCTTTTAAATTCCTCATTTTGCTCTATGCTCTACACTCTCCACACAGATAAATCTCCGTGAGAGCATTTCATATAAAGAGCTATAGGTAAACCTTTACAAATGTTTGACTTACCTGATGAAAAGTGTACGACATTCAATAAATAAGCGCTCGCAAAATCCACTACCAACACGATTTATGAAGGACTTTTTATATATGGAAGGATATTTATTTAGAAGAAAATTTAAAAAAAATCTACAATATTATTCATAGAAAGTTTTACGTAAATATATACTAGGATTTTTTGATGTAGATTTTAAATGATATTCTAAAAATTAATTATATATTTTCTTTCAACTAACCGCCAAAAAATTGCAGTTAAATTGAAAAAGATAAAATTAACCCTGTTTTAAGTCTAAATTTTGCATACTTTAGCCCAACATTTCAAAATTTGCTTGACTCTTAATATATTTTATTTAATTTTTTAATTACATGTACACTCTACGTCCTACCAATTAACACTGAATTTGTAAAGGTACTAGAAACTACTTTATTATCTGTACAGATTTAAAATGCCACAAATATAGCATTTTATTGCTGCAAAAAGAACACACAATAATTTACGCGGATTAATTGGGATTTTTTGTAAGTGATATATACATGTATTTCATTTAAAACTATTTTGTACAAGATAAAATCAAATTCATCTGCTAAAATATGAATGGGATTTAGAATGATTAATATAAAAATTCAATCTAAGTGCAAAAAAATCGTTGTTTGCACCGGCGTAATTCAGTAAGACACTCTAACCTGAAATCCACATTTCTTTCCGTTTATGAGGCCACAATTAAAATATTGTTGGTTTGGGTCATTATACGTTTAGGTCGGTAGGTAGGGAAAAAAAATTTTTTAATTTAAATTTCAGAAATGGTACATGTTGTTAGTTGTTTGTTTGTTTGTATGTTGTTTAACGTCCCTCTCAAGAATTTTTCACTCGGAGAGCAGCAAATTTTGTCCTATGCTCGGCACTTACGGCCATTGAGCAGTGAGGGGTCTTTTTCGTGCCAACACCTACTGCGACACGGGACCTCGGTTTATACGGTCTCATCTGAAGGACTGGTCTCCAAGTCCCACAGTGGGATTCGATTCCGCAACGTATGGATCAACTACATTACTAAATTAAACACACTCAGTGATTTTCAGAAAAATGATAAAGATATTCACAAAATGAAAATGACTAGAAGGTAAAGGGAAGTAGAGACAAGAAGATAAATTGAGGAAGAAGATTAATAATGAATCAATAAATGATTCTGAAAACATCTCAGTCCCAAAACTCTATGGCCGAACTAAATGTCATCCGTACTGGTGGAATGAATACATAGCTGGGAATTCAGAAATGCTTTACTTACGTCAGAACAGTCGGAAAACTGATTTTAAAGCAATACAATATCTCTTATTGTAGGATCAACATACCGAAAACAAACACAACTCATAGACAAGATCAGGTGTCCAATGTGCCCATATAAGACACTGGACTTAGAAGAGCTGAAGAGACACATTGTGGAATGTGGGCTGAAATAGGTGGAAAAGAGATTTCGATGTGAATTAGGAAATTATTCATCGAACAAGAATATTAATATGATAAGGCACAGAAAGAGGCATGTTCAGGAAACAGTGTCAAAGCATGCTAAGATGATGACAGAATATTGAATCCAAGTGGTACTTGAACAGTGTCGGAAGACTCTGGTAGTAGTAAATCTACTTCAGAAGACTTTGATTGCGAAGAAAAAGAATGAAACTCCCAAAGAACATATGGGGTGGTAGACAAGGAAGCCCAAGGGTCCTCAGTAGAGATGACAGAACGACATGGAGAGAGTTGGATTGACTGAGGTTTTCGACCCAAAAATAAACTATAGTTAACTATAGTTTACTGTAGTATCAAGGTTTTGACTATAGTAAATCAAAGTTTTCACTAGAGTGAATCAAAGTACTTTTACTATGGATTTCAGATTGTTATATTTCATGTTCTATAATTCATATATGCACATTTTTATATTAAATGGATCTTTTACTCATATATTAACATATTATTTATAAATTTTACATCATTGATTTTCATTGAAATCTCAAAAAAACTCTACAGTAAAATTTCATAGTAAATCAAGGTACCAAAGTATTTACTATAGTTCACTATAGTAAACTATAATTAACTATAGTAAATTTTTGTTTAGGGGAAGAATGAGCATTAAATAATTCCACTGAGATTGAAAGTTGAGCTCAAACGAGACATTGTATTTTTCTATAGAAGAAGCATTTTTCTGTGAGGAATATTAGATAACAATGTTAGCTATATGATTGTAGCTATACATATTTCCTTTTTCAGAACCCTTTTTTTAAATCAACCAAAAAATTACGTGGGACACATGAGGAACGAGGGGTGGGTAATGTGATGATCAGAGATAATTCTAGTCAATGATTAGGAAATCTTGAGTCTCTGGTAGTGAGAAGAATTCATTTGTCTATAGCCAATTAGATCGAATATGCCAATCAGGAAAGTATAAAAGCACTGTTTGTTCAGTGTAGCAAGTTAAGTATGAAAGTAGGTTATAGAGTAAGGCTGTTAAGGAAAACTTAGGTTAAGGTAAGATAGGAATTAGACGTGACTGAGACAAGTCTTTTCCTCCCTATCTTACATTTAAGGTGAGCCAGTAGTTGAGAATAATTATGTGACAACTATAGATATATACCGGTATTTAGTGAGCTAATTTGAGACCCAAAGTTATTACACCGTCCCAAAGTTTATGTAAATAAGTTCTCTTTGTTATGTTCTCAGAAGTTATCTGACTTCTCCCACGAATAGTGTTTTGAGCAAGTAGCTCAGTCTAAATTGAGGTATAACAAGCTAATTCAGAGAATTTGTGTCCCCCGCTTAGGGGAAAAAGAAGAGCATATGCAGTTCGGGGGTGGGGGTCGGACCCCCTCCTTGATTTGTAGAATTATTAAATGTAAACATGCATATTGAAGGAAATAAAAAATTCCAAAATGGATATAAGGATTTGATTGCTTATTCTTTAATATGTGTATAGAAGATTCTTTTTGTATAGAATATTTATCACACTGTAATAATGATGTTTTGATTTTGTACAAGCCAGACGTCATAACTTTTTCATTTCACATGCTGCACTCCTACTAATGTTATTGTAATTTAAATTCAAGACAACGTGGTGTAGGTTGACCAATTCTAAGGTTATAGGGTAGAATCGGTTTTATAAATAAAATTGGCAGGAAATTGCTATAATCTGTTTCTTTTAAAAACATGTCCTATAAAAATGTGTTTCCAGAATTTTCTGAAAGATTTTAAAGATTTTCAACAGAAATGAGTGGGATTTTAAAAAATTACAATCTACTTAATTAATCTTCGCTTTTGTGATAATTTACGGCGAAAATTAGAACTTTACGGGTAATGTCGGGTGTAAGGGACTTAGTGTGAGCTTATCTCACTAAACAAGTACTGCTAAGCAGTATTGAAAAGCGTCTTTGATTGTTCTACAAAGTCATCGGCGCTTTGTTTGAGGCTCAAAATATTCACTCATCAGTCAAACAGGAAAGCTTTTCTTTTTTTTTTTCACTGTTTTGCCTAATAATAAATATTGACCGAGTATGTTTTAATTAGACAGTACATCAAGCATTACCATGCAATGTATTGTAGGACAGTTATATTTTTGTAAAAGCCAAATTAATTAGCTTGCAATTCAAGAACTTCACTCGACACTCCAATTTTTCTCGGGATGTTTCTCATATATCCATATCGGTCTTTCAATAAAAAAAAAAATCAGCAAAAGTAACTGTTCTTTGATGAAAACTTAGCTCTAAGTACTGTTATCAGAATATATTCTGCTTATCCTTCCTGGTGCTTATCTGCATCACTCTCAAAATTTACACTCATCAGTCAAACACGAGATTTCTCTCTTTTTCAATCTTTCATATACCCAAACTAAGCGTTGCATAAAATAATAAACAGCAATGAAAAAAATTTGTCGAAAAATCTTTCGACATTATCACTACATTGTTAATTTAGATTCATATGAAAGAGAACAATCATATATTAAGAAAATGTGAATGAAAATATTCCATCCAGTCTGTTTTTCAAAACTATTTTAAGAATAAAAATGTATTAGAAAATATGTTGATTTACAACTTATTTTAAATACCATAATGTAAAACAAAAGTGGACTTCCTTTTATTGAATGACATAACATAGTTGTGCAGTGCAATAAAATGCAGTTCAATTCTTATTCTGGTAAACAGTATAAATTCTCTTGCCAACAAAAAAAATCCACTCATCAGTCAAAAAGGAGTGTTCATTTCTTTTGGATCTTTTGCGCATACTCAAACTAGTCATTCGATTAAAAAAAAAAAACCACTAACACGCAACTTTGCGAAAGTCTTTCATCTTAATTACTGATTGTTAATTTTGATTCATATCAAAGAAAACAAATATTTAAGAATATGAGAATAAAAGAAATGCTCTCTAGTCTGTTTTGGAAACCTTTTTTTTCAAAGCATAAAATGAAAAGAAGTGTTTGTATTCAATCAGTTTTTAAATTCAATTAAGAAAAAAATGATTAAGTTAATTTTGATTGGACAATTTGGCAGGCATCACAATGTATCGCATTGTATTGCAGCAGAGTGCTGTATGGTGCAATTCTACTTGTATTTAAACAAGCACAATTATTTTACTTGTCAATGTATGAGAAATATTCCCCACCATCCACCCTCCAAAGACAGCTTTTATATACAATTTGTCCCTGTGATTGAATGTTTCTTTGGAAATTTGCATAATGTAAGTTTTGTTTCAAAGTTCGATAACTCAAATTATGTCCCTTGAACAACGTAGACAAAGCGATCATTGATTTCGGCTTCATATTATGTAAATGTTTAAGCAATGCTAACGAGCAACAGGCTTGTATACTATATATAAGACGTTAGAGAGACATTCACACATGACCATTTGTTAAAGTCAGAGTAAATAACGGTTACGGGTAATGTCGCGTGTAAAGGACTTAGTGTGAGCTTATCTCACTAAACAAGTACTGCTAAGCAGTATTGAAAAGCGTCTTTGATTGTTCTACAAAGTCATCGGCGCTTTGTTTGAGGCTCAAAATATTCACTCATCAGTCAAACAGGAAAGCTTTTCTTTTTTTTCCACTGTTTTGCCTAATAATATATATTGACCGAGTATGTTTTAATTAGACAGTACATCAAGCATTACCATGCAATGTATTGTAGAACAGTTATATTTTTGTAAAAGCCAAATTAATTAGTTTGCAATTCAAGAACTTCACTCGACACTCCAATTTTTCTCGGGATGTTTCTCATATATCCATATCAGTCTTTCAATAATAAAAAAAAAAATCAGCAAAAGTAACTGTTCTTTGATGAAAACTTAGCTCTAAGTACTGTTATCAGAATATATTCTGCTTATCCTTCCTGGTGCTTATCTGCATCACTCTCAAAATTTACACTCATCAGTCAAACACGAGATTTCTCTCTTTTTCAATCTTTCATATACCCAAACTAAGCGTTGCATAAAATAATAAACAGCAATGAAAAAAATTTGTCGAAAAATCTTTCGACATTATCACTACATTGTTAATTTAGATTCATATGAAAGAGAACAATCATATATTAAGAAAATGTGAATGAAAATATTCCATCCAGTCTGTTTTTCAAAACTATTTTAAGAATAAAAATGTATTAGAAAATATGTTGATTTACAACTTATTTTAAATACCATAATGTAAAACAAAAGTGGACTTCCTTTTATTGAATGACATAACATAGTTGTGCAGTGCAATAAAATGCAGTTCAATTCTTATTCTGGTAAACAGTATAAATTCTCTTGCCAACAAAAAAAATCCACTCATCAGTCAAAAAGGAGTGTTCATTTCTTTTGGATCTTTTGCGCATACTCAAACTAGTCATTCGATTAAAAAAAAAAAACCACTAACACGCAACTTTGCGAAAGTCTTTCATCTTAATTACTGATTGTTAATTTTGATTCATATCAAAGAAAACAAATATTTAAGAATATGAGAATAAAAGAAATGCTCTCTAGTCTGTTTTGGAAACCTTTTTTTTCAAAGCATAAAATGAAAAGAAGTGTTTGTATTCAATCAGTTTTTAAATTCAATTAAGAAAAAAATGATTAAGTTAATTTTGATTGGACAATTTGGCAGGCATCACAATGTATCGCATTGTATTGCAGCAGAGTGCTGTATGGTGCAATTCTACTTGTATTTAAACAAGCACAATTATTTTACTTGTCAATGTATGAGAAATATTCCCCACCATCCACCCTCCAAAGACAGCTTTTATATACAATTTGTCCCTGTGATTGAATGTTTCTTTGGAAATTTGCATAATGTAAGTTTTGTTTCAAAGTTCGATAACTCAAATTATGTCCCTTGAACAACGTAGACAAAGCGATCATTGATTTCGGCTTCATATTATGTAAATGTTTAAGCAATGCTAACGAGCAACAGGCTTGTATACTATATATAAGACGTTAGAGAGACATTCACACATGACCATTTGTTAAAGTCAGAGTAAATAACGGTTACGGGTAATGTCGCGTGTAAAGGACTTAGTGTGAGCTTATCTCACTAAACAAGTACTGCTAAGCAGTATTGAAAAGCGTCTTTGATTGTTCTACAAAGTCATCGGCGCTTTGTTTGAGGCTCAAAATATTCACTCATCAGTCAAACAGGAAAGCTTTTCTTTTTTTTCCACTGTTTTGCCTAATAATATATATTGACCGAGTATGTTTTAATTAGACAGTACATCAAGCATTACCATGCAATGTATTGTAGAACAGTTATATTTTTGTAAAAGCCAAATTAATTAGTTTGCAATTCAAGAACTTCACTCGACACTCCAATTTTTCTCGGGATGTTTCTCATATATCCATATCAGTCTTTCAATAATAAAAAAAAAATCAGCAAAAGTAACTGTTCTTTGATGAAAACTTAGCTCTAAGTACTGTTATAAGAATATATTCTGTTTATCCTTCCTGGTGCTTATCTGCATCACTCTCAAAATTTACACTCATCAGTCAAACACGAGATTTCTCTCTTTTTCAATCTTTCATATACCCAAACTAGGCGTTGCATAAAATAATAAACAGCAATGAAAAAAATCCAGAAACAAAACATGTTTCCATAAATGAGGACCTGACCAAACGAAGAGACAAATTATTGTATATGTGTCGCCAGCTTTGCCGCAAACATTTAATACAACAAGCATGGTGATCTAACGGTAAGATCCGCATACGGGACAACAAACAAAAAACTCATACCATCCTACAAGAGGGTGACCTATGTCCGTTTGGTCACACTCTTCAGCCAGCAGAGTAAATATGTGTTCCTAAGATTACTAAATAAAACTCAAACTGCCTACTGATTTAATCAGGACATTTATATATATAAATATATATATAATTTAAGCGTCTATTTTTGACGATTCCCAACACCACTAACAAATCCTAGTTATGTTGCTACATGTAGCTACTTTCTGTATATACATTGCATTATGTGCTTTGCTCATAAAATATCAAAATTACAGTTTTTGCTGTAATCTTTCCCCAGCCATAGACACAACTCTCAACACTTTTAATGTGTTTATTTCAATAACCATAAATATGTTTTTTACTTTACTTATTTACTCCAATGTATTGTGTTTTGTTTATAACAAAGCTCCAATGTATATAATGTTATGGTTAAACCTATTTTTGTTATGTTCCTGTTATATATTTTCCCATATTTTTTTATGTATTATTTATAATTTCATGATTCATAGTCAAAATCTAAGTCATGCAACTAAAATTGTGCACCCAATAATTTTTGTAGCAGTCAAAACTCTAGCAGCAATCGATTGCAGCTACTTACTTACAAATTTTATGTATCACAAAGTTGACAATGGGTAATTCAATCGAGCAATACCGCGCTGCAATCGGTCTATTTTATTTATCAGGTAGAGGTACATATAAAACATATTCATGTTTGGTGTTTTCTTATGTAAATATATTGCATTTACTCAAAAATACGCTCAAATTACTCACTCACTGCGTAGCATTTATTATACAGAAATTTGTGTACATTAACTTTTATTTACAGTTTTTCACTTTCGTCTTATTGGCATGCGGGGATATTGAGGTCAATCCGGGCCCAACTATGGAAAGTGTCCTTGACATCTTACATCTTAATATCCGTAGTATTAGACGCAAACTAGGTTATTTAAACTCGTTTGTTCATGACTTTGATATGTTTTACTGAAACTCATCTGGACCATACAGTTAGCAATGATGACTTATATTTGAGCGGTTTTAACACTATATTGCGAAAAGATAGAAACTGTTTTGGGGGCGGTGTTATGATTTACTTGTCTAATCAAATACGTGCTCTAAGACGCGAGGAATTCGAGCCCGCTGGCGTCGAATGTATTTGGATTGAAATAGATAACCATACCTGTAAATACTTTTTATGTTGCATATATCGTCCTCCAAACTCCGATAGTAACTTCTGGACAAAACTCACATGGTGCATTGAAAAAGTAGGCGATATCTCTGGTAAAATAATACTGGTAGGTGACGTGAATATAGACCTTCTTAATGCTCCACAAACACATACAATTCGTGAAATTATTTCAACACATAATCTTGTTAACAATATCCATGAACCGACTAGAACTTCAAACACGTCGAGCACGCTTCTTGACCCAATTCTCACGTCTGTTGACATTCAAGTTTGTGAATCGGGCACTCTAACAGTAGACGCTTCTATTAGTGACCATAAGGCAACTTATATCTCTCTTTCTTCGAGTATAAATTATAATCGTTCGTACAAGCGTAAAGTGTGGGCCTACAAAAATGCAGACTTTAAAAAACTAAATTCACTAATCGAAAACTGTGATTGGACTAAAATCATCAACAAAGCTGAAACTATAGATATTGCA
This sequence comes from Saccostrea echinata, assembly GCF_033153115.1. Taxonomy (NCBI): domain Eukaryota; kingdom Metazoa; phylum Mollusca; class Bivalvia; order Ostreida; family Ostreidae; genus Saccostrea; species Saccostrea echinata. The sequence goes on along the minus strand of NW_026889759.1, from coordinate 10,408,019 downwards.
ACTGAAAATTTTACATCGGAATTTCTTTCTTGTATTCGTGAATGCATTCCTGAACAAACTATTACAATTCGTCCTCGCGACAAACCATGGTTTGACTCATTATTACGTAAAACAATTAGAATCAGAAACCGTCTTCGTAACAAAGCACTTAAAACTAAAAAAACATTCCGATTGGTCCGCATATAGAAAGGTCCGAAATTCAGTTAACAATATGAAAAAGCATGCGATATCAAACTATTATGACAATATAGAAACATATTTGGAAGATTCAATTAAAAATAATAATAAGTTATATTGGAAGCTGATGAAAGATACATTTAATGTGAAATTATCTAACGAAATACCACCAATACAAATACTTAATGATAGCGGTTTAAGACGAGTAGCTTATTCTGACTTTGATAAGACTGAAGTTCTGAATTCGTATTTTTCTTCTATTTCCTCTATTGACGATTCAAATGAAACACTGCCAAACATGTATTATTTGTGTAATGAAACAATATGGAATATTATCATTGATGAACAGGAAGTTTTAGACATTATCTCAATACTTCCTGTGAACAAAGCTATTGGTCCAGACTGTATTAGTCATAAAATGCTAAAAGCGACTCTTTTTAGTGTTGTTAAACCACTTACCATGTTGTTTAATAGGTCTTTGTCAGAAAAAGTTTTTCCATCTTTTTGGAAATTAGCTCATGTTATTCCTCTTTTTAAAAAGGATGATCCCTCTGTGGTTTCCAATTATAGACCTGTGTCGTTATTATCTTGTGTCAGTAAAATTATGGAGAGAATAATATTCAAACACGTGTATAATTATTTTCATAGTAATGATTTATTTTATCGATATCAAGCAGGATTTCTACCTGGTCATTCAACTGTATACCAATTACTTGAAACTTATCATAATATTGTTCAAAACATTGATGAAGGTAAATCATGTTGTATGGTTTTTTGTGATCTTTCAAAGGCTTTTGACAGAGTATGGCACAAAGGTTTACTTTTTAAATTACAAACTTATGGTATATCTGGTGATCTTCTCCAGTGGTTTTCTAGTTATCTATGTCAAAGGTCACAAAAAGTAATGTATAAGGATCTGCTATCATCAAAACTAGATATTTTTGCAGGTGTACCCCAGGGGTCTGTATTAGGGCCACTATTATTTCTCATTTATGTAAATGATGTTGCTGAAAATATGCTTTCAATGTGTAGATTGTTTGCTGATGACAATTCACTTCAACAATCATCCTATAATGTATTAGATATTGAATACAAATTAAACCATGATTTACATATTTTGGAACTATGGTCAAATAAGTGGCTACTTAGATTTAATCCATCCAAAACAAAAGTTGTATTTTTCAGTAAGAAAGACATTTCTATTATGCCAAAGCTATTTTTTAAAGGTGATAGACTGGAGTGTGTTCCAGTTCATCGTCATCTGGGTTTATTATTCTCACAAAACCTTAGTTGGACTGAATATATTGATGGTGTAGTAAACAGTGCATATAAAAAACTTGGCCTTTTAAAAAAGCTTAAGTTCAAAATCGATAGGAAAAACCTATCAAAATTGTATATTACGTTTATTAGACCTATGCTTGAATATGCTTCCATTGTTTGGGATGGCTGCTCTAAACACGATTCTGAAAAGCTTGATAAAGTACAACTAACTGCCGCTAGAATTGTAACAGGACTTCCTATATTTGTTTCTAGAGAAGCACTATATTCTGAAACTGGATGGGAAACATTAAAAGCTAGGCGGTATATTGCAAAAATGACAACTATGTTCAAAATTCACACGGGAAGAGTACCTGAATATTTGCACAATATTGTCCCCAATAAACGCGAACATGTATCAACGTACAATACTCGTAATAAAGAAGATTATGTTGTTCCAAGATGCAGATTAGAATTATTTAGGAATTCCTTCGTACCCGATGCTATAAAACAATGGAATTTACTAAAAATAGAGGTTAGGGAAGCCATCTCAATTAATTCATTCCGAAAAAACTTGGTAGGAAAACTGAAAAATCCACCATCATACTTTTCTTATGGAAAGCGATATACCAATATCATTCATACTAAGCTAAGACATTATTGTATACTAAACTATGATTTATATAAACGAAATATTATTAATAGTCCTTCGTGTTCGTGCGGAAAACGCGAAGATGTGTACCATTTCTTTTTTGCATGCAAAAATTATTCCAATGCTAGAAATACTCTTTTCAATCGCTTGTTCATGCTTGAATTGGTCACTATTGATTTAAACCTATTACTATGTGGTGATGAAAATTTGCCTTTACAGATAAATAACAGTATTTTTGCTGCTGTTCATAAATTTATTGATGAAACATGTAGATTTTCTTAGTTGACATGTTAAATTTTATTTGTATCATTTGTATTATTTTTCTTTAATTTGCATGACAAACTGTATTATATAAGGAGAGGAACTAGTAAGTTATTTTAGAACTTGTTTCCAATCCTTTTGATTTAATCAATAAAATATGTTCAAAACAATGAAAAAAATTTGTCGAAAAATCTTTCGACATTATCACTGCATTGTTCATTTCTTTTGGATCTTTTGCGCATACTCAAACTAGTCATTCGATTAAAAAAAAAACAAACCCACTAACACGTAACTTTGCGAAAGTCTTTCGACTTAATAACCGATTGTTAATTTTGATTCATATCAAAGAAAACAAATATTTTTAGAATATGAGAATAAAAGAAATGCTCTCTAGTCTGTTTTTGAAACTTTTGTTTTCAAAGGATCAAATGAAAAAAAAATATGTCCATTCAATCAGTTTTTAAATTCAATTAAGAAAATAAACAGCAATGAAAAAATTTGTTGAAAAATCCTTCGACATTATTACTGCATTGTTAATTTAGATTCAAATGAAAGAGAACAATCATATAAGAAAATGTGAAAGAAAATATTCCATCCAGTCTGTTTTTCAAAACTTTTTTAAGAATAAAAATGTATCAGAAAATATGTTAATTTACGCCTTATTTTAAATACCATAATGTAAAACAAAAGTGGACTTCCTTTTATTGAATGACATTGCATTGTTGTGCAGTGCTATAAAATGCAGTTAAATTCTTATTATGGTTAACAGTATAAATTCTCTTGCCAACAAAAAAAATCCACTCATCAGTCAAAAAGGAGTGTTCATTTCTTTTGGATCTTTTGCGCATACTCAAACTAGTCATTCGATAAAAAAAAAAAACCCACTAACACGCAACTTTGCGAAAGTCTTTCATCTTACTGATTGTTAATTTTGATTCATATCAAAGAAAACAAATATTTAAGAATATGAGAATAAAAGAAATGCTCTCTAGTCTGTTTTGGAAACCTTTTTTTTTTTCAAAGCATAAAATGAAAAGAAGTGTGTGTATTCAATCAGTTTTTAAATTCAATTAAGAAAAAAATGATTAAGTTAATTTTGATTGGACAATTTGGCAGGCATCACAATGTATCGCATTGTATTGCAGCAGAGTGCTGTATGGTGCAATTCTACTTGTATTTAAACAAGCACAATTATTTTACTTGTCAATGTATGAGAAATATTCCCCACCATCCACCCTCCAAAGACAGCTTTTATATACAATTTGTCCCTGTGATTGAATGTTTCTTTGGAAATTTGCATAATGTAAGTTTTGTTTCAAAGTTCGATAACTCAAATTATGTCCCTTGAACAACGTAGACAAAGCGATCATTGATTTCGGCTTCATATTATGTAAATGTTTAAGCAATGCTAACGAGCAACAGGCTTGTATACTATATATAAGACGTTAGAGAGACATTCACACATGACCATTTGTTAAAGTCAGAGTAAATAACGGTTACGGGTAATGTCGCGTGTAAAGGACTTAGTGTGAGCTTATCTCACTAAACAAGTACTGCTAAGCAGTATTGAAAAGCGTCTTTGATTGTTCTACAAAGTCATCGGCGCTTTGTTTGAGGCTCAAAATATTCACTCATCAGTCAAACAGGAAAGCTTTTCTTTTTTTTTTTCACTGTTTTGCCTAATAATAAATATTGACCGAGTATGTTTTAATTAGACAGTACATCAAGCATTACCATGCAATGTATTGTAGGACAGTTATATTTTTGTAAAAGCCAAATTAATTAGTTTGCAATTCAAGAACTTCACTCGACACTCCAATTTTTCTCGGGAATTTTCTCATATATCCATATCGGTCTTTCAATAAAAAAAAACAAATCAGCAAAAGTAACTGTTCTTTGATGAAAACTTAGCTCTAAGTACTGTTATCAGAATATATTCTGTTTATCCTTCCTGGTGCTTATCTGCATCACTCTCAAAATTTACACTCATCAGTCAAACACGAGATTTCTCTCTTTTTCAATCTTTCATATACCCAAACTAGGCGTTGCATAAAATAATAAACAGCAATGAAAAAAATTTGTCGAAAAATCTTTCGACATTATCACTGCATTGTTAATTTAGATTCATATGAAAGAGAACAATCATATATTAAGAAAATATGAATGAAAATATTCCATCCAGTCTGTTTTTCAAAACTATTTTAAGAATAAAAATGTATTAGAAAATATGTTGATTTACAACTTATTTTAAATACCATAATGTAAAACAAAAGTGGACTTCCTTTTATTGAATGACATTGCATTGTTGTGCAGTGCAATAAAATGCAGTTCAATTCTTATTCAGGTAAACAGTATAAATTCTCTTGCCAACAAAAAAAATCCACTCATCAGTCAAAAAGGAGTGTTCATTTCTTTTGGATCTTTTGCGCATACTCAAACTAGTCATTCGATTAAAAAAAAAACAAACCCACTAACACGTAACTTTGCGAAAGTCTTTTGACTTAATAACCGATTGTTAATTTTGATTCATATCAAAGAAAACAAATATTTTTAGAATATGAGAATAAAAGAAATGCTCTCTAGTCTGTTTTTGAAACTTTTGTTTTCAAAGGATCAAATGAAAAAAAAATATGTCCATTCAATCAGTTTTTAAATTCAATTAAGAAAATAAACAGCAATGAAAAAATTTGTTGAAAAATCCTTCGACATTATTACTGCATTGTTAATTTAGATTCATATGAAAGAGAACAATCATATAAGAAAATGTGAAAGAAAATATTCCATCCAGTCTGTTTTTCAAAACTTTTTTAAGAATAAAAATGTATCAGAAAATATGTTAATTTACGCCTTATTTTAAATACCACAATGTAAAACAAAAGTGGACTTCCTTTTATTGAATGACATTGCATTGTTGTGCAGTGCTATAAAATGCAGTTAAATTCTTATTATGGTTAACAGTATAAATTCTCTTGCCAACAAAAAAAATCCACTCATCAGTCAAAAAGGAGTGTTCATTTCTTTTGGATCTTTTGCGCATACTCAAACTAGTCATTCGATAAAAAAAAAAAACCCACTAACACGCAACTTTGCGAAAGTCTTTCATCTTACTGATTGTTAATTTTGATTCATATCAAAGAAAACAAATATTTAAGAATATGAGAATAAAAGAAATGCTCTCTAGTCTGTTTTGGAAACCTTTTTTTTTTTCAAAGCATAAAATGAAAAGAAGTGTGTGTATTCAATCAGTTTTTAAATTCAATTAAGAAAAAAATGATTAAGTTAATTTTGATTGGACAATTTGGCAGGCATCACAATGTATCGCATTGTATTGCAGCAGAGTGCTGTATGGTGCAATTCTACTTGTATTTAAACAAGCACAATTATTTTACTTGTCAATGTATGAGAAATATTCCCCACCATCCACCCTCCAAAGACAGCTTTTATATACAATTTGTCCCTGTGATTGAATGTTTCTTTGGAAATTTGCATAATGTAAGTTTTGTTTCAAAGTTCGATAACTCAAATTATGTCCCTTGAACAACGTAGACAAAGCGATCATTGATTTCGGCTTCATATTATGTAAATGTTTAAGCAATGCTAACGAGCAACAGGCTTGTATACTATATATAAGACGTTAGAGAGACATTCACACATGACCATTTGTTAAAGTCAGAGTAAATAACGGTTACGGGTAATGTCGCGTGTAAAGGACTTAGTGTGAGCTTATCTCACTAAACAAGTACTGCTAAGCAGTATTGAAAAGCGTCTTTGATTGTTCTACAAAGTCATCGGCGCTTTGTTTGAGGCTCAAAATATTCACTCATCAGTCAAACAGGAAAGCTTTTCTTTTTTTTTTTCACTGTTTTGCCTAATAATAAATATTGACCGAGTATGTTTTAATTAGACAGTACATCAAGCATTACCATGCAATGTATTGTAGGACAGTTATATTTTTGTAAAAGCCAAATTAATTAGTTTGCAATTCAAGAACTTCACTCGACACTCCAATTTTTCTCGGGAATTTTCTCATATATCCATATCGGTCTTTCAATAAAAAAAAACAAATCAGCAAAAGTAACTGTTCTTTGATGAAAACTTAGCTCTAAGTACTGTTATCAGAATATATTCTGTTTATCCTTCCTGGTGCTTATCTGCATCACTCTCAAAATTTACACTCATCAGTCAAACACGAGATTTCTCTCTTTTTCAATCTTTCATATACCCAAACTAGGCGTTGCATAAAATAATAAACAGCAATGAAAAAAATTTGTCGAAAAATCTTTCGACATTATCACTGCATTGTTAATTTAGATTCATATGAAAGAGAACAATCATATATTAAGAAAATATGAATGAAAATATTCCATCCAGTCTGTTTTTCAAAACTATTTTAAGAATAAAAATGTATTAGAAAATATGTTGATTTACAACTTATTTTAAATACCATAATGTAAAACAAAAGTGGACTTCCTTTTATTGAATGACATTGCATTGTTGTGCAGTGCAATAAAATGCAGTTCAATTCTTATTCAGGTAAACAGTATAAATTCTCTTGCCAACAAAAAAAATCCACTCATCAGTCAAAAAGGAGTGTTCATTTCTTTTGGATCTTTTGCGCATACTCAAACTAGTCATTCGATTAAAAAAAAAACAAACCCACTAACACGTAACTTTGCGAAAGTCTTTCGACTTAATAACCGATTGTTAATTTTGATTCATATCAAAGAAAACAAATATTTTTAGAATATGAGAATAAAAGAAATGCTCTCTAGTCTGTTTTTGAAACTTTTGTTTTCAAAGGATCAAATGAAAAAAAAATATGTCCATTCAATCAGTTTTTAAATTCAATTAAGAAAATAAACAGCAATGAAAAAATTTGTTGAAAAATCCTTCGACATTATTACTGCATTGTTAATTTAGATTCATATGAAAGAGAACAATCATATAAGAAAATGTGAAAGAAAATATTCCATCCAGTCTGTTTTTCAAAACTTTTTTAAGAATAAAAATGTATCAGAAAATATGTTAATTTACGCCTTATTTTAAATACCATAATGTAAAACAAAAGTGGACTTCCTTTTATTGAATGACATTGCATTGTTGTGCAGTGCTATAAAATGCAGTTAAATTCTTATTATGGTTAACAGTATAAATTCTCTTGCCAACAAAAAAAATCCACTCATCAGTCAAAAAGGAGTGTTCATTTCTTTTGGATCTTTTGCGCATACTCAAACTAGTCATTCGATAAAAAAAAAAAAACCCACTAACACGCAACTTTGCGAAAGTCTTTCATCTTACTGATTGTTAATTTTGATTCATATCAAAGAAAACAAATATTTAAGAATATGAGAATAAAAGAAATGCTCTCTAGTCTGTTTTGGAAACCTTTTTTTTTTTCAAAGCATAAAATGAAAAGAAGTGTGTGTATTCAATCAGTTTTTAAATTCAATTAAGAAAAAAATGATTAAGTTAATTTTGATTGGACAATTTGGCAGGCATCACAATGTATCGCATTGTATTGCAGCAGAGTGCTGTATGGTGCAATTCTACTTGTATTTAAACAAGCACAATTATTTTACTTGTCAATGTATGAGAAATATTCCCCACCATCCACCCTCCAAAGACAGCTTTTATATACAATTTGTCCCTGTGATTGAATGTTTCTTTGGAAATTTGCATAATGTAAGTTTTGTTTCAAAGTTCGATAACTCAAATTATGTCCCTTGAACAACGTAGACAAAGCGATCATTGATTTCGGCTTCATATTATGTAAATGTTTAAGCAATGCTAACGAGCAACAGGCTTGTATACTATATATAAGACGTTAGAGAGACATTCACACATGACCATTTGTTAAAGTCAGAGTAAATAACGGTTACGGGTAATGTCGCGTGTAAAGGACTTAGTGTGAGCTTATCTCACTAAACAAGTACTGCTAAGCAGTATTGAAAAGCGTCTTTGATTGTTCTACAAAGTCATCGGCGCTTTGTTTGAGGCTCAAAATATTCACTCATCAGTCAAACAGGAAAGCTTTTCTTTTTTTTTTCACTGTTTTGCCTAATAATAAATATTGACCGAGTATGTTTTAATTAGACAGTACATCAAGCATTACCATGCAATGTATTGTAGGACAGTTATATTTTTGTAAAAGCCAAATTAATTAGTTTGCAATTCAAGAACTTCACTCGACACTCCAATTTTTCTCGGGAATTTTCTCATATATCCATATCGGTCTTTCAATAAAAAAAAACAAATCAGCAAAAGTAACTGTTCTTTGATGAAAACTTAGCTCTAAGTACTGTTATCAGAATATATTCTGTTTATCCTTCCTGGTGCTTATCTGCATCACTCTCAAAATTTACACTCATCAGTCAAACACGAGATTTCTCTCTTTTTCAATCTTTCATATACCCAAACTAGGCGTTGCATAAAATAATAAACAGCAATGAAAAAAATTTGTCGAAAAATCTTTCGACATTATCACTGCATTGTTAATTTAGATTCATATGAAAGAGAACAATCATATATTAAGAAAATATGAATGAAAATATTCCATCCAGTCTGTTTTTCAAAACTATTTTAAGAATAAAAATGTATTAGAAAATATGTTGATTTACAACTTATTTTAAATACCATAATGTAAAACAAAAGTGGACTTCCTTTTATTGAATGACATTGCATTGTTGTGCAGTGCAATAAAATGCAGTTCAATTCTTATTCAGGTAAACAGTATAAATTCTCTTGCCAACAAAAAAAATCCACTCATCAGTCAAAAAGGAGTGTTCATTTCTTTTGGATCTTTTGCGCATACTCAAACTAGTCATTCGATTAAAAAAAAAACAAACCCACTAACACGTAACTTTGCGAAAGTCTTTTGACTTAATAACCGATTGTTAATTTTGATTCATATCAAAGAAAACAAATATTTTTAGAATATGAGAATAAAAGAAATGCTCTCTAGTCTGTTTTTGAAACTTTTGTTTTCAAAGGATCAAATGAAAAAAAAATATGTCCATTCAATCAGTTTTTAAATTTAATTAAGAAAATAAACAGCAATGAAAAAATTTGTTGAAAAATCCTTCGACATTATTACTGCATTGTTAATTTAGATTCATATGAAAGAGAACAATCATATAAGAAAATGTGAAAGAAAATATTCCATCCAGTCTGTTTTTCAAAACTTTTTTAAGAATAAAAATGTATCAGAAAATATGTTAATTTACGCCTTATTTTAAATACCATAATGTAAAACAAAAGTGGACTTCCTTTTATTGAATGACATTGCATTGTTGTGCAGTGCTATAAAATGCAGTTAAATTCTTATTATGGTTAACAGTATAAATTCTCTTGCCAACAAAAAAAATCCACTCATCAGTCAAAAAGGAGTGTTCATTTCTTTTGGATCTTTTGCGCATACTCAAACTAGTCATTCGATAAAAAAAAAAAAAACCCACTAACACGCAACTTTGCGAAAGTCTTTCATCTTACTGATTGTTAATTTTGATTCATATCAAAGAAAACAAATATTTAAGAATATGAGAATAAAAGAAATGCTCTCTAGTCTGTTTTGGAAACCTTTTTTTTTTTCAAAGCATAAAATGAAAAGAAGTGTGTGTATTCAATCAGTTTTTAAATTCAATTAAGAAAAAAATGATTAAGTTAATTTTGATTGGACAATTTGGCAGGCATCACAATGTATCGCATTGTATTGCAGCAGAGTGCTGTATGGTGCAATTCTACTTGTATTTAAACAAGCACAATTATTTTACTTGTCAATGTATGAGAAATATTCCCCACCATCCACCCTCCAAAGACAGCTTTTATATACAATTTGTCCCTGTGATTGAATGTTTCTTTGGAAATTTGCATAATGTAAGTTTTGTTTCAAAGTTCGATAACTCAAATTATGTCCCTTGAACAACGTAGACAAAGCGATCATTGATTTCGGCTTCATATTATGTAAATGTTTAAGCAATGCTAACGAGCAACAGGCTTGTATACTATATATAAGACGTTAGAGAGACATTCACACATGACCATTTGTTAAAGTCAGAGTAAATAACGGTTACGGGTAATGTCGCGTGTAAAGGACTTAGTGTGAGCTTATCTCACTAAACAAGTACTGCTAAGCAGTATTGAAAAGCGTCTTTGATTGTTCTACAAAGTCATCGGCGCTTTGTTTGAGGCTCAAAATATTCACTCATCAGTCAAACAGGAAAGCTTTTCTTTTTTTTTTCACTGTTTTGCCTAATAATAAATATTGACCGAGTATGTTTTAATTAGACAGTACATCAAGCATTACCATGCAATGTATTGTAGGACAGTTATATTTTTGTAAAAGCCAAATTAATTAGTTTGCAATTCAAGAACTTCACTCGACACTCCAATTTTTCTCGGGAATTTTCTCATATATCCATATCGGTCTTTCAATAAAAAAAAACAAATCAGCAAAAGTAACTGTTCTTTGATGAAAACTTAGCTCTAAGTACTGTTATCAGAATATATTCTGTTTATCCTTCCTGGTGCTTATCTGCATCACTCTCAAAATTTACACTCATCAGTCAAACACGAGATTTCTCTCTTTTTCAATCTTTCATATACCCAAACTAGGCGTTGCATAAAATAATAAACAGCAATGAAAAAAATTTGTCGAAAAATCTTTCGACATTATCACTGCATTGTTAATTTAGATTCATATGAAAGAGAACAATCATATATTAAGAAAATATGAATGAAAATATTCCATCCAGTCTGTTTTTCAAAACTATTTTAAGAATAAAAATGTATTAGAAAATATGTTGATTTACAACTTATTTTAAATACCATAATGTAAAACAAAAGTGGACTTCCTTTTATTGAATGACATTGCATTGTTGTGCAGTGCAATAAAATGCAGTTCAATTCTTATTCTGGTAAACAGTATAAATTCTCTTGCCAACAAAAAAAATCCACTCATCAGTCAAAAAGGAGTGTTCATTTCTTTTGGATCTTTTGCGCATACTCAAACTAGTCATTCGATTAAAAAAAACCCACTAACACGTAACTTTGTGAAAGTCTTTCATCTTAATTATTGATTGTTAATTTTGATTCATATCAAAGAAAACAAATATTTAAGAATATGAGAATAAAAGAAATGCTCTCTAGTCTGTTTTGGAAACCTTTTTTTTTCAAAACATAAAATGAAAAGAAGTGTGTGTATTCAATCAGTTTTTAAATTCAATTAAGAAAAAAATGATTAAGTTAATTTTGATTGGACAATTTGGCAGGCATCACAATGTATCGCATTGTATTGCAGCAGAGTGCTGTATGGTGCAATTCTACTTGTATTTAAACAAGCACAATTATTTTACTTGTCAATGTATGAGAAATATTCCCCACCATCCACCCTCCAAAGACAGCTTTTATATACAATTTGTCCCTGTGATTGAATGTTTCTTTGGAAACTTCAAAATAATGTAAGTTTTGTTTCAAAGTTCGATAACTCAAATTATGTCCCTTTGAACAACGTAGACAAAGCGATCATTGATTTCGGCTTCATATTATGTAAATGTTTAAGCAATGCTAACGAGCAACAGGCTTGTATACTATATATAAGACGTTAGAGAGACATTCACACATGACCATTTGTTAAAGTCAGAGTAAATAACGGTTACGGGTAATGTCGCGTGTAAAGGACTTAGTGTGAGCTTATCTCACTAAACAAGTACTGCTAAGCAGTATTGAAAAGCGTCTTTGATTATTCTACAAAATCATCGGCGCTTTGTTTGAGGCTCAAAATATTCACTCATCAGTCAAACAGGAAAGCTTTTCTTTTTTTTCACTGTTTTGCCTAAGAATAAAAATTGACCGAGCATGTTTTAATTAGACAATACATCAAGCATTACAATGCAATGTATTGTAGGACAGTTATATATTTATTTAACTTCACTCGACACTCCAATTTTTTTCGGGATGTTTCGCATATATCCATATCAGTGTCTGATAATTTTGTCTTCAAAATTTCATTGCGAAAGCTCAAAGGGTTCTCGAGATATCACGCGGAAACGAAAGTGTTACGGACAGACAGAAATACAGACGGATGGACGGACAGACAGACCCAAAATATCCCCCACTTTCAGTGAAAGCGGGGACAATATCTTTAAATATTTTTTTAGTATTTTTTGACTCCTCTCAGTTACACATCACAAACGTTTATGTACGAGGGACCGTGAGTTATAGAATCGTTTTTGAGAAGAATTTGGAAATATTCTGTTTTCAACTGTTGTTTTTAGCTCTACTGGTCAGAGATCAGAAAAGCTTATGTGATAGTAAGGTGTCTGTCATCCGTTTGTCTGTCTGTCTGTCTGTCCGTCCGTCTGTAAACGCTAATTTTCCAAAACGCTACTCCTTCTACAAGTTTGGTCTGATTTCAATATAATTTGGCACATAACTAGACTACTGTGAGATACATAATTCTATTTATCGGTGTTTAATTTCGATGACGGTGTTGCCATGGTTACTAAAAATAGATATTTCTGGGACATACTTTCAAAACGCTATTCCTCCTACAATGTTGGTCTGATTTCATTAAAACTTGGCACACAAGTTGTTCAACTAAGATACATAATTCTGTTTATCGGTTTTTAATTTCGATGAACAGTGTTGCCATGGTTTACTAAAAATAGAAATTTCTGTGTAATACTTTCAAAACCCTACTCCTCCTACAGTTTTGGTCTGATTTCAGTGTAACTTGGCACACAAGTAGACTACACTAAGATACATAATTCTTTTTATTGTTTTTTGATTTTGTTGAATGATGTTGTCATGGTTACTAAAATCGAAATTTCTGTAAAATTCTTTTAAAAGGCTATTCCTCCTACAGTTTTAGTCTGATTGCATGCTACTCCTCCCACAATTTTCGTCTGATTGCAATAAATCTTGCCACAAAAAAGACTAAACCAAGGATCATTATTCTATTTATTGCTGTTACAAAGTTTCAAGTCCAAGTGCTACTTTTATCTTCCTTTGTTATAAGTACAAACCAGTAGAACTACAGTCTCGCCAGAGACTTCTGTTTTTTTTTTATTCAAGTACAATACAAAACCTCTAAGTTCTATAAAAAACTCAAATGTTAACACAATTTTCCTTGCAAAGTTCCAACAAAGTTCCTCAGTTCTATTCGTAATAGAACCGTTACTGTCGACTCGGATAAATAAACTAATACATCTTTGAAAAAAAAGTTTGCACTGAATATTTATGCACTAATTAAAACTCTAAGTTAATGAATTACATAAAATACAACTTGCGTCTAAACCAAACGGTGGGGTTGTTATGAAAATGAATATATTAACTGAATGTCATTATAAGTAAGGGAAAACGTAATTTACATACGAAGTAATTCATGTAAACGTTAAAAAAGTTAAAATATCAAATTATCATACGTCTGTTCCAGGTATCATACAAAGTGATTCATGAAGAGTTTGCTACTGAAAAAAATAGAGTTGTTCACGGACTATACGGACAACCCTCGTATAGGGATATCCTGTCACACATTTAATGCGTTTCAACTTTTACTGAATATAGAAAAACAAAAACAAATTCATACAAATACCTTTCTGTCAGGGGGTCCATGTTTTTGTCCTGTCCATGCAGGTATTGTTATAGGGTTTGCGAGATTACTCACTTGGTCGTTATCTTTACTTTTTAATTAAAAGTATATTGGAGTATGTTGATATTTTGAGTTTCCTTTTATATATCTCTCAATAAAGGTTTGATTGAATGTTGTTGTTGGGTCTTTGATGAACCAAATAGTTTTAAGCCCAGCATTGTTTTCTGTTAAAGTGGTAATGCAGGGGGATTGATTGATGCCAATGAATATTGTCAACGTATCTGTTATTATGACATTCGATACTTTCTTTCTGCAGGTACAAATTGAATATTGAGATAGGAGAGCAGTGATCAACATTAATCTCGCAGAGCACAATGCCTAGGTGATCTATTGATTTCTGGGAAATTTCCTCAGCAGCCTTTCACCACTTGCATTATGTAAGAAATCCGCAGTGGCAAATGTGAGTAGTTTTTTGCCGAAAAATATGAGTGACGTTCCTCATGCCTCATCTTCGCCTAACAAAGATGAGGGGCTTTCACAAGAAGGCTCTCCATTGCCAGCAGACGACAATCACTTACTGACGCCTGTGGACAAAGAGTCCGTAAAAATCACAAGAAAGTACGTTCCTGTGCTGACCAGGCCAAAGAAGCCATGTTTTACAGGAAGATTACGAATTGTGTACCTCGTTTTTGGTTGTCTCCTGTTTGTCGTGTCTCTGATATTAATGGTGGCTGGAACCATCAGAGTCCACCAGTGTAACAAGGAAGGCGAGGTAAGATTATCAAATGCTTTAATAAATTGATTGACGATCATCAATGATCAGTAAAGTGGAAGACGTGGAATTCCATTATAATCAACGATTTTTTAATGTCTTCAGCAAATAAAAAAATGTTTAAAGCGACACATTTTGTATTTCGTGAAGGATTTCAGAACAACAAAAACACACATTATAGCATTGTTGGCATACATTGCACAGACATATTATGATAAACATTTACTTTGGCAAAAGAAAGATAATTTTCACAATATTGAAGTTCTTGGCATTTGATGACAGTATATTTTTTATGTTTATTGATTTCAGATGGCTTGGAGTGAGCGCTTCATCGAGGAAAATGTTGGTAAGTTATAAATGAACACCTTCCGCTTCTACTGGCGAATAATTGCCAAGTCCCGAAGGTAGATTATTGTCTGTGATATATGAGGCGCTGTTTAAGTTATTGCCATTTAGTGATATCACCAATTCAATAAGTGATATCACCTGTTCAATGTTAAGTTGGTGTCACCATATCATGTTTCATAAACGTACACACCTTCCTCAACAGCTGATTAGCGAAATCTAATACCGGTACTGAGTTTAGCGCATGTGGAGTCGAGCCTGTATATGCGTTTGTATTAATAACGAGTTAAGATTGATTCAAAGCATCGAATCAGCAGAAGAAAAAGTCCAAGGAAAGCACAATATTTTCAAATAAAACACCAACAAAAACAAAACAAGTTGCAAGATAAACAGAAATGACACGTACAACTGATATATTTGTGCATTTGTTTAGAATCGAAATAAATTCATTCATCGATATGAAAATCATTAATAAATGATAAGAATGTATTATCATTCAAATGAAGAAGTATTTTATAATCAGATCCTTAGACGACAAAAAGGATAAAATTTTCCATCGCTACTACCCTGTATCTTTGTCACGTAGTGATGCCGATGATATCTGCAGACTATGCTACACGGCACTGTAATAGACAACACAATAAATGCGAAATGTAGAAGAAAATATCGTTGTGTATTATATTAGCGTTTATAAATTTGAATAAGCGGACAAAAAGCAGCGCGAAAGGCCATAAAATATAATTTCTGCTAAATCAAGTAGGTTTATAAGACTCAATGTGAATTAATAATTGCTCCCTTGAACAAATCTAAAAAAAAAAAGCATTGTCAAGAATACTTAGGACCTTTATGAATTACTCTGCATTATCATATGGTTTATTTATATACAGACTTTTTAAACTGAGTATTTTTTTGCACTTCAGATTGAAGAGCATTTTATCAAAGTGTTAAACGTTTGTCCTTTGATTTGGGATTTTTTCTTCCAAACTCTCAGGCTAATGACGATTTTGACTCTATTTTAAAGGTACATGTACGAGATCCAAGCATTTTACCATTCGACAAATTCCTTGCATTAAGAAAGTTGAACATCTTATTTATTTATTGAAAAAAATCCTTACACATGATAATTAAGGAATAACATTTAACCTTCCAATTAGAGGGATTATATAATGATAAATTATATAATAATTTGAGCACACAATGATTTGCCTATGCAGCCAATGTTATTTTCATACTATTGCAATTTCCGTTCACGTACTATCATGTATAGCAAGATGATTTTCTGAATGCAGATCACTTCGTCGCCACGAATAACTTTGCCCTTGAGAAGCCAACAAAACAAAGTTCCGACCACGTGCTCGGAACCAGAGGTTACTCGGAGCTTGCCGTGGATGGCGATAGTACAACGTGCTCCCAAACAGGTAAAGCTAAGAAAATGGCGATTAAGGACAGGCAAAGCGTTCCTCAATAATATATAATTTTTTCATTGAACTATTGCTACTTTAACATGTTTGCTCACAAAAAATTAGGTAACTTCCCAGGCATTTGTGCCAGATACCAGAGTGTAGGTTTTTTTTTTATATAATCCTTTTGGAAAATTTTTTTTTACCAATATCAAATATTTAAGTGTTTGAATTTTTTTAAAGACGTTTAGAAACTGGTTTAGAAATCAGAAGGTAATTAAAATTTTGAATATTTTTCATACATTACGAAGATATACAAAACAGATATTTGAGGAACGTATCGTCTGACCTTAAAACACCCCAACATTAAACAGTTAAGTAACATATAGAAAGACATCACAGTAAATATAAAGGGTTAATGTTCAGTTTCGACCGGCAGAATGATAAATTAAAAATGGCTTGACTTTTCTGAACATCTCAACACTTTCAATATTTCTATGTTCTTTGGAATTGAATGTAAAATAAGCTTATATTGATTCCTTATTTCTAACATTCCTTAATTAATTATAGATGAGGAAATATGGCCATGTTGGTGGGTAGATCTTAAATCCATTAGACCGATTGAGGCCGTCATTATTAAAGGAAGCCACGATCAAGGTATCATAATACGAAATTCTTCAAATATTGATTGTTTTTGCTTGAAATATTTAACCTTTCGCAAATAAAATCGAACATGTAACTAATGACCCACAGAATTGAAATATAAAATTTATAACTTCACGACATACGGTTTAGACTGAATGCTGGACTAGAATTGTGATGGTAACAACATTCTTATTCTCGGACCATCGTCAGAAACCCTGGTTTATTCTCTCATGGAGAGAGGAACGAAGCGAAATCAACCATGGGTTTCTGACAAAGGAGAGAGGAACTAAGCTTAATCAACCGTGGGTTTCTGACGATGGACTCGGAAGGTCTATTTGCATTACTTGATAGCTTTGCGCTTCTTTTGTTTTCATGTCCTACCAACCTAACTATAATCTTTTAAAATTAAATTGGAGTACGCTTCCTTTTTCAGGTCTTCGAAATATAAGTATAACAATTCAGAACACTGAGCCTAATTTTTCTGATTCAAAAACGAGCAACACAGATCCCTGTTTTAATCAGAAAGAAAAGGTATCCACTTCTATCGTAACAACATGTGGACAGAATACGGACGGCAGGTTTGAATTTCGCTTATCCTAATCATAATAGAATTGAATATTTGTAAACATTTATCAATAATTAAATATCATTATCATGTTTGGGGAATTATAATATCAAGATTTTTATTTAGAAAGGATTTCATTTTTTTTTTCTTCATTGAGAAATATCAAGTTTAAAAGTAAACTTGATTCGTAATGACATGCATTTTTTCCGTAGGATTCATTTCAATCCACATGGAAATGTCTTGTTGCTGCATACTATTTTGTCCCAATACAATTTTCCCCATCTCTTTAGATATGTGATAATTCGAAGAGAATCAGATGGCCAAAGTCCCCGGTCCTTAGTATTGTGTGAAGTACTGGTCACTCAGAGGATATGACGGCCATTACCTCACTTTGTCCTGACGTTCACCTCTAATAGGTCAACCACCAGAAAAATACCAATTATTGAGAGACTATGATATGTAATATAACACAGTATCTATTATCTTGATTTCTTGGAGGACATTGTGAGACAAGGAAATGGATCAGATAACATGTGTTGAGTGAAGGCTTGTCAAAGAGTTTAGAATGACTTTCTTTATTAGTTTTTGACAATAGCTGAAGAAGTCTGCCTTGAATATTTCAAATAATTGAAATCAGATGACTGCCATTTGTCTATTGTTGTTGGAAATATTTTATATAGTACATTTAATAATCGATATGTATACAAAATGTTAACGTACATGTTTGTCGCAATTGCGCTGCTGTATTTTCAGAACATTTTGTTCAGTAGAATTAGAGTTCCATTTTTGAATTTTAAATAATATTATACTGACTAAAAGAAATAAAGTATTTCAGAAATTTCTGTTTATTATAAATTTACACCACTCCTATCAAAATGGTACATATGATCTAACATATACATGTAATGAGACTAATAACATTTTTAAAACTTAATCTTTTTTCCTGTATATTAAAATTTTGTATTTTTCTTCCAAATCAGAAAAATAAGTTCAAGGAATTAAATAAAATTTATCCCTCGATACGAGACAGGATCATGTGCATATCAAGAAATCGTACGCAGATAAGGTCAACTGGCTAGATAAGAAATTCGTAGTCCAAAGCAGGACGCCTGTTACAATGTTGTGGGTAGTTGCTTTAGGTCTTTTGGGGACACTTTGGCGGGTTGATGCTAGGGTGCTTAGCAAGGACCAAGCTGAAACCCTTCATACCGTCCATAAACGTGAGTACATTTGATTCATTTTGTTTCCTGGCCTCAGAAACTGAACTGTATGATGTGGCAAGAGAAAGGCATTTGATCGTTGTTCATTAACATAAAGTTTAATTAATAATTTTTAAGAAAAGAGGGGTTGATTATGCATTATGTACAAATTTCATTTTTTCGAAAATCACCATGGTAATTCATAAAAAAAGGATTGTATAGGTTTTAGTGTTTGCTATGACGATCTTGGGTGCTACAGTACCGGAAGTCCTTTCTGGAGTATCCACAGGCCTATAAATTTTCTTCCTCAAACTCCACAGAAGATCAACACGAGATTCTTTCTATACACAAGATCTAACAAGGCCCATTACTCTCAGCTCATCGCCAACCACTACAGCAGCATTACTAATTCCCACTTTGATCGGAGCAAGGACACTAAAATTATATCTCACGGTTTTCTGGAAAATGGTTTCGTAGCCTGGATGAGGGTATGGTAACAATAAAAGTAAAAAAAATATTATATTGATTTTTTGAAAAGACTTAGTACACTGAACTAAAGTCCAAACTCCGAAACTATTCACAGAATATGAAAGACGAGTTTTTGAAGTCGGAAGATTTAAACGTTATTTTGGTTGACTGGGGCGGTGGATCTGCTTTCCCTTACACACAGGCCACAGCAAATACGCAAGTTGTCGGGGCAGAAATAGCCAAGCTAATCTCCGTCTTAAAGGTAATAGGTTTTTTTCCCTTTTTTGTTGCAATATTATTTTGATTTGTGAAGGCCATTATACTTCAGATAGAAATACAATAATGATAATATAAACATTTTACTCAGAAAATTTCCAATGCGGATCCAACAAAGATTCATATTATTGGACACAGCTTGGGAGCTCACATTGCAGGTTACGCCGGAGAGAGGACACCAAACCTCGGGAGAATTACAGGTTCATTGTCTATGTGATTAACATCGAAATCTTATGGGAAATATTTTTTTGGAGAATAATGACTTTTGGGATTACAACTTTTTACGTCTTTTCCAGGTCTTGATCCTGCGGGTCCCTACTTCGAGAACACTGACAAGGTCGTTCGCTTGGATCCCACTGACGCCATTTTTGTTGACGCTCTCCATACAGACGCCGAGAGTTTGGTTCCAAACATTGGTAAGTGCACACAAATACTAAATTTTAAGTTAACTGAATCGCAGCTATTCTTTATTTTTGTATTTTTTGAGCAGGATTCGGAATGATGGAACCTGTAGGTCACGTGGACTTTTACCCAAATGGAGGTAAAGACCAACCCGGATGTAATACTGATCCTTTGACACACATACAAATACAGGGAGGAATCTACGATGGTAAACCCCATTTTTTCAATTCTCTTAAGAAAGCAATATTGATTTTGAAATCAAGAAATACGCATACGGTATTACAGACCTCAATTCTATGGTGTACATCGGATGCACTAGAAGGCAAGGTTGTTTAATCACTGAAAAAATAAATTAAAACAGCAGAAATTCACAACATTCAGATACAAATTCTCATTGATGATCTCCTAGACAGTTTAAATCATTCTAACCAAAGAACCTTGGATTCAGGTACCAAACAGTTTATCGCTTGCAACCACCTCAGAGCTTACGAGTATTTCACAGAATCCATCAACAGTGTCTGTCCATTTGAAGCTTATAGTTGTGATTCTTATGATCATTTTAAGGTACGACTTCGTATCATTATCAGTCTTTGTAATGGAAATGTAAATGTTGATCCGATTTTATGATTTCGTTTTGGTACATGTAAACAAGTACTGTAGAATTAGTTTAAATCGGCGGAGGTGTCAATGTTCATGGGCAACCAAAATTTTACTGCTTCACGGGGACTTTATTTTGTAATATGGGTAACTCGTATATATGCAAAAAATTCAATGAATACCGTAAGTACCTCGATAATCTTTGTTCGTTTCGAATGTAAATTCACTGGTAAGGGCGACCCATAAAATCCACGAACATTGGTCCCAACGAACATTGTTGATTCCACACTCATCTATGAACAGGATGGAACGTGTCACTTGGATTGTTCCGTTGCTGGTAATTGTGGAAAGATGGGATACCACGCTGGCGAGTTAAAATCAGTGAAAAGCGCAGTCGGTAAAAAGTACTTCTTAAAAACAACAACACGTGATCCATATTGTGGTAAGTATTTTCAAACTTTTTCAGATGCACCAGGAAGCAGTGGAGTTATATACTTATAATTTGAAAGTATAATTTTACTATAAAAACACATTGGAAACAAACTTGTGGCAAACCAGTCAGTAGAGCGCTCGCTCCTTGATCGGAAGGTCGTGAGTTCGCGCCCCAGTTGCGACAACCCCAGGTCGATAAAAAAAAAAACAGGTAGCAACTGTTTCTTCGCCAAGCTCTCGGGTGTCTAGTAAAAGTCTAAATTTTAAGCACTTCACCGGCATCCAGTGACGTCTCATATGAGTGAAATAATCCTTCAAAGGACGTTAAACGGCAACAATCAATTAATCAAACCTAAGGCTGTTCAATGTTCTAATGAGTTGGGTTTAATTTGAATAAAAATATGTTGTTTTCAATAGGCATTAACACATCTCTTAATTTAAAAAAAATGATGCAATTTTGGCGAAGGAAGAGTTACTAACGCGGCGCGGGGAAAGAGAATCGAACCTCCCGATCACGAAGCAAACGCCCTACCACTAGGCTGGACAGCGAATAACAAGATTGCATTTGTAAAAGAGTTTCTAAGTGTACGTTTTTTTTCCAAATATTTCTCATCAAAATATGTTCTGCACCAAACTCTATTTCTTTGAATGCTTACATAAATGTTCCAAAAACTGTTACAGTTGAAAAAGACCATTTTAAAAGGTTATAAATACAAGGGAGTTCTGCTCTTTCAATTGGAGACAAAACTTCGTTTTTATTATGAATTCTGTCGAGGATTATGGCAGATAATGGGCAAATATAAAGGGGAAGACCTGGACACTTTGTCAGACTGGATTAAGTCTTTAAGAAATATATTAAAGAAACGTGTCAGAAAATTAAAAGATAATATGTGAACCATATATTCTTCCGTTTACTCTGAATCGGAAGTGGTAAAAGAATTAGAAAGACTACGTGAACAATTTGTTATGGTTCCAGCAAACAACACTTGTAACAATGTCGTCTTTGTAAGGTTCATTATTACAACTGTAATTTTGAAGAAGTTGGTTTCAGTACTACAACTGGAAATCCAACTAATACTCATAGTTCACTTTCTAAGAATGAAATTCTTCAAAATCACATATCAGTTTATTAAACTTTTAACATTCCAGTCAACAAAAGTGATTTTGTTCTGCCCTACCTATACTGGATTCCTAAAAGTCATAAAAAATATTTAACAAAGATACATTGCCGGGTCCAGCAATTGCTCTCCAAAGCCCCCATATCTACTCCTCACAAAAATGTTAACTGTTGTAAAGGAGGAACTTCAGATATACTGTGCTGCAGCATATATTCTAGAAGTGTGTAAATCAAATGTGGATTCTAAACAAACTCCAAAGAACTTTTTAGAAAATTAATATCACGGAATTTCTCAAAAGTCAGTAATATCAAAACATATGACATTTCGACACTCTAAACAACCTTTCTTCATAATAAATTAAAAACTAGGCTTTTTGAATCATAGACAATCGCTTCTTCAATAAAAATGGAATTTGGAAATGTTCATATGTGATTGTACATCTACAACTTACCATAGTAAAAAATCAGTCTGATTCTACACATAAGTTCTCTGAGGTTGGTATAAAAGTATGCTGGAGTTCCTCAATGACAACGTATATGTAGTCTTTGGAGACTAGGGCTTCCAACCATCTGTTGCAATTCTGATAGGCACTTATTGTGCTCCTTTATAAGCCAACCTGTTTCTATATTCCTACGAAGCAGAATTTTTGTCCAAAAACTTCTACATGAGAAAACAATTGCAGTGGCCTTGATATATCGACAACGTTTTATCAATTAACAATAGTTACTCCATTCAACTCGATATATACCAGTCAACTCAAAATAAAAGACACCACAGAGTCTTTCTCATCCGTTTCATATTTGTTTTATTGCCTATTGCCCCCCAAAATTGTGTCTCAATTCACTTTAAGGAATTATTAAATTCGTCGTGTTCATTGAATATTGATATAAATTGTAATATTGAACGATTCGACCAACGAAACAAATATACTTCAGTTTGCTGTATAATCTGTGTACAGAGTACCACTACGTAATCCGTGTTACCTTGGGTCATCCTTCTGGATCCCATGAATGGCGTGGGGAACTTAAGGCCAATATCCATGGCACAAACGGACAACTTGGTCAAAGAACTGTAACCGAAGAGTATGTATAATCTACATGTATATTTTCAATGTCTATACGACACTTCACCTTTATAGAGACTCTTTCTTTAATGCGTTATGCCCCAGCTGGAACATAGCAGATATGTCTGTTCAGGAATTAGAACTCACTTTTTCCCTCATAGCACCCAACTATTATTCATACCCATTTATATATTTTTTTAACCTACAGTTATGTTTATTTCCAACCTGGCAAGAGTTATTCTTACGTCATCGCAATACCTCATAGCATTGGTGACATCAAAGACGTCTCGCTTCAATGGGCTCACCACGGGTTGAGCGTGAACCCGTTCCAGTGGAATCTATTCAACCTTCGCCATCCAAAGCTTTATTTCGAAAGAGTAGAGGTGGTTTCAGGTGGCACTCATCAAAAGTGAGTGCTTAAATAATTTTACAGTTGTCATTTTTATTTCATATATTATGCTTTCATATTTTAAGTACCTACTCAATTTAGGCGAAAGAATTATCTAATTTGCTTAAAATCATCAAAATAATTTTGATTTGTGAATTTGAGCAAGAATGTGCTTTTTTTTCTCGGAAATATCGTAAGGTATCTTCCATAGGATTAAAAAAAAGAAACACCCCGCTACTGTTAGAACATTTGTGTGTTAATTCAGCTTTTCAAGTATAAATATTTAATCTAAAACAAACTTTTGTTTTAGAGTTGCCTTCTGTAGCACCGTAGGGACAGAAAGCGGAACTCAGAGAATCATCAACACGAAATGCTAACTAAAAAATTTTATATATTTATTACTGATATAAAACTATAAAAACAGCTGTTAGTTTCTTTTGTACTTACCTTTGATTTGTTATTTTATCTCCAAATTATCGATTTTTAAGAATTTGCATTCAAGAACTATTCCGAGAGAAAACATGCTTTTGAAACATAACTTAGTATTGCTGGATTGCTGAGGAATTCTCACTTTTAGCATTAATTGCATAATTGTTCCACTACATCGAAACAGATCCCACATTCTCTCTCTCTCTCTTGTGTGTGTGTGTGTGTGTGAAGGGGAGGGGGGTACTGGTACATGTGTATATTCTTTCTCACAGACGCCATATGGTTACGCCCTTGTCTGATCATAAATAAATCAAATCTAGAGATACTGCTTTGCAACATTTATTGGCAACAAAATATAACAACAGTTAACAAAACTATGATGACAAAGAAGTTATATACATTACAAGCTATTCTTAGTCCGTTCTGTAATGATCTTGACGTCATCACTGAATTTTGTTTAAATTTTCCATGATTCATAAGTTGTAACATGTTTGTAATAAACGTCAAGTTTCATTAATTCTACCTTATTTACAAATGTTTACTATTCTATTTTTAAGCGCAGTCGAACTGTCCCCTAGGGTAGATTTACAAAAATGGAGACCAATTATCTGCGCTTCTGTTAATTTTGTTGGTGCATGTAGTATAACGGACTCAGTGATTGGTCAAATTGATACACAATATAAAAGACGTCACTGACGAACATAAAAACATGAGACATAAGCAGAAGCATCGCTACTTTGTCTATCTGAAAGCCAAAGGCGTACAAGACGAAACACCTTACATTCACACCCCAAAACATTGAAGTGCGCCGATTGTGTGATAGCCCTGCTCTGTCTCTTGATGACCTGTATTAGCAAACAGATAATCGTCGTCAAAAATTGAAATTCAATAAATAGATACCATTTCTTATGAGTGTGTATTGATGATAAATGAAAAGTTAAAAGACAGAAGGAAATGCGCGCAAAAAGCTGTTACAGCCGCTATTCCCTACGCCACGCCCTGACAACGAACACGCCCTATTGTATGCGCTCCCTGCTCCATAGGTTCATTCCCTACAAAGACAATATAAACACAAATAAAAAACAAGCACAAAAAACGAAAGAAAATTGTCCTCTTTCTTTGAATATCATGCACCATGCCCCAATCATTACACATTGTTTGCCCTAAGACAGGCGACTGTTGTAAATCGTGAGTAATGAATGGGGCATGTGCGGTGATATCCAGATAAAGGCGTAGTTCCAGTTTCCGGTTGTCGATTCGACCATTTCTTTAGCAAGCAAACGTTATTCCAAGGTTCCATACGCCAACACTGGTCCAATAGTGACGTATCCATCCTCAGATGCGCTACCTTTAGAAATAAGGTCATCGGATTTAATAAAGAGCCCTACTCCTAGTCTGAGTTAAATTTTCTACTGCAATTTCTTGTCATAAATTTTACGATTTGTTATGTAGATACTAAGGCGAATTTTACCTCTTTGCTGGAAACAAAATATGAATAATTTATTGCAATGGAAAATAAATGTTAATTGTTTTCCTTATATTAATTGTGTTTGCATAAAGAAATTACATTATTCTTTCATTTATTAAGCATATAATTTTACGAAATAGTTTTAGTACCACACTATTATATGTTCAACATTCGAAATATTTCTGGCTCGCATGCAAATATTTGAAAGCCCGGTTGCAGTGTTTTAAACATGACAAAAACAAATATTGCTTAATCTACACAAAGCAACAATATGCACTTCTTTTTTCAATGTGTGGGACATTGCTGGCTTAAAAAATGTAATATATTTTTTATGTGAATATTTTTGAGAGCTATAATGCATGTGAACATTTTATCTGTATGTCCTTTTAATATAAACATATTATGTCAAAATGAAAATCTAAATTATGACTTCTTAAGAACATCATGCAAATATTTTGATTTAATTAAAGGATATACTAGTATGGATAAGGATGATTAATACTAGTACATGTCTTTACAATGATATGTTAAACAAGATTCATGGAACAATGTGCACTTGTAAACCCCATTTTAGAAAAAAGAGAAAAAATCTAAGTGAATGCTACCTTAATAGTGTCAATGAGTAGAAAAAAAGTGTTAAAGAATTTACATTAAATTGGATACCTTAGACATAGAAATATACGTATGGAATATTTAGAGAGTTAAAACTCACCGGTATCTCCTGCGCGGAAAGCCAGTATAGGTAAGTCATCCTTGTACGTTATGTATCCCTCGTCTGATCGCCATTTGAAGTCGTTACTGTCACAATTACAGGGCAGAGATGCATTTGCGCATGTGCCAGTGTCACCACATGCGCAATTTCCACTACCTGGCTTGGCTCCAGCAAAGTAAGAAGACGGTATTTCGTAGTTACTGAACTCGCTACTACGATTTGTCCAAAATGTTGTCCAAGAATCCATTTGATGAGGATTGTGTATAACAGAGCCCTTGCATTCCCATCTTAGATATTGTTTGCAGTATTTTGAAGCATCAATAATTGCAATCACGTGGTCAATGGAAACACTATAGTTCAATTTTGCTATGTACTCTCCTGCACCTTCGAATCCAAATACTCTGGTACGTGATTCTCGGTTATGACCTAAAAGAAATTATGATTACACATACTAGCATATGCTATTCCCACAATTCATTGCCTTGACGAATCAGGGAACTTTCTTTGTCATTTACAAGAATCAACACATTTTGAGCACCATATCATTTCCATATCTTACCTATCACAGTCAAACCCACTCCACCTTCTGCTTCCATATCACAATGCAGCCATACTGGTTGTAGTTCAGGTTTCCCAGACCATTTGTCTTTTCGTTCGGGTTTTAGTTGAACCATGCCACTTTCTATCATTCCCCATTCGCGTAGCTCACTGCACGTGGAAGCTGCAAGTAACAAACAGAAGTCACTGGTTCGTATCGCATACTAGAGAAAAAGTTCGAACAATTTTGAGGATTTCTAGCCAGCTTTCCTAAGATGCAATTTATAAATATTTGACGTAAATTTTACGTAAATTCAGATGAGAAAAAAAAAGATTTAAAAGTCTCTCACTATCGCAGTTGTTTCACTCCGATAACCACCATCGAAAATACATATATATTGATGATGACAAAGAAACCAAAGAAAAGATATAGTGTTTAGTTTACCAAAAGGCCTGCACGGGAAGGTATTGCAGTCCTCAGTGCCATTGCTTGTTCCTTCGCATGGTGCAGTGAGATCACCATATGAAGTCGTATTGCATTCTCGAGTTCGCCATCTTATTCCTGTTCCACAGGTGGCGCTGCATCTCGACCAACCCGACCATGTCATCCAGTCTCCAGGAACTGAGAAAAGCATTCATAAAAAAATTCTTTTCCACCCAATGTTTAATTTGGTTTGCAATCGAAAATGATGTTATACAAAAGTACAGCAATGTATAATGATAAATACAAGAATAAATGGGAAAAATGCAGAGAAAGGGGTGGTAGGTTTGCGGTGAAAGCGCACAACGTTAAACAGATAACACTCAAGCCTATGCAAATTTTCAAATGACCTATATGAAAAAAAAAAATAAAAGTGATATTATGAATATCTTTTTTTTTAAAATCATTTACTTGTAAAATTTTACTACAATTATTCTTTTCATTATTTGTTACAAATTGGTATTATAAATAACATAATCTTAGTCATACTCGGACAAGGATTTAATCCACATTCTTGTTGTTCCTGATCCGCCCCTTCGCAGTCCGCGCCTCCGTATCGTGGTCCATCACAAGTCCTGTTTCTATATTGTAAACCCCCACCGCAGGTCACCGAACAATCTCCCCATACGGACCAAGTCATCCACACGCCGTCCTCTGTGATAAATCAAATAAGTAACCACAATTTAAACTATATCAGGATTAAAAAAATAAATATGAAGTTCTACTGAGCAATTTTTGTATACGAGAATATTGCAAACTGAGTTGCATACGTGGTCACATCAGCAACAAACATACATGTGCTACACAATGTCTGTAATATTTTACATTTATTTGTAAGAAAGGGTGAAATGGTCTTGCTTTAAAACCACCGAATTTGTTGATTTGTTGAACTTTTCATCAATTTCATCTGTTAACATCCGCCACCATTCCAAATCAAACAATAATGTCACCAACTATTCATATCTAAACTAGAGAGTGCATTAGTATTTGATTTGAATTTGTTTTAATCTTTCAATCCCATTTTTAAGAAGAATAAATGTGAGTGCACTACTGAGAGTTTTTAATGATATCCAAATTAACAAAGCATACTCAGGAGACCATCACCGAGAAATTTATCACAACAAATTTCCTTCACCAGTATCATGTGATACCTGGACGACCAATCAGACGCTTTATATAAGAGCTTGCGGACTGACAGGGATGGGTATTGCAACCTTGAATTGAATATTGACCACCAACGCAAACACCACCAAGACAGACCCTACTACGCAGTCGCATTCCTCCGCCACAAGGAACACTACATGCGTACCAAGGAAACCATGAACTCCAACCCGTAGCTATGTCTGAAGAAAGAATTTGTCGTCACCAGGTACTGTTTATTCGCAATGAATTGTAAATACGAGTGAATCCATATCCAATACTACTTGTCTATGCGACTTAGTAAGTCATTCGTCATTTGTCTAAAAGTAGTTTTAATTCTAAAATTATTTCCATCAACAAGGAACTTATGTAGAAAGGGCGCAATTTTTGTCCATTTAAAAATCATTGAAAATGAATTTACCTACCTGGACAGTTTTGTGTATTACAATCCTGGGTTTCTGACCATGCCCCAGAGCAATTCTTACCCCCATGAAGGGGACCATCACATGTACGACTACGCTGCTGAGATCCGCCCCCACAAGTAACATCACAAGTCCCCCAAACCGACCACTCCTTAAACACGCCGTCCACTGTAACATTGTCAGCATTAATATGACAAAGTGAAAAAAAATATCATTTATGGATATACCAAATATGTGTAATGTATTTAGTACAAACAAGATTCAAGATAAATTATTTCAAAATATTTAACTAAATAACTTATATTCTTAACCATGACACATTCATCAGAAAGCAAGTACTTTTCTTGTTTATCAATTTATATGATTTTTCCACTTTTCCATTTTTAGATTTTTTTTGACATAAATGATCAGATTGTTTGTCACAATCTTAATATCCAAAATGTTATATTTCCCTGGAGTGCTGAAAGCAAGAAACACACAGTGAATTGCAGTAAATTCCTGCAAACTCGTGTCATTTGACACGAATTTATAAGAATTTGACAAGATGTGAAAAACTATATCTAAAACACCAAAACATTGAAACGCGAAAAAACATCATAGATTTCGTCATCTGTAAAAGAAATATTCTTCTTGGCCTCTGACCAGGACACGGTTGTGGATTGCATTCTTGAGACTCTTCACTTGGTCCAGTGCAGTTCGATCCTCCATAAAATGGACCAAGACAATCCCTAGAGCGGATCTGTATCCCAGTACCACAAGACAAACTACACACTTCCCAGTCATTCCAGTTTTTCCAAACGCCATCCACTGAAATTGAAAAAAAATACTGGTTTTAAACAGATGTTAATTTGTAAATATGAATACAAACTCATTGAAAAAAACTTAAAAGATTCTCTAAAATCTAATTCTTTTACACACCTGGGCACGGGTGTGTATTACATTCCTGGTAGTCATCTATTGGACCTGTACAATTTGCTCCGCCATGATACGGCCCATCACAGGTCCTATTCCTCCTTTGTGTTCCTCCTCCACAAGTGACATTGCATGATTCCCAGTAACCCCAAGACATCCACTCTCCATCAACTGAAAAAAAGAGATAAAGAGAACTAGTACACTGGATTCATATTTTAACATAACTCTAAATAGGATTTGGGTGTAAATGCTTCCTACTTGGACATGGATGTTCATTACAACTGGTCGATTCTTCAAAAGCCCCTGAGCAGTTGTCTCCTCCGTAGAAAGGTCCGATGCAGGATCTGTTTCTCCACTGAACTCCACCTCCACACGTCAGACTACATTCATACCACTCCGACCAGTTGCCAAACAATCCATCCACTAGAAGGCAAAAGCAATTTCACATTTCTCCAAATTTTCTGTGGGCAGTTCAAAAGAAAATATTAATAAATAAAAGTAAATGCTGATTTGATCTTGCTCTCGTAATTTTAAGCACATACATGTATGTAAACAAAAAAACACATAAAATTTAATGTAAAATAATGACAAAGTTCCATCACCTGGACAGTGATGTGTATTGCAGTCCCTGGTGTCAGTACTATTTCCGGAACAATTCAATCCGCCGTGGTAGGGGCCATCACATGTGCGATATCTCGACTGATTTCCTCCACCACAAATTTCGCTACAGTTATCCCATACTGACCAGGTATTCCAAATGCCATCGACTTAAATTATTATTTTCCATTAGCACACTGGTGTAATTACAAAATTATTAAAGATAGTTAATAATACAATAATAATTATGACGTTATTTCATACAAAGAAGATTGTCATACTTGGACAGGGAAAAGTGTTGCAACTGCTTGAGTCGTCCTCCTCACCCTCGCATGGTTTACCATCGAAGAAAGGTCCATCACATGTTCGATTACGTAAGCGTGTTCCACCTCCACAAGTGGCATTACATGAACCCCAATCACCCCAGGGAAGCCAAAGGCCATCCACTGTAACAATCACGTAGTATTTTATCATTCCACACAAAATTAAACAGTTCTACGAAACTATTACGCTCTCTATAAACACCAATACTAAATAGGGTGCCTGCAAAACGATCTTTTATTTTACATATAAAGCAACTACTGCAGACTACGACACGGACAGAACAACAGTCATATGTAGTGTAGTAACTTTCTACAGCGTGGCAGTATTTACTAAGCGACGCTGACGAACGATACTGACTTGTCGGAATTGCAGAATTTCAACCATGTCACAAGAGATCTGAAACAAACCGTGCGATGATGTTATGAAATGAAAATGACAGATGAACAGAGGGTGATTCATAGTAATTTGTTTTGTTTATTTACCTGGACATGGGAAAGTGTTACATTCCTGATAATCAATCCAAGAACCGTTACAAGAAGCACCACCAAAAAATGGTCCTAGACACGTGCGCTCACGTGATTGATTCCCTCCTCCACAAGTGACGTCGCAACCTTCCCAAGTACCCCAAGAATTCCAAACTCCATCAACTAAAATAAAGCATAGATAAAGAAAAGTAAGTTTTTGACTGACTTTCCATTACACATAGAGTTCAATTACATCAAGTTTCACTGTACCTGGGCAATTATGATCATTGCATGTTCTGTTCTCGTGAAAATTTCCCATGCAATCACTTCCTCCATAAAAAGGTCCAACACAGGAACGTGATCGGCTTTGCTCCCCTGATCCACAGGATAAAGAACAGTCTGTCCACGCTGACCACTCCATAAATACGCCGTCCACTAATAAAAGAAAGTATAGATTTTTTATTGTGGTTCTTAATAAATACATGCATATACATTTATGCACAAATTTGATTCTAAAA
This sequence comes from Saccostrea echinata, assembly GCF_033153115.1. Taxonomy (NCBI): domain Eukaryota; kingdom Metazoa; phylum Mollusca; class Bivalvia; order Ostreida; family Ostreidae; genus Saccostrea; species Saccostrea echinata. Next base: position 10,376,411 of record NW_026889759.1, on the reverse strand, counting down.
ATATGAATATTCAGACCGATGCTCAAACAAATGTAGTACCTGGACAGTTATGTGTGTTACATTCTCGAATCTCACTGACATTTCCCACACAATCCTGTCCATTGTGATACGGGCCATCACACGTTCGGTTTCTTAATTGTGTCCCCGTACCACATGTCATGCTACATTCTGTCCACTTGGACCATGGATTGAAAACACCGTCAACTATAAATAGATATATAGAAATATTTGAATTGTACAATGACAATTGTAACGTGTTAAAAAGGTACATTACAATCTTCTACTTTCTTACCAGGACATGGAAAATCGTTACAATCTTTTAGTTGTATAGACTCTCCTGTACAATTTTGTCCACCAAATTTATTCTCCGTACAGTAACGGTATCTTTGAGATTGTCCTTTCCCACATGATACTGAACAGATGCCCCATGAAGACCATAGACTCCACTCTCCATCAACTACATAAATGATGTGCTTTAATGAAAGTTTAAAATACATTTTACTATTCTATTGATAATATTGAATATTGCTGGAATTTACCTGGACAAGGAAAGTCTCCACAAGTCTCGCTATTATTCCGCGGTCCAATACAATCCTTGCCACCAAAGAATGGACCTATGCAGCTTCGACTCCTGTTTCGCATAGACCCACCGCATGAAACGGGGCAGTTTGTCCAGGTTGTCCATTCAGTGAATAGTCCATCAACTAAAAATATATATTAACAAGAGGCCCAAGGGCCTTAACGGTCACCTGAGTACAACAATTTAGAGGATCCATAAACTGATAAACGAAGCTTTGTTGCCCAATAGCAAGGAAAATAGTACGATTAAGATCATAATAGATGTCTGTATTATTACCTCTCACATTGGCCTCACTTGGCCTTTGAAGAACATTTAAAAAGATGTTATTTTTGTTTCATTTTTATTCATCTATTATTCTCAAGTCTACCTGATTATTAAAACTATGAAAGTACTTTTTGCATTATACAATAAATGTTCTTGCATTATTTTCTTATTCTATTAATCTTTCAAATACATTATCTATAGTGATTAATTATCAAAGGTGAATGGCAAAGGTGAATAACTTCACTCAGTAGAATACAAATTAATAGAGCCCTGGCAAGGACCAGAACACTTGACTAAATGGTCCAGATGTTCAAAATTCTGGTAAAAATACCTTGCATATTAAAACTTTTACTCTGTTTGCTTCTAATATGCCCAGGAGCAGAGGAGATTTTCAAAGAAATAATGCATTTTCACTATTTAACACAGCCCTACCCTAACACCAGAACCCATGACCTAGGGTCATGAAAATTTACAAATTTGGAAGAGGTATACCCTCATCATCATAACTATGCAATTAGTTGAAGATTTTCAAAGAATTCACACATTTTCACTATATAATCAAACCCCCCCTCCCCCCCCCCCCCGAGAAACAACAGAACCCCTGGGACCACAAGTTTTAAAAATTTTGTAAAAGCATCCTTGCTCATCATAACTATACACTTGTTTCTTTGCTTTATAACCAGGAGTTAAAAAAACATATTTTGAAAGAAATTATGAATTTTCACTATATAATCAATAGAGTCCCCCCCCCCCCCCTTCACCAGAACCCCTGACCCAGGGGCCATGAAATTCACAATTTTCAAAGAGGCAGCCATGCTCATCATAACTATGTACTCAGTTAGTATATTTCATACCAAGGAGCAGAGAAGAAGATTTTCAAAGATTTAATGCATTTTCACTATATAATCAATAGAGCCCCCCACCCCCTAACACCAGAACCCCTGACCCAGGGACCATGAAATTCACAATTTATGAAGAGGCAGCCATGCTCATCATAACTATGTACTTAGTTAGTTTATTTGATACCCAGGAGCAGAGAAGAAGATTTTCAAAGAAATAATGCATTTTCACTATATAATCAATAGAGCCCCACCCTAACACCCAAACCCCTGACCCAGGGGCCATGAAATTCACAATTTTGGAAGAGGCAGCCATGCTCATCATAACTATGTACTCAGTTAGTATATTTCATACCCAGGAGCAGAGAAGAAGATTTTCAAAGATTTAATGCATTTTCACTATATAATCAATAGCACCCCCCTCCTAACACCAGAACCCCTGACCCAGGGGCCATGAAATTCACAATTTTGGAAGAAGCAGCCATGCTCATCATAACTATGTACTCAGTTAGTATATTTCATACCCAGGAGCAGAGAAGAAGATTTTCAAAGATTTAATGCATTTTCACTATATAATCAATAGAGCCCCCCACCCCCTAACACCAGAACCCCTGACCCAGGGACCATGAAATTCACAATTTATGAAGAGGCAGCCATGCTCATCATAACTATGTACTTAGTTAGTTTATTTGATACCCAGGAGCAGAGAAGAAGTTTTTCAAAGAAATAATGCATTTTCACTATATAATCAATAGAGCCCCGCCCTAACACCCAAACCCCTGACCCAGGGGCCATGAAATTCACAATTTTGGAAGAGGCAGCCATGCTCATCATAACTATGTACTCAGTTAGTATATTTCATACCCAGGAGCAGAGAAGAAGATTTTCAAAGATTTAATGCATTTTCACTATATAATCAATAGCACCCCCCTCCTAACACCAGAACCCCTGACCCAGGGGCCATGAAATTCACAATTTTGGAAGAAGCAGCCATGCTCATCATAACTATGTACTCAGTTAGTATATTTCATACCCAGGAGCAGAGAAGAAGATTTTCAAAGATTTAATGCATTTTCACTATATAATCAATAGAGCCCCCCACCCCCTAACACCAGAACCCCTGACCCAGGGACCATGAAATTCACAATTTATGAAGAGGCAGCCATGCTCATCATAACTATGTACTTAGTTAGTTTATTTAATACCCAGGAGCAGAGAAGAAGATTTTCAAAGAAATAATGCACTTTCACTATATGATGTATATAGCCCCGCCCTAACACCCAAACCCCTGACCCAGGGGCCATGAATTTCACAATTTTGGTAGAGGGCTCATTGCTTATTACAATCATGCCAACAGTTTGACTGCTTGATGTCCAGGAGTAAAGAAGAAGATTTTTAAAGATTGCTTTAATTTTGGTGGTTTTAGTCCCACCCCTCAGGCCCCAGGGGGGCAGGGACCATGAAATTCACAATTTTTGTTCCCCTTCACCCATAGGTGCTATATGCCAAAATTGGTTGAAATTGGTTGAGTGGTTTCAGAGAAGAAGCTAAAAATGTTCAAATGTTAACGCACGACGAACGACGAACGCCGACGGACAAAAACGGATAGCAATAGGTCACCTGAGTGACTCAGGTGACCTAAAAATGTGTTCGAAGCATACAGTGTTAGTAAGGCTGAATGTATATCTTGTGGTAATCAAAATGCCAAGATACCTGGGCATTCCTTAGGAAAGCATTCTTGACTTTCTTCATCTGTTCCTGTGCAATTCTTCCCGCCATTGTACGGTCCGTCACAAGTACGGTTCCTGGACTGTGTACCCAACCCGCAAGATACGTCACATTGTGACCATTCTTGCCATGTATTCCATATACCATCCACTATAGAAAACACTTATCTACCACTACTTACGAAAGACTGTTTACTCCAATGTAGCATTGACGGAGATCCTTCTTCCTTCTTAATAGTATTTAATAGGAAGGAAGGGTAAAGCGTCTTTGCTACAGAAGGAGGAAAATACAGCAACAAAAGCAAGTGACTACAATGAGTACAACAGTGACATAATTTATATGAAGTTCATACACTTTTAGAGGATAAGCTGTGTATAGATCATGGACAGAAGGAAGTATTCAAAATTTATAAATTTTTAGTTTTCATGAGCAAAAAATCATCAAAGCAGATAAACCATTGAAAGCTTACACCATAGCATACAAAAGCAGACGATACACACCCTGAGTAGTATTAACATACCAGGACAACTGGAAGGATTACACGACGTTGTTTCGCTGGATGAACCAATGCACTCTGCACCGCCGTGTTGAGGCTCTTCACAGATTCGCGTACGAACCATGAAACCTCGTCCACAAGAATGGGAACAATCTGACCAATTTGACCAGCTTTGCCAAAACCCATCCACTATAAAGAAATAAATGTGAAATTTAAGAAAAAAGCCAACATTGTTCATTTCGATATTTATAAGCAATAAGTTATAATGAGTGTCTTTACCTGGACAGGGGAATGTATTACAATCTTTCACTTGGGCCCATTCACCGGTGCAATTTTGCCCTCCGAAATAAGGACCCTCACATGACCTATTTCTAAAATGTGTGCCATTCCCACAAGTCAAGGTACATTCGGACCAATTTGACCAAGTTTTAAAAACACCATCAACTGAAAGACGAAGTCATGGACATTTAAAGAGTGTCCAAAAAAGAATCAAAGCTTATGCAAAGAAATATTAAACAACACATTACCTGGACAGGGGAATGTGTTGCAATCTTGCATCTCTAAAGACGGCCCAGAGCAGTTGTTGCCTCCGAACAAAGGTTGTTCGCAACGGCGTCTGCGCCAAACAGATCCTCCTCCGCAAGAGACATTACAGGAGGTCCAGTTGGACCATTCATGCCAGAAACCATCGACTGTGAAACAGCACACAGCAAATACACGACACAGCACAGCACACAAAGCACACAGGAAAAACAGATACAGTTATGGAACATTTCAGAAGTCACTTGGGTTAACTTTTATTTAGAGTGTTTATTAACTAAATATTCAATTCAATTCCTTTTTTCTTTTTGTCATACTAATATTCTAGATGGACTTACATCTCATTTCTTAAATATATATTCGTGAATATCTGAAATTGTTCATAACCTTAAAGTTCAAAATGTTGGTTATACGAAAAAAGCCACTTCACTGCACTGCAATTCGAAAAAAAACTATTGTGTGTAACTTACCCGTAGAGTATTTACATGAAAACATAAAAATTCTGTGCCATTACCTGCACAAGAATGAGTGTTGCATAATTTTGTTTGGTTCCAATCTCCCTGACAGTCGGTGCCATTATAGAAAGGACCCGTACAATTCCGTGATCTTGTCTGTTCTCCGGTGCCACAACGACGACTACAATCTGTCCACGTACTCCAAGTTTCCCAAACGCCGTCAACTAATAAACAGACCAACAAAGAAAGTGAAAGCAATTGGTATTATTAAGCCTTCTTTTGAAAAAAATACTATGAATTGTCCTTACTTGGACACTCGAAGTTGTTGCATGTTTGACGTTCCTCATCGGGACCTTCACAGGGATCTCCGTTAAAAAGTGGTTCATTACACGCTCTCCTTCTAGCCTTTTCTCCTCCACCACAAGTTACATTACAGTGGTCCCATTCAGTCCACGGTTTCCAAAAACCATCAACTGAAAGAAAAATTCTTTTAGAGAGTTATTTCGTTTGTAAAGAACAGATCACTTTACCTAATGGATTTTTGCAATTTATACCTGGACATGAAGTAGTGACGCAGACTCTTTCTTCAGTATTGTTTCCCGTGCAGTCACTACCACCGTGCAAAGGACCCACACAAGTTCTGTTTCGCCACTGTGTACCGTTGGCACAAGTCACAGAACAATCCGACCAAATCGTCCAATCAGTCCACACACCATCCACTACAAAAAAAAACAATTGGGCAATATTTTATATCAATCTTCATATTTCATCAATGCATAGGTACCAAAATGTAAAAAGTTTTCTTTTAACATTCACCTGGACAAGGATCTTCGTTGCACCGTCTTGATTCCTCAGAATGTCCTATACATCCATCTCCACCATGTTTTGGCATGTTACATTCTCGTGTCCGATTCTGTATTCCACCTCCGCAAGTTACTGAACAAGTATCCCACTCACTCCACATTTTCCACGAACCATCCACTAAGTAAATACATCACACATAGCATATACCCTTTGGATAAATTATTTTTCCAATACTGGAAAAGCATTTACATTGCATGACAATGTTTACCTGGACAGGAGAATGCATTGCATGCCTCAATTTCATCTTCTGGTCCAACGCATTCTTTTCCTTCATAGAATGGTCCTTTGCATGTGCGAGAACGATTCCTTGTGCCGTAACCACAAGTAACTGTACAATCGGTCCATTGAGCCCATTTCTCCCAAACCCCATCAACTAAAGGAACGTAATAAAATGTTAATATAAAGCCATCAAATCTTTGAAGTTAAACATTAAATCGGTAATTACAGATTAACTTGCCTGGACACTCTTTTGGAAAGCAAGATGTTGTTTCTTTGTAGTCGCCTGTACAGTTTTGACCGTAATGGTATGGCCCAATGCAAGAACGGGTTCTATATTTGGTCCCATTGGCACAGGATACGGAACAATCTGACCAAGTCGACCAGTCCTCCCAAACACCATCCACTGTCACATTGAATATTACATGCAGCTTATGAGTTAATGTTATTGACAGTTAGTACACATATAGGGGTTCCGAGCACAGGAAACATGCTAATAACATGCTAGGTACCGTGTGTTTGGACATAGCAGTAGCAGGCTTTTGATTTGTAAAGAAGTTTGATAGTTGTGGTTGAGAATTTGCGGGAAATACTGAAGCTGGAAAAGGGATATGCACATTTATTTTACCATAGCAAGAGACGTTATTGCAAGTCTCGTTTTGATAAGCACTGCCTAAGCAGGACCCCCGAGACGTGTCGCATTGTCTTTGGCGGGAAGTTGTCCCGCCATCACATGAAGCAGTACAAGCTGACCAAGCTTCCCATGTTAACCAAACGCCATTTCCTACAGAAATCACGTCACATTTAGTCAATCTCTTACTTTCGAGCAAAGAGTGACTGAGGACGTTTTCTTTGAAAATGCAAAAATTATATAACGTAGAAAAATGGAGAAGAAAAAGATTTTTGTTTCCCTTTGAAAACACTGCCAAACCTTCTTATAAGCAAAATTTGAAATTGCTGTGATCAAACAGGTATTGTAAATTTCAAAGCAAAATTTTGCAATATGTGAAAGAGTTTTAATAAAGTGTTGTGGTAATGAAATTTAATGCATGTGTATAGTACTAGTATGAAAGAATATTGATACAGTTTGTCTCACACATGAAGACGTAATTGTGAAAATGTGAACTCCAGAAAGCTCAGAAAAGTGATGAAATATCATAGTGAAACAGTGAAAAAACACATATAATACGTAGTATGTTATAAATCAATAAATAAAGTACAATAGACTTGTGTGTATTACAATTTTGTGAAAGATATAATAGTGTACGAAATATACTGGTATACAAAGAAATATTTGTCTTGTGCTTTTATTTTCTTTGTTTTAATTGTGTTAATTTTAATGACGAAATATTTGCTTTAACAGTAAAGAGAAAAAAATATATATTTTCAACACACCTGGACACATTTTCATCGTGCATGGTTTAAACTCAAGGTCATCACCAGGGCACTTACGACCGCCAAAATTTGGAGGAGGGTGGTTACAGACACGAGTGCGCGTGCGAGTTCCGTTTTCACAGGTGACGGAACATTCTCCCCAGGAAGACCATAAACTCCATGCCCCACGCACTGCAAAAGAAATTTACCTCACAATTATCTACTTAAGGTTGTCCATTCCTCAGGTTTTGAAAATCAGCAGTTAAGTAATAAAAATGCTCACAAGAATATCTCTGATTTCACAAAGTATTTAGTATTTACCCAATTGTATTTTTTAAAAGTTCATCATTACAGTTAATCATATTATATAGGGAAATTATCAAATCTCAAATATTTTTTCAGGAAACGCAAATAAAAGTACCAGGTATGGATTTTCTTATTAAAATTGATCAACAGTTATATCTTGGAATAAAAAAAAACTATAGGTATCCAGGCATTCTAAGAAAAATGCATGTTTTTTTTTTATACTTAAAAAGTTTCTAAGACTTCAAGGCAAATTGAATCATATTTAGATAGGATGTCCTTAATCACACAAACATTTTTTTCAATATCTTTATCGCAAAAAAAAAATTGTGTATCTTTTTACGAAACCATCTGGGCGTCTCCATATGAGTGAAAAATTCTCGAGAGGGACGTTAAACAATAAACAAACAAACAATCGAAGCCATCTGTTTACCCATGCACTGAACTCCAGCGATAACAGAACACTGGTCAGATTCCACTCGGCGACATTGATGAAGAAAAGATTCGTCTCCTGAGCATTCCAGTGTCACAATATCCAAGTCCTCAGCTTTGCCATACGTTCCATTGGTCAGTGCTTAAAATAATCAGAAGATCAAGAAGACACTCTTTATTTTGTGGACATTATACGTTTAGTACACAGAAATAGAGTAAACAAGATATTCTATAACAAATAGTATGGAAAATACTTTTTTACCGATATGGGCTCCAAGGAAACCTCGTTGTTTGCACGCGATGTCTGCTGCCTTTTGATTCCACTTCTCTCCACATACTTGTAACCATTTCTTGGTATGGCTATTGAATATATCTACACGTCCTTCTCCGAACTTTACACCGTTCTTCAAACGTACCATTCCTAGTGGACAGTAAAATGTGATCAATTAATGACATTGAATTAATTTTCCCTGGTTTTACTCTGAACCCTTATTTGATAAGTCTAATGTTAAATTATTTTAAACTGCTTAGATAAAATGCAGGCAGTTAAAGTGATAAGATCAGTACCATTGCATGGAACTCCATCGCATGCCATTGTTTCGTTTACAGGACCAAGACAATAACGGTCAATGCCGGGTTTTCCACCATTTCCACAAGACCGTGTGCGAGAGCGAGAGCCTATTCCACAGGTGTGCAGGGTAGAGCACTCTCCCCACGTTCCCCAGTCTTCCCACACTAAAAGATACAGATCATATTCATTCCAAAAACAAAATTTCAATAAAAGATACAGAAGTGATTGCAAAGACGCCCATTATATAAAGATGTTTAGAAATACATTTTAGAGCTTTCATAAAGTATTTTTAACATCTTACTTGGACACTTTCTAAATTGACATGCTTTGTATTCGATATCACGTCCATAGCACTGAGATGAGGACAGATCTGCTCCATTATCTAGGTTTTTACACTTCCTCTGACGGACATGGTAACCGTTGCCACAAGAGGTAGAGCACTGAGACCACTCAGCCCATGACGCCCAGCCCAAACTATCCTCTAAAATAGCAAGAAATGATGAGTATACGATGCTTTGGGTAAGAAATCGCGCGTGTATATACAATTAACTTAAAATGAATCTTCCCTAAGCAACAGGTTTTGTCGGTTTTCCTTGGTAAATTTTCATAGAAATGGAAGGTTCTTTTTTACCTTCAATATCACAGACATCTCCTTTCCATCCATTCTGACACAGGCAGAAGTAGGTTCTGTTTCCGGTTACAGCGGATACCGTATCCAAGCAACGCCCATTGTTCTTACACGGGTGATTTCCACAAGGCCCAATGGCATCCTACAGCAAATTTTTCATACACATTCCATTCAATGTAGATCTAAGTTTTCCAAGCTGATATTAAAATAAGCAGTAGCATTTTGGTAGAATTCCATGCAACATTATTTTTATTCATCTTTGCAAGATTGTTTATTAATACTTAAAACCGTTACATGAAATTGTTTTATTAAAATTAGAACAGAAAGGTAGGGGAAATACTTGTTGCAAACAATTTCAGAGAATTTTTCTGTTTTTAGTAACCATGGAAATATCTTTTACCGAAATCAAAATCCAAAAAACCGAGGCATAGTATTGTGTATCTTGGTGTAATCTACAAGAGACCAAAAACTGTAGGAAGAGTAACGGTTAAACAAAATGTCTTCAGACAAACAAACAGAACGGATGGACGGCTGACACCTTACCATTGCATAAGCTCTTCTGATCTTTGACAAAACGATTATTTCTAATCTAATGGGTCTGTGTAACACTTATCAATTTCAAAATTAAGAAATGTTGCAAAGTTTAGAACGCTAATATTTTTATTTGAAATTCTTAGAAGATCGATGGGACACGATCAACAATTTTGACCAAATATATTATTTCCTTTTTCAAAAGGGGACCCAGACTGACAAAGAAAAAAAAATCCATCCCACATCGTATAGACAAAAATATTCACGACCCCTTTGCCTACTTTTAGTATGTAGCCACTTTTACGAGCACATGCCAATTTTTCATATTCTTTTCATGTTTGTAAAAAATGTTTACATATTTGAAATAGAAATAGAATTGAATGACGGGTTGAACTCATAGTTCTTTTAAACAATTAATACTACTTAGTCTTTTAGTCAAATTTCTTAACCTAAAAAAAATTTAACACTTCAAAAGTTAAAATTTTGAAGTTTAGGATAAATCCGAAAAAAAAATATTTAATTTCATTTCAGATAGTTAACCTAATTTTACTTATCAAGTAAAGGTTTAAAAATGCAACGTTTGGAATTTAATTTTTTTTTCCTGGACTAAAATTTTAAAATTACAAAAAGCAATATCACTTTTTTTTCTTTTTTTTTAAATTAAAATTTTTTTAACCAAACATATAAAAAATCTTAAAGAAATGTGACGTTTTAAAAAGTTTTACACCCATACAAAAGCCTTTGGTAAATTGTAATTTCATAGCAGCTGAATCGCTCCAAACGTATGCATTATCTGCAACAGAGATATGTTTTCCGTGATCTGAGGAACGAAGCGCACGATAGCAGCTCATTAGCAATACTGAATACCTTCGCTAGCGAAGTAAAAGTACCATAAGATAAAGTTTGTTTTTGCTGCAACTTGTCTTTTAGTTTCCTAAACAAAATAAGTTTAGGTATTTTAACAAGGTTTCTTGCAAGGTACTGTTATAATCAATAATTAGGGATTAAATAAACTTTCAAAACTTGTGTTCTATGACTTCTGTCATATATCCATGATTTTTTAAATCTCACTAAGATAAAAGGATAAACAGTGACTTACTAACAAAGTATATGATACATATCTATTGCAAAAAAAGCTTATATACTTTTCTGTACAATTTTTAAATTCTTTAATTTTCAGTGAATTGTTAAATATTAATAAAAATAATTTAATTCATGGATTAAATTGAAGATAATGGAATGTAAAAAATTTTATCATCATCTAATAATTTTGTTCAAGATAAAGAAGACAAATGTAAAGCAATAATTAAAATTAATTAATTATGAATGTCTCATTGAGTCAATGGTTTCTGACAAAAAAGGATGTGCATATATAAACTTTTCACATACCCTGGATAATCATGTTTCATAATAAAAGTTAAGTGCAGAAAAAATACCATTTTGTCATTTGCAACGGTAGTATATGCAAAATAAAATTTAATTCTTCTTAAACTTTTTTCAATCTTTATTAATCATTTTTGGTACTGTAATTAATATCCGGAAACTCATTATGTTTGGTGTTTATATCTTAATAAGGTACCCCTATGGGCGGCGGAAGGGTAAAAAAGACGTTTATGCAAAACGAATGATTAATTTGCAAAAAAAAAAAAAAAAAAAAAAAAATACTTAAATTCAAAACAAATAGCTTAAGATAAAATCAACAGACTCTATTGCAAAATCAACAGACTTGCAAAATGATACAAAACCAACAGTCATTTAACTAAATTGACGCTAAATGGCGTGCAAAAAAAGAGCAGTAATAATCTGAATTCACGCTAGATGACACGTGAGTCTGTAAAATATGGAAAGTCAAAGGGTTCAATTTTGTAATTTCTTAAATATACACATATGAAGCTTAATTTATAGATTAAAAATTCGTAATCTGAAAATTGTTCTATGATAACTTGATTCTTTTAATTATTCTGTGCAAAACGTTTTGCAACTGGATTCTGCTGATTTTGCCGTATAGTCTGCTGATTTTGCAGTATAGTCTGCTCATTTTATTTTAAGCTGTTTGTTTTGTGTTTCAATATCATTTTTGAAAAATTAATTGTTCCTTTTGCATCGTCCTTTTTTTTTTACCCTTTCCGCCGACCATACGCTCCAATGGTAGGGAGTGGTTCATGCAACATTTTTTTATAGAATAAAAAATAATGATAATAAATATCTGATGAGAAATGAAAACAAATTGAAACGTAATAACAATCTTTCAACGGAAGCATTAAGCAAATTTTAAAATCTTTTATTCATAACTTTTATGTATGTTATCAATTAGGAATTATTCAATCGACCCCCCGACCCCCCCCCCCCCCCCCCAAAACCGTCCCATTTCTCCATGAGCAATTCTAACACAACCATAAATAGATCGGTAGCTCTCGAGAGCGATAAGGATTCGAAAACAACTTCTTATTATACATGCACCTATGGATAGTGTACATACACCTCCCCATTTTCTAAGTTTTTTTCCCCTGAAGACACTATATACCTGAATTCTTAGTATATAATGCGTAAATTCTTCTATCTGATATTGTTTCAAGTTAAAGTTCAATTTATTCACCCAAACTAAAACACTGGTACACACGGTACATTAATAATATATATACATTTTAAACAAACTGTATAGAGGTACATTTACAATGCAAAATTATTACAGAAAATGAATAAAAATAAAAAAGAGGGGGGATATATCAAGGAGGCACCCCTCCTTTCTCTTTCCACAAGGTACCTAACTCAATTTCAGACACCCCCACTTCAAGCTCGTATTTTATTAATTTATCAGTTATTAACCTGACATTGTTTGCTTCGAGAGACTTCTTTTCCAGTCGTCCTTCATCGAGCCTCTTTATTGAAAGCTACTCACTTATTTCTCGAAAATTACCTCAATGCATTTTAAGACTTTACAGAAGATATATCAACTTATAATTATATATTAAATGTATACTGTTTTGTTATCATCTGTACTATAAATAGATATCAATCTTAAAAGGACATATACTTGTATTATAAGTAGCAATATATCATTATTTTCAAGTCCGTTTGAAGATTCTCCATAATTTATAAATGATATTATTATGTAAAACGTCGCATTCGTTATTTAAATATTTTAACTACGGTATGTGACATTACTTACCAGACTTATTGTGATTGCGTCTTTCGTGTAATATACAATTCCAGTCGTACTAGAGTCATTGGTCAGATCCTGAGGAAATTCGACATGCGTAGCGTCGTTTAGTTGACACTGACGAGTCTTTGACGCAAAGTTAAACGACTGACATCGAGGCGTTCTGTGGCATTCCATGGCGCACTGAGTGGCTTGGAACTTTGTCGAGAAATTAGAAAGTTGATGGTTTCGAAGCTCATGTCCACTGTACGAAAGGTTTGAATTCACATTAAAAGCAACGATTTTAGAATGTCTTTGAATTTCTGTGATTTGACTACAAGCATGTGTAAAAAGTAACAAAAATAATAATATCCCAGGTGCAGTGCTCATCTTTTGGCGTTGCTTTAGTTCATCAAAGACACCGTTCTAAGATATATCGGAAGATTTTTCCATCACTGATGACGTATCATCTTTAATTATTTATTTAATTAGTGGTAAAGCAAGAAATAAAGGGTAGGTATAAATAATTGTAAAAATCGAATGGGTTAATTAAATTTGGTTCTGTGGCGCTCAATAATGACTTCGACTACCTGTTGTGTTCTCATACCTGGGCCAATTTCATGCATATTTGATGGGATACCTGGCTGTTAATAGCAGAAAAAAAGAAAGAAGACACATGCAGACAATACCTTGGGTTTATTTACCGTCTGATTTAATTGAAATTCGATAATTTTGTCAGCGGAAGTAGATTGTTTCATTTTCTTGATTTTCATAGACACGAATAAGAAAAGAAAAATCATTAATCTTGAAAAAAAGAACCGAGAAAAAACGATTTTTTTTAAACATCAAAAAGAATACACCCCAAACACAAACATCTTGACTATAAGTAATAATTTTAACTTGTAGATATGTTAATCCAAATCACTTTTTGTTGAACATTTACGGCAGTAATATATAATTTATTAAGCAAATGTTATAAAAAAGGATATAAGGTAACCATTAAAATTTGGATCTTAAACAGCCTTGATTTTTTTTATTTTGCAATCATTAGTAGTCGTGAACTCTGTTGAGTTATCATTTGCATAAACCGAATGACAGTTCCTAGTATATGGTGAAAACGCAGCAAATATAATTCTCACATCACAGTTTCTGTCAACATTATCATTAACTTTGAACAACATTGCAGTTGTTGTTTCCAAAAATCCTTGCCGACTAGCACTTGTTGTTTGGCGAGTTTGTTACCCAAAACTCTGGATTTTTTTTTTTTTTTTTTTTTTTTTTTTTTTTTTTTTTTTTTTTGCAGTGACAAGTGTGTGTGTGTGTGTGTGTGTGTGTGTGTGTGTAAAGGTCGAAGATAACGAACAGTGATCAATATCTTAGAGAGAGCGGGAAATCAATTAAATACTGATGTTGCCTACATTTTTAATTACATAGTATGAGGTACAAAACTCGAAATGAAAGAAAAATGTTATACGTACTAATTAAATGTGTAGAAGAAACTCAAAAATTATTACATATGATTTTTAATTTAAACATGCACAAAGGCCGAATTTCAGTTCACAGAAATTTAACGCCCAAGTGAGTCCAACTTAGCAGCGTTTATGTAGTGAGTTTCTCTCACGTAAACATGTATTTTATATTTTGGTTAGTCAAACTGAATTTAAAGGAGGTTTAATGGCTAACGGTGATTAAACGTTTGTCTAATACAAGCTTATCTTTTAAAAAGATTGGTGAGCTAGCGCTGTAGCATAATAAAATACAGAAGATACCTGAACCATTTGTTAAATTTGCTGAATCGATTAATTATTAATAAAAAGGCACATTAATTGGAGCACTGGGGGGTTGAGTCGGGGGGGCGGGGGGTCATAATTCAGAATGGTGAATCTAAGAGTGGACTTCACGTCGGCAATGGCATAACTCCTAACTGTGCTTTAAGCATTCTGTATTCTACTGTAATTTCAATTTGGAGGTGAAAAAAAAGGTCAGTAGAACCAATGAGCACTAGTTTAAAATATTCCAGTGTGGTACTGTTTTTTAGCAATCGCATCTTCTCGGAACTTTCCGGCAAGCTCGGTAAACATATCCGAGGTTGTGGCGGTTTTCCGAACTTGCCGGAAAAATCAATGAAGGTAGATTAGAAAAGCTAGGTATTCATTACAATTTTAGAAATAACAGTCTTCGTTTTATAAGACCCGAGTAATTGTTACTTTTTGTTCATTTACGTGCAGGATAGACAACAAAACACGAAACTTCAGATCATATGTATTTTCAGATGATAAAAACTAAACTGACATGTCTTTCCGACATACTCTGAAAAGATTTTTTTCCGAGCTTGCCGAAATTATCCAGGAAGGTGGTATAACTGTGAGGAAAGCTAGATGTCTAGAATCTTGGCATTATATGACCTAAGTTTTTCTTGTACTTTTATGTGTAGGTTAGACAATAAATTAAAAAAAAATCAGAATCCGGATCTAGACTGGTATTGCCTGTCTCTAACGTAAGAAATGTATATCGCACATATCAGACAGGAAAGGCTAGTGTAAATTCTGATCATATCTATATTTGTATGACAAAACGAAATTGTTATCGCACAGTCTATCTACAGTAGTTTTCCCAGAATGCCCGACCGTGAAGTCGAGCATGCGTATTCCAGAAATATAGACTAACGTAGTTGCTAGCGCTCGAGAGCGCTAGCAATAAAGCAGAGAGCAATGACTGCTGTTTCTATTCTGACCAAGGGGACATTAGTTAACAAACCCTTTACAGTAAATGTAACATTCTCCTTTTCTTCCACCCTGCACCACTCTTACATACTATATTTTAATTTGTGATTAGTTGTAGTTTTTGAAATTTGCATAACGTTACTTCGGACACTAAATAGTTAAATCAAATAATGGTCCCTTTGAATTACGAAGGCAAAACGGTCTTTGCTTTCTATTTGATATTATTCAAAATGTTCAGTACCGTTAACCATCAATAAGTTTACATACTATAAAAGCCTTTAAAGTAAAACAGAAAACAAGTGTTAATTTGAATGACTTACGAAAAGGTCAATTTTCAGTGCGACTTCTCTCACGAATCACTGACGTTCAAATTCTACGCAATGAAAGTCGGAGCCCTTTTTGCTTTCCATTTTCAAGGTAGGCATCATCGTCGCAAACCACAGCCAAAATGTACGATCCTCTCCCATAGGAGAGAGCTAAGAGCGGACTCCGGACCGTAGCTGAAACTTTGCAAAAGATAGGATACATAGCTCAGCACAAAATTGAATATCAAAGTAGTTATTTATCTGTTTATAGCCTTCCACCAGTTATCATGTACTATATATGTACATGTACAATGTAGTCTTTTTAGCAATGTCAATGAATCTCTTGAAGATGGGAAGAGAAGATAGACAAGAGTATGAACGATTTAACCATCACCACGGCAACACACATACATGTGAGATGGGTACTGAGATCCAAGGAGGAAACAGCCACGTGAACCTGAATGAAGCTCAAGCCTGCAAAATTGAGATGTATGGTTAAAAAGAAATGACAGCTTACCCCAAAATTCATATTGAAAAGGGGGAGTTTCGATAAGGCCGCTCAGCGGCCCACTTTTTTTCATAAAAATAAATTTCAATTTCTTTTTAGGTCACCTGAGTCACTCAGGTGACCTATTGCTATCCGTTCTCGTCCGTCGGCGTGCGTCGTGCGTCGTGTGTTAACATTTGAACATTTTTAGCTTCTTCTCTGAAACCGCTTAACCAATTTCAACCAAATTTGGCATATAGCATCTATGGGTGAAGGGGAACAAAAATTGTGAATTCCATAGTCCCTGCCCCCCTGGGGCCTGAGGGGTGGGGCTAAAACCACCAAAAATAATGCAATCTTTAAAAATCTTCTTCTTTACTCCTGGACATCAAGCAGTCAAACTGTTGGCATCATTGTAATAAGCATTGAGTCCTCTACCAAAATTGTGAAATTCATGGCCCCAGGGTCAGGGGTTCTGGTGCTAGGGTGGGGCTATATAGATCATATAGTGAAAGTGCATTATTTCTTTGAAAATCTTCTTCTCTGCTCCTGGGTATTAAATAAAGTAACTAAGTACATAGTTATGAAGAACAAGAGTGCCTCTTTCAAAATTGTGAAATTCATGGCCCCAGGGTCAGGGGTTCTGGTGTTAGGGCGGGGCTGTATTGATTATATAGAGAAAATGCATTAATTCTTTGAAAATCTTCTTCTCTGCTCCTGGGTATCAAATAAATTAACTAAGTATATAGTTATGAAGAACAAGAGTGCCTCTTTCAAAATTGTGAAATTCATGGCCCCAGGGTCAGGGATTCTGGTGTTAGGGCGGGGCTCTATTGATTATATAGTGAAAATGTATTAATTCTTTGAAAATCTTCTTCTCTGCTCCTGGGTATTAAATAAAGTAACTTAGTACTTAGTTATGATGAGCAAGAGTGCCTCTTCCAAAATTGTGAATTTCATGGCCCCAGGATCAGGGGTTCTGGTGTTAGGGAGGGGTTCTATTGATTATATAGTGAAAATGTTATTAATTCTTTGAAAATATTCTTCTCTGCTCCTGGATATTAAAATGAACTAAGTTAGTACATAGTTATGATGAGCAAGAGTGCCTCTTCTGAAATTATGAATTTCATGGCCCCAGGGTCAGGGGTTCTGGTGTTAGGGCGGGGCTCTATTGATTATATAGTGAAAAGGCATTAATTCTTTGAAAATCTTTTTCTCTGCTCCTGGGTATTAAATAAACTAACTAAGAACATAGTTATGGTGAGCATGACTGCCTTTTCAGAAATTGTTTCATGGCCCTTGGGTCAGGGGTTCTGGTGTTAGGGATGGGCTCCATTGATTATATAGTAAAATTGCATTAATTCTTTGAAAATCTTCTCTGCTCCTGGATATTAAATAAACTAAGTACATAGTTATGATGAGCATGGCTGCCTCAGAAATTATGAATTTAATGGCCTCTGGGTCAGGGGTTCTGGTGTTAGGGCGGGGCTCTATTGATTATATAGGGAATAGGCATGAATTCTTTCAAAATCTTCTGTGCGCCTGGGTATTTTTCAAACAAAGGAAGTGCATGGTTATGATAAGGAAGAATGCCTCATGGCCTTTGGGTCAGGGGTTCTGGTGAGGGGGGAAGAGCTCTATTGATTTATATATAGTGAAAATGCATAATTTCTTTCAAAATATTTTTTCTACCACTGGTTATAAAGTAAAGAAACAAGTGTATAGTTATAATGAGAAAGGGTGCTTCTTTCAGAATTGTGAGTTCGTGGCCAATGGGTCAGATGTTCTGGGTAAGGATGGGGCTTTATATATATAATAATATGGTGAAAATGCATTTCTTTGAAAATCTTCTATGCTTCTGGGGATGTTCAAGGCAAACAGAGTAAAAGTTTTAATATGCAAGGGTATTTTTACCAGAATTTTGAACACCTGGACCATTTAGTCAAGTGTTCTAGTCCTGGCCAGGGCTCTATTAACTTGTATTCTGCTGAGCAAAGTTATTCCCCTTTGCCATTCACCTTTGATAATTAATCAATGTAAATAATGTATTTGAAAGCTTAATAGAATAAGAGAATTATGCAAAATAATTTACTGTATAATGAAAAAGTACTTTCATAGATTTAATGACTTGGAAAGTCAGATAGGCAGATAGATACTAGACCAATTATTTTGTTAATGCTAATCATACTATTTTTCTTGCTTCTGGGCAACAAAGCTTCATTTTTCAGTTTATGGATCCTCTAAATTGTTGTATTGTACTCAGGTGACCGTTAAGGCCCTTGGGCCTCTTGTTTCAAAACTAGTTTAGAATTCAAGATAAATATGTTAACTTTTGTTATATTATTTCAAAAGTTAATATGAGATGAATTCACACCGTAGCTGATACATACTTAGATGAACCCTCAAATCCGTTAACATTAGGCTTATGGGAAAATGTAAGAGGGTGGCATTTTTAAATCGATGTTTAGAATATGAAGTGCATGAGGGACACTCACCTAAATTTGTTCAGTAATTAGATATACTCTGCACACTAATTTCTTGAAATATGATGAGTGTCGCGTGTGCACTTCATATCCAAAAATCGAAAATTGCATAAAATTTGCATATCTAAAATTAGAACCTCCTGGTTTCTTGATCTGACTCTGTATTAAAATACCAAGCCAGAAGTAGCATATTTGTTTAAATCAAAGAAGATTCTCGATTATTTAACAGTAGAAAACATTATCGTATCCTATCTTCATTTCGATACTCTTTTGTCTCCAACGTATAACGTTAACGTCACATTTTTAGCTCACCTCCTCGAAGTTGGGGGAACTTTTGTAATTCCGTCGGCATCCGTGTTCCAGGTTAAAGTTTTTGAAGAAGATTTTTTTTTCAAATATATGTATGCCCTAATAGATATTAATCAGAGTCACCTGATCCAGCGTGTTTCCTTGTCATCAGTCAGGTTTCAGATGCTGGATTTTCAGCCAAAGAATGTCCAGGTAAATGTTTTAAAAGCAGGTTTAAATTTTCGGAGAGAGCATCTGTAAGCACTTGTTGACCAGACTTGCTTCATGATGCATCTTCGGATGCACAGTACTAGATTGCTTCAGATGCAAGGAACTTTTGGAAAATTTGAAATCACAAGATTTTACCAAAATCAACAGCTTAAAAACTTACGACTTTTCAACTTTGTACACAACCATTCCCCACGATAAATTAAAGTCCAGGCTTTTTGATATCATTGACAGCTGCTTTTTCAATAAAAATGGAACTCGTAAATATACTTACCTTGTCATTGGTCATTTGCAAAATTATTTTGTTAAAAAACATTTTGATTGTTCACACAAGTACTCTGAAGTTGACATTAAAAAGATGCTTGAGTTTCTGATTGACAATATCTATGTGGTTTTTGGAGACCAGGTCTTCCAACAATCTATTGGAATTCCCATGGGTACCAATTGCGCCCCGTTATTAGCAGACCTTTTTTTGTATTCATATGAAGCAGAATTTGTCCAAAATCTTGTACGTGAAAAGAAGAAAACACTTGCTGTGGCCTTCAACTCGACATTTAGATATATCGACGACGTATTGTCAATTAACAATGGCTATTTCCGTTCTTATGTCGATACGATATATCCTTGTGAACTTGAGATAAAAGATACCACAGAGTCTGACACATCTGTTTCATATTTGGATATTTTGCTTAAAAAAGACGTTAATGGTAATCTTACAACCAAGCTTTATGATAAACGTGATGACTTTAACTTTTCAATCGTCAACTTCCCTTACTTATGCAGCAATATACCTTCATCACCTGCATACGGGGTATATATCTCTCAGTTGATTCGATACGCAAGAGCATGCTCTACGTATGTACAATTTCTAAAACGAGGTAAATTATTGACAAATAAGTTGATGAAACAAGAATATCAGCAGTCTCGTTTAGAGTCATCATTTCGTAAGTTCTATGGTCGATACAGTGACCTTGTCAGCAAATACAATTTATCATTGAGTCAAATGCTGACTGACGTTTTTCACACTAATTGTTAGGCCATTATTTACACACTGAATTGTCGACGGATTTTTCCATTATTTCCCGATCATGACAAGGAGCACACGGCGGGTGTGACCGGTCGGCAGGGGATGCTCACTCCTCCATGGCACCTGATCCCACCTCTGATGTTTGGAGGTCCGTGTTTGCTCTGCTCCTATTTTGTATTGATTAATGGACTTTTGAGCTTGAATACTGTTCGTTATCGCCATATATTTCATGCTGGATATGACCTACATTTCCTTAATGAGTGAGCAGGTTAAAGATTTTGAAGCGGGTATCGGTCTTACATAACTATAAGCCCTATCGTGACCAAACTTGCACTGATGATGCATCTAGGATTGCTCACTACCAAGCATGGTTCAGATGCTGGATCTTTCTTACATTTTCCGACTGACTGAACAAATATATATTTCCTTGTAAATAGAAATCCACGCTCCAACATGCTAGAGAAGTGCCCATATATTTCCATGTGGTTGATATAGGGAACGTGGGTTGTTTTAAGTCTGGGTGTCTAGGCGCATATGTCTAGATCTGCCTGATTAAGGATTAAACACATATCTTTGGCGTTTACACATGTATTTTGAACTGCGCTCTGGTATAGCAAATCATAAATAACGAATTCTAAAACTCTAAATCAATGTGAAGCAACTTAAGTATCTATGGAGAATTTGGAAGCGAGAGGAAATTAGTCATGGCTGGGATTCTCTCAGTTATGCTGAAAACATATAATGCTGATCTATGTGGGCAAATACTTCTAAGTTTCATAATCATTATATAATCATTTCATAATTATCAAATACATTGCAATATACTGAAGCCGGTAGGTGCTAGGTAAAAAAATGTATTAACTGACGGTCGTCAGATAAGTTTCTAGCGCCTGCCATTGAAATAACTAGCGACCGCCAGATAAAATTGTAGTGTTTTTGCCAATCAAGTTGTAGCACCCAGTGATATACCTTAATGCTCTTGATTGACAGAGGTACACAGACCAAGTATTTTTGAAGGCGGTGCTTAAAATCTCGGCCTTTAACGACATCAACAACTTAGTCAAATCTGGAAGTTTCAAGCCTTATTAGCAAAGATCAAATCTACACTTTATACAAAAATTCACTTCATAAGGTCTTCACCTCATAACTTTGAATTTATTTTTTTTTATTAGATTACATGTCTACACCACAAGAAACTTATTTGTCGGCTTCTAGTTATTTATGTGGCGGTCGCCAGATAAGTTTCTGGTCGCCGCCAGTTATTTATGTTGTGGCCGCAGGAAAACTATTTGGCAGCCGCCAGATATATTTTTCTAGCGGCTGCCATATAATTATGTGGCGGCCGCCAGATAAAATATTTTCTTACCTTTCACCTACAATGTACCAGCTTACGTAGCAATATGATGCTTTTAAATAAATTAAAATTTATTTGTGTATGTGTTTAAAGTTGCATTCATTGTTTAATCTTTCTATTTCAAAAGATTTTATTTAATTTCAATTTTATGATATTAAGGTATATTTTCAGAAAACATGTAGTTGTATAACCTCATTGATGAAAATGTATTGCATATACCTGTATATGACGTTTTTACATTTACCTATCTCATGTCTACATATCTTTTATTTGCATTTTTAGTATGGGAAAATGTTAAATATTGATTATAAAGTTTATGTATAAACTGTCGATTAATTATGATGTTAAAACTTTCTATATATGTTTACGTTTTATATGTTAAATTCATCCTCCTTTAAAGAAAAGTAACATTTAACACATCAGAAAAATATCGCACCTTAAAAAACATTCGCATAAGAGAATTACCATTTTCCGTATAAAAAAAAATGTTGAAATTGGTTAATTTTTGTCTTTATTCATATTAATCCTATTTCATTTACGATTTTGACGGTTAAACAAATCCACTTTCCCCCTATAAAAATGTCTACTCCAAAAATATACGAAAGGCGGTATACTCGAATTTTCAATTATCACGTGACCGGAAAATGCGTAACATAAATTATTGTCATATTTTTAGGAAGATAAGGAGTTTTTCTACAAAATATCAAAATTTCATAAATTTTCGTGAGGGGCCGAAAAACGGCCTTATCGAAACTCCCCCTTTAAGATAAACAGATATCATCGATTATTGACAACCAAATCAAATGCCTAGGAAAATTGTTGGACGATACATTGAAGGACGTCAACAATCGCAGACGGCTAGAATAGGAGACAACAGAGAGGATGGTTAACATCGACAAGACAGGCTTGCTTGTGAAATTTAAGGCTTTTAATGCTCAAAAATCCAGTATCGTCATATTTGGTAAACAGATCTCCACAGCACAGAAAGCCTGGTTATTAGGAAATGAAATTATTCCCTTGGATGACAATTACAAGCACTTCGGAATTACTCAACAAACTCGATTTAAATCTATAGAGAGGACATTAGCAAGCTGTAACAAGGGTAGAAAATCATATTTTGCTATTCGAAGTGATCTGTCAAACAACTCAAACCCACTAACTCTTGCCAGCCTTTACAAGAAAAGTAGTACTTCCAGCTTTGTTATACGGATGTGAACTTTGGAACAATTTAAATCAGCAGATCTACAACTATTGAACCAATTTCAACACTTTGCTGTAAAAGACATTAAAAACTCTAGAACTAACACCCGTTCTGATATGTGTGAAAGCATGCTTGGAATCTATCCCATATCTGCAGAAATTGATAAACTCAAACTCTTATTTTTTGGATAACTGTGTAATCTTAAATTGGACGTATTATCAAAACATATTTTCTTGTTCAGATTATATGACTTTATAACAAATAAAGGAAAACAGGTCACTGGCTTTGTGCGAGACATTTGGCAAAATTTGTTGAAATACAATCTTTTAATTTATCTACAGATATTTCTAAATGAAGCAAGGTTTCCTGAAAAATATGACTGGAAAAACATCGTGCGCCAATCAATCCATCACTATCGAAACTTATCCTGGACAGCCAGAACCGAAATGGACAGAGACTTCGTATTGTTTCAAGATTTACATCGAAGCATAACTCCAACAAGGATATACAAATTCAACTTTTCTTTTGATGAAATCAGACTGATAAAATTTGTCTCAAAATTATGGACTGTAACGCCTCAGTTATGCCAACAAACAGGTTCTCCCTGTGAAAAAAATATGCAGGGATCCCTTCCAGCATGCTCCGCCACAGAGCATATCAGAAACTCATTTTTTGATTGCTTAGTGAACAAATTTGATGTTCATTTATGTGTAGAATTAACTCACATGTGTGATTATGACTTGTATTTATCATCATTAGGTGACCTTCCAACGTTAACGTCGAAAGACAAATATGATCAAGAAGAATTTATTTGTTGTTGTGCAAAGTTTATCTGCGAAGCCTCTGCCTTTTTAGCTGGGCTTCCACTCGAACATTTTTTTATTCAGTATACTACTGATCTTCTTGTAAATACGTTTGTATGTACATCTTTCCTTTTTTTTTTTTTTTTTTTTTTTTTTTTTTTTGTCAATTTACAATTTCATGTTCCTAACATAACATGATATAACATGTAAATTATAAGTGTTGTAAAATCTCTGAAAAGAGGAAATAAAGATGGAATGAAAGATGGAATGAGTGAATCGACAAGACAGGCTTGCTTGTGAAATTTAAGGTGTGGATCGACCCAGACTGATTTGGCCACTCATGCTTTATGACATCGGCATAACAAATGCAGACACTAAGAGGAAAGTGAACCGATATTAGGAGTACAACAAAGCTTTACTCAGTTGGATTTCACAGCATGACCATCAAGTTGCGTTTACCTCTAACATCAGTGGTGGACAAATTCAAAACAGAAGGCTCATCTCAAAATGACCCTCATGGACTCCAATGATACAAAAGTAAAAGCTGGAGCCTATATGATCAGGACACCAGTAGAAAGTAAATGATGCAGTGTCAGAAGCAGAATTAAGATTTCGCCATAAAGACATTGTGGGAATCATCTGTAAAGGGAGACAAGATCCTGAATGAAGAACAAGATGGGCAGGAGTATTGGCCAGACATTGGAAGGAAACTAGTCTAGCAGGACATACGGCAACAGGAAGAAAAGGCAAGATTCATCTAGGCAGTGAAGATGGAAAGCCAAGGAAATTGAACTAGATGGAAGACTGGACTTCAGAGAGTGTTGACATGGAGTGATATATGAAAGTATACATGTACATATTTCCTTCGCCAGTCCTGACACCTGGGGGTTGGGAGGGGCCTAAATGGGCGATCAAAGTTTTACGTGGAAATATATTGGAAAAATCTTTAAAATTTTCTAAAGAAGAACAGCAAAGCTACGATTAGTCATATTTATATGGCAGCATCCTCAGCTAGTGTATATTCAAGTTTATCAGGTCATGAACCCTGGGGGTAGGGCAGGGCCACAATGTGCAATTAAAGTTTTACATAGGAATGTATAGGAAGAGTCTAAAAATCTTCTCAAGAACAGGAAAACCATGATTAGTCATATTTATATGGAAGCATTCTCAGGTAGAGAAGATTCAAGTTTGTTCAAATCATGACCCCTTAGATAGCGTGGGACCACAATGGGCGATCAAAGTTATACATAAAAATACACAGAAAAAAAATCTTCTCAAGAACGGCAATACCAGCCATGTTTATATGGAAGCATCCTCAGGTAGTATAGATTAAAGATTGTTAAAACCTGCCCCCCTTACCTGCCCCTCCGGGGGAGGTGGAGGTAGGGAGAACACTTATATATTTCAAGTTTTCAATACTGATTTCTGCTTTTCTCTAGCCAAAGTCCTCAGGTAAGCGAGGTGGCTCATGGGCCTTTTGTTGCTTCTAGTATTTATAAACGTTTCTTTTCAAGGAGTTAACCAAAAGATAAATATAGATGATTGTACTACTTTGATCCAGTCAAGAGTTTTTTCTGAAGTGTTGCTTACTTATTAAAAGCAAACTAAAACTATAAATAAACTGATATAGCTTCTATCTTTAAGAGTATGTAACTCGTTTTGAATTTCACTGAATTACATGTATTCTGAATGATTTCAATCAAAGCTGCAACAAAAGTCACTTCAACATAAAATACATGTCACGGTAGCTCAGTCGGTAGAGCGCTCGCTCCGTGATCGGAAGGTCGTGTGTTCGAATCACGGCCGCGACTGACCTAAGTCGATAAAAAATAGGTAGCAACTGTTCCTTCGCCAAGCGCTCGGCACTTTAAAGTGAAAGTTGCAGGACCTTAGAAACCGAGGCCCGGTGTCACGGTAGGCGTTGGCACGATAAAGAACCCTCACTGCTCAACGGCCCCGAGGGCCGAGTAAAGGTCTAAATTTGAAGCCCTTCACCGGTATATGGTGACGTCTCTATATGAGTGATAATTTTCTCGAACGGGACGTAAAACAATTAATCAATCAATCATAAAATGTATTGAAATAATCTGGGATATTACGACTATGTCGAGTGTTTGAACAACCTTCCCCCTTTTGACAACGCTGCCAGGATCTCCAAGTAACATAAGGACGAAATTTCTGCCTTTTACATGGAAAATGGACTCAATCCAGCTATTCTGGACTTTTTTACTACAGTAAAATGTACAACGTCGCTGTACCAGAAAATGAACCGTGTCGCTATACCAAAACACCCCCTCCCCCAAAAAAACAAGATGTGTTTGTGAAACACTGAAGCCCCCGTATGGCAACTTATAGCGCAGGTTAAATTTTCTCAAATGCAAATCAAATATGTTGGTACCCAAAGTAAGGTCTTGTACCGAGAAATATACTTGTAAAAGGGTCAAAGTTGTTGGTATCCAAAGAAAGGTCTTGTCACAAGGATTACACACGTGAAATATGAGAGCCCTAGAGTCAACCGTTCAAAAGTTATAGCCAATGTTAAAGTTTTTCAAAAGTAGGTCAAACTCCAAGGTCAAGGTCAAAGGGTCAAAGTTGTTGGTATCCAAAAGAAGGTCTTGTCACAAGAATTACACATGTGAAGTATTAACGCCCTAGCATCAACCGTTCAAAAGTTATGGCCAAGGTTAAAGTTGGGGAAAATTTTGTAAAACTGGGTCAAACTTCAAGGTAAAGGTCAAAAGGTCAAATATGATGGTACCCAAAGAAAGGTCTTGTCACAAGGAATACACATGTGAAATATGAAAGCCAAAGCTTCAACCATTCAAAAGTTATGAGCAATGTTAAAGTTTTTGCGGACAAACAGACAGACAGACGGACGGATGGACAGGGCAAAAACTATATACCCCCGAATCTTCGATACGGGGGCATAAAAATAACAAAAACAATTCCAGTGTATCACGATAAAGCTGTATCGCTACACCCCTATATTAGGTTGTATGTGCCAATGGTTTGATTTAAGTCTTGAGTATAGAAGCAGTCTTAAGAGCATATAAAAGATAAGAAAAAACATAAGAAAAAATCATTTTAGCGAGTATTTGATTATCATTTGACTAAAGCCCCCAGCTATTCAACTAGGGTATCCAAATGAAATTGACATCCCTAACAAAAATACTAACTTTTTTTTAATATCTATAACGTCATCATTAAAGGCGAGGAAAAGGAGCGATCGTGCCAGATTTTAACCAAGCTATCTCAAACACCAGAAAGGCAGGAAGCGCTCGCTCCGTGATCGGAAGGTCGTGAGTTCGAATCTCGGCCGCGACAGACCTAAGTCGATAAAAATAGGTAGCAACTGTTCTTTCGCCATGCGCTCGGCACTTTGAAGTGAAAGTTGCGGGTCCTTCGGATGAGACCTTAAAAACCGAGGCCCCGTGTCACGGCAGGCGTTGGCACGATAAAGATCCCTCACTGCTCAATGGCCCTGAGTGCCGAGTAAAGGTCATAATTTGAAGCCCTTCACCGGTATATGGTGATGTCTCTATATGAGTGAAAAATTCTCGAATGGGACGTAAAACAACATACAATCAATCAATCAATCAGAAAGGCAGGAACTGAAACAACGCAATCGTGGGGGAAATTGGTTCAGAAAGAATAGTGTACAGAGTTAGTACTCAATATCATAGGTTTTTTGGATTTCATGAAGGTTTGGTTAAGGTGACTGTCCTACTGATAAGACACAAATGACACAATGCTGTCACAGGCAGTAATAGCGTTGACTTTTGTAGGTAAGAGGTACCTTAATTGAATACCGATAAATGTTCAAAACGTCACATAAAATTTATGCGAACAATTTCATTTCATTATCTTAATAAGGAGAAAATACATCTTTTTCAGTCATTTCAAAATTACAGTAGACATAATTGCAAAAACATTGTGACCAAAGATTATCTGCCTTCAAAAACACGCTGTGATTTCATTAAGATATTGAAACGTTGCTAAAATTTACTTTAAAGTTGGTGTCCAGTCAACAACGACCACTACCACAGTAAATCCACTTGCGAATAAAACAGTGTGCTATGATCATGTCGGCTGTTTCAACAACCTCCCTCCATTTGACAACGCTGCCTTTGACTTGCCACTATCTCCAAATCAGATAGGGACACAGTTTTTGCTATTTACTCGAAGAAATAAAAACAATGCAGATACACTGGACTATGTATCCCAGACCTCTGTGCATAATTCTCATTACATGAGCACTCAGAAGACGAAGTTCATAATCCATGGATTTGCTAATTCAGTTAAAACCGTATGGTTATATGCTATGAAAGATGCTTTTCTTACAAAGGTGAGTACAGCCCAACGATTTCAAAATTAAAAAAAAAAAAAAGATTTCTGAAAAGACTTCTGGCAAAACGTTTATCATTAAACATGGATGAGCGTTAGTTGTTGAACGATATAAACCATTAAGGATTCTCTATACAAGTATGATTTCATGTTTCTGGACTTCGAGAAAATTATATCGAATGAAAATATTGAGTTGATATATTTTATTTTCAACTATGGCACCTGCAATTCTGCCCCAAGAAAAAAATGTTCAGAGACAAGAAAGTACTGAAGAATAGAAATCACAGTTGTTTATTTATATGGGGAAAATGCTACTTCAATAACTTCATCATAGTCCAATTAATATTACAATGTTAAGAATACTCGAATTGACTATCAACCGTGTAATACATTGTAGATTTCAATTTTAAATTAGAAGGCAGATAACTCTAACTGCAAAAAAGTACCATGGGATTGGAACTCTTTAGTTTGCATTGTGTAGAGGGTCCCTAAAGGAAATTTGTTTCTTAGAGGTATGCATCAGTGGGTAATGTAGAATTAGTAAGAGAAAAAATATTTCCCCCACACTATGGTTTTCCAAGCCGAAAATACATGAAACACCACAAACAATTTTACTTGTAGGGGGATTTCAACATCATCATTGTAGCATGGGGTAAAGGAGCTGTCCCACCACATTATAACCAGGCAGTCTCCAATACCAGAATGGTGGGAACTCAAACTAGGCTCATCATTAAGAAACTGGTTCAGGCAGGAGGCAGTTTAGATGATATTCACATCATAGGCCACAGCTTAGGGGCTCACACTGCGGGCTCAGCTGGCAGGCAATTGCACGGCAAAGTTGGCAGAATCACTGGTAAGGCTTTTTAGTGTTCATAACGGATACTATTTCATGCACATTTCGATAGATGAGGATGTAATGAAATAATGAGATATTGATAATGACCCTCAGGGCTTGATCCAGCTGAGCCAGATTTTGAAAACCACCCAGCTGGTGTCAGACTGGATCCAACTGACGCAAAGTTCGTCGACATCATTCACACAAATGGCGCACCCATAAGAAGAGGTGGGGCTGGGTTAATGCAGGTTTCAGGGCATGTGGATTTCTATGTAAATGGAGGAAAATCCCAACCAGGATGTCCAAACTTGGTAGCAGGGGCTTTTCAACAACTTTTCAATCACAATGTCTCTGGTAAGTAGGTAGATTCCTTCTCTAAGTGTAAATGTCACGTCTAGAAAAAGGAAGAGACATCTAGTTTTATTTTTACATGTATCCTTCGTTGTGTTACTCAGCAGTTTTTAAAAATATGGGAAAATGAGATTACAAGGACTTTATTTTGCTCTTTTGTGCTAGTATTTTTATTATGGTTGCAGAAAGTTAGGCAAGATACACAGAGCCCTTTTCAATTTTTGGAACATACTGTTTTTGTGTGTTATGTAGGTGCTGTTCTAGCTGCATCTTGCAGTCATGGACGTGCTCACGAATATTTTACGGAATCCATATTAACGAACTGTCCCTTTACGGCATACCCATGTGAAAGCTACGTAAGTTTAAGTTATATCTGAACAAAGGCTGTACATGCATTTGAAAAAGAAGCATAACAAATACTAGAAATAACAGAACTTGTATAACATAGGAGAAGTTTACTGCTGGCGGATGTATGACTTGTGGTTCCAGTGGATGCTCTCAGCTTGGTTTAAGCGCAGAGAAAAATACAGGGCGCGGGAAAATGTATCTCAACACTCAAATCAAAACCACCGCACCATTCTGTGGTATATTTGCTTTTGCATGTTCTTTTTAAACTGTAACATTTTTCAAAAAATTCTTAAGTAAAAGCGCCATAAAATTTCATACATATACTAAGAATATATTATCTAATACGAATTACGCAAATAAAATCTTTTTTTTTAATTTTAGGCTACCATTATCTTATCAAAACGGTTTATGGAACAGAGGATTCCATTGGTCAGATAATGGTCACGATGCATGATGCAACTGGACACACACAACAAATTGCCATTACAAAGTAAATGGGGCAAGACATTTTTATAAATTATAATGATTATATCTGAATGTCTAAACGAATGAATAATTCTGTTAATCACATACAGTGTAATAGTGATATTTCAAATTTACTGCAAAAATGTAAATTGATATTAATGCTGTTACAATATAGTCCTGGAGCACACTTGAGAGCTGGGATGCCTCACACTCAGGTTGTTGTTCTAGCAAGTAGATTCACAGACATAACATCGATAGATGTACTCTATCATAAGAAGATCGGCTTCCTGTTTGGAAGGGGAGGGAAGAGCCAAATAACATTAACGTCAGTGTCTGTCGAGGAAATTCAGACTAGAAATAGGTACGTTTCCTCCCTGTGACTTAATCATGGAATATAGTAAAAGTTCTGGAACACAACGTAATATATCGCCATTGATGTTGAGATATCTTGAGAATTTCAAATTGTGTATGTGTTTTATAAGTATAATTTAGTCAATAAGTATGAATATAAACGTACTGTGTATTCACTGAATTATGTTTTTTTTAATTTCAAAGGTACACTTTCTGTATGAGAGGAATTAACCTACCAGACGGGGTATCTGTCAGTAGCATGCACCTATCCTCTACGTCTACGTGTTAGACAAAATGTTGATCAAACTCTGAAAAAATGCAATAAAGGTCTGCTTCTTTAAAAGCTGTGGTACTGCATGTAGTCGAGGGAAACATTGATAATTTTTACCCCAAAAAACCTTTGTCAACCGAGGGTGTGCTTGACAACAATATCGTAATAT
Source organism: Saccostrea echinata (assembly GCF_033153115.1). Lineage (NCBI taxonomy): Eukaryota > Metazoa > Mollusca > Bivalvia > Ostreida > Ostreidae > Saccostrea > Saccostrea echinata. Next base: position 10,345,418 of record NW_026889759.1, on the reverse strand, counting down.
TGTGTAGACTTAGAAAATCGTCTCATACTGGTTTTTTACCAATTGTATATGTATCTAATATGACTAAACATGGTTTGGAAATGAGAAATCATTTATTTACTTCAAAACTTTCATTTGCTATGTCAAAAATGGGGTGAAAGTGCACTTGTTGGACTGTATAGCTAGTTATTTGAAAAAAATTAATAAATTTATTTCTTGAGACACTATATCTATGACAAGGTACGAAACCCGTTTAAAAGCTTATATTATATTCTTTTCAACAGTATTCCTTGTATGGCTAGGACTAAAAATACAGTCTCAGAAGTCTCAGATACATGTACTTATATATATTCAGCCATTCAGTGTTGCAATGTATCATTTGATCGTATCAAATTGATAGTACCTAAAGCTATTTGATAGTTTGTTGAACATGTAAATTATCCAAAGGAAGTGAATTAAAACAGTCAAAAATATTCGTTCTGCAAGAGACGATACTTGTGGTTTTGGTTTTTTTTTTACCAAAAACGGCAAGAAAATCTCAAAGACATCTTATCGTTTCGCAAACAATGACTGAAAACATACGTTTAATATTTCATCTAAACAGCTGGGTTACATAGTGATCTTCAGTGACGCAATAGCATTCTAAGGACTTTAGAACTGAATTGAATCTAAATATGACTCGGCCTTCCCTCGATTTTGGTCAACAATTTTTTTTTTTGGTTTGTCTTTCCGGGGGCAACCTGGTGCGTTTCTTATCTCCGCCAAACAGCGTTAAGCATGGCCACGTTGTGGATAATCCTTACGGGGTTGTGTTTCAAGATTTGCGGTAGGTAACTAATCACTCCAGATTTAAACGACCATCATCTGGGGAAAATACTTAAAATTATATTGATAATATGGACTTGCCATTCATATTATTCTTTCCTACAATTAAAACAAGTATGTGTGACCCCATGTGACAGAGACATCAAGATGTTATGCGCAATTCGGAGTAAAAACCAGTAACAATGAATGAATACCAAGTACTAGAGACAGAGACAATGTACAGTAACAAATCTGCAACCGTTGATTCAATCAAGCTGTGGACAAACAGTCCTTCAAGCCAGGTGTAGGAAAAGTTGAATTTACAAGGTGTTCGAAAAGACATCTCACCAACACAAGGGCTAAGGTCATTCTTAATACTATAAAGAAGGGGGTTGAACTCAAAATGCAGACCAAACTTTAAACGATACAAAACGCTTAATTCATTAAAATGGTTTTGCTGGCAACTTTTTTTCGAAACCATATAAAGTTTTACCAAATAACTATCATGAATTAGGTAGATAATTCTTTAAAAAAAAGAGAGATATGTATTGCCCATCTTGAGAATTCATCCTCGTTTTTGTTGATACAATTGATGATCAGAGGCCCGGTACGACAAAAGATTGAGAGCGGTGTGAAGACTAACAAACGATCAAGGGATTTCACATCTCAATGTATTTGCTACATATCAAATAGATACTACTTATAATATTACTTTTCGTGTCACTATTTTGGACTCCTAAACAGTATGATATTCGTTTGTTTAAATCCAAAACACTTTCAACTGCCAGGAAGGCAGGAAGGTTTTCTGCACTGTCAACACAAAGTACTTATTTCTTGATCTTCTGTGTGCTGGTTTGTTCAAGAGCCATTACCAGAGCCTTCCACTGCTGCCTGTACTGAGGGTCAATGTAAGATCTGTCTTAATGTCCATCCTCTCTCTTTCAATTCTTTTTCGGTGGATCATCACCACGTTTCTCTAGATCTTCCTTTATTTCTCTTTCGTGCTAGAGTCCACCTTATTACTACCCCATGAATAAATCTAGGTACATACTTAAATCATGGTCTTATCCTCCCCATCTCCTCCTCTTGATCTCCAGGGGCAGTGGCTTGGTGTTTGTCTTCCTACATTGATGAGTTGTTTGTTGCGGAAGACCTTTGGCCATAAGATATGCAATATCCTTCGAAAACATCTGCTTTGGAGGATATCTCTGCTGTTGATTATTCCATGACTTTACAATAAACAGAAGGACCTCTAGAATGCTGTTCTTGAAGATCCTTAATTTTGTTGATGATTACCTAAGAGGATTTCCAGGAGCTCCTCAGTGATGCAAAAGCTCCCACGGTTTTTATATGCGGGTCAGAAGGTCTATTTGTCTGCGGTGATTTTGCTTTCCAGAAGGATGAACTCGATCTTGCACTTCCTCTATATCTATGTTGTATAGTGTTACAATTGTTATAGGTTCTGCTGCTTTCGTATTGATCTTCATGACTTTGGCCCTTCTATTGTTGATGATTAACTCACTTTGGCTTTACTTTTCAACTAGGTCATTTGTTTTATTCTTATTTCCTTTAGTGATGTGACACAAGTACAAGGTCATTTGCAAAGTCTAGGCATCCCAATATATTTACCAGGGTCCAACTGACACCTCATTTTGTGTTTGTACACCGATATGAATGTAGAATTCTGAAAGACATATCACAGTCGACCTGGGCAGAAAATTCCACTTAAGGCATCCCTATGATAGCGACACTCTTGTTAGGTATTCCACAGTGGTTCAGGATCTTCCATAGAGCTGGTCGGTTGATACTATCTAACACCTGAGTAATGTCACAGAGATCAGGTCTTCCAACAATCTGTTGAAATTCCAATTGATACTAACTGCACCCTGTTAATACTAGTAGCAGACCTATTTAATATTCATATGAAGCAGAATTCATTCAAAAACTGCTACAGAAATGAAGAATTCTCTTGCTGTGGCCTTCAATTCAACATATAGATATATTGACGACGTTTTATCAATTAACAATATTCAGATTCATTCCTACGTTGATTCCCTATACAAGTATCCATTTGAACACGAAATAAGAGACACCACACATCTGTTTTATATTTGGATGTTTTTTAGAGAAAAACACTGATGGCAAACTGACAACAAATTTATGATAAACGTGATGACTTCAACTTTTCTATCGCTAAATTCCCCTATTTATGTAGCTATAAATCATTATCATCTGCAAATGGATTTTATGTCTCCGAGTTGGTTCGTTACGCAAGAGCATATGTTTTATGTACGATCAATTTATAAAACGAGCCAGATAATTAAGTTGATGAAACAAGAATATCAACAATCTCGTTTAAAGTCAGAATTCTGCAAATTCTCTGTTCGACACAATGGCCTTGTTTGCAAATACGATCTGTAAAGTCGATTGTTGACTGACGTCTTTCATAAAAATTGTTAGGCCAATATTTGCAAACTGAATTGTCGGGTTTTTCCTTTTAACCGATCATGACAAGGAACACACGGCAGGTTTGACCGGTCGAGAGAAGATGCTTAGTCTTCCATAGCAACTATCACACTTCAGTTTCCAAGGCTCCGCGTTGGCTGTGCTCATAATTCATATTGTTTAAATGAACTTTTTTTAATAATCACTGTTCGTTATCTTCACATTTCATTCAGTGCGAAGTTACCGTTTACGGTAGCTCAGTCGGTAGAGCGCTCACTCCGTGATCGGCAGGTCGTGAGTTCGAATCTCGGCCGCGACTGACCTAAGTCGATAAAAAATGGCTAGCAACTGTTCTTTCGCCATGCGCTCGGCACTTTGAAGTGAAAGTTGCGGGTCCTTCGGATGAGATCTTAAAAACCGAGGCCCCATGTCACGGCAGGCGTTGGCACGCTAAAGATCCCTCACTGCTCAATGGCCCTGTGTGCCGAGTAAAGGTCAAAATTTGAAGCCCTTTACCAGTATATGGTGATGTCTCTATATGAGTGAAAAATTCTCGAATGGGACGTAAAACAACATACAATCAATCAATCAATTAATGCGAAGTTTCATTAGTTGCTCTTCTCTGCGATTTGTTTAAAGTAAATACTAAGAAGTTGACCAGAACAGAGCTTTTCCTAATTTTTTTTTAAATTTTTTAAGCCCTTGCTCTTTCCTTAATATGGGATTTTGTATGGTCGAGATTCTGTTCAATATTCTACTCATAACTTTGCTGGTGACAGATTACTACAAAATGCTCCTCCATTTGTTGCAGTCAATTAAATCACTATTATTTGTAGCTTTGCAGTAATTTCAGTCAGCCAACATGATGGACACTCTTCTTACGTCCAATCTTTCCAATATCTTTGTAAGTAACTCCGGTGTTAGATGTAACGCGTTGCCTTAAGTAGTTCTGTGTTAATCTGATCCAATCCAGAGGCATTTCGATTTTTGAAGTTACTGATTGCTTTTTGGCTTCATATAGTGTTTGTAGTCCCCAGCTGTTTGGTAATGTCTTCTGCTGGTATAACGTTTGTCTTCAACTCTGGGTCATTATGTTGAGAACTCATTAAAAGTGTTCCTTTTGGCACTTCAAATGTACTCATCTTTGGTTTGCTTGTATGTCTTTGACTGAAAGACTTTATGTTTCAAATTTTCCTGCCAGTGTTCTTGTAGTTGGTCCTCATATCTTGTCTTGTGAGCGGTCACGGTACTTTAGTGGTAGGGCGCTCGCTTCGTGATCGGGAGGTCCGGGTTCGATTCTCGCCGCGCCGCGTCAAACATAAGACGTAAAGATAGGTAGTGTGACTGTTCCTTTGCCAAGCGCCCGGCACTAGAAATGAAAGTCACGGGTCTCTCGGATAAGACCTTAAAAATCGAGGTCCCGTGTCACGGTAGGCGTTGGTACGATAAAGAACCCTCACTGCTCAATGACCCTGAGTGCCGAGTATAGGTCTAATTTGAAGCCCTTCACTGGCATACGGTGACGTCTCTATATGAGTGAAAAATTCTGGAATGGGACGTTAAACAACATACACCAACCAATTGTATCTTGTCTTGCAGTGGCTGTTTTTGCTTCTTTTGCTTTTTTTTCTCGATGTAATCTCTTTTGTCTGATCGTGCACATTTCTGGACTTCTTTGTCTGTCTGTTCTCTTCTTTTATTTTCTTTTTAAGTCTATCAGATTTTCTTAATGCAAATTCCATTTCTTTTGCCTCTGTTATATCCTTTTTTGTTAGCTCACCTGAGCTGAAAGCTCAAGTGAGTTTTTCTGATCACCTGTTGTCCGTCGTCTGTCTGTCTGTCCGTCCGTCTGTAAACTTTTCACATATTCAACTTCTTATCAAGAACCACTGGGCCAATTTTAACCAATCTTAGTACAAAGCATCCTTGGGTAAAGGGGAGTTTAAATTGTTAAAATGAAGGGTCAAGTCCCCTTACAAGGGGAGATAATCAAGAAAGACAAAAATGGGGTGGGGTTATTAAAAAATCTTCTTCTCAAGAACCACGTGGAAGCATCCCAGTGTAGTGTAGATTCTAAATTGTTCAAGTCATGGCCTCTGGGGGTAGGGCGGCGCTACAATAGGTAATCCAATTTTTACATTAAAATATATAGGAAAATCTTTAAAAATCTTCTTCTCAAGAACCACTGGGCTAGAAAAGCTGAAACTTAAGTGGAAGCATCCTTGGGTAGTGTAGATTCTAGTTGTTTAAATCATGACCCCTGGGAGTAGGGCGGGGCCACAATAAGTACTACAAGGGGGGAAATCAAATGAAAAACAGCAAGTCCAAAGTTACTCAGGTGAGCGTTGTGGCCCATGGGCCTCTTGTTCAAATTCTTGTCTGTCTTTAGGAGATCCTCATTCAAATATTCTATCTGTACGTCATCATTTTCTATAAGAAAAGTAAATCTGTTCCAGATTTCTAATTGGAATGTTCTTTTGATTTTAGGGTCATTCGATTTTTGAATTTCCAGAGAAATTGACTCCAAATTAGCTAAGTGTTACTGTCACCTGTACAATTTTTCCACTCTGATAGTGGATTGGCAAATTCCAACGGCCCACTCAATGTGTTGATTTAGGATGGAGGATGTCTGCTATCGAGTTAACAGTTTCCTGTTGGGTTTGACTGACAACCATCCTCCTGTAATGCATATATCCTCCTACCCGCAGCTTGTTCTCTAATTAAGTTTTTTTGTAGTGTATCTATTTTTACATGACAGGGATGCTCACTGACCCTGTTCATAACCTCATAAATCCAAGGGACCGGTGGTTTTCTGATGAGGCTTTCCTTTCCTAATCATTGGTTAGGTTTTTTTGGAGGCGCCGAAGACTCGCCTTCTGCCACTGTCACTCTGTTACTGAAGTATTTCCAGGGCCATCTTACAAGGAGGTGTGATATGTGACTAAATCACAGAACCTATTTGAGACCGAAGGCATTAACTCGAGGTTTTGATAATGTAACCTAGTGAAACAGTTACACTTCTCGATATCTATACCAGTTTATGACCCCTGGCACCGTATCTCACATACATACTTTCTGATAAAAAAAATACACAGTGGACATAATTACTACATTATTTTTTACGATATAATTAAGAAAATTAACTGACGTTTTCTCATTTAACAACATGCCATTTACATTTACTTACAGCGGGAGATGTCACCCTCAGCAAAAACACAACTCATGATCTCATGACAACCACCCCTACATCTTTAAACTCAACAACTCACAGGCCAAACCCGTATGCAAATAAAACTAGATGTTTTCCATATGTTGGTTGCTTTGACAATTTCCCTCCGTTCGATAATACTGATTTAGACTTGCCTCGATCTCCTGAACAAATCGGTACAGAATTTTTACTCTTCACGAGAAGAAACTGGAATAACTCTCAGCATCTGAATTACACATCGCTGTCCTCCGTAACAAACTCATTTTACAAAGGTATCCTCAAAACAAAAATTATAATTCACGGATTCACTAATTCCATCAAGACAAAATGGCTGTACGTAATGAAAGATGCTCTTCTCAAGAAGGTGAGCCGTTCTTTCTATCTGTTGTTTTTCATTGAATAGAAATGGAATTGAGATGAAACGAATAAAATTGTACAACATGTGTAAGTGCATAATATTTTTGATTGATTAAAAGGGATAAATGTAGCTATTTGAAATCAAAGTTAAGAACGTTTATTCAAGGTATTATTCAAAGTTGCCAAAGGTTTCCATTGGAAGGTTTGATATTTTACAAAATTTTCTCTGACAGGGAGATTTTAATGTTATTGTCGTGGCATGGGGAAGAGGAGCCACAGCACCTAACTACAACCAGGCTGCGTCTAATACCCGAATGGTGGGGACTCAGCTTCGCCTTATCGTTGACATGTTGGTAAGAGCAGGTGGTAAAGTGAGCGACATGCATCTGATTGGTCACAGTCTTGGCGCCCATACAGCAGGTTACACAGGACGACTTCTGCATGGCAGAGTGGGCAGGATAACGGGTAATCTAGAAACTTTGTATATAAATATATCCTCTTCGTGTAATTCAGTCATCCTTGTAAGCTATAGGTTAGTGTCCATTCTACTTCTACAAATTAACTTCAACCAGGCTGCAACTATTTATGGAAATAGAATCGACACTAACCCGTGGATCGAGTTTCAACACGGAAAATAAACCTCTTGATTTCATACAAGGTATGGATCCTGCAGAACCCGACTTTGAACATCTCTCTGCTGGAATTCGATTGGATCCTAACGATGCCAACTTTGTTGACGTCATTCATACAAATGGTGCGCCATTCAGCAAGCTTGGTTACGGTCTTATGCAAGTTTCAGGTCATGTGGATTTCTTCGTTAATGGAGGTGAAAAGCAAACCGGATGTCCAAATCAAATTGGTGGACTATTCAGCACAATTTTTACCTTTAATACTTCAGGTATATAATTCAAACAGTTCGGGGCAATCCTACGCAGTCACTGCTCTGTCCACCCTTCCGACATACATGTGTGCATATATACGAAGTATTTCTTTTTTTCTCCGATGATATTGCTTTCAATCATCGTCCTCAAATTTTACATTCATCATTTTTGTCACAGGCCAGAAAACAAACTTGTTCATTTCTTATTTTGAGGTACGACTAGGTGGTCAGGAGTTATACTGAGCTCGCGGGAAGTTGTGGGCTACGATTGTTAAAACTTTCACACTATAAATTGCATTTATCACAGTGGAAAATGGTGTGAAATGCTAGGAGTTCTGTTAGAAACTTTAATTAATTACCGGTATTTCTTATATTTTAAAGTACACGTTTACTTAACTATTTTTTTTTTTAAATGAATAACCATTTATATAGACAGTGAATTTTTAGCGGAATCCTTAATGATTGTCCAGTTCCTTAGCTGTAGTTTTTCGGTCTTTGAAATGTAACTCGAAGTTGCGAAAAAAATTTCAACTCGTCTGAGTTATTTATGTTTTTTTTTCTTTTAAATCATTAAATCATTCTCCGTGGAAAAATTGATTTTTCACTTTTAATGCTAAGTTTAAATTTCTTTTTTCCTTTCTTTCTCTTTTTTCAGCCATTGGAGAGGCTATTGCTTGTAGCCATGGTCGTTCTCATGTGTACTTCACAGAGTCCATTTTGACGGATTGTCCATTTACAGCTTATCCATGTGACAATTACGTAGGTTACAACCATTTGCAATCTCCTTTCCTATGAGTTTTTTTTATGATTTACCTGCAGATTAAGATGAATCTGATGTTTAGGAAAATTTTACTCATGGCGAGTGTATGACGTGCGGGGCCAGGGGCTGCTCGGAGTTAGGTTATTATGCGGATCAGTATTCAGCGAGGGGCAAAATGTACCTCATGACTGTGGATAGAAATCATGGGCCATTCTGTGGTTAAGTACAACGAATAGGCTGTGAAATGTGTTTCAGCCATACTTTTTTTCAAACTTCAACTTGGCATATTAAAAACAATTAAAAAAAGCTCATTAATATATTTTTTGCTTGATTTAACAATAATATCAATGTACCAGATATATATGCACATTATGCCCCAGTCTTAGTCCTTTATTTCCTTTACAATTTACTTTCTTAATTTTACCAGGTTTTCACTATGTAATTAAATATGATCTTGGGACAACAGACACGTATGGTACTCTCTCTATCACACTGAACGGGGCATTTGGTAGCAGTCATTCCATCGCCCTTACGGAGTAGGTTCTGTAGCTTCTAATTTAACTTTTTTTTCAAATTCAAGGACAGTCATACGAAATAACTTTTATTTCTCTATCTATTTATTGTCCTTTTTGATTTTACTTGACATGTTGAAGGTTAGATACTTTTAAGCCTAAAGGCGATAATAAGGTGTCCGTCCTCTGTCTGTCTGTGGACAATTTTCAAAACTACCATCCTCCTATATACTGAGTAGTTTTAGTCCAATTTCAATTAAACTTGGCATACATCTACACATAACCCATTCTTCTTTCGTCGTTTTGATTTCAATAAATGGTGTTGCAAAGTTACTAAAAAAAGAAATTTCTGTGAAAAACATTCAAATCATTACACCTCCTACAGTAGTAAGACTTGGTACCCAAGTAGACTACATCAAGGCAGATGATTCTTTTTTTAATTTCAATAAACGGTTTTGCTATGGTAACTACAAGAATAATTCGAGAAAATCATTCAAAATTCTACTCCTCTTACAGTTTTAGTTTGATTTCAGTAAAACTTGGTACAAGTTTAGAAAACACAAGGCTACATTACTTGTGAACGTTAAACTACCTATAAAAAAAAAGAGTAATTCAAGTCCATGTCCATCCCCCCCCCCCCCACTATTACAAGTATAAAGTAGCAGAGCTATAGTCTCATACAAGATTTCTGCCTTGTTGATGATGTTGTCCCTTAATTTAATATCATTTTATTATTCCGTAGGAAAGATGCTCACCTGAAGACGAATGGTGTATCCACAAAAGTTGTGGCGGTGCCTTCCGAGGTCGGAGAAGTGATGTCTGTAGACGTACTCTATAAGAAAAAGAAAGGAGGCTGGTTTGGTTGGGGAGCTGGCGCTGATGATATTAATGTTTTGTCCGTGTCTGTTATGTCAGGAGAACTGGGCATCAGGTATGATATGTTATTTCAAATGCTATATAGTACCTTTTTTGGTTATATGTTCTTAGTGGAAGTACTTTAATTTCTTTTTATTTAAATTCAGAGCCTGAATATTTAAAAAAAAATATATGTGCTAGATCAGTCACTTATAAAGCCATAATTCTTCATCAAAGGAGACATTTGCCGTTGCATAAAATGATTTTCAAACGATAACTTTAGTTCCTTTTCAGCTTTTGCAATGAAACTTAATGTGATGACTCTTTCGTACTTAAGAAAGATCCCTATTGATTCTGGGGTCAAAAGATCAAGAAAGATCAAGGTCACAAATTCTTATTTGGCATAAATAGTACATGTTACTTTTCGGAAGATATGTCTTAAAGTCTTTAGCATTTGCAATGAAATTTTATAACGTAACCTCTTATGACTTAAAAAAACCCATCTTGAATTAAGATAAAAAATTATAGGAAAGGGCCATTGATTTTGAGGTCAAAAGATGAAAGTTCAAGATCACAAATTAATGAATAAAATCAAATCCAGATTCAGTTTAGTACTGTCTATAGTTATTGATTTTAAGGTGAAAGGGTCAAAAGTAAAATCACAGATTTGTACATGTATATTGGTACAATTTATTTTTAAATACCTTGAATAAACGTTCTTAAGTGTGCGGAGGTCATAGATTCACTGAATTTTAACTTATTAATTCAGGAACGTTTACATGTGTAATGTGTTTATAAGTGACAATTATACTTTCGACCGTTGTTAAATCTATTAATTATGACGATTTCTGGGACTTCTGAAAACTTCTCCCTATAATAGGAAACGAATTTTAATTGTACGTAACTATACTGGTACTGTGAATGCGAACATTTTGCTAAATAATTATGGGTACGTGAGTAACATTGGGAAGAATCTATCGGCTGACAAAGATAATCGAAATATATGTAGTACGGTAAAGATTTTTTTTCAATTTATCAGAGTTCATATATTTTTGCAGTTCTTCCTTTTGCGTGCGTAAATTGGTACATGACGGAACCAGTGTCAGAATTCCAAAACAAGTCGCCCCCGTATGCTAAGGTTTAAGTGGTCCTCACGTCTCTCCAGAACCCAGTCTAAGAATGTGCAACGTCATGGAAAATAAAACTAAAGTTTACTGTGTTGTGTTCTTGCAATATTTAACTCGAGGAAAAGATCCGATAACAAACACCAGATGATGATACTCTTATTCCTTGAATAACATTCTTGAGTAAATAGCTGTAAATGGAAGCTTAATTACATTTCTCATCGTCTAAATGCTTAGTTTCTCCTATTCCTCTAGAGCGACACAAAATACACCTAAATGCACTCTCAAGTTCGTGGGTCCTCTGCAGAGTGAAATTATATTTGACGAAACCTGTTCGTAAATTTCAAGTTATAAATATTTTCTTATCAAAATGATTTATGAGGGAACCTTTGGCCACTACGCTATTTGACGTACGATATATATAGTAGATTCGAATTCCTCAAGTACTTGTATTATATTAATAGAGTACTACAACATCAAGCTGCAATATGATTAGGCAGTTGAAGGGCTTGGCACTTTAAAGTGGTGTATGAAATTATCTCTTTCAATTAATATTTTTATATACACTCCGAACGAGAGACACGCACCTGTGATTATATCAGATAAAGAAGCGAAAGAGGAAGTAAAATTGTTGCCGAATTCTGGTGGCTCCTGGGAATCATATTTCGTTTCTCCGAGAACAGAGTGATATTATGGTGAACTCAGATAAAACTTAGCTTTTCCTGTCGGATTTTTACAGAATGGTGAGTATCGCGGAAGTTATATAAACAATCTTGGGTCTGATCTCGAAATTTATCTCGCCTGTCTATACAATATGTGGTAGCTTTAAAACAATGCTTCACACGTGTAAATGACTGATGTTTCTTAGCTGTAAGGTATAAAAATATTTTATTAATACATGTGTATGACCCCCGTTTTTCAGTGACTTAAATTTTGCATGGTTAAGTGAAAATCAAACACTAATTGTCAGATTTCTCAGAGTATTAGAAATCTCTGGTCTTTAATCTGACACAATGTTGTTATGACAGAGGATTACCTTTTGAAATTGACTATAAATTACTAGCATAGCAAACGAGCAAGTTAAGGTATAAGAAAATATATACTTAGCCACTTTTACAAAACAAAACACAACATCTTATGACCTGAAATTTCTACCCTGAATGGTTTAGCCATGCTAGTACGAGGTGTGTATATGTGTAAAATTGTCTGCGTTAAGGAGACATTTTGTTTTTAATGAGCTCCGAACCAGCCAGCAGGAAGCCATCACTTAGGAAAACGTAGAGGATAAAATGTTGTCGCTGTTGTTATATGCAATTAATTGTCAATAATTACACGACCATTGGCGCTGCAGACAGGTTTTTACCAAACGGAATTTATATTATATGAATTCAATGGTAAAAGGCTCAAAGAGGGAGAAAAAAAAACACGAAATTAAAGACAATTCCATTTACTTTGGTAGTTGTACATATACACAAAGTCGCAAAATACGCAGAGTAAATATTTGTAAAAATATCCTTTGTCAAAGGAGTCAACATACCGTAAATTTACTTTAGATCTATTTAGTTAAAAGTTTCCTGAGAAAAGAAATACCTGAATTTTCTGCGATGAGCTGATACAAGACTGAGTTTAGAAAGCACCTGATTGAACTCATTCATGTCCTGAAATTAATTTTTTTTGTTGTATCTTTTAAATCTTCTGTTTGCTGTGCCGTATGGTGGTATATTTAGGACATGCAAATATTTTTTCTTCTTATGATGGAAAATATGTTGTTCGCTCAACTTATTTTGTCGTTCAAATAGATATTTTCTCGTTAGCATGACATATTTCGTTTGCACGACTTACAATGTTCGCATGGCTTATCGTGTTCGATCGAGATATAGTCGTTCGCACGACGTCTTATATCGATCGAATAAGATATTACATGTATATTTAGCTCACCTGAGCTAACGCTCAAGTGAGCTTTTCTGATCGAAGAGTGTCCGGCGTCCCTCTGTCTTTTGTGTGTCGTCCGTAGACTTTTCTTCTCCACCAGAACCACTTGAAAATTTTCAACGAAACTTGCCACAAAGCATCCTTGGGTAAAGGAGGTTCAATTTTGTTGAAAATGAAAAGGCCATTCCCTCTCTAGATCTCAAAGGGGAGTTAAGGAATAATGAAATTTTGGGGTCATTTTAAAAACTTCTCAATATCCAGTCGGCCACAAAAGATGGAACTTACTAGACAGCTTTCTGACATTGTGTAAATTCAAATTTAGTCAATCATGGCCCCCTGGGGATAGGTTGGGGCCACAGTAAGTCTTAAGGGATTAAATTTTTATGTTTAAAATAGATAGAAAAAAAGATGCTTAAACATCTTTTACTCTAGAACAGCATGACAATGATTAGTGATAGTAATATGCAAACATCCTTAGGTAGTGCAAATTCAAGATTGTTCAAATCCTGGCACCGAGGGTAAGGTAGGGTAGGACCAAAATAGGGGATCAAATGTTTACATGGGAATATAATATATAGAAAAAACAAGTTTTATACAGCGTATATCTTTTGCTCAAAATCCGCTGGGCCGGAAAAGATGAAACTTATATGAAAGCTTACTGACATCAGTAGTTTTAAGTTTAATCAAATCATGACCCCGGAGGTAGGATGAGGCCCCACTGAGGGATAAATTTTTTATATGGAAGTACATAAAGGAAAAAAATGTTTCAAAAATCTTCCCAGAAAGGATGAAACTTAAATGCTTCCTGACAAAATGTAGATTCAAGTTTGCTCATATCTTGAACCCCAGAGATTGGGTCAGGCCATATTAAGGTCAGACGACACGTTCCTCAAATATATGTTTTATATACCTTGATATTATATCAACAATTATTCATATTGTCATTCTCTTGTGATTTCTAAAGAAGATGGGTGAACAAGGCGTGCAGAGTGCCTATAGCTTCAGATATTAAAAAATCATATTCAATTTGTGAATTAAGTATTTAAAGTAACGTTCTCATTATTGGAAAAAAATATTCTTTTATTTAAAAAAAATAATATGGTATTCGTGGGATTCGAACCCCTAAAATAAAAATCCGAAGTATCATATTGCTTTGAGACTAACACTCTAACCACTACACTACACAGCTCCTGATGAATAGTGGCATTTAAATCATGTTTGTGATATGACTCTTGACTTAATGGACTTCAAGTATTTCTCGGAAAGATGCGAATGCTTTGTCATAGAAGTGTACTTTTAAGGTATAGTGGTCCTTTGCTCCATGTTTTTGTAAACCAAAAAGTGTATATTTTTATGCAAACTTCAATGACAAATTCTTTGGGAAAATTATATATTTTTGAGGAGATCAAAATTTTACAAGGAAATATATGGGGAAAGATTAAACATTATCTATAATTTCTTGTTTGAAGGAGATAAGTCGTGCGAACGAGATAATGAGTCACGTAAATGACATACTACACGTATCTTGTGTGAACATTTATTAATATTTTTCAACATGAGAAAGAATAAATAGATATATTTGCATGTCCTAAATGTACCATCTTATCTAAAAGAAAATATTTGAAATATGAAAGAGATTTAAAAAAAAAAAACAACAACAAACAAACAAACAAACTGATCACTCTTGCATTACTGGGTCGCGAATTCAACAGTTGTAATTTTCATTAAAGGCCCTTTAAACTGTTGTCATGTTGCATATTTTTGCATTCACTGCATTGAAGTAAATATTGAAATCCAAAGAAAAACCATATAAATTAAAAAAAAAAAAAAAAATAGAGGTATCGTGAGCATTGAGCTCACAAATTGATACCCCCGTCTCCTATATGATAAAACAGTGTAATGGCAACTGTAATAAAGATTCTGTGAACGTATCATTAAATTTTCTTCAGTAGTAGATGAGGAGTTGCGGATAAAAGATGGGTACCCCCCAATGTCATAGAAAGAGTGTCAGTGTCTATGTTTTGCTATATTGTAAACCCGAAAAAAGTAAAATAGGAGGTGCACAATAGTAACAAAGGTTCTATGAAAATCTCGTCAGATTTTATTCAGTGGTATAAGAGGAGTTGCGGATAAGAGATGGGTAGCCCAAAGCGTAACGGACGGACACCCCTATCACCATACACCCCCCCCCCCTCTTTTCAAGTGGGGGGGGAGGTATTAAAAAAACTTACGGTCCGCCGCTTTCGGTGTCTTGCTCATTGGGATCCTGTTCTATTGCATGTTGTAACTGTCTTGTCTGTCCGGTCTTGTCTATCATATTGAGAACAAAAAGTTTGGTATATTTCTGAAATAATATGTTCTGATGCAAAAGTTAACGACCAAGGTTATCTTAGTTTTTGAAAGTCAAACTTTGAGGTCTAGGTAATGAGGTCAAAAATCAAAAGATATTGTCACAGGTAATGAATGTTAATATGAAAGCCCTTTCTTCTCTCATTCAGAAAGATTAACCAAAGATTATTTAGTAAGTGTGATATATTGATACTTAATCTACATTTCCTTTGGATTTGTTTGAGGACTGGTCGCCGATAATTTTTTTAAAACGTATAAACAATTGGTCCTTTTTTATTCAGAGACTTTATTATTGATCAGCAATGGTAAATACATGTATAAATAGCAACAATATGTTTAACTTAGTGAAATTATTCTTAAATTGCCAGAATCTACCTTTAAATTTTTATAGTTGTCTCATTTGAAATACTTTATGTAATATGGAAATTAATTGTCATATACAAATTTTGCATAAAAATTAAAATGTATCAAAGTTTTTGTAAAGGACACCTTTGAAAGGTTATTTTTGTTTAACGAGGACTGTCGAGGAGGTCCTTTTGAATTTTTTTTTTTTTTTTTTTTTTTTTTTTTTTTTTTTTTTACTTTTTTTCATTTTTTTTTAGCAAAAGTTTTATTAATATTATAGAGTTCTCTCTCTTTGCCTGTCCTCTCTCGGCTCGGATAAAAAAAAATGGGTAGATAGATTTTTTTTTTAAAAAACCCCGGAATTTTAAACTTCAGTGCTTAATTTTCAAAAATTTTTGAATTTGAAAGTATTAATTCATTTGGAGATAGGGAGTGAATTTAAAAAAAAGATCTTTTCGAGTTTGGGTGTTTTAGAAAAAGTTTTGAGACGGGTAGTTTTTTGTCAGTCTGTCGGGAGATAGACTGTCTTTTTAAAGATGGTCTGAATTCTCTCTCTTTGTTGTTTGGATACTGAGCCCTTCTACAAAGTACGTTATCTGGCTGCGCGATTTCGCGGGGGGGGGGGGGGGGGGCTTACCCAAAGCATAAAAATGATATAGAAACTTAACATTTGATGTTTAAAGCAGACACTTTATATGCATATATGAACATATATAAGGAAAAAAGATACGTGTATTTATAATATTGCATGCTATCCGTTTGATAGATTTATTGTGAAATGACCATGCAATGCGATTATATTGGCTTATCTTATATTGTCTTGTTTAACTCTTCACCGAATCCTGAATCAGAAAGCCTGTCCAATTCCCTAAATAGAATACGAAGTAAGCTGGGCTGGAATTTATCCGAATATTGACATCCGACAGTGGGCATCGATGTATTCTTTTAATTTATTTAATACGCTTCGTGTATTTTTTTTTTTTACTGGGCTTTGTAATTACGCCCATGTTTTACAATGTCTACAGATTTATAAACACTAGTCCAGATTTTCGACTACGCCTCCATTCAGGCGACTTTCCGGTGAGTTAATCATGTCGTGTCATATATAAACAAGGAAGTTAAAGCTCCTCTGTAGTGTTATATCAAGGAAGAAACGGTTATTGCATCGTAAGGAATCTCTGTGGTAAGAACAATATATAGTTTTCTCTTCATTTTTCTAAAAAAAAAATTTGACATTTCAAAGGCTGTCACATGTCAATAGCGTAAATTATAAATTCCAATGTACATGGTGTATGACCTGTGTACAAGATGTACAAGTCCGTAACATGCTGTATCGTTGCATCTGATGTTACATGTTAATGTTGTATATAGGATTGGAATACCTGATTAAATGTAGTACTAAGTTGTATTCGTCGCATGTAAAGATATACTGTCTAAAATTTTACTTAAAAGAGTTAATTAAGAGAAAACCTCCAGAATGAATGAAGTCTGGAAGACAGTGAGTAGAAAAAAAATATCACAACGTAAAAAATGTTGGCAGTTTTTTTTTTCATTTTTAATAAAAAGAGGGAAAAAATGATACAAAACATTATTAAATTTGATGACACTAATTAACAGTGGGTTTCTAACGGAGACCCCCTAGATCATGTCCATATCTCTGACACTGGCACTATATGCAGACTGAAATGAAAAGTAAATCATGATTATATTATAGAGATCAACTTGAACCTTTGTCTGCATGTGCATTTATACTATGTAGTTGGACTTTTGAAATCAATGCAACTTGATGGAGAATTTCACACGAGTATCAATGTTGTAATAGATCTCAGTCTCATAAACAATAATATACAAATGATCTCCACTTTTCTAAATAAGTGTTCATTGCTTTGACATATCAGTGGGAAAAAATGCAAAGATCTGCAGGTATATACAGTAGAACATGCTTATAACAAAGTGTCAGGGATGGATGATTTTGCTTCGATCGTTATAAACATAATTTGTGTGTCCATTAAGTTCACAATATATAGTAAAATTTGTCTAATCCGGACTCTGAGTACTCCAGATTTTTGTCCATTCCGGCTATAAATTTAGTCCCATGCACTTTTTAAACAAATGTATTAGAAAAAAATTCTGTGTAGACCGGATACTGTCCATTCTGTATTCCGAACTGCCATACTGGCCCCAACTGCTCATAATTAACGGTAATTATTTCCTCTAATCAGGCCACCCATAATAACCTGAGTTACTTCAAAGCAATTAACACCATTCGTGAAGATGTGCTAACGTGTGTTTACATGAGTGCCATGAGACAAACTGAAATGCGGCGGTGACACAGCCCACTTAAAATATAAGATTAAATTACAAGTAAATTAAAATAAAATTACTCACACATTTAACTTGCTTTTAACTCCATATCACACAGTATAATAAAAAATTAATACAATATAGGTACACGATTTGCAAATCAAAATATAAATCAGGATCGAAACCCAAACGTCTCATTCCAAAATGGCGCCATTACATTGGAGGGAAGACGTAAATTTTTACATAAAAATTAAAATTTCAATTCAATATTTATCAAATCGTAAATAGTTGTGTTTATAGTTATATTGAATGTGCTCTTTGACATGCAAAACCCGGGCCGCATGATATATATTATAATATACGAGTCTGTAGATTTTGACTCCGGTAACATTTCACATTAAGTCCCAAACTTTGTGAACAAAAAAGAAAAATCTACAGTAAGTCATGCAATGCTCTTTTAATTTCTAGACTCTAAAATATTGATTGATTTGATAATTTACTTATATATATTATATATTATACTCTTAAATAAAACAACGAAATTAAATTTCAAATATTTTCCTGCATTTTTCCTGCACTCCGGATTCTGTCTAATCCGGCCAAATTTTATGGAACCGGGGGTAGCCGGTTTGGACAAATTTTACTGTATTTTAATTTTAAAGCCACGAATGAAAATCACTTTGCTGTAAGCATCAATTCATTATAAACGTATTCCCTATAAGTGTGTTTTATTTTACATGAGTAGTGGACCCCTCAGAGAATTTCACTTCTTTGTATAAACTGAATTTTTCTGTCCACAAAATAAATTCCTTTGCAATGAAAAAAAAAGTCTAATGCAATCATAGCAGATAATTTAAAAAAGATTGAGAATTCCTTGTATTTTTTTAGTTGTCTAAATAAGACAAATGATCAGAAAAATATGGAAGAAAAAATAAGTTCCTCAGAATTTTTCAATATACTTGACTGACCTAAGCACTTCATATTGTGGTCAGGCATTGTTATCAATTCTACTATGGTTATTGCAAAGATCAAAGAGATGCCGCGGTCATTATTCTCCAATAAACCACGAACGTCATCAACAAATTATCGACAATTTGAATCGGTTTCCTCTAATTTTTACTGCCTTCACTAGGAAAAGGATAGAGGTATCTTTTGATTGTGATGCAAATTGGTGGGAAAACATTTACATTGAGTTCGGATTTCATCGTACTTTTTCTAAGCCTTGAGATACAAATGAACGAGAATAACATTCAATTGTGACGTCATAAGACACTTATCATGGAGACGTCCAAATGTAGCTTCTGTATTTCTCTTTATGTAAGTTTTAATATTCGCCGTAGTAGAATAGAAATAATTCCCTCATGGTCTGAATTGTTGGAGAATATACCCCTCTGCCAGTCTCGAGATTTTGTTGGCAAATAAAATCTCTCGACTATTGGGGTATATTCTTCAACAATTCCTCCAACGCGGGAATTATTTCTTAAATATTTAAGCTGCAGTTTTGTATATGCCTATACTCTGAACAACTCAGGTAACCAAAATATCTGTCAGATAAATTTTGTGAATGTGCATCTTCTCGAGAATGCATTCAATCTCAACCAAAATAAATAAGAAAAGACACTCGGTAAACATTTGCATGAACTGCAGGATGGTCCTAAGGTATTTATTCCTATCCAGTCATGGCATTTGTCCCCCTCTGTAACTATTCCATGATCAAGAAACCATAAACATTATGAACAGCAGGAGAGATCCAGAGATGTACATTTTTAAAGGTTGGCAGATATTATAGTAGTTTAACATCAGTAAATTAACTAGAACTCTCAAGAAAAAAAGAAATTGGGTTCTCTGATGTAAAAAAAAAATTTGAGACTGAATATTCATTAATATACTGTAAACATGAATATTTAGTACGTGTTGTTAATTATGTGAATCAGTGGCAAGCGCATTATAAGTTGGTGTTATTTCTGTTATACTGGGATTATGTATTAATACATATAATGTTGAAATAAAAGAAGATAACTTATACATGAGTTATAACTTTTTTGTACCTAATTTAAAACCAAATTATACTTATAAACTTTAAAGAAGTGGTTCCAAACTCTAAAAACTTATTTACAACTTTTTTGAGCCTTTTTTTTCTTTAGTTACAAAAGTTATAATTTAGTTAATATTAACTTTTTTTCTGTATGGGTTGTTAAAACTGAGTAAGATATTACTAAAGGCATTGGGGTGATATTTACGCAAAAGCGTTTTTATCTTTAAATCAGCATAATTAAATTACCCCACATGTAAATTTCCATGTTTATACTAGTATATAGTTAAAATCATGGGAATTCACATATTCATTGCACATATTCTGGACACTTTTACTTCTCTGCTGCAAATCAGTACACACTGAAGTGGACAAACAAGTGTCATTGTGAAGTATATATCATTGAATGATGTGTGCAGACAGGAAGAAAATATCTAATGGATCAGAAAAGATTTTGATCCTTAATCATCTGAATTTGAAAGATGCGCTTAGTGCTCTTAATTCTCTTTTAAGCAAATTTGGACTTTTATTTTTTGAGAATCAGTTGTTTGATTAATTAAGAAATATGTGTAACCAAAGGACATAATTTGGTGATTAATATGTTATAGTCCACTTTGAAGACATCACATGTAGATATATATTCAGAGGCAGGAAGTATTTAACGAAGCCACTGAGGGATAAGTAAAATTTAACTTCCTAGCTGTTTTTTTTAAAAGTACACAGATAAAAAAAGAATGACTGTAAAGCCTGAAATAACTTGAAGGAGGAGAAACATTATTGTCTAGATTTCAAAGAAAATTTAAGTTGGATATTTGCATTTCATCTTTTTAGGTCAAAAAGCATGTTTTCTATATGAAAAGATTTTTTTGCTAAAAGGGAGGGGGAGGGCCCACTAGGTAACTAAGTGGCACTTTGTTAACTTTAAAATAGTACAAGTATTAAAAATAAACATTTTTCCTTTACATTTGGTTCGATATGTCCTGAAATATGTGTGTACATTGTATTTGTAAGAGTTTGTGCCATAATTACAAGTCTAAATGGAATATGATACATATATATATACTGTGATCACATGTAGTATTTGGTTCAATGGCATATAATTCTCATCTATCAATAGTTGTCACAAAAAATAACATTTTTCGTGCATGCTTACCATAAAAAAGAAAACCAGAGAAATGTAACATGCATTCTGATACAAAGACTATTGTTAAGGTCATTCATGTTTGAAATATACCAAGGGAAACAAAACGGTGTATGTTATAAATACATGTATCCAATATGAACATTTGGTCATTTGAAACCTAAATTAGAACTAAGATGTACACAAGGACATCTTTTTTTTTGTGAACCTTTATTTATTGGTTGTTGATAACACACAAGGTGGATCTGAAAATTTAAAAACTTCCTTGAACAGAAGATCAAGAATATTATATGATAACTATTTATGAAAAAAAATTGCATTTGAAATAAGTGCACTTTTTTCCCCATATTTCAGACTTGTACACTCTGGCATCTAAATTCAAAGTCTTATTAAGGCACAATGAAAAATATTACTAATTTTCAAGGTCAAAGCTCAAGGTACCCACCCCTTCATTTCAAGACCTTCTAAGCATAAAATATTACTGTACTAATTTTCAAGGTCAAAGGTCAAGGTACCCACCCCTTCATTTCAAGACCTTCTAAGCAAACCCCTGGCTGACATTTGCCATGCAACATACCAATATGATAATGTTTTGTTTTTTTCTTGTATCTGAATTTTAGTATGCACAATAAATGTGTTTTTTAACCTCAAAAAGTTTATCGTCTCCTTATTTTATGCTGATCATATTGGAGAACAGTTGTTTTTTTTACATAAAAATGCCACCGACTTTACAAATCTTTTTGCTTATTTTATATACATGTATACTTATAATAAATGATACCAGACTGCCACAAGTTGTACATCTACCTTCAACTCTGAGGCAACATGAATAAACCTCATATATATATTTGTTTCTGAATTAGTCTTTTTTTTTTTGAAAATTATTCAGTACCGAAAGAAGACATTTCCTTATATATGTCATAATATGAAACATACATAGTGTTATTAATCTTTTTTTTTTAAATTAACAGGATGTAAATAAAGTACAGAGAACTGGGAGTAGATCTACACTTCAGGAAAAGCCTGAGAGTAATGTAGGCAGAACACAACCAGGATATACTTCCAGTAGCAGCAATGCTGCAACAGTACACAGTGCAAATGCGGGCATAAACAAGAGAAATAGTAGACTGAACATTCCTGCTGCCTTCTTGGCAGACAAGCAAGAACCAGCCATGAATAGACCTCCAATTCCAATTAAGAAAGTTGTGACAAATCCTGTAGAGGATATCAAACCTAGTTTTACTCCGAAACCGGCATTAAAACCAGCTAGGCTTCCAACCGACAAAGAAGGAAGTGTGGCAACGATTCTCAGGACCATTAAAAATGCAGAGAACAGAGCACATGAAAATGGGGATGTTACAAACTCTGAAAACTCTGAAACCTCAAAGTCAAAACCTTTGAATCCATTTTTAGCAAGAGACTTGGAAAATAAAGGTGAGACAACCAATAAACCAGCTACTCCACCAAAGGCATCAAAACCAGATTCAGATAAACCAGTTCCACCTTGGAAAGCAGGAAAACCAGTTGAATCTGAAAAACCTCCACCACCTTGGAAAGCAGCCAAAAAAGAACCAGATCCTGAAAAACCGGTGCCTCCATGGAAGGCTAGAGCTTCTATAGACCAAAAGGATGAAGAAAATACTTCTAACAAAAGTGATAATGTTCCACCATGGAAAGCTCAGCTGGAAAGTAAAAAATCATCTGCTGAAACTAATAGTGTGACAGAAGAAAAACCCTTGCCACTGTGGAAACAGAAAAATCTCCAAAACAAGCCGGAGCCATTGAGCAAACCAGAGGCAAATAAAACAGATTCAAATGTTCCTCCTTGGAAAGCAAATATAGAACCTGTGCCAAAAGATGAAAACAAACCCCCTCCCGTAAGTAGACTTAAAAGCAGTCCTTTCCTGGCAAATCAATCTGAATTAAACAAAGTTATAGGAGGACTGAAGAGATCGAGCAGTACTGAAAAGTCGGATGAACCACCACCTGTGCTAAGACACTTAAAAACTAAGAAATCAATAGTTCGGAAATCTATAACACGGCAATTTGATCAAAAAAAGTTTTACGCCGTAGATATAAAGACTGTAGAAGTGGATGGAAACCCTCCTCCCAAACCTACAAAATTACTTGGTGTCATTAATATAGACAGTATTGTGGAGGATTATAAATCCAGACTTAATACTACTTCAGGTAAAGTACTAGCAGAGAATTTGAAAAAAATTTATTTTTTTTTTCTGCAGAGCAGCAAGGCAACTAAATATCTGATAAGTATACATCCCTTGTAACATGGATTCAGATAAGCTGAAATTAAGTCTACAGCAGGAGAACAATTTTTATCAGAAAATGTCTGAACCTCCTTCTAGGGAAAAACAAAACTATAGTTTGTCATGCAATTAATAGCAAGCACCCTCATATTGTTCAATATAAGTTTGTGCTAGAATGTTTCATGGTGCTGTAGATCATACATGTACAAATTAATTGATAATTGATACTCCTAAAATGTATGAGTACAGTCAAATCTCATTATTCCAAACTCCGTAGGACAGAGGAAAAACTTCAGAGAGAATCTGATGAAATCTATAAGACACATATTTAGAAAAAGTGGTTGCAACTTCCATCTCAATGACATCCACTTACCAGTCTTATCTGACAAGAGATATGTGACAAGCACATGTTTGAGGCTTAAACATCATATATCTTTTATTTTATAAAAATGGAAAGTGTTTTTGTTTGGAATACATGTATTAAGAAGCTCATCATACACAATAGATTTGTCTGACACACACTGTAACAAGATAGACTTGCACACTTAACGTTTCATGTACAATGACTTGTCAGTTTCATTTGAGCGGAGGACTTCCCTGTTCACATAAAATGTTATACATAATACATCTTAAATTGTGTCATGCTAATGACTCATGGTAGTATGTTTGCCTTCTTTTGTTAAATCAACTCAGTTCTCCTGTGAATTACTAGCAATGATCAGTGGATTTACTACCGTTATTATATGTACAATCATCTTCAGACTTCAAGATTTTATAACTTTCTCCTGTTTTGATTGTTCATCAATTTAAAAAATAGAGTTTTCTAAAATGATATGACCTTTGTAGTACAATTCATTGCTTCATATTTAGGTTTTCTACCATTTTGTTAAACAGGAATGCAAATGAGTTAAGGCTAGGAGTTAGGTAATTAAAGGCATGAATGTTTAAACTCTTTATTTTCTGATCAAAAGAGATGATACTAGGGATGTGTACAGCAATACTAAGTACTTGATATCGTGATTGAACTTAACAGAACTCTTTTGCGGTGGAGGTAGGAAACGTCCAATAGCTGGAGGCAATGTGCTGTTTAATACACGGTAACAGGACAGAAGAAAAAGGTGACTTACCAGACTAGGATTCGAACTCGGGCCCCCTGAATCTCCAGTCAGGTGCACTACCAACTGAACTATCTGGCCACTGGCGATCGAACTCATCTGATCGCCACATCCCTCCTTCTTTAAAGGTCTTCAGCCCCTGAAGACACCAACTCAGGCTCTTCCCTGGCAGGTCTTTCACCTGTCACTTCCAGGGCATGGCATGGGACCAAATGTAACAGGAGAGGAGAAAAATGCGATGGATCAGACCTGGATTTGAGCCTGGGCCTGGTCCGTCGCATTTTTCTCCTCTCCTGATACAACTCTAATTGAGATCAATCACTGTAGATTTTTAAAAGACATATAAGAAAGAAGACTTGGTAAAACATTTTGCTAAATGTTTGGTGCACCACTCTGATAAAATTTAAGAGATGCTAGTTCTCTTATCTTACAGTTTTGTAGATACATGTATTTTCCATTAAGCCAACTCTGATGATGATGAATATTCAACCATTTCTTTCTGGTAAATATTACTTTAGGAAGTCTATACATTCCCAATAAGACAACTTACTTTCTGAAGTGGAACCATTAGTAATACATTGTACTTGGGGATACTCATTGTTTGAATATGATATTTGATAGTCACTAACATAAACAATATTTTATACCCTTAAAATGATGTGAGATTTAGAGCTTTTTTGACTTTATTGCAAAAGAGCAGCAATAAGTAAGATAACCATGAGGTATAATCATGATACTAACTTTTGATAGCCTTCTTCTTACAAGTTAAAAACAAATTAAGATTTGCCCGTGTGCAAAAGCTGTTTTTGTTGATCAACGTTCTTTACCTTGAGTAGTAAAGATCAATAAATATCGTAATATGATGTCATAATGTGTATTAGTAGTGGTTACATGTACCAAGTATGTGTAAGATTAAAAAGTGTTTTAAAAAAGGAATAAAAGGAAGTGTTTTGATTAACTTATTTGCATAGAAACACCCATACTTAGCCTTAACTCACTTGCAAAGATGACACCCTTTGCATAATATTATGATTTTAATCATTCATAAGTATTTAGCTCTGGCATTTTTAGCCCTGATCACTTGAGGGCTTTACTCTGTAACTTAATAACACTTGTTCTAGAAGTGTGATAGAGACAAATTGAAATGAATTAATACATGTGTCATTGACACTCTATGTTGTAGAGGGATGGCTGTGTGTGCTCAAGTGTCCTTAAACAGATTTTATTGAAACAGAGATGACAGTGCATTTTTTTGTGATCTTAGTTCAATTGAGATTTTTGATCAGACTCTTTCTGTTTGTTTTAATTCAACTTTGCAAGTTTTTATTACTTCTCTAAATTGTTAAATCAACTGCATGACTTGCTATCACAACTTGGCAAATATTTGCTTCAGACTAGATTACCTGCCAACTTAAGTATGGCAATATATGTAGTTTATACTGCATTCATGGCTTAGTTATAAACATCATAGGTGTTAGAATACACAGGCATTGGAAATTGGAGACAAACAGTACTCCTACATTCTGGTCAAAATAGATTTATAAAAAGATGAGTTATAGACATTTTTTAAGAACTTTTTTATTGGGATATATATTATTTTTAGTAACAGACTAACAATAACCAATTGTCTTTTGTCAAGTGGAAAACAATAAGTTAGTATTGAAGCATCTCTTAATTTATGATGCCTGCCACCACCAATGTATGTACATCTGTGTATAGTATTGGCTGTCATCTTTTTAGGACAGGGTCATTGATTTCATTAGACATTTAAATAAACAAACCCTTCACTCCCATCAATAATAAGAAACTAGAGTACCTAGCTATTAGTAAAAGGACATAGGTTCATGGGCATCATGTAGAATAAAGATTAACTGAAGTTTTCAGATCTGTAGACCATGGGTATTGGCCTGTATAGCTCACAGGTACTTGTGGACAGGAACAACAACCCCCCCCCCCCTCCCGATATTCAACCCTGAGGCTTGTTGGACATTTTTTTCACAAATTATATTTATTGCACTTATTTATCATGTGTACCATAGGAATAAATCGTGAAAACCCCGAAATAATCATTCCACACAAAAATACCCCACTATACATTATAAGAGAGAAAGGTAGAGAGTGGCATACCTTTCTCTCTTATAATGTATTGTGGGGTATTTTTGTGTGGAACGATTATTTTGGGGTTTTCACGATTTATTCTTATGGTACACATGATAAATAAGTGCAATAAATATAATTTGTGAAAAAAATGTCCAACAAGCCTCAGGGTTAAATATGGGGGGGGGGGGGGGGGTTCCTGTCCACAAGTACCTGTGGGTTAGAGCACCTGACTAATAACAGGGGTCCTAGGTTTGTTTCCAGGCCCAGTCATAAATTTTTTCATTTCCTATTTTATCATTGACCACTTGCAGGCGAAAGCCCTGTCTGGGGCGTAAGAATCTGGGTTGTGTGTCTTTGAGGACAAAGACAATTTCAGGAGGGAGGAATGTAGTGACTGTATAAACTGTGGATATCAGCCGGATAGCTCAGAATACCTGACTATTAATGCAGGGGTCCCAGGTTCAATACCCAGTCCAGCCATAAATTTTCTCCTTTCCTGTTACAACTGTGAGCAAACTTTTTTTTACTTTCCTGTTACAGTGTTCACAATGATGGAGAAATCATGATAGTTGTTTGGAAACAAGAGCACAAAAAAAAAACTCACTGTGTGTGTGTGTGTTTTTGTGTGTTTAAATAAATGAAATTTGATTAACAGTAGTCACAGTGCATCATCTAAGACTAATTTTTGCAATAAGATATACATGCATTTGAGATAGAATGGAGATGATGAACATGTGTAAAGAACTTTCCCAGATTTTATAAAAACCAGAACAAGGAATGTTCAGTAAAACTTGTCTAATCCAGATACCAATTGTTCCAAAAAATTGGCCGGGTTTAAGACAGCATTCCAGATTAGACATTTTAAACAGTTGAATTTACTAAATTGGACTTTAATGTTAGATCCTATTAAGCAAGATTTCGGAATACACAACATCCAGATTAGACAAGTTTCACTGTATAACATTAGCATTGGGTAGCTGTACAGGGAATCTAAAAATGTCTATAAATGTACCACCTTCACATTTTTCAACCTCATGATTAAATTTAATCTTTTAGAGGACAAACCTGACTCACCCCCAGAACAAGAGGAGGAGCTTGAGGTGGATGAACTTTATGAGGAACTACCCGAGGAACCAGTATCAAGGAGGCCCGTAACTACCCAACAGGGAAGAGCCTCAAAGGTTGTCTCCCTCATGTATGTATAAAATGGCCTATGACTGTTCTAAACTATCATGATACATTTTGCTGTCTTGATCATAATTCAAAAATCAGACATTGTACAAATACAGAGATCTATATCTGAAGTGCCAACATTGAAAAGTCAAGAGGGAAACTTTACAAACAGATATATATGAAGGAAGTAAATTAGAACTTAATCTCTAGATATAGAAATGTAAATATGAAACTAATTCCCTAAATTTTTCCCACCCCCAGACCAGAAATGGCTTCTGATGAAGAGGATGAGGGAGAGGAATATGCTGATACTGCCAATGTTGCAAGCCCTCCTCAGGTGGACCTCTCGTCCCTTCCCCCACCACCCCCATCAATCCCATCCAGAGGGAGACCACCACCACCCACACCTACAACACCTGCTGACAGTAAATTTTATTCTCAAACAATCTTTTGTGAAGATTTTGTTTAGAAATAATTATTTTTTGGTACATGATGTGAAAACTATACATAATCGTTTTCATGTCTCAGGGTTGTCCCTAAGAGCCGGGGGCTCTAAGAGCCGGGGGCTGGGGAATTTCCCCACCTAGAATGATTCTGCAATAAAATTTTCTGCATCCTAAATTATGATGTTAATCAGTATGCAGAAAATGTTCAGGCATTGTATACATGCCTGTCAAAACACTTTGCAACATGCATGAATTTTTGTCTTTGATTTACAGATGAGATTGAACAAGAAGAATACCAAGATGCTGAAGCAGGTGGGATTGTAAGTTGTAATTTCTTCTATTTCTTCTGATATTTTTGAGGGGGGGGGGGGGAGGAGGGAGGGGGCTCGGGTCAGATTCTAGCTTTGCAGAGTATAAAGTAAGGCTTAAGATGTTAGGTGGTTGGAGTCTGTCTGGCATCACCTTACGTTTTTGCAATGCGAAATTGGCATACTGTTGATGAAGTGACTGTAAACAAAAAAGCTTTATTTAGAGTTCTAGCTGATACATACATTATCCATGCTAAGTACTCAATTAATACTCATCCTTGTCTGTATGCTTGGCAAGGGTACTGTCTGCACAATTAAGGAAAAGATTTTTATAAGATATAATCCTAAGTGTTCTATATGACCTTTGATATTAAATGTGTGGCCATTTTTTAAAAAAATACAAACTGACTAATGGGAAAAAGAAATCTGTGGAGAAAAAAGATATATTGTCCGTGAAATGGGCACCATCCTAAATTATGATGTTAACCAGGTATCGTAAAAAGTGCATATATGTCCTTATGGCTTTTTATTAGCTTTATTAAGAATTAATTAATTAAGGTCATGTTTTATTGTGTAAGAGTGATTCTTGGTTGACTGTGTTGCTGCATGACTTGTTAGAAAATTCCTTAAATAGATTCATTTTTATAAATTTAACTTTGTATGATAAGGCTGTGACACAGAATTGGAGATAGGAAGCATGTTAAAATATCTTGAATAGCCTAAGTATCACAAAGTCAAGTGTTTAGATCTAATCTGTACATTAATTGTCACACAGGAAGAAGAGGGCTTAGAGCAGGATGATGTTTATGAACCACTGGATGACATTCAAGAGTGAGTTTGAACCATTCTATTTATAGATTTTCATAAATTGTGAAAAGGGTTTTCCTGAAATAGTACTTAAAAACTGGATTGGAATTTTAGAAAATACTATTACACCAGGCAATGTATGGTAGCTTATGACACATCTATTCAAGACCTCATTTTTAGCTCTAATGGTCAGAGACCAGGGGGCCGTTTTACAAAAGAAATTACGACTAAGACCAAAATTTAATTCTGCTTATAACTTTTTAATTTACATTATATTAAAATGGTTCTAATCTTTTTAAAAGGAATATAGTAAGATATTTTTACGCTAGTAATTTTAAAGAGAATCGTCAATTTTGCAAAATTTTACAATCAACTTAAGTTTTTGGTCTTAGTCATAAGTTCTTTTGTAAAATGGGCCCCAGAAAGGCTTATATGACAGTAAGGTGTCCTTCGTCCATCCATCTGTCTAGCTGTCTGTTCGTCTGTAAACAATTTTTCAAAACGCTACTCCTCCTACAGTTTTGATCTGATTTTAATATAACATGGTACACAAGTAAACTACACTAAGATACATAATTCTGTAGATTGGTTTTTGATTTCGATGAATGGTGTTACCATGGTGACTAAAAATAGAAATTTCTGTTAAATACATTCAAAACCCTACTCCTTCTACTGGTCTGATTTCAATATAACTTGGCACACAAGTAGACATTAAGTACATAATTCTGTGTATTGTTTTTTTTTTTGATGAACACTGTTGCCTTGGTTACTAGAAATAGAAATTTCTGTGAAATACTTTAAAAATGCTACCCCTCTTACAGTTTTGGTCTGATTTCAATATGACTTGTTGTTGCAAAGTTTCAAGTCCAAGTGCTACTTTTCTCTTCCTCTGTTTTAAGTACAAACCAGTAGAGCAACAGTCTCGTCAGAGACTTTTGGTTTTTACCTTTCGATAGTACCAGGTAATGTGGATTAGATGGTTGTTTTGAAAAAATATAGATTATGTAGAGTTATGCACTTTATGTCTTTCCTTTGAATATTAAAAAAAAAATACTTGTATTTCAAAACTGGTTTATATTATTGGTACACATTATATCATTAAGTCACCATTCAAATAACGATACAATTCAACAAAGAAATGCTGCTGGGATAACTTTGAAAAATGTTTGACAATTTTTATTTAGCTAAGGTATAACTCATATAAATAAAATTTGATTTTACATCTATTTACTTAAACTATCTGAAATGTTTATTTGCAAGCTTTCTAGGTGAAGACAGAAGAATGTCAAAACTAATATTTTCCTTTTTTCACACATCAAAATTTTCAAGTTGACATCATTAAAATCACATTGATCTTTATTTATCTAGAATATACATGCATTGAGTTTCATGATGCCCTCATTTACCCAGAAACAATAAAAAAATATATCTTATACTATTTGATTCCATTGAGAAATCTAATATTGAAGTGCTTACTATACTTTGTAAATTTTTAACCTTGAATCTTTTCATATCAGTTACGTAAACCATTCCCAGTCTGAAGTCGTCATCCAGAAATCTTGTAGCTTGTTCCTTACCTAAAAGAAAGTTTGTAGGTGGTTAGTTTTTAGGAGCTAAATATCTATTTATTTGTTGCCTTTATCATCTTTTAACAAGAATAAAGTCCAACATAGTCACTAATAGGCCAGATGAAGACCCCATAAAAAATGGTATTGATGTATGTGAAGAGCAATGGATCCCTGAAATTTTGCATCTTCTTAAGATGTAATTGTGCTGCTTCATTTTGAAACGTGACTTTATTCTGCAAAGCCATTGCTATCCAAAAATAGTTTGTCTTGAATTAGAATAATGAATAGAATTCCCTGAACTACAACAAAAAGCCAATAAAGGATGAAATTCGGTGACGAGTCCAAGACAATAATGATAACAAAGTCTTCCTTTGTTTTCTTACAGTAATGTTAACATAATTCATGGCAAAAAAAAGTTTATATAATGTCTGTGTTCCTTTTACAAATGTTATAATATTCCCATTGTTTAGCTGTTTATAGGTGCCAACTGCATCATTCATTTGCTGTAAGATATACATGAATTTAAACCCTCAAAGGCTTTCATGATCATTATGGTTAATAGATGAATCCTTGTTTATCACACAACTTAATCACTGTTTAAGTTTTGTCTACATGTCTCTCTGTCTGCCTGCCTGGCCTGTTAGAAAAGTTCCCTGATATATATGCTTTTCTCAGAACTACAAGGCATATCTACTTTGTGTTTATTAACATCTCTTTTTGAACAAAATGGTTGCTTCTGTAGCTTTTTTTATTCAGCTATTACATGAAAAATAATGGACATGTGGTATGACGGCTTTTAGACATGACTGTCTTGAAGTCATCTGGCTGACCCCTTGGCTGTTTATAAGAAAATATACCAGCCTTCCGAATATTTGATGCCCTAAGGGTTCAAGAAAACTCTATTTTGGAATAAATTTCTTTATATTTATCATGTTCAAGATTTTTAACCCTATAAAGGACCCCTATTGACTTTAAGGTCAAAATCTGAAAGGTCAAGATTGATCTTTTTTTTTTCTCCATCTGCTTATTTCTATTTTTTTTTTTAGTTCTTCTGTCCTCTTCTTTTTTCCTTAAGGCAGGGACACAAATTCTATGAATTAGTTTGTTTCTGAAGAGCTTCAGAGCCTTATAATAAAGCCTAATATGAAACTATCTTTCTGAAGGTTCATTAATGCAAGTTTTCACAAATAATAGCTTCAGCAGGGGCAGTAAAAAAGGAAGGAGACAAAAGTGGCAGAATGTTAGGAATATTGTCAATTTTAGTGTGTAAATGGAACATGTTTTTCTTGTTTATTCCAAATATGCACAACAGTTTGGGACAATTATGGTGCATCACTTAAATTACAGATTTTAATAATTTTTAGTTAAGTGATACACCCACAGATTAGCATTATGGCAATTGGACCTTTTCTTTGCAATATAAGTAGAGGTACTGCATGAGAATAGTTTATAATATGAAGATTCTCTGAAAACCACTGAATAAAAAATCTGAAAATATCCAAAATAATACATGAAACGATACTAAGCCTCTCATATTCCTACACTTAGACAGAAGATCCCTACTTGTATAATACATATAGCTTCAAATGTAGAAACTGTAAAAGGCCCTTGAAGCTCTCCAGACATTTCAGAATTACCCTTACAGTACATGATAATTATGTATCTTACAGAGAGATGGACAAAAAAGAGGAAGAAGAAAAGAAAAGGCAACAAGAAGAGAAGAGACTTGAGAAGGAAAGAAAAGAGAAGGAGGAGAGAGAGAAAAAGGAAGAACAGGTTCATATTAAATACAGTTAAACTTCAGTATCTCGAGCATTGTTATCTCGAACACTATGGATATGTCAAAGTGAGTTGGAAGTCCCCAACCACTTTCTCTTGATGTACCAGGTATTTTCAAATTGATATCTTAAACCAATAGATATCACAAAGTTTGTTTTTTTTCTCAGCCCTATCAAGTGCAGGATAAGAAGATTTGACTGTATTAGGATAAATTGGTTTTATATAAGTTATTTCATTAATATGCAAAACTTTTTTCCCAACATGTATGATGGTTTATCAGATGGAGTTAGATGGGAGTTAGATGGTGGAGGGCCAGAGATAGGTTCTGTGTCTTACCAAGTAAACTTCCAATTTCCTAAACTTTGTGATCCTGATAATAAAAAGCAATAAAAGTTTAATATACTATAAATGTATTATATTTAGCATGCACAGCATGAAATTGACTTTTCAACAAGTTTGCGTAGATTTGTTTAGCACATTTCTGAATGACCTAGATGTAAATCTATGTATTCAAGACATTTAGTGACGTACAAGATTTAGCGGAAGCAGCTTTCCACGAATGGTGCTAAAAAGAATACACAACCAAATGTAATATGTTTACAGTATTAAGTTAAGGTATGTCACTCGTGAAATTAGTTATATCAAGGATTTTTTGAGAGGTATATTTTAGGTAATTACTCATATAGCATGACTCAAAATCGCAAAGAAAATGGGGGGTCAGTGTGCATCTTAACGAGCTAGGGTACAATTAAGTTGACTTTTTTGCACTTAAATTGTAACTCTTTGGTTAATCACTTTAATCTTTATCATATTTTATCAGATGTAATTTTGGCAATAAATATAATCATATTTTACATAAAATAGTTTGAATGATATTTACCATTGAACAAATCGTGCAAATTAATGCATATAAATTATTGTCTGACCTTTCTGCACTAAAAAGTATCATACTTGGGGTATAAAATATCTAAATAGGCAATAAAATATTTTCTTGTATCAAACTTTTTATGACATTAGTGCTGATCGGTTGGAAGTATTGTGTTGTTTAAAATAATGAAAGAAAAAGTTTGGGTCAGTGATGTAAATTTTGAGATATTGGTCAAAATGTGTGATTTTCAGGCAAAAAACAGTGTAAATTTTATCTTGACTTCTTTGATATATCTTCATTTCTTGGTAAAGTCTGTTGAGTGAATGTGTAAAATTTATTCTAAAAATATAAATTGAGACCTATATTTAATATTCCTAGCATATCATAACAGAAATATTCTCTAAGTAAAAATATGTGGGGCTAAAGTTCCAAGATATGAAATTTAAGAAATGTGGAGATTTGAAGAATTTTCTTCTAATTACCCTTCCACCACAAGAAATAGTCCTTCATAAATCTTGCTTCTTTATAAATTTGTGAGATGTTTTTTAATTGAATGTTGAATAATTTGCATTGTTTAATTTAAATATGTTATAAAAATTGAATTGTAACAAATAGTTTTAAAGTTAAAGGTTCTGACTCAACTTTTCTAAAAAGCTGACGAGTGACATACCTTAAATTCATTTAAATACAAGTACAGTATCATTAACAGCAGATGCTACATAAAATCCACATTAATTTAGAATAAACTCAATAATACCACTGGGGAACTAAATTCAGCTACTTTAATTTCATATCCTTAAAAAATTTGAAAAATATTGAAAACTTAACTTTTATTTTCAAGGCTAGCAAGAAATATTTGTGAGATTTGTACCTTCTATTACTCAAAATATTTCTCGAACCATTTGTTTGTGAAGTTATGTGGAATGTATCCTCAGTTGCCAAAATTAATGGTTGAGGATAGATATCAAACTGACCAATGGGAAATAAAAGTTGTCTTGACTAGATACAGAATACATTATCTCTGACTCAATGGGACTGAGAAAAAACTTTGAGATATCCGAGGGTTTGAGATATTGATGGTAAAATACTTAAGAAATATGTGGTTAGGACTTCCCAATCACTTCAACATATCCATGGTATTCGAGATATTTGTGTTTGAGATACCAAAGTTCAACTGTAGTTGGTTTAGAGTACTAAATAATTGGTCCTGAATTAGAATCTAGCATTTTCTAATAACATAATTGTACTAGATCAAATACTCTCAACAGTATATGTATCGTAGTGGGGTACCTGGTCAGATATTAAAATTCAAACTGCAGCATTATAGTAAATACATTTTATTTAGTATTAAACTGATAATCAGCTGTACTGTAGCAAGATCATACACTGGAATTGATTCTACTGAGAATTATTAAAAATAGTGAGATTTCATCATATACTGGAATTAAATCTACTACAATATAGTGAGATGCCTGCTAAAAATACTGAAATTTAATCTATTGAATTATAGTGATAACCCTAATCTTTGTAGTGAGATACTTGATCTAATACATGTAGTGAGGTACCTGTTCGAATACAATGCACTGAAATTGAAGAATACTGTAATTATAGTGAAAGATTATATGATGATATTTAATCCCCTGTATTGTAGAAAAGAATGAAGGAGGAAAAGAAACGACAAGAGGAGGAAAAGAAGAAATATGAGAAAGAAATGAAAATGCTCAAGAAAAAGTTCCGTGTAAGTGAAAGCATTTTTCTTTTTTTTTATGATACAAGTGAAAGCATTATTCTTTTTTTATTATACATTGAAAAAAAAAATTAATGTTACTGAAAATTAAGTAAATTAAATTTCATGGGCTCAAATCATCATATTTCTCAACAGTTTCCCTTGAAAATAGTTTATGTTGCATTATCTACAAGTTATTATACAATTATGGACTCTTTCGATGGTGAATATGGTTTGTTATTCACCAGAAAAATACCAATATTTACCGAGGCGAAGCCGAGGTCAATATTGATATTTTTCTGGTGAATAACGAACCATATTCACCATCGAAAGAGTCCATAATTGTTTTATTATATAGTCAGACATTGAAGGCCGCCTAACGATTTCATTTTCATTAACGAACTTCTGTCGTAGAAAAATAAAAAATGTCCAGATTACAACCTATAACCTCCGTGTTTTCCTTTTGCTGTGCGTAAGACATCGAAATGTTAAGAAAATAATCCTGCGATAGACCTGCGAAACAATTTTTCCTGCTCATATATTCAGCTAGCTCCGACTGTTGCAACCATTGTTTTCAACGTTGTTTGGGGTATTGATTGTGACGTCACAATGCCACTGCACGCGCACAGACCCTCCGGTGAATACGGCTTCAAATCCGGTGAATATGTAGTGTTATGAACTGTTTGCGTTTGTATAGATTATATAGGGGCTATTTATAGACTATATAATAAATACATTTATCCATTTTTAATGGTACATGACTGTATATATTTAGCAAATGTGAAAATATCAGAAGGAAAAAAGAAACTTTTCAGTAACTTTCATAGAAATGATCACAAAAATGAGAATGAAATGATTAGAAAGATGTTTACCACATTGATGCGAGTGAAATATGTTCCATTTATCTTCATCACAGATACAACCATCTGACCTTGACAGTCCACAAGGTGAAGGTAACATCATGGAGGACGATAAAGGAAGCAAAAACAGCCTGGAGGTCAAGAAGGGCATGAGAGTTCAGATAATCCGTCTAACCGACAATCCCAAGGGAAAATGGCTGGTCAAATTAGCAGCCACAGGAATAGGTACAAACGCACCTAAGTACTTGACATTCATGTTAAAGTTTCTGTTTTGTCAGGAATTGGTATTTTTTATGATGTACTTTTTTTTCTTGCTGCCTTGTACTATAGCTGTGGGAGTTCCTGAGTAAGTACTGTCCTGTATATAATGACATGATTGGTTGTTGTAAATGTACTGCTTTATCTATCATTATTGGGTTCAAAGGTCAACTTCATTTTGTTTGTTTTGAAGAAGACTATTCGTATAATCATATTGCAAATTCTCTAAAATTTGTTTTTTGTTTTTCAGTGTGTGTTGTTTTTTTTTTTTTTTGACTTAGAAAATATAATTTATTTTATAAGTCCTACTTGAACCATTTTGAGTGACCTTTTCTGGTTATATTTGATCAAAAATGTTTTGTTTTTACTCAGTACATACAATCATGCGTCTGCTGCACATGTTCTTGACTTTGTATTGAGACTCTGTACTAAATGTTGTAAATTTCCTATTGCCTCCTAAGAAGCAGTATGTTGTAAATAAGTTGTTTAGAATGTCATCAGAATATGTTAAGATATTCCATTTATAATTGATATGTTATATTTCTTGAGTATTTTTACCTTCCTTTGGTTCTGTTATATAGTTGGATATGTGGACTCCAGTAATGTAGTCATGGAAAACAACCTCATTAAATCGGTAAGTAGTATACATCCAAAAAAAATTGAAATGAGATCAAACACTTATATTTCAGAGTAAGGACCAGGCCTTCTGTACAGTTTCTCTATCTCTGTATGTTTTTGTGCAAATGAAAACAAAACTGATTTGAGTAACAAAAACAAAAATTCACACCCTGTGCAAGACATAAATGCTTAATTATCTAGAATTCCATCTATATAATCATTTTGCAGGCAACAGTCTGAAAACTGATTTCTCTCTTTGCTATCATATATATAGCTAATGGTGTTAAAAATCTTAAGGTAGAGCATATGTAATATGTTGTATTTAGATTTAGTAAATCTAAAATATAATTGTGAATGAATGAATGAGGAAAAAGCCCCTCCCCCCCCCCCCCCCCCCAACAACAACAAAAAGTGTGATAAAAATGATGCTCATGCAGATGTATGATATCTTATGTAACAAAGCTAGAAAATCAGGATTTCATAATTAGGTCACTTATTTCAAACAGGTGCTGTGATCCAAACAAACTTTAAAATTGTAAATTGATGCTATGAATGGCAGTACCTACATTTTATTTTTCTAACATAATTTGATAACATGAATGACTACCCACTTCATTTGAAACATTTGATTTCAGAATATGCTTGATCATAATTTGGGACCTGATACAAAATTTGTTAACAGTCAGTTATATGTTAGAGTGAGTATGGGAGAAAATAGCTTGATATTATCAGATTTACACCTAACAAGCTTTATAATGTTAACATCATATTAAAAAGAGGAAGAAAATTTACACCTTTGAATAGTATAGCTGAATCTATATTTTACCTACGAGTATCTCTCCCACAATATGTACATGGTATATCGTGTATCATGTGTAATACATGTATATATAGATACACAGTGTAAATTAATTATTAAAAAAAACAACAACATATTTATAGTTTTTGATATGAACATTAATAATGTCATACTATATTTATACCCATGGAATAAAGTATATTCACAGTATCCTAGCAAGGGTGTTGATTGTCACCTTTACCCCCCAAGAAGATTTAGGGTGAAATAATTAAGTGCCATACATATGCAAATGTATACCTGGTACTTTATGTCTATACAATGAAAATGTATCATTATTTTAAAAAATCCTCTGGCTATTAAAAGTTCTATAATTATTTCTTGCATGCATTCTATTTTGTAATAATATCTCCTGCAAACAAAAGTTGTAGGAATCACCATATCTGTGTGTCTGTCTCTCTAGCTATCTAGCTAGCTATTCCACTTTGTGTCTGCGATTTAGATTTTTAATTAAATGGAGAAACATATGAAGCTTATAATAAGTATGCAAGATGCTTATGACTTATGATCCTGAGCCAAGGTCATTTAGAAAAGGTCAATGTCATAGGAATCAAAAATGTAACTTAACTAGGTCAAACCTTTGTAATGCAGGGATTGCAGGAGTTCATACATAGAACAGGATGTTTTTTAACTTTTAAGCATTCCTTGACTTTGAACAAAAGTCAAGATCAAGGAAAAAAGGTCAAGATCACAGGGATAAAAAGTGTCAAATTCTTGTGCATATAGCTAAACTTGATGAACACAAAGGTTGCTTATTCCAAGGAATGACTGAATCCGGTGCCAAGTTTATATGGACAAGGTCACAAGGATCATAACTATAAAATGCTATTTGGGTTTTGTGATGGATAGTTCTAATAATGAAGTTTAAATTTGACAAAAAGATATTGCTTTAGGAAAAGGAGATTTATCGAAACCGTAAATTAATTATACCATTAACATTAAGGTCTTGTGATGTTGCAAGGGTAATGAAAACACTATGTTTATAGGTAATTTTTCCATATCATGCTCAGAGGGGGAGGGAGGGGGTTAAATGTCCCATAAGTTTCTGGCTTTGTTTCAGTGACAATATTGATATGTTTTAATCTGAAAGCATAAGCATGTCAGCTAAAAAAATAACCACAAGGCTAGCATGCAAAAATAGATTGAAAAATGAAGAAATACATAATATACTGCACTTTGTTAGTACAAATACCATTTCTGCTTGAACTTTCAGTAAGGCGTGATATTCTCGGCTATACATAATTAGCGTCTCTCAAATAGTGACCTAGATTCTCATTGGTTGCCAGATTAGCTCATCAACACTGAAATTTACACAGCTTTTCATTCACGGGTGAAATACACATGGAATAAAAATGGTTCAGACGTCAACGAGTGACGCAAGGAACCGGTTTTATCATTTCTTATAGTAAAGAGGTGTGGCTTATGTCATCTCATTGTTTGTTAACAACAATCTAAAGTTGCTAATGTTATGAATTTCTTAACCAATGAGAATCTAGGTCACCATTTGAGAGACGCTAATTATGTATCGCCAAGATTGTCATGCCTTACTGAAAGTTCAAGCAGATATGGTTTTTGTACTATTTTGAATACTTAGCATGGACTGTATGTGAACTAATATATGATGATGATTTATTTTACCCTGCATGTTCTCTGTGACTATAGGAGGTAAGACTCACTGCATGCATTTGCTCTTGCTTTCTCTCTGCTCGAGTGAGCTTCTATCTGAGTCACATTTAAGCCAATTGTCAGGCGACCAATTTTTTCTTATCTTGTCGGCCGAAAAAAATAATCGGATGACACTATAGTAGCTGGCGACACAGACTCCTAGGAACACCGATGACTTTAAATGTTTAAATATTTATAAGTTGGCCAATCAATACCTGATCATTGAGCATTGAACTGCAGTTTTATATTCACCATTGGCTGACATTTTGGAAAACCCAATACCTAAATGTTGACCAACGTAACAAACTGTTTGCTGATGGTCAGATGATGATCGAGGATTGGTCGACAGACTATTCAGTGACTGCCTTAATTGGAGAAATTGGCCACAGACGCATAAAAAATTGAAACTTGGCCCAACGGACACATTAGTGGTCGGCCACTGAAAAAAAGAGCTCAAATTGGGCAAGACAATGGCCGATAAACTGCTGACTGTCGCCAGAAGAATCTCATTTTGGCCTCAAAATCTGTCGGCCATTGGTCGTTTTTGGAAATGTGACTGGGGTTTTATTAGTAAAACTATAAACTTCTTTAATTGAGTGAACTTAGCAGTAAAGCTGCATGCTTCTCTGTTCAAGTGAGCTTAGGAGTAAAAATGCATGTTTCTCTGCTCAAGTGAGCTTAGCAATAAAACTGCATGCTTCTCTTTGGATTTCTTTTTTTAGCTCACCTGAGCCAAAGGCTCAGGTGAGCTTTTCTGATCAGAATCTGTCTGTTGTCTGTTGTCGTTAACTTTTTACAATTTTATCTTCTTTTCCAGAACCACTATCCTTGGCAAAAGGGGATTCAAATTTGTTCAAATGAAGGGCCATGCCTTCTTGCAAGGGGAGATAATTACAAATCAGTGAAAATTTAATGGCATTGTTTAAAAATCTTCTTCTTAAAAACCAGTGGGCCAGAAAAATATAATATAAAATATAAAAATATAAAATGTGGAAGCATTGTCAAGTAGTGTAGATTCAACTTTGTTCAAATCATGACCCCAGGGGGTAGGGTGGGGCCACAGTGGGTGATCAAATTTTTACATAGGAATGCATAGAAAAAATCTTAAAAATGTTCTTTTCAAAATGGAAAAGCCATGATAAGTCATATTTATATCGAAGCATCCTCAGGTAGTGTAGATTCATGTTTGTTTTAAACATGACCCCAGGGGATAGGGTGAGACCACAATGGATAGTTTCACGTAGGAATACATCGGAAAAATCTTTTTCTCAAGAACAGCAAAGCTATGATTGGTCATATTTTTTTGGGAGCATTCTCAGGTAGTGTAGATTCAAATTTGTTAAAATCCTGACTCCCTGGGGGTAGGGTGGGCTCACAATGGACGATCAAAGTTTTAAATAGGAATACATAGGAAAAATATTTAAAAATCTTCTTCTAAAAAATAGCAAAACCATGATTAGTCATATTAATATCAAAGCATTGTCAGGTAGTGTAGATTCAAGTTTGTTCAAATCTTGATCCCTAAGGCTAGGATGGGGCCACAATTGGGAATCAAAGTTTTACATAGGAATATAGAGGAATGATCATTAAAAATCCTTTTCTCGAGAACAGCAATAATTAGTCATATTAATACAGAAGCATCCTCAGATATTGTAGATTCAAAATTAATCAATAAGCCTGGGAGGGAGGGGGGCAATAGGAGATAAAATTTATAGGAATATAATCTTTAAAAATCTTCTAAAGCCATTAATAGTCAAAGAAATATTGAAGCATCCTCAGTTAGTGTAAATTTAAGTTTGTTCAAATCATGCCCTCCCCCCCCCCCCCCTTAATAGGTTCGTACTACTTATTAATAGAAATTTTTCAGTGCTGAACTGTTTTCTGCTTTTTCCTAGCCAAAGTGCTCAAGTGAGCGATGTGGCCCATGGGCCTCTTGTAGTTTTTACTTTTCCTGTTATGCCCTGTTTCAATTAATAACACTTTCTGTGCCTGTAACTCTATGGATCTTCAAGATTGAGTAATATAATTTTTCTGTTTTAAAGTACATGTACTTTAATTCAATTTAAAATTGCACTTTATTCTAAAAGTTTGTGTGCATTTTGAAGCTTTTGTGATACGTCTATGCATAAAGAAAAATAAATAATTATCAGAATTAATTTCACACTTCATTGAGTCATTAATGGAAGGAGAGTATATACCTGCAAATTTTTGAATTTTTTTTTTATGCCTGACCAGTGTTTAGCCAATTTGATCGAAGAATTCTAGCTAGTGTGAATTGAAAATTAAGAATCCAAATAGAAATATCATTCTGTAAACCAAAAAACATTTGTAGCTGACTTTCTATTGCTGTATGCCAATTTGGAACATATAGACAGATATACTTTTGTTCAAACCCATCCTTCTTGTAAGAATTTTTTTGTTTATTATTTGTTTATAGTGTTAACTTTTCATTTTTCTTTTATTGTAAAATTTGCAAAGGTAATTTGCAGAAGGAAAGTTGATTTAAGTATTTAATATCTAATTAATCACCCATTTTTCTGTATGATTTGAATTTAAAAAAAATTAGTACAGCTAAGTTTCATTCAAGACTTTTTGTTTATCCATCAAATATGAACTATAATTTGTGTACTCTTTCTTCAAATAAGTATATATAGCTTAATGCTTTCAGTAGGTAGATACTGTTCTTCTAAGTATATAAATGTACCAGCTAGTATTCAAGACAACTCAGGGAGATATGATACTATATATACAGAGAAATTTCCACCCTATGTAAATTTTGCCAAAACATTATCCAGATTTGCATCGTTTTTAGAGCTAATGTGTTATTAATTGCTAATTAATATGGTGCATTTGATGTAAATCATTTGTAATATTATGGCAAATTAAAGGATATTCAAATGGGGCAAAAATTTCTCTGTATAGTTGACCTCAAGGTTGTATACTTAGTAGTGTGAATCTAAATGCACTGATCTGAGATCTGCTGTGGGATATTTTTCAGTGCATGTTTTTGTTTATTTGGTACATGTACCTGCTGGCCGGTAGAATATGTATATAATTTACATCATGCCTTAATTTTTTAAAAAATCATATAAATTCTAATTTATACAAATAAAAACATTTCATTTATAAGTAGTTGGTGCATATTATATGTACTAAAATATTTCTATGTACTTTGTAGAGATTTACATGATTGCTCCTTGACTGCTATACAAGTCAGTGTCTTTAGAGTTAGCCAATCCATATAGTCTTTTTTGTAAGTCTGGTGTTTTGTTTGGTACTTTCAGGTAATGGCTGGTGATTACATGAACAGTATGCCTCTTCCTCCCCCTCCTCCTGAGTAAGTACTTCACTGTTCAGACATTTCTTGATGTGGTTTGTGGATTTATTGTTAAAACTTTACAGTTAGAATACCGTACTTGATTTTGTGTGTCTAAAGGTGAACTGAGTGGAGTCTTACTACAGAAGGTTATGATGTTTATTATTCAATGTAGCACAGTGCAATACAGTATATTAAAATGATATGCACAAATATTCCCCTTTCAAACTATCACCACCTTCTATAACTGATAATGTGTATTAAAACCCATTTTTCGCACAAAAAAGAAGACTTGCATTCACCAATGTGAACACTAGCTCCCACATTTATCTTCCCTCTATTTTTTCCTCGCTAAAATAGGAGAGTTGTAAATAATTTGTACAATATTTTGCAAAATTGCTGCAGTAATATTTTGAATTCCATGAAGCATGTTGCCACTTCTACTATAAACAGAGTATGGTTAAAATCATACTGGTATAAATTCCTCCTACAGTTTTTTTGTCTTTTTTGTTTTAATAAAACCAGATATAAATGGAGATTATGTATATAAATAAAGATCATAATTATAGTCTAATTTTGAAATATGATGACTGAATTTTCCTTGGTATTATATAAGGGAAAACATCTGCAAATGTTAATATAAACAATAAAAAAAAACATGTAGAAATGTGATAAGTAACTGATGTGTAAACATTTCCACAGCCAAATTGCAGGTCCAACCTGTATAGGGGTTTACAAGGCCTCATTTTGACAGCTGCATTACTATATCAATTGTCTGTTATAGATTACTAATGGATGATCAGGAGGAGTACGCTGATGCAGACATTGGTCCTGGAGAACCAGATGGTAGGTCTCCAATTTTAATTTCACACCTGCTAATTTTCATTAAGACCTTTTTATTAGGCTCTTTGGAATATTTTGTGGAACAATTATATTCTATTATTTAAGAAATATAATAGTATATGTATTTTGTTTCTGCTTTCATATTCTTAGGTCACCTTACTCACTCAGGTGACCTATTGCTATCTGTTTTTGTCCATCGTCATATGTCAGCTGTAAACTTTTGAACATTTTCATCTTTTTCCCTGGAACCACTGAACCAATTTCAGCCAATTTTGCCAAACATCATCTATGGATGAAGGGGAACAAAAAGGTCTCTGCCCCCCCTAGGGCCTTAGGGGTGGGGCCAAAACCATCAAGGGTTCTTGTGTAAGGGTAGGGCTTAGACTATTGATCATATGTGAAAATGCATAAATTCTTTGAATTTTTTTTTCTCTGCTCCTGGGTACTAAGCAGACAAACTAAGTACATGGTTTGGGGTCAGTGTTCTGGTGTTAGGGTAGTGCTCTATTTATCATATATTGGAAAAGTGTTAATTCTCTGAAAATCTTCTTCTCTGCTCCTAAGTATTAAGCAGACAAACCAAGTACAAGATTATGATTAGCTTGGGTGTCTCTTCCAAAATTTTGTAATCCATGGCCCCTGGGTCAGGATATCTGGCATTAGGGTGGGGTTCTATTGGTCAGATAGTGAAAATGCATTAATTCACTGAAAATCTTATCTGTTCCTGGGTGCTAAGCAGACAATCTAAGTGCATAATTTTGATGAGCACAGGTGCTTTTTCCAAAACTGTGAAATAATGGTCCCTGGGTCAGGGTTAGGGTGTTGCTCTATTGATCATATAGTAAAAATGAATTAATGCTTTGAAAACTTTCTTTGCTCCCATGCATGTAGCATGCAAACAAATCATAGCTGTTATGAGCAAGTCTACTTTTACCAGATTTGTGAAATTCATGCTGTCTGGGTC
This sequence comes from Saccostrea echinata, assembly GCF_033153115.1. Taxonomy (NCBI): domain Eukaryota; kingdom Metazoa; phylum Mollusca; class Bivalvia; order Ostreida; family Ostreidae; genus Saccostrea; species Saccostrea echinata. Next base: position 10,300,857 of record NW_026889759.1, on the reverse strand, counting down.
AGGGGTTCTGGTGCTAGGGCACTTGGTGCTTATTGATAATGTATGGAAAATTTTACTCTAGTTTGAGAGAAGTTATTCCCCTTTAATTACTTACCTGTGAAAATTAATCACTGTACATAATGTAAGTGATGGGTATAATAAAAGAATTATAGAAGAATTTTTATTGCATAATACAAAAAGTATATTAGTTTTTAATAGTCAAGTTGATTTGTAAAAAAGAAATATATAAACACTAGAAAAAATACTTTATATATATAGTTTAAATTTTTACAATACAAAAAGAGCAGGATAGGATGATTGAAAGGGTTTATGCTGAAGCACTATATTGTATTTATGATTAATGATACAAAGCATAGAAGCGTAGGTAGCGCTGGCATATACAGCAAGTAAATAAAGATGTTGCAGATTATCAGACTTGGACAAACTATTTCTCCATTTCTTTTGTCTGTGAGCAACATACTTTCTCCTATCAATTAAATTTGCTTTATGATATAAATCCATAGATCCTTTACACTCAGGTGAACATAATGGCCCTTGGGCCTCTTGTTGACAAACTGATTGAAGTTGTCTTGAAGGTTCTTAAATGTATATTTTGTAATATATTTTTTTTATTTTTACAGAGCTGTATGAGGCAGTGTAAAGTTCAAAGTCAGCATGGACAAACTGCTACAAAATTTGACTGTGATTTTTTTTTTTTTTTTTTTTTTTTTTTTTTGTATGTGTTTTTCCCCTAAGAAAGTGAAATGACTCATTAAAACAGAAAATTGCTAAGCAGAGAGAAAGCACAGAAAAAGATTCTTTTCTGCAGCCTGCGATGGTACATTTTACTAACAGAAATCTCCTATCTCTTATTGGTGCAATGGAAAGTATCCATAAATCGAGGTTGAATGTACAATGGACACTGGTGAATGTGGAGGCTTGCTACTTGACCCATTCCATTTGTCTTGTACTTATTACCATATACCTGTATAACTCTTACATTCGCTCACTAATGTTAACATATATATATCAACTGACATTTATTGTAGTTGTATGCATTATATCTTTATACAATGTTTCATAGTAGATGTTGTCAGTAAAGACATGACACTTTTGATGCATTTAGAATGACAAATAAATTAAGCATGTAGGTCTATGATTGACATCTTTGAACATGTTCAGTTATTAATTTGGGATTCAGTATTTTTTTAAGAGGAAAGCTCAGAGTGGTAATAGAATTAGACACGTCTCCTCGTGCAGTTCTATTACTTGAGAAAGAAATCCATACTAGAATATGTTATTGCTGCTAGGTTTGTCAATGATCAAATATTTAAATCTTGTGGCACCTAATGCCTGAATTTTTTTTCAGTATTGTCACTTTTTACTAGTATACTCTAGTCACACATTATATAAGTGCTTTGTTTAGCATCTTTTTTCCCATTTGATTTTATGATCATACAATAGCTTATATAATTGTCAAAACCATATTTCATTGCTTTAATCTACATTTTTTATAAACATGAACCTGTATCAAATTGTACCATACAACAAGTACATACAGAATACGACAGACTAGCTGAAAACTTATTTTTCACCTTCATGTATAAACATTGATTTAATGAAGAAAACATCTTTAAGTGAAATTTTAAAGAAATGTGAACATGTTTTTGCTAGGAAAATACAATTTCACAATTTCTGTATGGACATTTACTTTTTAACTAAAATATAATTTTATACATTATTCTTTTTAATTGACTGTTAAATACATAAGTGTACCAGAAACAGCTCAGCACCACCAGTGCTTTTGTCTTTTAACTTGCTGTGATTTTAGCTCAATTTTTTGTTTGTTTGTTTTTTGTAGTTTAAACATTATTTCATCTCTATATTTATTGTACAGTTTACAATTGTTAAATTTTGTACAATGTAGATGCCCCTTCCTCAATTAATTTTCATTCCTTGTGTGTAACTTTCAAATAATCTGTATAGCATGGATTGAACTGAAAACAATTTATTTGAAGTGTATAATTGCTCAGAGAGAAAAAAAAGACAATCTTTGCTGATTTAATCATCTGTGTTCAGCTATGGTATACTGCCACCCTACCGTAATCCTTTTACTTAACTGGAAATGTAAATGCATTCCTCCTTTTAAACAGATTATTTGTTATTTAGCTGTATTTTGTTACAAATAAGAAATAAAGCTAGAAATACAAAGTTAATATTTTATTGTTTATTTATTTACAATATTCCAATCCTTTCTCGGATCAATTAGTACAATGTATTTTACATTACCTCTCAGTTATCACAGTTTACAAGAAGATACAGATACATTATATACAAGACTTTAGTCTCAGTATTAGCTGATACCGTATATATACCAGGGTAGATACAATCTGTCCCCTATTTCATGACTTCAGACCAGTTCTCTATAAGTTCATTCTTTTAACTGTGTGGAGTCGATCATACTGGATAGTAATTTGATTTTCTTTGTCAGATACGTAATATTAATAAAATCCTTTACCAGGCAAGCAGCATGCAAGAAGTTTTAAGAAATTAGTATTTTGTGGCTGTTCAAAAAAAAAAAAAAGTTAAAATTCATTTACTGCAATGTTAAGCAGTTTATATACAGTGTTTAAAGACAACAACAATACATAGCAAAAAAAACAAAATAATAATAATCATAATGAGATCTTGAACAATATACAAATGTATATGTTCACAAAGCAATTTTACCATTTTCAAGTCTTTCAAATGATAAACATAGCCCATATATTAAAAGCACTCCAGGAATCTTATGCAAGATTTACCAATGAAAAGCATAAATTTATATAATGATGAGTTTCAAACACAAGAAGCTTCAAATAAAATTTGTTCACAGGTAATAATTATGTCAGTACTGTTCCCAGACATTCAAATGAGCTTTTAAGTGACCATGAACAGTTCAAGCCAAAATATCACTTCTTATCATAGTTAGGGATAAGAAGACAAAATGGAAGAAAACAGATCTGTTAAAAACAACACACAATCTTTAAAAACTCTCAAAGGCACAACTCTCATGTAATGAAAAATAGTCATTTTATCTCGGCATTTTCAGGGCTATTTAATGTTGTTTCTTGTGTACTGGGTACTAATATATTGATCCATTTAAGATTTTTAAAAATTGATTTGTTAAATTATGAGTGTTTGACATAAAGAATAAACAGGACAACAGGAGTTAAGTAAAGAGAACATTTATACTGGTGATATAGCATGTAGCAAGGATGTACACATATGTCTTATAACACACAATACAAGTTACAGAAAAAAATCCCAATCATGAAATTTCGATAGCCCTCAGGGATACAAGTTTACAGAATGACAGAGCTACTAAAAAACAATGAACAGTAGAGTTGCCTTGTTTTCTGTAACTTTTCATAACATAACTTTTAGTTTCATTGTCATTTTTAAAATAGGCATAAAAACAAAATATGAAACTTTTTTTTATTACAAGTGTATATTCTCAAAATTTAAATAAAGCAAGTAGCAATTAATGTATTGCTGGAATACATATTTACCTACATCTATTTTTATGTCTGTTAGCACACTGAAAATCAATTTCTTACGAATTTTACCATCACATTTTCCAATTTGCTGTTAATTGCAAAACATGACAATGAACTGTAGTATGCTTTACAAAAGAATTCTTCTGGTTTATAAAACGGTAACAAGCACACCTGTTTTGGAAAAGATGATGACAGGGGTCTATACTGTCACACTGGCAATATTGTTCGTTTCCTTTTGGTGTTTTGATTCTCTTTCAGTGGTCATGAAGGATGCGATTAAAGGCATTGTAAGCAGCTTCCAAATCAAACAGAATCTGCCGAACCTGGTTATCATCTAGTTCTTCAGACGCTGACATCTCATTGAATATATCTAACCTACAACAGAATATATTGGAATTGGAACAAAATCTGCCTAAAATTTTATGAAGTTTAACCTAATTACTGACACACTGACTAATCCGACATTGATTTTATTTCCCACAGCAGACAGGTTTCACTGTATTTTCATGGTTTCAATACTGTCATATTTGTTATGTACTTTAATAAAAGAAAATGATAAATAATGATCACAGGTTTAAAGACAAACTCACCACTTTTTTACTTTCTGAGTTCCCTCAAAGTCTTTGGGTAAAATACTTAATCTGTTCAATGTTTCCATTAGTTCTTTCAGATCAGGCTGAATCTGACAGTAGAAAATAAATATTTAAGGTTTCTGAAAGAGCACAAAAATATCTAAAGAAGAACAGCTTGAAAAGCATTCCAAAAATGCTCTCCAGGACTTGAATTACACTTTTACCAATGAAAAGAAAAACTCTTACCCTATCCATAGCTCTTATTTCTAATCTTAAGGTGTCCATTACAGTGATAAACAGCTGAAAAGAAAAATAAAAGAACATCATTTTAAATCATACATGTTAACACAGATTAATCAAGTGCAGTAAAACTTTTCAGATTCTCACCGAAACAATGTCTGCAATAGCTTTGCTTGTGTTTCCTTGACTAATACCATCCTTGATTGTGATTGGTCGATCCTCCTTAATTCTTTCGAGAGCAGCAGGGCAATCCAACTGGAAATCAACAAGTATATTCTATTGATATCATATCTTCTCTCTCTATCAAATTTTTTAAATTCATTTTATTAAAGTGATTTTTTTTTATGGTGGGCATTATAATTACCCTGTATTTTTTCATAAACTGCTCCACTGTTTGGAAGTCCCCCTGAACAAGTTTGAATGCAGCTTTATATTGCACCAGCAGTTTTGAGCAAGCAGCTGTATATCTAAAATTAGAACAGTTTTATACATGTACGTATTATTCAATTTTTCCATCAAGAAAAAATACAAGTTTCACTCTTTTACATGAAATATGTCACGAAGCATTGTTTTTGTGTCGTTCTATTATGACGTCACAATCGAAAACTTTCATTCTTGTAAATGCTTGTTAAACTGCCTCAAACATCAGTGTATTATCCAATCAAAATGCATTTCAAAAAAAAGTTTCATAAAAATGTGCTTTTATGGTCTCATTCAAATGTCATGATTCTTCCTTGTAATGCTCACACTTGATGAAAAAGCAGTGAAATCTTGCATGGTTTTAGGTCTCGCCTGACCTGAACATGACTTACTTATAACTGTTTATGAAGGTAGTGTTACCGTACCAGAAAGAGTCTACATTACATTCAACACCAGTGCAATCCACTATCATGTTGTATATAAATTGCTATGTAACTTGCAACAACAGTCTTGTTTTCTATATTCATAAATTAAAGCTTCATTGGAAATACCGATGTCTTTTGTTCAGTTACACAGTGTGACACTGATACACATGATAAGAGTTTTGTAAGCAAACTATGATATAAAACTTCTTTATCTGTGAGTGTTTACTTACTCTTTGGGTTGAACAGCATCTTTAATGTAAGCTTTCTCTAAACTCTGCAGCGTGTTAATGACTGCATAAAGTTCTGCCATGTTGTCATACCTGAACCAAAATAAATTTTTTAAAAATTTAACATTAAGAATTAAGTATTTCCCTGTTTCAGCAAAGTCCTTTTCTCCCCTTCACCTCTCCTCTTTTCTTATTTCCCTTTATGCCCATCTTACAAATATACCCTTTATTACTGAAATTGCATAATTTACTGAATTAACCTTTGACCTTACAAACACTGAAACTTACTTTTCTCTTTCTCTGGCAGACTTGGAGAGTTTTACCTCCTGTAAAATCAGTAATAAATATTATATATCATCAGTACATACCTAATATAGTTTTTTGTCAATAATTCAATATCATTACAAGGGACATTTATAAAAATTACAATTAATTGGAAAAAAAAAATGATTAAAAATCTTAATAAGAGTAATTAAAATTATTACAAACTGTTTCATTCATCCTTTAAAGACTGATGACATGTAACTTTAATTATTTTTACCAAATTAGAAGGCTTCCCTAAACCTTACCTCATACAGAACTGGATTATTGGAATCTGTGCAATAAAAGAAATAGAAAAATCATTTTTTGTACTGTAAAATTTGTTGTCAACAAACAGTAACTCTATACCATTGGGAAAAATATTTCACTACTTTTTGTTTGTCATTAACATACGGTAATAATGGCAGGTGCAGCAGAACTGAACCAACACAATGTAACCAATGATTGTGTGTCTACATTTGAAACAGCTAGTAATCCCATTATGCTGATTGAACAACTGTTACAATAATTGTTGAGAAAACATTCTCTCATTCAACAAAACTCTTGTTATAATTTACCCTGATATACAGCAATCAATCTTTTTTTTTTTCTTCTTAATCTGAAATGCTTGAATTTTTAAATATAAAATTAAAATAGTTGTTGATGGGATGAGAAAATTCCACAAAGAATTAAAAAAATCATTTCCTGGATGATAAAAAAAGGTTATGATTCAGGCCATTTTAAGCTAGTTAGTCGGGAGAGGAAAAAAACAACATTTTTTTAAAGATGACATCTGTGTACAAATATACTATTGAGGATTTAACTTCATGCTCTTTTGTATAATGTGTTATAATTAATGATTTTTAGGTGAAAATACTTATAAGTTTTATATAGACATATCTTTTACAACTTGACCTCAGAATATTTTTTAAAAATTAAGTGTATCTCTGATCCAGAGATCTTACCAAAACAGAGATCACTGAAAAAATATTTGGAAGATGGAAAAGTCAAATAAACTGTTGTGATATTAGAATTTGGTTAAAAATTGGTATGTATTAGCTGGATTAAAGCTGAAGAAATAAAAAATGAGAGAAATATACTAATAGTTTTGCATTTTATATAATCTAAGTTTATTGATCATTATGATACACAATAGTTAACAAGGGCAAAGAATATAGTTAACATTAATCTATTTTCCACATCTCTAGAGTTTATGACTTAGTCTATGTTTTATTTTCACAAGTGTTTACAATAGGTCTATACAGTTATTGCATGATCGTGAGGGAAATATGAAGATTTTTTCAGCCAAGAAAAATCATATTCCCCTAGGGCTTCGCCAAAGGGGAATGTGATATTTCTTGGGCCAGATAAATCTTCATGTTTCCTGAACATTCATGCAATAAATTGTTTATTATAAGCAAACATGCAAAAACTTTAAATATAAACACAAACTTTCAAATTTGGCCTCGCTCTTAAATTCACTTTCAATTTTAGTGTAAAGTTACTGGACACATCACACTCCGATTAAACAATCAGCAATTTTTTGATGTGAACCAGGCTATTGTGACATCTACTACTCTTGGGAGTTTCCATTCAATGAATGATAACTATCGCGGGAAAATGCACTAGGTCTCCGAAGGAAAAGCATGACAGAGACAGGGAAATATGAAGATTTATAGCCCCGTCACGTGATAATCTAGAACCAATCAGATAATGTGTTGTATAGAATAATTAAAATGAGGTATAATAATATTTGAAAGTGATTACTGAAAAGTATGATTAATAATATTCAACATAAATTTTTCCTTTGAATGTTTTTTGTTTTGTTTTTTTTGAGACAGATAATCAGAGATAAACTGGATCAATGAGATGCATCTTTGAGATAATCAACAGTATATAGTTAAAATGTCCTACGAAATAACTTAAATCCTTTTAAAAAGTTGTCCCAGAAAGACCCCGATGTCACCATTTTTACACACAGAGAAAGTAAAATCCATCAATATGATTCAATATCATCATGCCATTGCCACTGGTCATACTCGCCCAAAGACTATGTGGCCATTTGTTCTGAGAAAACTGTTTAGGTTACAAAAAAATATATGGTAATGATACAAGTAAAGGTTTTACCTGTTTGTCCTTGTGAAATTTGTGCAAACATTTTGTTTTCTTCTCTCTTTTCTGACTAAACGTCATGTAAATATTACAAGATGCGTTCAGTTCAGTTCAACATTAGTTTCGTATTTTTTCGTGAGGTAATTTGACCACGATGCTATAAATTTCAGTCCCCTAGTAGATTAAAAATTAAGATATGCATGTCATTTTTCAAAACTAATTCTAAATTCTTAGTTTCTCGCTAATATTTCAAAAGTAAATTTAGACGTACGTGCATATATGTAATCAAATGCACCTCAAGTTTTCCCATCGGGTTCGGGTACACATTTACATTCCATCGAAACAGGAAGCAAAACAGAACAAAACAGAAAGGCAGTTGTTTTGTATAAATTTTAATAATATGGGAGGATCACAGAGTGTCTTCACGGAACAAGAACTAACTGACTATCAGGTATTTTAATGATTTATCTAATGTGCAATTTCTTTAAGTTCCCCAAAATTGGAAAATATAAATATTTATTAAAAAAATATGAATAAATAAAAATTCATGATGTGCTTGACCTTCTGATTCTATTTTTAGATCATTTTTTTCTCACTCTAAAATTTGCATTTGAATTGAGTTAACATTGTAGACTTTGTATGTCCTATTTTATTTATTATATTTGATAAATTAAGATTGACAACCACATAGTATTTTAACCCAGTGGGAAGATTGACTGGCATATGTCTGTAAAGGAAATTTTGCAATAAACCAACTTCCTTCTTTTAAGTCTCTTAAAACATTAAAAAAATTAGAAATGATTGAAAAAATATATATGTTAATATAAAGTAAAAAGTCAGAGACATATTATAAATATCAGGCTTTATGACATTTCTAACATATTTCTGAAATTTTTTTTCCGTTATTTATATTTCTGAAAAAGTGCCGTCATAACATTGCTGACATGAAACTAGAAATATCACATGACAAGTACTATAGTTGGTATGCCATCATGATGTTTCAATGCTTTAGAACAATCTAGTATTTATATATGATGTCTCTTTTGGGGAGGAGGGATTGTAAATGGTATTTTATGCATTAATTATTTATTACCATACACCATAAAAAAATTCTGTCTACAATTTTTATTATATGTTTAATTGTTTTTTGAATCCATCAATAAATCATAATTGCAACAAGAACCTTGACATAGTGTGCCCTTGCTGAAGTATCATCAAGTCATTGATTTTTTTTTTATAACTGTAAATGAGTATCATTTATAAAGAGGAGTTTATGTGTAAACTATGAACATGCTCTAGTAACATGCATATTATATAATAAAATCAATGTATATAATGTATTTTCTTTTATATACAAGTATAATAACTTTCATCATTTCATCATTACAGGAGCTGACATACTTTACAAAGAAAGAAATATTGCAGTATGTAAATCGATTAAAGTTTATTTATGGATAAATTAAGAGACATACTGAGTATTAGAATTGTTAAAATACCTGGTATGTACATAAAGATATGGGGAAAAAAGAAACTCACAAAGTATTTTATTTATTTGCTCGCCTTGTAGTGTATTCAAAAGATTCCAGGAGCTTGATCAAGCAAGCGTTAACAGTAACAAAAATGCCAAGCTTTCCAGGGAAACCATTCTAAACCTTCCAGAATTAATGGTATTTAATCTACTGTATACAGGGTAATTTTCTCCCATGTTATTTTCACCCTTTCACACTTGCAAATGAATTTGCCCCATTTAAAATTCGCCCAGTCACAGTTCTGTTTAAGAAATTATACTGTGTTCTTTGAATTCGCCTTATTTTAAATTTGCCCACCTATGAGTAGGGCGAAAGGGACGAAAATAAAACGGGGGCGAAAATTTCTCTGTATACAGTATACATGTGTAATGGCACATATACAAGAGCATGAAGATTTTGAATGTTTATCATCAGTATCAGATCAAGTTTTATTAAAGGGAGCGAGACACATTATTTTTGTCAAGGTTTTTTTTCACTTGAGATTGAACAGTGTCCTACTTATATAATTATTCTATTATTGATGTAATTTGTGGTAGTATTTATAAGTACTCTGTTTGTAGGTGAACCCATTTAATGACAGAATCACCACAGTCTTCTCATCGTCGGGGGATGGAAGTATGACTTTTGAGGATTTCCTTGATATGATGTCAGTGTTCAGTGATAATGCACCCAAAAATGTCAAAGTGGAATATGCTTTCAGGATTTATGGTAGGTTCTACATCCTGTGTTTGAAGAGATGACACTTCTTAAAGTAGGAAAAGGAAACAAAAAATTACCTACAATTGCTTAGAGATGGATATTAAAGCTTTAAACATTTAATCTTTTCATTAACATTTTTAAATACTGTCATATCTTTATTGATATGTATTGCATTAAATTTAATGCAGTAAGAACTTTACATGACTTATTAAGTCAAATTCTCTGCCTCTGTAAAGTTGGAGATTATCTCCAAATCACATAAACTTGAAGACACAATGTCCCTCCCTTCCTTAATCCATTTTCAGCATTTCCTTTTCTAATAGCTCTTTTTTTTTTAAGATTTTGATGAAGATGAGGTCATCAGTGGCAAAGACCTAAGGCAGGTAATAAACAGATTGACAGGGGAGCAAAAACTGACTGATGAGGAGATGGAACAACTCATCCAAAATGCAAGTCGACTTTTTTTTCTTGGCTTCTAACGCCTGCTGTGGTTTATTTGACTTACAGTTTGACATGAGAGATTTTCTTTTATCTTCAGATTTTGGAAGAGGCTGACTTGGATGATGATGATTCCCTCTCATTTGCTGAATTTGAACATGTCATCTCAAAGGCTCCTGATTTCATTAAGTATGATTTATTTATATCTTTGATTATTAGAAGTTTTTTTTCCCCATATGAGTAAATTAAATCTGTCAAATGTTTTTGACATAAAAGATTTTACACATGAATATAAGAGGTTTGAAAATGAATCACAGTTGGTACATGATTTATTGTACTTCATTTTTTTTGTTTTACAGTTCATTTAGAATCAGGCTGTGAAAAACAACAAACAAACAAACAATCCAGCTGCTGACTGTGATACACCAAAATCATCCATTGTCTGAAAGACTTTATAAAGTCCTTACACGGTTGTGAACATTGTTAAAATTTAAATCTCTTAAAATTGTTATTATTTTTATTATTTATTATTCATCATGTCAAATCTTTTATAGTCTTTCTTTTTATTGTAGATTTACTTTCTGCTCCAAACATTTTAATTCATGTTTCATGTTTTTGTTGGTACCCAAGATTAATTCTTCCCTATCTCAGTGCAATGCACATTATTACTTGTTTCATTATTTCATATTTTTTTAAAATGACCAATACAAAGGGCACAGTGCATAAATCAGCATTATATATTGTATGTTTAAAGGATAATTGTTTTCTGTTGATTGTTTTTAAACTACTTTTGCAGATACATGTATACTGTTTCTTATTATCAGCTCCGTCTATCTGTGTATAATATTCTTCAGTTTTATTGCTATTACTTTAATACCAGTATGTATACATCTTCAGATGCAAAAATTACACATTTTTTTGTTGAATATTGCCACATAATTGTGTGTATTAAAATCCATGCAACTTTGAAACTACAGAATTTGTATTTAGGTGACTTCTAAGGATGGATAATTAGCTTTTGCAAGGGTAAAAGACATTTTCTGGATTTTTAAATTCCATTAGCTGTGTTCATATTTTATTTTATACATTTACCTTTTTTGTTTTTCATTTTCTTTACCTTTAGTGGTGCTGGGTTTGTCAGGTTACTCAGATAATTGAAGAAATACAACTTTCGTGAATGCACATTCTTTCCCTTTAATGTTAATTTTCAAACAAATAAACTTATTGCCGCATTAAGTAGTGTTGTTTTTTTTAAAACACTTTTAGCAGAAAACATGTATAGAGCAATATAGTTGTGTGTAAGTTGTTTCTATTACTTGTAAAGATGTTAAGAATAAAATTTATCTCACACCTTCTCATAAAGATTCAGTGCCATACTCTGAAGTATGGAGGTTGTAGATACCGTAAATGAAAAAGTTTATATATTTCATCCCACCCAACCTTTAGATAGTAATTGAACAGTCTGTAATAATGACTGCACATTTCCTATACTTTTCATAAGTACAATGTAGTAACAGCCAAAGATTGAGTGTCTTTTTTGTAATGCAATAATGTGAAGATTGATAATAATCTGAATGTTTAAATGTCAATAAGGAAGAAGGTAGTTTTAAATATCAATCATGGTTTGTTCAAATATAAAATAAGGAGGTCAGTATAATCAGCTGATGATGGTAGTACATCAATTACAAAATACTACCAGCTAAAATAGGAGATCCATCAAACATTCATCTAATGGAAGGGGGCCAATGTGATTATTTAGCCACCCCTATTCTTTTATAGCCTTAAGCAGAAGCCTTGTAATGGAATACGATCACAGTGTAACATTAATGGCTGGACCAGGAAACGGGGATCCATACATTACTAATCAAGTGTTCTATCCACTGAGCTATCCAGGCTGATAAGTCCAGATAGCCCAACCCACTATATTTTTCCCTCCTTAAATTGCCTTTGCCCTTGAAGACATCCAGCCCAGTTTCTGTAGCCTCTGGAAGGAATTTCACCTGCACGTCCAGTGGTGGTCAACAGCAGCAAATTCAATGGGAAAGGAGAAAATTTTTGGCTGGACTGGGAATAAAACCTGGAACCCCTGCATTACTAGTCAAATGCTCTAACCATTGAGCTATCCAGCTAATATCCACAGTCCATATATATATATATATATATATATATATATATATATATATATATATATATATATATATATATATATATATATATATATATATATATATATATAAATGCCAAACCAGTATACCAAATTAGTCCCAAGCACATGTAATTTCCTATTAGCATGTGTACATGTAGCTGGACAAAAATTAATTGTTATAATTTTGTTTCCTTTTATCAAATGATAGATTTAGTACATTGTACTCTCAAAAGGTCTGTCCCATTGATATATAAGAGTAGATGCAAATTCAATTTCTATGTATCCCAAAGTGCAATGTAAAATATGATTACCAAGAGGCCCTAGGGCCTTAACAGTCACCTGAGTATAATGTAACACTGTAAAGGATCCAAAGATTGAATATAAAATCAAACAAAATAAGCTGATAAATGAAGATATGTTGCCCAAAAGCAAGAGAAATAGGATGATCAGGGATCAGCAAAATAATTAATATAGTGCTCAGTAACCTATCTTAAAGTTGATCCATTTACTTGCCTGCACTTTCCCCCATTTGCCACATCCCCATGCGGACTAAATAAAACAACAGTTCTTGAGCACTTTTAGTAAATCAATCTCATTCCCTCTCACATTGGCCTCACTTAAACTTTGAAGAACATTTAATGTACAAATATAAGGTACTTTTGTCCCATTTTTATTTATCTATTCATTAAAAGCCTACCTGGCCATTAAAACTATGAGAGAACTTTTTGTATTAAATATTGTAAGAATTCCTGTATATTTCTGTTATTCAATTGACTTTTCAATTCATTATTTACAGTGATTAATTATCACAGGTGAATAGCAAAGGGGAATACCGGTAACTTCTTGCAGTAGAATACAAATTAATAAATTCACCAAGTGGTGCAGAAATTTAACAATCTGATAGAAACACCTTTGTTCATTACAATGTTTATATACTCTGTTTGCTGCCCAGATGCCCAGGAGCAGAGAAGCATTTTCACTATATATCCAACAACCCCACCTGAACCCTGGAGCCACAAATTTCACCATTTTGAAAGAGGCAACCTTGCTCATCATAACCATGCACTTAGTTTATCTGATTAGATAAATACCCAGGAGCAGAGAAGATTTTCAAAGAATTAATGCAATCCCACTATATAATCTATAAAGCCCCGCCCTAACACCAAAACCCCTTACCTGGGGACCATGAAATTCACAATTTTGGAAGAAGCACCCTTTTCAAATGCTCGAGCATTATAAAAGCGTGTTTAGAAACATCATCTATCTGGAAATGATTAAAACTACGAATTTTGGGGCGCGTTTGATTGACATATATCCCTCCAATATCATGAAGAAAACTTTATCCTAAAAAATTAAGAAAAGTGGAAAATTTGTTGTGTGTTAATGAAAAATATTAAAACTATAATCTAGAAAAATTAGAGAAGAAATGTGAGAAAGCAAAACCTACTCACCACTAAGTGATGTCAGTCTGGCTCAGTGATGCGTGCAGAGTAAACAACTTGAGCACATATATTTCAGATATTTGTTGCATTTGTCTTTGAATAAAATAATTTAATAGATAATACAGGTACTTTCCTATCTTTTATCTCAGTCCGATTTTCATATCCATGAATTTATTTGTTTTGATTAATATTTAACAATTCATCACTAAAAATGCACAGAAAAGTATTATATTGAATAAAGCCTTTAAGGTATAAAAATTGAAATTATCTGTTAGATTTTCAGCAAAAGTACCTGCCATTTACTCAAAAAAAAAGTTTCGATGAACAGAAATCCCCATTACTTATTTATGAGTGGAAAATACAAGTAAATGAAGTGTTTATTTTACCTTGGCCTAATAAAATGTTTAAAATGTTTGAATTGATTACAAATTGAGTAATACACCGTAGATTTGGGTTTGTTTTATTTTAGATGCAAAGACAGATCACTCTAACTGAAAATATAGAGAGACTTCAAGGCCGTAACTAGGCTCAAATTTTTAGTGAGGCAAGGGATTTGGGGACCACCCAAGTCCTAAGCGGGTCTAGGGTCCCGATAGGGGTTTTCGATGGAGGGGGGGGGGGTCTGGGTTTTATCTTTGAAAGTTTTTACGTTTTGAATTAATTTTTTACATGCGTTCTAAACGCAGGTCCGTAGAAACGGTTTCAAAAGTATGGGGGGAAACTTCCCAGAAAAATCTGACAACCAAAAAAAAAAAAAAAAACCCTAAACTAAACAAAAGTGGGGTGGCCCACTTCCCAAATTTATCTGACAAGCAAAAAAGGGGGGCATTTACTGTCCAAAACCTGGAATTTGTCAGTGCTCGACCTTACAACTTCAAAAAGGGGGGGGGGGCAACCAGCATCTAAGGGAAAATTTTCTATAGCAAAATACTATACTCAGAAAAAAGGGGGGGGGAGTGGGCCGGGGCTGGGGTCCCCTCCCCGCGTTCTACGGGCCTGAAACGATAGTTAGGCACCTGGTGAGATGATCGATTTACAGAAATTGAAACAAAGGTTGAAAGTATGAATTTAGTACAAAGACACACACAATTCATTAACGTTCACGGTAAAACTTTTTCACATTTCATAAAACTCTAAAATTTTAGTGAGGCATTTGCCTCACTTGCCTCAATGGTAGTTACGACCTTGGACTTAAAGCTATATATGGCGTATCTGAGCTAAATAATAAAAATTCGAGATTGAGTGTAGATAAACATGATATATGTTATTTACGTTCAAATTAAAATTTTCACCGATTTTGAACTTGAATAACCTCACGTTTCCATAGTTAAATTGATTTTAAACTGTGTTTGTTAATTAAATGCGGAATCGGTAAATAATGGTCGGTAATTGTTTTAAAATTTTAATATCCTTGAAACGTGATTGATTTAAATTGTGTAATTTACAGGGAAGTACTATCTTTATACAAAGTAATAAAACAAATAGAAAGATCTTTTTAATTTTAGTTAATCTGAACTTATAAACAAATCTGTGGAGCCCGAAATACTGAATATTTGTAAATATATATATATATATATATATATATATATATATATATATATATATATATATATATATATATATATATATATATATATATATATATATATATATATATATATATATATATATATAAAAAGCACTAAAAACCAACAACACTGTATATCCGAAGTGTCGGATCTACTAAGTAGATACAAGGTCACGGATGGAAATTTATATAAAGCACTAAAAATGACCAACGACACGAACAATAATAATTGTCAAATTTTCGGGACAACCTGTCCCTTCCTCAGGACAAAGAAAAAAGTTAAGAAGTCATAAAAACAAAGGAAATAGAGAAGCAAAAACAACTAGCACTACTACTAAACTACCAAACACTAAATATTTACAAGGTTACATGTTTAATTTGGAGTTTATAAACAGTTGTGAACAAAGAAATCCGGAGCGCTATGAATTGCGTCCGGTCTATATGTATAGACCGGACGCAATTCATAGCGCTCCGGATTTCTTTGTTCACAACTGTTTATAAACTCCAAATTAAACATGTAACCTTGTAAATATTTAGTGTTTGGTAGTTTAGTAGTAGTGCTAGTTGTTTTTGCTTCTCTATTTCCTTTGTTTTTATGACTTCTTAACTTTTTTCTTTGTCCTGAGGAAGGGACAGGTTGTCCCGAAAATTTGACAATTATTATTGTTCGTGTCGTTGGTCATTTTTAGTGCTTTATATATATATATATATATATATATATATATATATATATATATACTTTGGCCAAATTTGGCTCCGCTATCGGTTTTAAGAAAATCTACAGACCCAGCTAAACGAGGGTACATGCGCAGATCTAGGAAGGGGGGTCCGGACTCCCCTTCTGGGATTTATCAGAGTTATAAATACATATTACTTATAATTAAATATTGAATTTCATTTTCTATTCGGCTGTCAAAAATACAACTTGATGAATTGTTTTCATGGAAAAAATATATCAGATATGTATAATACTAAAAAAGTTAAGCTTGCTTTAATAGCTTTATGTCCAAAAAAACCGAAAATAACACACTAATCTCATCCGGAACACCTCCGGCCTTTCACAGAGAAACACGTGTTTTTCTGTGAAAGGCCCGAGGTGTTCCGGATGACACTATATAACAAATGTAATTTATCTGGAAACGATTATGTTAATGATTGTATGATTTATAAATGTAAAGTAGTATATCTTAATATAAGCTAAAACATAGTCTGCACATACGTGTATGTCCAAATCATGGCCGTAGGAACCGGGGGGGGGGGGGCACGGGGGGGCCGTGCCCCCCCCCCCCAATAATTTTGCCGATATATAGATTACTATAGAAAACTGAAAATGGAAAATGTATGGCTGTGCCCCCCCCCCCCCCAAACTGAAATTGCTTCCTACGGGCCTGCAAATAATGATTCTTATATGGTGGGCCTTTGCCAATATTAATTACCGCGTTTTGTGCTAATAAATTTTTGCATTTGTATTTGAACAGTGTCTTATTAAATTTCTATATAAAAGTAACGAAAAAAATATCTTTGGACCCATCGTAAAATGGCAAGAGACTCGAAAGTGTAACCCCCCTCCCCCCCCCCCCCCCCCAACGAAATAGGTTTTTCAGGTTTTGGCAAGTTGTTCAAATTTCTTGCTTGTCAAACTATTTCCTAGTCTTGACATTTGTTAGAGGTGATGTGGACCCCCCCTCTGGAAAAAATCCTAGATCCATGCCTGCAGTATTAGATTATTTTAGCTAACGCAACACCATCTTCGATAACTTACATAAAATGATACCCCCCCCCCCCCCCCCCCCCTTAGATTATAAAGCGAAAAGTATTCGAAAAAATCCGCGCTCTACAGAAGGAAGTACAAAAGAGCTCCAATATTGCAAAGTTACTTAGTTACGTTTATATTCGTGCGCTGGATTTCATCTCTAAATTGATAGTTTAAAAATATACTTGTCTTGGGCATCTTTTTCTTGTGCGTCAAGAAGATGATGAAATTTAGCTATTGAAAGAATAAAAAGTACAGATTTTATGTTAAATTTCCAAATTTTTGTAGAACTATGTTAAGTGCGCAATTGATTGCACTGTGTGTTCTAAGGCATGTAAACAACATCACATTGTGCACTGTTACGTGTAAAAAATATCCATCATGTCTCGGGCGTCTGGTACCCTAATTACAACGAACAATGCCACCTTTATTCCTCCGAGATTTATGCCCGGGTATGTATGCCGAAAATTTAAAGAGTTCTTTGTTTCATTCGTTGCAAACAGCTGATTCATTCACTATATGTAATTGCTGTTTCATTGTGAACTGAGATGGCAGTTTAATGAGAGAGCAGTACTACCCCTCGTTTAATAAAGATAATGATGATATATTGGGATTACAAGTGAACCATTTCATCTATTTCTATGATGTGATAAAGACATCCATGAAGCAGTTTAATTCAATTACCCCAATTTAGTTGCGAAGGTTGGTGGTGGGGGGGGGGGGGGCACAGAGTAACCTGTAGGAGTTCTTGAGAAACAAAACAAAAAAAGAGAATGAAATAGGGTAATAATTTTCGAGGGCGAACATCTGTATATTAACTTTGTTTCTATTGTATAAGTATACATATAAAATTATTGTGGGGGTACATATATACAACTGAAGTTATTAGCTTTGTTTTCTTATTTTAATTAAATATACACTGGCAAAACTGTTGGGGAAGGGGGACACCCACCTCCCCTTCCTACAGGTCTTCAGTCGATAAAACAATAAGAATTGTCAGTATAGTTCTGAAATAAGAAATTTAAACTTTAACCTGATACATATACATCAATTTTTAGATATAGAGGACACTGTCCAACAACAAAATATGATTATGGAGAGACATATGGCAACGCCACTGCAAAATATTTCCAGGACTATCGTTCACACGTCCTTTCATCCTCTGCTGATCCATACTGTAAGGGCGGAGATTTTCCCACCTATTATACCCACAAACCAGAGACTGTGATCAGCAATAGGACAAGGACAAGGGACAGATGGCTGCATACACCAAAGTATTCTCTAACAAATATAGACTTTGATAGAAAAGAAGAACTGAAGTCTTTTGATAAGGTTTGGAGAAAGATATTTGAATATGTATTAAATTAAACATGACTTCATTATTTAACTTTTAAACACAAAATTCATATTATGTACATGTTCTTTAATATCAATACACAACATATTTCATTTAACTTGGTTTCCAGCAATACTTTTATCTTTCTTAATTCAGTTTTTATATACTAAAACTAATTACAACTCAGATTTGAATATTTGTTGTGTACTATTAATATACTCATATGTTGTGTATAAAAATGAGTTTTATAGGTTTGCATAATGGTAAGTGAGGTTGATAACAAAAAATTTAAAGCATTATATAAGAACGGAGTAAGATATCACTCTTTGACAAATGCTGAAGAGCTAGCATTTATCAAAGTTCTAAAGATTTATACATGAAGTGACACTAGCATTGTGTCTTAGTTTCATAAATCAAAGTAAGAGTTTTATAACCTTTTTTTCAGAATGCCCAGCAGCATAGAGAGTTTTATGTTGATAAATCTGGAACATTAAAGAAAGTAAATTATTTCATGATCCCAACAAAAGCTGAGGATCAAATTAAGCGCAATGTGCCATTGTAAGTATGGGTGTACACTCCAAACTAACTGTGACCTACTAAACTTCATATTAATATTCATTTTGTTGCAAAGCTTTAAATTGTCTCTTTCTTTTTAAATATCTATCTATACCTCAGCAAGTTTACTTATAGATGCATGCATTAGTGTACATGCATCTTGTACCAAGCCGTTTCATACAAAATTATAAAAAAATTTACATTGAAATTAAACTTGCTGAAGTAAAAATCTTTCTTTATGCTATTGTGTGGAATTTATTTGAATAGACTTATGCACAGCTTCTGTTTTATGTAACTGGGAGAGGATAGCTAAGTAGCATACCTAAAAGTTTATCAGCATTTATTTAGTTGAATTTCATATACTGGTAATCGATCGTTACCACGCATTATTTAATATATCAATGACACTCATGAATCATCACAAAACTAAACTTAGTATTATCATTGTAAAATTCCTTTGTATACAAAGAAAAACTTTCATCTTATGTAGACAAAATTCTTCAATATATTTTTAACTAGTTGTTTGTGCCTTTTCTTAAAATTCTGCATGTTTTGCATGACTGTGTTAATTTGACAATGACCGCATGACTTTCAATATAATTGAGACTAGAGTTGTCTTCTGGTGATATATTCCCCATATGTGTAAATACAGGGTTGTCCCTAAGAATTAAAATAGCAGGGGCATCAAAAAAAGTAGAAGGGGATCTTGGGTAGCTCTCCTAACAGGGGGTTGAGAGGGGGAATACTACAAAAACCGGGGATATTGACATTTTAGGCAGGGAAATTCTCCGGCCCCCGAGTCTTAGGGGCAACCCTGAAATATCATATTGAAATCAGTAGAAACCCAGTACAAATATACTCTCCTACCAACTGCAAGTACTGATTGCAAATTCCATATATTTTTCAAAATCTGAATTAATTTCATTTTAGAATTTAGAATCAAATTTATAGTCTCTTAAATCATTTCTGTAGAAATTAGTTTGAGACTATATAATAGTATATAGATGTAGTGTTTAAAGTACTACTGTATACTTCACAGCTAAACCTTGGTAAAAGTGATATAATATCCTTGTAACTGCATGCTTTTAAATTACATCCATCTTCATTAATACCTTCAGTTCAGTAATATACCAGCTAGTGATTATATTCCCTTTCTGCATGTAGTTTAAAAGTTTTAAGATGGGCATGTTTAAAAAATATTGTACACCCATACATGAAACGTTAAAAATGAAATTAGAAATATGAAGAATCATCACCACACTAGATAAGATGGCATCTGGCAAAAGTTCCTTTAATGCACTTGAAGTGGCTGTTCTGTCATGTGTGGCTTGTTGTTTGACAGTGTGGGTTCTGTGCTGTGGCACTGTGTGCTCTGTGCTGTGGCACTGCGTGCTCTCTGCGCTATGTGTTTGACACGGTTTGGAGGTATGTATTCTTTAAGCACTCTGTCTACATGCACTCCTTCCTTGTCTTCCTCTCTCTATCTTTTCTCACTCAAATGAACATAGTATTTACAGACACAATAGGATATTGATGTCTTGGATGGGGGCATTTGTGGGATAGTTGTAATATTTCTGCTTCACATAATTAACTAGAAATATGTCCACAGGACTGAATGGCCCATTAGTAACATAACATGAAAATTAGTATAAGTCTATGAAGTTTGATGGAAATATCTTGAATAGTTTCTTTCAAACTCAATTTTATACACAATAAATAGTAAAGTTACCGGTAGTTAAAGGTCATTGAGAAGGTTGAGGTAAAAAAAATTGGAACATTGATGAATTCTCACCAAATCATGTATCAGTACATAAGCTTACATAAAAAATATCTTGAGTAGTGTCTTTGAAACTGAGCTAAATGCGAACTGGAGAAAAGTGAGGTCAAGGTCAAAGGAAAGGCAAGGTCAAAAAATTTTGAGATTTGTTTCTTAAAACTAAGCTAAACACAAATTTGAGAAAAGTGACATTAAGGTCAAAGAGAATGCCAAGGTTAAAATTTAATGATGTAATTGAATAGCTGTCATCAATATGTATAAGCATATGAAGTTTGATAAAAATATCTTGAATAGTTTCTTTGAAACTGAGCTTAAAACAATTTTTTTGAAAAGTGAGGTCAAGGTCAAAGGAAAGGTCAGGGTAAAAAAAAATTGATGCAGTTGAAAAGCTCTCATCAATATGTACATGTATCAACATGTGAAGTTTGATAAAAATATCTTGAATAGTTTCTTTGAAACTGAGCTAAACACAAAGTGTTACAGAAGGATAGATGGAAGACAGACGTTACAAACAATTATTCATAGTGGGGCATAAAATCCAACATTTCAATGAATCGATCGGTCTAGTACAATCAACACTTTTTACCTCTTTTTTTAGTGCACCAATTTTTAAAAGATATTTGATACTGATAACAATACAGTTGGCTGCATATTCCCACAATATTCAATCTTTGCTGTTAACTTACTCTATCAAGACATTCAAAATAATGTCTTTGGATCCATGTTATAAATAATAATACAAAAAAATAACACAATTAAAACGTAAATTGTGTGATTTTGCATATCTACCAAAATGAAATGAGTTAAACATATCATTTCAATGATTTAATGAATTCACAGAATTATTTTTTTTTATTTTGAATTATTAAAGATAATTTAATCTGGTAATTTGTGTGATGGGTATCATTTATAGAGAAAGCAAAGCTACACCACAGGCCTAATTCCTTCAGACTATGAGAAAAATCTGATATGCACCTTACCTTTGCTAGTGATATCATAGAAAAATGGTGCCAAACAGTATTCAAATCATTTTTATAGCATAAAGGTGCTATGTTGAGAGTGTATTGCTATCCTTTGACTATTACAAGTCTTTGAAGTGCTATTGTAAGTTAGTTGTGAATGACAAAATATGCCGAAACATTATTTAAGTCATTGTGACGTATGCAACCCAATTTATACGATATAAAGTAAATTTTTTGTTCCAATCAAATGGCATGTTACAATCAGAATTAAATTTTTGTATAATTAAATGACATTTATGACTGTGCTAATAAACCTTTATCATATGGGTTACCACAATACATACCTGGTATTTAGAAATATGTTTTCAAATCCACGTTACTTTCGTTTCCTTACAGTGGACCCTAATTATATTCAATTTGTATAACCTGGGTTGGGGCAGTTTACACATAAACTGCAAAGTGGTTTACTCATAAAGCGTAAACTGTTCCAGCCCAGGTTATACAAGTATAACTTGAGTAGCTTTTAAATCTGTTCCTTATAATTATATTTTCTATCATGTAGCTTATAAAAGATACAATTTCCCTTCAAAAATGACCTCAAATTGTGCAAAAATCAAATGCAAATCTGGCTGATTGATACATTTTTGACATCAGTCAAACTGTGATGTAGGCAACACTGGTTATACAATATACTTTAATTTATTTCAGCCAATCAAATGGTGTGTTACAACCAGAATTAAATTTTACTGTTTAATATTTCATCTACTATTTTTGATCAGATTGTAATATTGACTCATTGTTAATTATTTTGATCAGATTGTAATATTGACTCATTGTTAATTATTCAGCATGATCCTCTCAACACGTCACACTGATGACATCAACTTGCCTCAGCTGGACCATGCGGCACGACGACCACCACTTATACGTCACTTTACTACTCTTTCATCCCAGCGAGATAGGGAAATGCGTGATGTTTATTTTGAGAAGCGATAAGACTTCAATAAACTATCAATTGTGGCCTTTAACATTTTAGGTCCATCAACATGTAATTAAAACTTTTTCATATTTTAATGCCTACAAAACTGATTTTTATGCACTGCAAAGCTTCCACATATTCAGAGTATTATTTATTATACATTCATAGGGGGGAATAAGGTTTATTTGCTATTGAAACTCATACCTCTTTCTCAAGTAGAATTTTTTAGAAAGCTTATTAAGCACTGTTGTTCTGTTTTGTTGGGATTTTTTTTTTGTTCATTAAATGTATATTTGTTGAAGAATAAATATATATGTACATCCTATGACTGATTTTGTCATATGTCACACACATGAAAACAGTGGCATATCCAGATATGCCTTTATGCCTGTATGTTCAAACTGTCTATCCAAAAAAAAGAGAGATGATAGCATGATTTTAGATCAATTACTGATTGTGTTAAAATATGTACATAACCTTTGCAGATTTTGTTGATTATCAATATTTCAGTTGAGCAAACTGTTTTGTTGATTATGCTTATTATAATTATGTTGATAAATAACTAAGCAAAAGAAGACATTTTTATTAATAATAGTACAGTACATGAAAATGTACGGCATTAACAGTTCTTAAAATAAGTGTGTAAAGGCAACACGTGCTTAGCACGGCCATGCTTATCAGCAAATAGAACTATAGTTGAATTATATGAAATCTAAAACCAATATTTTTTTCTCCTTGAAGTACAAGAATATCTTTTTTATCAATATATCAATTATTTCCTAACTACCATTCATTAGATTTGTGTCATCTGTTTCTACAGGTTCCACTGAATGTCCTTTGTCTTCATATTGCACATCTCCTGAATTATCTGGTAACAATGTCTCGGATGCCTTTATTTTCTCAATCAGTTTTGTCCGATCCTTTGGTTTAGTGGAGAAATATAAAATCTGTTCCTGTGAGTACCTTTGTTTTACAGGAATAAGGTCCCTAAATGTCCAGTCCTGCCAGTGAAAGTTAAATTTATTCAGGAGATTCACTCTCATCTCTTGACTTGGGACAACATCTTGGGGCATGGTCTGTTCAAGACTGGGACACTGAATGTTTTTGAAAATAAGTACCCCTCGTAAGCCAAACCATCCACCATATGTCGGATGATAGCACACTCCACATATTTTCTGAATAAATCAAACATATCTATTAATACATTAGTTACATACTTATTCTAATCAATGAAAATTTCACAAAAATCTTTCTGCAATCTTTCTTCTCAAAGGGTGCAAAACACAGTTTTATGTATGACGTTATCATGACGTTACTAAATGAGGGACATGCTAAAGTGACCCCCATAAAGAAATAATATGAAGATTTGTTACATAGACATCTATATATCAATAGAAAGATAAAATGGTGAATTTTATAGATATATAAATATATTGCATTTATCACTTACTAATAAGGTGTATTTGACACATGAAACATGAGGGAAATAGGGAAGTTTATGCATCTAATTGTAGTACACCTATGCATTTTTAGCTCCCTTGATCACAAACAGCACAGAAATCAGAAAATATGTGTTATGCATTTCACAGAACAAGTCCTTAGGTTTCTTTTTGTTGTACTTTTAGGGTATACATTTTCCAGCTTTTTAAAGAGCTACTTTACCTGCTACTCAAATCATGCATTTCTGCACATGTGAAAAATGGGAGTTTTTAGAGTTATCTCCCACTATTAAAAAGTCGCACCAAAATTAATTCTCAAAAAATATTTGCATACTTTTTTCATTTAATCTTAAGATAAGACTCTATGCAAATAAAAATAAAAAAGCTGCAGTTTTCATGTACACTGCCTAAAAATAGTAGGGAAATCCCTACCCATCATGCTTTTCTCTGAGAAAAAAAACCCTGGATTTTATACGAAACTGTGTTTAGCTACCAAAACATATTCATTTCAAAAGAATGTCATCCCTGCACATCAGGGGGCTAGAACAGGCTAACTAGAAATCCTTTTTGCTTAGTGATGACCTATTGAGATAAACACAGTTCGATCCTGCACTGGACTATGAGAAATATACATGTATACATAAATATGTGTCCCACATTTATTCTGGCCTCCCTTTCCCTCATTGATAGATCTAATTTATTCAAATATTAGCAACCCCTCTTGACATCATGCAATCTCATATGAAAGTTTAACAGGAGTGGAGAAAAATGCAATGAACCAGATCAGGATTCAAACCCAGGCCCCCTGAACCTCTAGTCAGGTGCTCTACAAACTGAGCGATCAAACCCGTCTGACCACCACAAAAGTGTAACCCGAGATTTAATTGTCATGACTGTAATTGATTCAATAAGCCAATGGGTCATAATGCTCACATAAGTCATCTTGGCCCTGCTGTTCTTTATTTGCTTGTTTGTTGTTTAACATCCCTCTAGAGAGTTTTTCATTCATATGGAGACACCACCACTTGCTGGTGGAGGGCTGCAATTTCATGCCTATACTCAGCACTCAGGGCCATTGAGCAGTGAAGAATCTTTTTCGTGCCAACACATACTGTGACACGGGACCTCGGTTTGTACGGTCTCATCCGAAGGACCGGTCTCCACATCCCGCTGTGGATTCAAACCCGCTACGTAAGGATCAGCTCCTTACTCCGCAACTCTAGAGCAGACACTCTAACCACATTCTTTAGGACATACTCCGATGAAAAATGTTGATCTCACATTTTGAAGAACAACATGGTTATGATTAGTTATTGTAACAAGCAAACATCTTCCAAGTATCCTGATAGCAGAGAATCAGATTTGTTAATCATGGCCCCTCGATGTCAGGTGGGTAACAATAGGGGATCAAATTTTAAATGAAGGAATTTTACATGTTTAATTTTATTTGATGAAACCTTCAATGAAAAGTTCAAACTATAAATCATGTAATTGATTTTATGCTGCTGATTCAATTTGATAATTGATAGTAACTTTGGTCTGATTTTGCAAGACTAAAAATGGAGATCTATGACCCCAACTTATTTTTGCATTTTGATTATCTCTCCTTGAAAGGGTTGTGGCCTTTCCTTTTGAACAAATTTGAAACCATCCTCTCTCTGTTGTCCTTGAGATTTTTAAAGACCCCATTCTTTTTAGCATTTTTATCATCTCTTGGAAGAGGGCATGGTCCTTCATTTGAACAAACTTTAATCCCTTTATAACAAAATAAAAATACAAGATTCTTGCATATCTGTGTGATTACTTGTGACTCTGCTGTCTTTGAAAAGATTTCTATAGACTTTTCCAAGAGATTCCATTGAAAAACTTTTACCATCTTTTGCACTCCCCTCCCAGATCCAGGTACTACAAATTGAGAACCACTTTGACTTTTTAAGAAAGCTTTCATCCGACTTTTGTCTTTTCTTTCCTGTGCATTTTCAAGATTTTTAAATGATGCCAATTATATTCTGTATCTCTTTATTATCTCCCCTTAAACAAGTTGAATCCTGAATCCCTTTCACCCAGAGGTGCTGGCAGTTTTTGAAAAGTTGAAAATGTAAAAAAGTTAATGCCAATAGTCAACAGAAAGGCAATGGACAAACTTTGTTCAGAAGAAGCTCACTTCAGCATTTAGCCCTTAGTTAGAAAATTAGAAACCTGTGGACCTTGGGAAAATATGTCGAGGAAATGATTTTTGGACAACAGTGCATAAAAAGATAATTAAATGCATTCACCTTCTCTGGTGGCCAGGGTGGATTTGTGACATCTGATTTCTGATAGTAATAAGCAGCTCCCGAGACATAACCTACTGTCTGAACTAAAATTTTTGGCCTTCTGTTGTGGTGCATCTCAAAGTCATAGATTGACTCAATGTCATAATCAGGAAAAGCCTAAAATTCAAGAATCTGTTACAAGTAATAGTTAAAAGGAAATACTCTGACACACGCAAAATTACAATGTCTTTTTCATGATGATACAACATACTAGACAAATGGTCAGAACTAACAAATAAAGTAAACAAGATCAACATATAAAAACATAAAATTAAATCTGAGAAAAGGAATTTTCATACCTGTTTGACCTTGTTGAAGTAATGCATTACACACTGATCTATAGGATCTCTGATTCCACTAGACTCCTCCTGCTGTCTAACAAATGGTATAAAGGCCTTCTCAAACATTTCTGGAGTACTGATGACCAGAAGACCCAGTGTATCTGGAGGGTACGAAAGCTTAAACACACTCTTTACATGCTCATTGTACCAGCCAATCTACAAATTTTGAGGAGCAAGTTCCTGATATTAAAGAGTATGCACAATCTAATGAAAATACAGATTTGAGGTTTCATGCTTTATAATTATTAGAATTATCACTGTAACTTTGGCTTAGGAAAATAATTTTGTATGCCCTACATTTCTCTCTGTTTCTTGACTTGGGACATAAAGAACAAGTCTCAATAAGGCTTATCTGTGGTCCCCGGTTACTCGTCAAATTTCGAACATTTATTAACATTTTTAAAAATTAAATTTTATTATTAAATAATGTCGATATTATTTGAATCATCATCTAAAAATGTCAAACAATAGATATAGGCAGCATACGAAGCTGCGCGTTGAAGGTAGGGTCCTTTGATTTTCATGAATATCAAAAGAAATCAGTGACAGGTACACACTTGAAAGCTTTCGTAAACACCGAGCACAGGTTTGTTCAGAGTAGAGTTTGAAATATAATGTGTATATTATATGTGTAAAGGTTGAGTGAAAATATCTTTGTTGAACAACCTTGTGCTCTATGTTTTCTAATTAAAAGTATTGTGATTTTGAATCTCTTCGCTGACTTCATTTACATACAATTAACCTCTTTATGACCTGTTTAGAATCATAACAAGCCACATGGATTTGTATCGTTACGGGTAAATGCCCCCAGTAAACATGCTAGTTCTCAGTTGAAACGTGCTCAGTTTTATATCGATCAGCATAGACTTGTTTGGTTCATCTTGTTATAGCTTTTATTGCCAAAGTTTTGTTAATAGAAAATTGTATTTGTAGTTGATTGTGAATCTTGAACATATTATTCATCTTTGAAAAAAAAAATATCATACCAAGATCTTCTTTTTATAGTATCTAATCTAAATGTCTCCGCCCATTTCCATGTAATAGAGAAACCGTAGTCTGATCGGGGGAAAATGTTCCGGCATTTTTTAGTGCGATGTGTTAAAAATAGGCTTATATTTTTTGATATGTTTGATTATTCATTATAAATACACAATGTTTTAATTAGAAATACTTCGTTATACACAACGAAAACAAACAAAATACCGTATGCTAATATTTAACAGGTAAACCAAGGGTGTAAAAAGGGACCACACTACCATACTTAAGTAGAATACTCCTTTTATCACTGAAAGACCTCAGTTCTAACAAATGACCATGTGACATCAGTCTCCATGGCTGGGGGAAACTTGCTTGAAGAGCTAGTACACTTTTCAAAATTTGTCTCATTCTTTAAACAGTGCTATGCTAAGGTTTACATATTGTTCAGTTTTGATAATAGACATGGTGGGGTTGTCGATTTTACTGAATTTTCCATCAGATCCGAGCACAGGTACTTGGGTCTTAGTTTATAAATATGTATGTACCTTACTGATATGTAAAAAAAAGTACTTTTTTACATATCAATAAGGTACATACATTTTTATAAGCCAAGACCCAAGTACCGTGGATCTGAGGTTTTGAATTAATTTTGCAACTTTTACCATCATCATGACTTTTTTTGTTTTAGAAGAAAACATAATACATTTGTTTGCATTTTTTATTTTACTGAGTTATATACAAGGTTTACAGGCAGACACCATTTTACACCTTTTGCTTTTGTTTGTAACATCCTTTGGAGAGAGTTTAAGACTTCCTAGTTCGTAATTTTTTATGAATTATTTTCTTGATCTATAAACATTATGGGGGGTTTTTTTGAGGAAAAAAAAATACGGACCAACCCATCTCCCTTGGATTCACCCTTTAGGGTAAGTCAAAATACATGAGTACACTCAGTACACTGCATGCCATTACTAACAGCTGACTAATACCTTAAAGGGATGTATTTCAAATCCAAAGAAGTTCAACGATTCTTGTGCCCTTTTGACTAGCGTTTCTTGTTGTTCTTTACTTAATTCCATTATGCTGGTATCATGACACGAAGTCTTTCAGCAATCAGCATAAGATACAGCTACAGGTCACTTGCACTACACATGCTAAAGGAAATTCTAACTAGGATATAATTTTGTGTCATCCTAACCCGATCTTAAATGGAGACAATTAGCATACTGCCACATATATACCATTATTTATTGCCAATTTAATTTAATTAACACAGTATATAATTGTATTCTTGGGTTTGATATAATACTGTTAAAACTTAATGTATCAAAAATAGCATATCTGTTTAAAAAATAATGATTAATTAATTTTTCCCAGGCCAGTTTGCCGTTTTAGTGTAAATATTGAAAACAAGCTATAAAGTTTGGAATAGAACTTGAAAAGTTCATCTTAAGCAGGACAAATTCTCTTCTGGGTCAATCAAGAATTACATCTCTACTTCCTTGAATGCAGCATTCAAAATGAAAAGTCTTCATTCTTGAAAGATGAACCTGGTCAGTGGATGAGGGACAAAATAATAGTAATGAAATGTAGGACAGAAATCATGAAGTACGGTGTATACATGCACTGCACAATACAGCACACACTGAGAATTGTTAAAATCTGTACACTTCACCCTATATTGTCAATATCAAGTGGTAATCATCATAGAAGTGAAATTTCAGATATTATTTCAATAATAAAGCAATACCTGGGGCAATTGCTTAACATAAATAAAAAAAGATACAGTAGAATATTTCTATCCCAACAAAAATCTGCTTGCAGATACTATAAACATACTTTAATTTAGTGGTTATTATATTTAAGAGCTTTTTGAGCTTCTTCCTGTCCACTAATTCAAATACACACTAATATTACACAATTACAACAAAAACATATAGAAGTTTACCAGGTGATTTTATGCAAATGCAGAGCTATATTGAAACAAGAGATGTTTATGAAACACTTATGCCCCCCCCCCCCCCCATATAATTGGAATTTTTCTAAATTCAAGGAGCATAACACTGTCAACAACAACAAAACAGAACTTGGCCTCGATATTTTTATGATAAATCTGTATACAAAATTTCATTTTAGTATATGCAGCCTCTGCAAAGGAAATGAAAGGAAACTGCAAATGATTAGAAT
Source organism: Saccostrea echinata (assembly GCF_033153115.1). NCBI lineage: Eukaryota > Metazoa > Mollusca > Bivalvia > Ostreida > Ostreidae > Saccostrea > Saccostrea echinata. The sequence continues at coordinate 10,270,600 of NW_026889759.1, read as the reverse complement.
TTTTATAAGTCCAAGGGGTATAACTCTGTCAAATAATGCTCAATCTTACCCCAAACTGAACTTGGCCTAGATATTCTTATAATAAATCTGTATACCAAATTTCACTTCAGTATGTGCAACCTTCAGTATGTGCGAGGAAAATGAACGGAAACTGTTGGTGGACCAACAGACAGCAGCAAAGCAATATGCCCTCCCTTATTCGAAAGGGGGGGATAATATAACCAATCAAATGTACTTTTCCTAGTTACTCATGATACTGTAAATATCTTTATGCATGCTATCACACATTTTTGTCAACAGTCTGAGAACTGGTTCTGTCCAAGAATTGATTTCCAGAAAATGCAATGAATGAATCAAACAAAGATATGACTTTTTCAGCTTTATTGAACTTCAACTTAAAAAGGAAGATATAATACATTGCCTTACACATTAAATTTCATAAGACAACTTTACTTTCCAACATAGTTTTTAGTTGAAATATTGCACTACACTGAATTTTTTTCTTTCAATTTTATGAAATCAATGTTAGGTATTACATATAACTTTTCCATCATTAACAGACAGTAAAATGCTGTAACTAAAACTACCTGTAAGACTTTTTCAGCAATCATTTTGGTATTAAGCCTCACTTTTTAGAACTTTTTAAGGCACAGTTTTAATTTTTTTTTTACTTCTTTTAAATTCAAAGTTAGTAACATGTGTATGATTGGACATTGATTATTTACAACTGTACACCATCTGTAGGCAACTTTTACATTAACAGTTAGGGAACAACTGAAAACAGTGTAAACTGTAACATAATTCTGGACTTTTTAAAAAAAAAAGTAAACGAGCACTTTCTTATTGGCTGTCCAAATGAAAATTGACAACATGTACAAAAGGACATTATTTGATTGGTCAACAGGTTCTGCTATTGGGGCGGAGGTGGCTGTTGTCGAAGGAACTCTTCATAGGCAGCTTCTATCTCTTCATCCATGTAGTTTTCACTGTATGGCCCCCTAAAAAATATTGCACTATTTTATAATAAGGATAGTCAAACAATAACTACCGTCAAAACTTTTACTAAGGAAGATATACCTCCATTTATGACTGTTAAAACAGTGAAATGAAAAAAAATTAAATGCTTTCTTTCTTTTTCAGATCCTTATTTTTAAATTGAATGGTCATTCTTTACTGACAAATGAATCTTACGTTTGATAGTATCCGTTATCATACTCCAGCTGGTTAGGGTCAGATGACCAGGCCTGGTAGTCACCGCCCTCCACCCAGGGATTTTGTTCCTCGAATCCCTCAGCCTCCCAGCGTGCGTATTCTTCCTCCTCCTCTTGTAGGTAGGTATCGTAAGCTTGGTCATAATAGCCCGCCTCCTCAGCTGTGATTGGTTGACCTTGCTGATTGTAGAACACAGGTTCATTCTGTAAAGATCAAATGATTTATACCATATATTATTGGATAAAATGTGAAGATACAATAAATAAAAATCAAAATGCTAAAGGAATTTTGCTTAAGTATACATTATAAGTATAAACAAGAGGTCCAAGGGCCAAAATGCTCACCTGAGTCACCTGAACCTGCTGTTTTCAAAAGAATATTATTTTAAAAAGATTTTGTATATAAAACTTTGATCCTCCAATTGTGTCCCACACTCTAACCTGGGGGAGCTTTGATCTGAACAAACTTGAATCTACACTACCTGAGGATACTTGCATAATAATATCACTGATCATGGCCCCTCAGAAGAGGATTTTTTTAAAAGATTTCTTCCTGATATATATATTCCCACATAAGACTTTGATACCCTAATCTATTCACCCCACCCTATCCCTGAGTACCATGATTTGAACCTACTTGAATCTTCACTACCTGAGAATTCTTGCATATTAATATGAATTATCATGGGCTGCTGTCCTTGAGAAGATTTTTAAAAATCATACTTATATTACTATTATATGATCCTTTATTGTTGACCCATCCAGGGGCCACGACTTGAACAAATTTAAATAAACACTATGTCAGGAAACTTTCACTTAAGGTAGCTCTTATTTGGTTTAGTGGTCCTTGAGAAGAAGAGGTATTATTGTCCCCACAAAATTAACAATATAATTATCTTAATTATCTTCTCTTGCAAGAGGATGTGGCTCTTCATTTGAATAAAAAATTGAAACCTTTTCAATCAAGAAATATCTGTTTGGATGAAATTGGCCTAGTGGTTCTGGAGAACAATGTGAAAATGTAAAAAGTTTATGCTTACAATGATGACAATGCTGAAAACAATGACAAAACTGGACAAATTCTGATCAGAAATTAGCTTTTAAAAGTTAGCTAAAAACTGAGGACAAAGTATGGATCTGCTCCACAGATTAACAGGCAACAACAGTGGGCACACATAGCATTATCTTTACCCACTTTCTTTGAGCTGAACTAAAACCCTAGGACTTAGAAGAACTTACAGCTTTTTCTGAGTGTTACCTGAGTGAATTCTGCTGCCTGTTGATAGACTGGTTGGTAAGATTCCTCGGGTGTTGCAGGATTTGATGATCTGGATCTTCCCCAATTATTGTCTTTTAAATCTATCACAGATTTTATTAAGCACTTGCTAGTTCTGAAAGGAGGACAAAAGCTATACATGTATAATGGCAGTATTGTAGGTAGTACATTATTACATTTTCAACAGTGAAATACTGTGATTTATTTATTGAATAAAAGTGATATTCTCTCACAGGGTGAAAGGATATCAAAGTAAGTAAAAAATAATTTCTGGCCAGTCATAAGATAGAGATAGTACATGTAACTAAACATCTTGATAGAGCTAAAACTGCAATTTTCTTCCCAAATAAATATGTTGCTAAAATCCATGCTATGTAATGTTTTCAATCTCACAACTGCTAAGTTATGACGTCTCAATCCCTCAACTATGATGTCAAGCCTAGCTATGACACTGTGTTAAGAAAAGACAGAGGCAAAGGGAAAATCAAAGAAAATGTAATAAACAGAAAATTCAACATTTTGTAGATGAATATGGAATTTACCGTATATACTCGCCTATAAGTCGGATTTTTGGGAGTTAAACTTTGGTCTAAAACTCTGTGTCCGACTTATAGGCGATTTATAAAAGATTGGTATTTTAGAAAGTCAATCCCTCTAATATAAGCTTCAAAAATACAACCGACTTATAGGCGGACCGACTAATAGGCGAGTATATACGGTATTTCATTCGTGAGACAGGATTTTTTGATATTTTCACTCGTGCTTCACACTCATGAAAATATAAAATTTTTTTTAAAAATCCTGTCCCACTCGTGAAATAAATTCCATATTCATCTACAAAACATTGAATATCCTCTATTTATTAATTAATAAGCAAACTGAATAATCAAAAAACATTATTTATATGCATACCTATTTAGGTCTGGATAGCTATCTAACTGTCGTATCTGTAGAAATACTTCATCATAAGAACCTTCTGGTGTAGGATTTAAATAAGCTGTATCTTCTATTGTGGACCCTGTCAGCTTTAAAGACAAAAACAAGAGGCCCATTGGCCACAATGCTCACCTTAATAACTTTAGCCAAGTTTTTCTTAGCAGATTATTTCTAAAAAGATTTTCATATTCCCATGAAAAATTAAGACCCCATTTTATAGCCCCACACAAACTCTAAGGGCCTCTGAATCCACAAAACATCCAGATGTTTTAATATCATTATGACTGACATGAGAAGAAAATTCTTTTCCTGTATACCCCCAGGGGCCACTTTGAACAATTCAGAATCTACACTACCATGAAAGCTTTACATAAGTTTCACCTCTTCTGGCCCAGTGGTTCTTGAGAAGATTTTTAATGACCCCATGCTATTTTTGCCTTTTCTTGATTATCTCTCCTTGGAATGGGCTTGGTCCTTCATTTGAATAATTTAGAATCCCTTTCACCAAATGATGCCATGTGCCAACTTTGGTTAAAATTTGACAAGTGATTCTTGAGATGAAGTTGAAATATCTGAAAAGTTTACAGACAGATGGACTAAGAGACAGCTAGATGGAGGGACAGACGGCTGGATGCCAGACAATGGGTGATCAGAAAAGCTCATTTGAGCTTTCAGCTCACGTGAGCTAAAAACCCACTGCTTTAAATACATGTAGTTCCAATTTTCCTTTCCCCCATTAAAAAAATCAGAGAATTTGCAAATCAAACCTAGCTGCAGAACTGTAGCTCTCTGAAAAAAAAAAATTGACAGACCAGAGAGCTACAGTCCCACCCATAAAAAAAAACTGTATATTTATTGCGCACAAAAAAGTGCGCTGTTTCTTGATTTATTTCTCCGTATTTTTAAACTGCAATCTCAAAATTTCACTGACCGTGTGTTCCAAACACATTTTTGCACTATTACCACATCAAAACATTTCCCATAACCGTTGTTAATAGCCCTCCTGGGCCTGAAATTAAGACCATCCAAAATTTCGCCTGTTAATACTGCCATTTTGGGTGGCTAGACAATTCGGCCAAACACGCTTCGTAAAGATGTCAACTACAAGAGTAGTTGATAGAGGTCTAAGGAATTTTTTGAAATCGAGCTTTTGTGCAGTTGAGGTAAGAATTTGGAGAAATAAATCCAGAACCGAGCGCAAATTCTGTGCTCAATAAATATACAGTTTTTTTCTATGGGTGGCACTGAAGCTCTCCGGTATGTCAATTTTTTTTTCGGAGAGCTTCAGTTCTGCAGCTAATCAAATCTATTTACTGTAAAATCACTTATTTTCATGGAGTGAAATTTTTGTGGTCTGATGAAAACATTTGAGTTTGTTGGGATTTGATTTCATACACCTAATACTCTAGTTTGAAATTTTTAACATTTTGTGGAGGCATGAATTTAAGGGTTTCTTCATACCACAAAAAGAATAAAAATTAAACTCCCACAAAAATTAAAAATTCACAGTTGTATTTTACTGTATACTTTTATTGACAGACCGTACTACCTTTAGCAGCTGTGTGGCACATTTAACAGTGAAATCTGTGGGATGTTGTAATAGAATCAATAACAGATCCTTCAGGACAGGGCTTCGCAATATTCCTATTTTCTCAAATGTTATATTTCCCCCAACTTCCTTTTCAGCCTGCAAAAAATTTGATTTTTATTTTTCTTTTACTATTCATGTTAAAACATGATGACCACTCTAAGAGATCACTTGAAATAGGGGAAGTTTATTGAACATACCTCTAAGTTGAGAAACAGCTCCCCTATAAACATTGTGAAACCACAAAGTCGATCCACTGTTTCAGGATTTGCTATCATCTCCTCTTTCTTCAAATATTCTGCTTTACACCTTAATAAGGAAAAAAAATTAATAAACCATTATAACACATGTGCACCACCTTACAAAATGTTAATATACACTGTACATGTAATTCAAATTGAAAATTTACAAAAAATTGTTAGGTGCACTGCAGTGACCTTAACTTGGAAGTATCTTGAACTCCCTGATTTTTATTTATGATGTGTTATAAGATAATATTCTAACCATATTTGTAAAACAGGAACATTAGGTGCCTGCCACAGAGAAATCAGAGTGCTTTTTAAATATTTCAAATTGGGGTCACTTAATA